>NW_026067924.1:18700075-18822004 GCF_014885135.2 Alexandromys fortis
CTCTCTCTCTCTCTCTCTCTCTCTCTCTCTCTCTCTCTCTCTCTATCTCTATTGATGTGGTGGCTTAGATTAATGCAGACAAATTGTGATAAGTATTTGCACAACTTTAATGGAAAACCAGACTCACAAAACCAAGGTTCCCGCAGAGTACAGGAAACAGGAAGGGACCCGTGGCTTCTGCACACCCAATTTATCAGTAAACATTCGCCCGAGGCAAGCCCGCCCCCAACGGGTGGGCTTATCCCTACACTCTATCTCTTTCAGCCAGGCTATATTCTGCTCTACGTAGGTCAAATTAGCTTTATTCATTAACCAATAAGAGCAAAACATATACAGAAGGACATCTCATATCATTATGTAAGCTATTTTTATGGTTTGTTTAGGGAAAAGCAATAAAAATATGTATGTGTTCACTATACACCCAGCAACCCTCCAGGCCTACCTAACTGTCTTACAAGTTGCATTTGGTTGAGTCTGCAGATGCTGACCCTTTGGGGATCGATCACACTGATTAATTGGCCAGTAATACTCTTCCAGGTGGTAGGAATATTCTGAGAAGGTTAATGCTGTGAAGTTAGAGCTGTGGCATGCTTCAGCAGGATCACTTGCTTCCCATTATATCATCCATCTTAGAGTTACACTTCCGAGTCTTTTGTATTTGAATTGCACCCTGTGATTAATTAGCTGAATGACTGACCACGAATAGAGCCAGGTAGAAATGATTCTGTAGCAGAGGAGTGAGAATTAGCCTCAGGGAGAAAACCTTATCCCCCCCCCCCCCCTGTAGTAAGAGATCCTCAGGATCTGCAGATTAGGATAGTGGTAGAGGCAGAAAGCTTGAGGAGTTTTCATTTATCCATGCCTCATTGCTCTATAAATGAAAAAGCACCATCCTTGACATAAAGAGTTAACTCTTTGCTGTATGTGACCCAATAGATGCCTTATTCCAAGTATGTCATGTCTGCTTCTCAAGGACTGTTCATCTGGAGATGGCCCTTATTCTCTCTTCTAACATTTCTTTCTCCCTTGAGAGTGAAGTTTTCTGGTTACTACAGGGATATACTCCAACATTAATAAACATATTTCAGTGGTATATTCGCATAACCAAAAACATCCATGGGATCTCAGTACCCTTAGCTGATCTTTGCTTCTCTGTTTCCTTGCAATGACACCTCTTCAAATGATTGATTGTTGTGTCTGAAAGCTCCTTAACTTTCCCACTTCTTTCTCCTCCCATGTGTGCTTTTATCAGAATTCCTAGGCAGATTTGCCCTAAATTTATTTATGTATTCATTCATTCATTTATTCATTCTCTCTCACTAATATATATATATATTCTATACACACACACACACATCCAGTGTTGTTTAGTGATTCTCTGTCCATGCCAGATGCCTTGACATGCCATTCTTTCCATTTTTCTAAAGAAAGCAAATATACTCTAGTCAGTGCCAGAAATCTCCATCCTTTTGAAGAGTTTATGAAATATTTTTCCTTAAACAAAATCTATTTACTTTCCTTTATGAATTTTAATAGAAGCTAAGATAGTAACAGATTGCTGTCATGGCTCAGGGACCGTAGTGCAGTTTGAAGTTGCTGGGATGATGATAAAGGGGGAAAAGAAAATTGAAACTGTTTCTCAGACATCCCGCTCTACTGGTCCTTGGTTTGAGTCTAGTCTCAATTTTTGATCGTTTTAGGTTTGTATGATTGACAGTTGATAGTGGCAAGCCATCGTGCCAGTGCAGCTAATGAAACTATGCTTACCTGGAGTGCTGGTTGGTTGTCCCTGTGTATGCATTTCTTATTTTGATATGTTTTGAATCTGATTATAAAAAATTATCAGCCAGGCGTAATACTGACTGGGCTCTAAGTTAAGATGTATATATTTAGTGTATCAGTTGTGCCTGCAGATCCTGGCATTATGTACTCAGCTATTCAAAGTAGAAAACCAGTGTAGAACAGAGAGATTTTCCTAGGTACCTCTTTCAGCAACATCTCAGCATATTCTTTTTACATGTCATATGCTGCATATGAGTTCATTTCTATATTGTGCTTGAGGAAGGATAGAAAATGCTTTGTTTTCTGGTCTTCCACAGAGAGAAGCAGGCTAGCGAGAAGGTGATTGAGAAATACTTTTGAATATTCAGTCAATTTATTTCTCCCCAAATAGACAAGTAAAAAAATATAGCCTGCTATTCATAAATATTTATACTGGAATTATTTAAATATTTAGGCAGCTATCTTGTCTTAGTTACTTTTCTATTGCTGTAGAGAAACACGATGACCAGGGCTACTTATACTAGAAAGTGTTTAATTGGGTGCTTGCTTAGAGTTTCAGAGGGTGAGTCTATGACTATCATGGCAGGGAGCATGGCAACAGGAAGGCAAATATGGTGCTAGAGCAATCGCTACGAGCTTACATCTGATCCTAAGTTGGAGGCAGAGAGAGAGAGAGAACTAACTGCCAATGGCATGTGCGTTCAAACAGCCGAACACACACCCAGCGACACACCTCCCCCAACAAGGAACACCTCCTAACCCTTCACAAACAGTTCCACCTTTGAGGGCCAAGCATTCAAACATGTGAACCTATGGGGGCCATCTTCATTCAAGGCACCACGTATCTGCATACCTATGGCACATGTGAGGCAAAAGAAATTACTCCCTGAGACTCCTTTGTGCAAGTGTTTGTGAGTAATTGCTATGTGATAGGAAAATTTGAAGCAAATTATAACTGATAAATCAAGAAGTTTCATCCATATTGAAGCCTAAGAAGCTGTTTTGTGAACTTTTACATTTACCAAGATAATTAATTACATAAGGTACATCATAATGCTGTTTTGTGTTTATGGCTGTGATCTGCATGTTGGAAACTTACTTTGTCATGACTGTTTTTATTTAGATGATGTTTTGGACATTATTCAGAAGGAAGGGTTCACCATACTGATGCAGAGACAAATATTATTATCGGAGGAAGAAGCCAGAAGAGTGTGCAAGAACTATGAGAACGAAGAGTACTTTAGTAAACTTTTAGCATACATGTCCAGGTAAAGCAGTGTTCCAAGTTTGAAAAAATTGTGATCTATTGTCCACTCATTTCAGTCTTTTCTTAAGCTTTCCTTTTTGGGGGGTTAGCAAACTTCTAAATTCTATAAATAGTTCCTGGCCTATGTCTTTGTCAACCTTGTTACTGTCCTCATTCTCTGCTCAAATATCTGTATCCTCTCCATTCCTGGAATATTGTTAGAACAAATGATAGGTCCCATGGACACAGACACATACCAGTTTCCAGTTGAGTTGAGTGCAGAATTCTAGAGTGGGCAACATCACCAAGTCCTAACTGAGGATTGTTTGACCCTTTGAGCAGTCTGATTATTCTCTGGGGGACTTTGATAACCTTGAATAACATGCATCCTGAAGAAGAAATGAGATGCTGAGAAGTTGCCACTTACCTAGAGGAGGAACTGAAATGCAGTTGAAGCAAAAGTCCTACAAGGTTACATAATCCAACCAGAGCATGACAGCCAGAAGAAACCACTCTAAAGAACTGGGACCCTGCCCTTCCCTTTCTGTCTTTCTTCCCAGCTCATGTAAATATTGCTCTTGAGTGGATGCTAACGTATATTGATGTTGAACTCCTTTTGAATCGTTTGACATACTGTAGTCAGTTTAACAACAAACACACTTGTATTCTATGTATGTCATTAGCTACTAAGACATTCTTTCATTAACCTTTGGTTTTGCTTTTTCTAACAGCAGTCCATCTTACGTCCTTGTTCTATTGAGGGCAAATGCTTTGGAATATTGGAAAGAGTTAATGGGACCAAAAACTGTTGAGGAAGCATTCGCATCTGATCAAGAGAGGTATTGCTTACAGCATGGCTCCCTATCCTTTCTCGTGTAATGCAGTTTAATTTCTTCTTAAGTCTAAGATACAGGAAGTACAGTGTTTAGTCTGAGAGGGCTTCTCAGGAAAGCTCCTGTTTCTGGTGGAGTTATTGACTGCTTATTGTAGAGATATGGTCTACATACCTCTTGAAGATGACCATGGTTTTGCAAGAAAAGGTGGGATGCTTGACTTTGGCCTAGAAATTAAGAACCAAACTAATGGTTCGTCTCTACTTACTGAAAGAAACATCTACCGTAACCATAGTTTATGACAAATAACCCCAATTAAAGTTGTAATCATAGCTGCAACATCTTTAATTGACCATAAGAGCTTTAAAATTCTTGAGAAAAATCAAGATTAAACTTAGCACCACTATACAGAGAACTTTAATTTGACAAGTGAAGTCATGTAGTTAGCCAGGATCCTAGCCCCAGCCTTTTCAATGCAGGGGGTCCCTATTCTAGTTTTCCTTGGTAATATCCATTAACAATAAGATTTAAATGTTCACATATTTCTTTTCTAATGTCTGATACCTCACAAAAGGATATAGTATATCCAAGTCACCGTCTAATTACTTCCTTTTGCACAATACCTAAAGATGGAATGAATGCTGTTGCATGGTGTTTTAAAAGCAAATTGAATAAGTAGTGTTGCGTTGCATTAGATTGCTACATTACATTTGATTTTTGACTTGACCTCTTTTCCAAAGTTTATGTGCACAGTTTGCCACAGAAAATTTCCCTATCAACCAGTTCTATGGAAGCAGTTCAAGGGCAGTGGCTGAGAAGGAAATAGAGTACTTCTTCCCTCCTCAGAGCACGCTGGCACTGATCAAGCCCCACGTGACTCAGGAACAAAGACGTAAGCAGCTACTACATCACCAAGTCCTGACATCTTCTGCTTGATTCATTCTCCAAGAAGCTTTTCCCTCTGAATTTTCTAATTGAGATATTGATTTTCAGTTTTTATCCTTATTTTGGCTTGTGGTCCCTTCAATGTTTCTCTTTATTGAATTCAGTCTTCAAATCCAGACTTATCTCTCTATTCTTTCACTCAGTTGTATATTTATATTTTCCTAGACATTATTCAAATAATTATCTTTATCAACATGGTCTTAAATTTATTGAGAAATTTGATAAAGTTCATTATCATTATTTTAAATTCTGCCTCCTGGGTTCTTCTGCAGGAATAATGGGTTTCATGGGGGAACATACTGTTTTGGCCATTCATGGGTTTTTTGTTTTTGTTTTTTTGCCTTTGCTTTTGTGATCCATCTCAGGCATGTGGAATTTTTTTTTTGGTTGTATGTCTCATATGATAGTCTAGCTTTCCTTAGATTGGGCAAGTGCAAGAGATGTGTGGCCCGAGTTAGGCCCCGTAATGTCAGTTGATGAGCTCTTTAGCTGGACCAGAGAAGCTGACTCCTGAACCATGGGTGTAGAGCTATGCCAGAAAATGGGTTTTTCATATAAAAAGGGTTAAAAGACACAGGTCTAGAACTAGGATTGGTGGTTGGCAGGTGGCAGAGGTTTTTGGCAAGGCGTGCCAATGGGAAGAATTGATTTTCCTTGGAAAGGTGGTCCTGGCATAAAGAGGGTTCAAGAACCTAACTAGAAAAGGTGGCTCTTGGGACATGGGTCTATCACTAGGCCAGGAAAAATGCTAATGCAAAAAAAAAAAATTCTCTCGATTAATTATTGAGGGAAGTGGGATGACGTCACTGTGGGTATTATCACCCCTAGGCAGATGGTTATGAATTGTATAAGAAAGCAGGATGAGTCAGCCATAGGGAGCAAGTGAGTAAACAGTGCTCTTCTAGGGCTTCTACTTCAGTTTCTGCCTCTGAAGCCCTTGCCCTAACTTCCTTCAATGAAGGACTGTGATCCAGAAGTATATGATGAAAGAAATCTTTTCATCCCCATCTTATTTTCAATCACTGTGTTTTTATTACAGTAAAATCAGCCCTAACTAAGACAGAAATCAGTCCCAAAGAATGGACCATTGCTTTGACAGAAGGGATTGTGAAAGGTCCGGAGAAACATCAAGAGCCCAGAGTTTAGTGATCCATTCTGTGGTACCTTGGCATATAAGAATGTTGAGAGCAATGTAGATGATGGAGGTCTGGCCCGTGAAATGTCAGAAGGAAGCAAAGACCCTGCTGTGGTTGTTTGTATGGTATTTTGTGTTAAGAATCAGTGGCATGTGGTCAGCTGTAGCTGAAGAATCATCTGTAATTGACTAGAGACCAATAACACTAAAGTAAGACCTTTGCTTTATTGGGGCAACCACTCACTGCTGGTTAACTGATGCTAAGAAATTAGCAGTGATTAAAAAGAGACCAGCATCATCAAGGTGGAATCTTCTGAGATGTGTTTCCACAGGGTCAGGATACAGAAACCATGGTCCAGAGGTTCTCAAGACTGTAATTTGTATTGGCAGCTGAACTTGACAAGCTGTAGGAGTCTTCCAGGTGTTACTGATTTTGAAGGCATGAATGGGGTCGTGAAGAATAGTTGAGCCATGACATTGTGAGAGCCTACTAGTGAAAGTACAGCCTCAATTGCAATAGAAGGCTGATAATTGAAGGGGTCATTGAGAGAAGTTGAGGTTTGGTATCACGCAGCAAGGTAAGAGTCCCTGAAAGAGCTCAGAAGCTATACATGAAGGTGAAGCTCAGTTGCAGGAGAGACCGCAGCATTCTGGAGATGTCAGTACCATGGGACAACTACCAAGGACAGCAGCAGGTGTAGAGTGGAGTGGGCCTGAGTCTATAAAACAAGCTGCCCTTTGTTGCAAACAGCAAATTTGAAGGCAGTGGTCTCTTTAGAGCCCAGAAGATTGTGAATAGGTCTTAAGACATCAAATACTGAGACTTTTATACCATGAAACTTTGTTTTTGCTTTGATTTAACTGTGACTGTGAACTGATTCTTCCCTCTTGGAGTCAAAAAGTATTTACCTCATTTTTTATTTTGACAGACACTCACTGTTGACTTTGAACTTTTAAAGAGACTTTTGAGTTTTGAGAGACTTTAAAGTTTTAGAGAGAGCAGATACTTTAGAGATGCTTGAACTTTGGGACTTTGGGTGCTTTTAAAAGACTGGGTTTTTGAAGACTGGGAGTTTTAAACGTTGGGATATTTGACATTGTGATATTAGTGTTACCATGACATCTGGAGGACAGAAGAAACCAGGAAGGTTGTAATTTCATAGTGCTGTGTTTGTGAGTCAAGTTGTCAAATGGTTATTTGCACTAATGTGTATTCTCAACTAGACACAAGCTAGATTCATTTAAAAGAAGAGAATATCAATTGAGAAAAATACCCTCACTAGGTTGGACTACAAGCAAGTCTGTAGGATGTTTTCTTTATTGGTGATTGTTAATTGATGTGAAAGGGGCTAACTCATTATAGGAAGTGCCACTCCTGGGAAGATGTGTAGTGAGAAGGTCGCTTGGTTGTTCCCAGCCGCTTGGCCCCAAAATAATCACATAGAAACTGTATTAATTAAAACACTGCTTGGCCCATTAGCTATAGTTTCTTACTGGATAACTCTTACATATTAATTTAACTCATTTCTATTAATCTGTGTATTGCCACATGGCTGTGGCTTACTGGCTAAAGTTCCAGCATCTGTTTCCAGTGGGGCTACATGGCTTCTCTTAAACTCCTCCTTCTTTCTCCCAGAAATCAGTTTAGTTTTCCTCGCCTAGTTCTGTTCCTCTATAGTTCTGCTGTAGGCCCAAAGCAGTTCCTTTATTTATCAATGGTAATCACAGCATACAGAGGGAAATCCCACATCAAAGATGGCTCTAAGTTTTATAAGAACTGCAATGAGACTGAGAAAGCCATGGGGAGCAGGCCAGAAAGAAGCATGCCTCCATGGTTTCTGTTTCATTTTCTGCTTTTTGAATTCCTTTCCTAACTTTTTTCAGTGATGAACCGTGACATGGAAATATAAGATAAAATAATCCCCATCCTCTCCAAGTTGTTTTCAATCACTGTATTTTATCATAGCAGTAGAAACACCAACTAAGACACACTGCTTTGTGACAGCATCTTGCTTTGGCCATGCCTATCTCAAAAGTCGGCATTTCTAAAAATAAGGGTACTTGAGAAGTCCAGAGATAGTTGTTTCCTGGACTGTGGTTTAGGAACCATACACATTATTCTTTAAAATGCCATTTTCTCATGATAAATTTATAGGACTGGCCCGTTTCTGTGGTAGTTTTTGTATTCTCACATTTGTTACTTAGAGGGTCTCCTCGAGTAGATCCTAGATATCTTCTTACCAGCAGGAAAGACCCAGCCTTCTTCAAGTTTTCTGTAAATTAGGTCTCACTCTCCTTTTTTCTCAGGCCAACACCTCTGAATGTTTTTTACTTGGAGTAAAAAAAAAATCATTTCGTTCTTTGTCTGTGCCTTTCTTCCTTCCCCTGTCCTCTTCCTCCCACATCCCATGTTTCCCCACTCTTCTTCCTTTATAAGAATGCTCGGAGTCTTTAAGTTGGTTCCCCTTGATGGGGAGAATGCAGACTTCGGTGCTCAAGCGATTGATGAGATTCTTGTAGGACTCACTGTACTGATGCACTCAACAGCGCCTTTCTATATCAGGAAATAATTTTTGCCTTGGCTATTTCCCAGTACAGATCATATGAGGCATTGGTAGACATTGAGGCCTAAAGATGAAAATATGTCTTCATGCTTAGCATGCCAACAGTTCTTCTTTTTCCTTTGATAATCCATCAATTAATCAAAGTGAGGCATTCATGTTAAAATTCGGAACATCTTCTGACTGTTATTTGGTGCTTTTAATTTTATACAATTTTGCATATTTATAAACCACAAGATGCAAGTTGAACTATTATTTTCCTCTGGTATTTTGATCTTTACTCTACCACGAACATGGAAAGAATGATCTTCAATGTTTCCTAATGTTTGTTTCCTTAGTGGAGATCCTGAGGGCCATTAAAGAGGCAGGATTTGAGATAACTATGCTGAAAGAAATGCTTCTGATTCCCGAGCATGCCAACAAAGTTTATTTCAAAATAACAGGAAGAGAGTTTTATAAAAACGTCTTGGAAGTCTTAGCTTCGTAAGTTTCTGAAATGTGGTTGCTCATATTGTAGAAGTGGTAATTGTACACTATAGAAACTGTAGGAAACAGAAATTATTTTTAACAACTTTCAATCTAATCTGACTCAAGGAAAGACACCATGTTAACTTTCAAAGTTTGTTTATTTTTACAATTTCTTTCCTTCTTTTCTTCCTTCTCATTCCTTCCTTTTTCTATTTCTTCAGTTCTTCACACTACATGTAGAAGAGTTTAGGTTCTTGTTTAACCAGTGCAGAACTATGCTTACATTTCCTTTCCTGTAAAATGGAGAGGAAGCCATGAGACCCACTTCACAGGAAGTAAAGATGACTGAGATCCTGCACCATGAACACTAAGAAAGTTAAACTCCAGGTGCAGCTGCTGTATGCACCTGGGGAGAGTTCATGACTCAGGTTAAGGATTTAGAGGATGGTGTGGGGTAGGGGAAGGAAAGAGAGGTAGGAGGAGCAGGAGGAAAAGGTCAGGGGGTGCTCTACAGATGACCAACGTGTCTGCTGACCAATTAGACTGTCCATTCAAGTGGTCGTGCATTGAGCTGAGCTAAGTCATTTTGCCTCAGGTACCACACAATCACTGGATAGAGCACATCTAGGGAATGAGGGTGGTCTGTGAAAGATGACTTTCTGCAGTGGAGGCAACTCTTAAAGGACTAGAGGCTGAAGGTTGAACAGGAAACAAAAGTCCTTGGCCCATGATAATGTTTGTGTGGTCCCCAAAGTAGTGAAACTATAAATCCATTCACGTTCATTCTTTAGAATTAAAGAAAACGACACAAAACTTGTAGAAAAGGGAGAAAACAAAGAAAGCACAAGATTATACTGTTAGGAAAAACTGTTCTGGATGGACCAGAAGCATTCTGTCTTTAGCACTGTGTGCAATTCATACCCTTAAAGGAACCTGCCTTCTGAAAGAATTGCTGTTTGCAGGGGCACATCTATAATCATGGTCCTGACCAAGTGGAACGCTGTTGCAGAATGGAGACGAATGATGGGTCCAGTAGACCCAGAAGAAGCAAGACTGCTCTCCCCAGATTCCCTCCGAGCCAATTATGGACTAGACATTTTGAGAAATGCTGTCCATGGGGCATCTAATGCATCTGAAGCAGCAGTCAGCATCAATAACATCTTCACAGAGGATAATCCCGAAGACTAGAACACTAGAGTACGTGCTATAAAGAGTATACTTTAGTTACCTTTGCTTTTTTTTTAAAATGTTATTTTAAAGATTATAATTGCAGCTTCTCTTTTCTACTTCCAAACCCTCCCATATACCCACTTCTCACTCTCCTTCAAATTCATGACATATTTTTTTTTACTAATTGTTATTGTATGCTTATTTGTGTATACATATATATTCCTAAAGCTGTTTAGGCCATATAAAATTGCTTGTACATATATTTTTAGGGCTGACCGTTTGGCACTGGACAACCAATTCATGTGAGACACAACCTCACAGCAAATTTCCTGATCCTCTGCTCCCTCTTTCACAATGTTTTCTGAGCCTTAGGTTCAAGAGTTTTTAGTAGACATACCCATTGGGACTAGGCTCCATAACTCTGCATTTTGATTGGCTATGGTTACAGATTTCTGCAGTGGTCCCCATCTCTTGCAAAAAAAAATTCCTTAATGAGGGGTAAAGACTACATTTATCTGTGGGTATAAAGACAAATGTTTATAGAACTGTTTTAGAGATTATGCTTTTTTAGTAATTTAATGTTGTTGATTCTCTTTCACTAACCATGACTTCCTTAGCATTGAAGAGTTATCTAGGTTTTCAGTACCAGGCATTGTTTTCCTCCTCTTAAACAGGTCTTGAATCCAACCTTAAGAGTGATAACCCTAAGGGTGCCGTACACTACCTCATATGCACTAAATCCCCTTGTTTCAAGAACATGAGTCATGTGGGGTATAGAGTAGGAAATTGGTGACTTTTTTTTTTAAAAAATAAAACCTGTTTTCTCTTTTTATATTTAAAAGTAGACTTTGAGTATCTACTGTATGATGTCTTTGGCTGTAGATTTTTCCAATAACAAACTAATCTATGTGCAGAATGTTGTCCTCACATTCCTGGGCCAAGATGAGGTTCAGTGTCCACAAGAAAGTGAGAAAACTCCGTGAGGTAGAGAAAACCTTTCAGGGATAGAAGAGCACACTCACTGTCTTAGGGTTTCTATTGCTGTGATGAAACACCACGACCAAAGCAACTCAGAGAGGGAAGGGTTTATTTGGCTTACACTTTCATATCATACTCTATCACTAAAGGAAGTCAGGATGGGAACTCAAACAGGGCAGCAACCTAGAGGCAGAAGCTGATGGAGAGGCTACCAAGGGGTGCTGCTTACTGGCTTGCTCCTTATAGCTTTCTCAGTCTGCTTTCTTACAGAACCTATCCAACCATGGCGCCAGTCACAGTGCCTGGGCCCTCCTCCATCAGTCACTAATTAAGAAAATACCCTACAGACATGCTTACAGCCTAATCTTATGGAGGCATTTTTTAAATTGAGGTTCCTCTCAAATGATTTTAGCTTGTGTGAATGAGTGAATAGCAGGAGGTTTCTCAGAAGACCAATGCTCTACTTAAAGCTTCTGTTGAGAGTGAGTCTTTCTCCTAACATCTGTATTGCCTTCCTTTTGTACCAGGAGCAGCATTATCACTGACTTGGAGATTTCCATCTAGTGTGTAATTCAGGGCAGAACTGTGAGGTATATAGGTTTCATGGGTAGGAATCAGACAAGATAATATTGAAATATACCTGGAAATATGGAGGTGAAAAAGAGAATTTTGTTTTTTTTTTTTAAGTTTCTAAGTAGACATACACACATGCGCGCACACACACATACACACGCACACACACACACACACACACACACACACACACACACACACACTTGGTGCTTGTTTGCCGATATCCTTTGTTGGATGCTACATTTCCGTGCCTTCTGTGCTATGTAATATTACTATGGAGGTAGTATTAAGATATTAAGAGCCTCTTTCAGACATTTAAATTCATTTTTTTCAGCTCTTGCTGTGTGCTGCAGAGCTAGGTATACACAGTTCTCTAAGCGGAATGAGTTCATGATGGTAAGAACAGAAGATAGGGAACATCATGTGTCCTAGGTCTGTTGAAATAAGCAAGAGTGATTTCAGCGGATGCTTATAGGAAGTGGAGCGGGAAGAAATGAGGCCCAAATTATCCAGGCAGGACACTTGGCAATCGTCAGTGGGAAGTATTACAGAAGCCTGAACTAACTTGGGAACCGCGGGTTAAGGAAGGGTGGATGATAAGATGATCCTGAGAAGGCTGCAGTGCACCTGTGGGATTTGATAATTGGCTGCTGCAGTACCAAAGAAATGAGAAAAGATATTCTTCTGTCTTCAGCCACTGCATAAGGAAGTTAATAATTCTCAGACAGACGGTTCTAAAGAGGGAAGTCCTTCTAAAAAAGCACCATGGATTCTGTGTTGGTCGTATTGGGTAAATGATATCCAGAACTGAAGATAAATCAGGTTACAGGGATGAGAGAGGTGGAGAGGACTCCCAGTGCAGTGTAGTCAGCAAAATGTTGGAGCATGTGTCTATCCTGCTGGTGGGACATTAGAACATAACCAGAAACCACCAGAAAAAGATTTTTTTATGAATCTTGAAAGTAAAGATTTGCAGGAACCTGGAAAATTATGATTCAATATAAGAGCAACCTAAGATGCTCTAGAATGTTGTAACATCTTCGCTTATCTTGACTTCTCAAGAGGATGACGATGGGAAGATACTGAATTCCCAGTGTCAGCCCCTAGTCTCTGTTTCCACAGAGAAAAGAGCAGAATCTACGAATTATTCTGTTCACCTGCCTTTGCTTTTCTAGATGCCATCAGAATAATAATTGCATGTATATTTCACCTAAGCTGAAAACCAGTCTGCTGGAAAAGCAGGAGCATTGCTTGGAAATGTTGCTCCCTAACTGCAATTGTTTGCAGCTAAAGTTTAGGGCTTAAATGCAAATAATAAACACTCTGGAGTCAGAGAAGGGTTAAAGGAAAGTGTCTTTAGGAAATCAAAGCATGCAAACATGCTAGCATATATTAGGAAATTTAGAACTTTTTACAGATACCCAGTGCAATATATATGCCTGACAAAGGCATGGATATTCTAAATTTTCACCCCTTGCTGATCTGTGCACTCATTTTAAGCAGGAAGTATAAGTGTCTTGGCTTACAGAAGCAAAAGTGTCAATGGCTTAAAAAATATTTGAGTTTAAGCACAAAAGTAATTTGGAGACACAGAGAGGATTGTGTTGCTCTTGTTGAAGCTGACTTGTAGGAAACACTGACAAACTGATAAATACAAAGTAAATTTTTACCAATCCAAACAAAAGTGGGAAGGTATCCTAATGTCACTAATTCCAAAAAGTACTATAACTACTATTAGAATGAAACTAAGTAACCAAAGTGATCTACAGATTAAAAATAATCCTAACAAATTCCTCCACTGGGTGCAGAGACCCACAATCACCCCATTCCAGGTCCAGTAGGATTAAAAACATCATTGATACAACCAACAACCTAATTCCAGATGCCTAGATCCCATGGCAAAAACACAAGCAATATGAAAATATTAGATAATATATCCCTCAATAAACAACCATTCTTATAGTAGTGGTCTCTAACAAGCATGACTCATACAAAACTCAAGACGTGAAACTCGAAAGAACAATTACAAATACACTCAAAGAGTTCAAGAAAATGAAGAAATTCAGAAAAATCAGAACTACAGCCAATCATCCTCAAAAAAAATTTCAAAAAATAAAAATAGAAAGAAAACTTCTAAACTCCCTTCACAAAGTCAGTCTTAATTGTAGTGCTCAAACCATGTGAAGACACAAGAAAGGAGAACTACAGATCAGTGTCTCCAATAAACATAAATGCAAGAATCCACAAGACTGTACATGAAAACAAAATACAGAAACAAATAAAAAAAAAGATCAAACCGTGGTAAGGTTGACTTCATCTCAGAGATAAAGAAAACTCCTAGAATTGATAAAGACTTGCGGCAAAATTGCAGTATACAAAAGGCTTCTCTTATTCCACTGGTAAACTCAATGAGAAGGTGTTGAAGGAGCTGCGGGCTGTGTTCCTGCCACCCCAGCTCCTGGTCGCCTGGCTAGCTTATGCCCCGAAATAACAACACACAAACTGTATTCATTTAAACACTTCCTGGCCCATTAGCTCTAGCTTCTTACTGGCTAATTCTTACATCTTAATTACCCACTTCTATTAATGTGTGTAGCACCCCAAGGTGTGCTTACCAGGAAGATTCTAGCCTACGTTCATCCTGGATTGGAGCTTCATCACGTCTGCCCTAGAGAGCAGAGCTATAGAGTCTGAGATCACTTCCTCTTCCTCCCAGCATTCTGTTCTGTTTACTCCACCCACCTATGTTCTAACCTATAAAATGGGGCAAGGCAGTTTCTTTATTAGCCAATGACCTTCCATCAAGAAGGAGATCAGGGAAGCAGTCTCATTTATAATAGACAAAAAATACCTTATGGTAAATCTAATCAAGTTAGTAAAACACCTCTATGATGAAAACTTTAAAACTGAGAAAGAGGAAATTGTGGAAGACACTAAAAGATGGAAAGACCTCTCTTGCTCATGGATTGTTACAAACCATACTGGGGAAAATGGTCATTCGGCCCCAAACAATTTATGTAATCAATGAAATCCCAATAAAAGTCTCCATGCCAGTTATCACAGAATATAAATAACAATCTTAAACTCACATGGAAATGCAAAAGATCCAATAGCCAAAGCAATCTTGAGCCAAAAGAGCAATGTTTTAGGCATTATTACTATATCTGGTCTTAAGTTCCTCCACAGAGCTGTATTAATAAAAGGAGAAATTGCATGGTACTTGCACAGAAAAACAGACATATATACATCACTTGAATAGTAGATCCAGACCTAAGCCCAAGCAATCACAACAACATTATTCTTGACAAAAATACACACTGGAGTAAATGAACTACTTAATTAAAAGACAAGCTACAGATTTTTTCAATGAATTCTCTAAAGAAGAAATATGAATGGCTAATTAGCCCTTTTTAAAATGTTCAACAGATGTAACCGTTTTTAAATTAAATCTACTTTAAAATCTAATTTCACCCCAGTCAGAAAGGTTATCATCAACAAATTAAATCTTAAAAAAATGTTGGTGATGAAGTGGGCAAAGAGGAGCCCTCATTCACTCTTGATAGAAATACAAACTGATCCAGCCACCACGGGAACACAGTGTAGAGATTCCTCAAAAAGGTAGAAGCAGAATTACCATAAGATGCAATTACTCTACTTCTGAGCATATCCCAAAGGACCGTACATCCTACTGCCAGGATACACACTCACACTTATCGCTGCTTTATTTGAAGTAGCCAGGAAATGGATTCAGTCTAGATTCCCACCGACTGGTGAATGGATAACGAAAATGTGGTATGTATACACAGTAGGGTTTCTATCCAGCTGTAAGCAAATATGAAAACTGAAGACAAATGGTGAAAAAAGTTACACTGAGTGGGGGAACCCAGGCAGAGAGAAACAAGCGCGTGTTCTCTCCCATTAGTGGTTTGCAGCTTTATAGCATTATTTTGTGTGTTCAGTTTAGAGTTCCTGCAGATGATGGAAGCTGGGGAAAGGCCTCTGGGAGGGGAACCTTAAGAAAGATAGGATAGTAGATCAGATCCTAGGTAATGTGCAGAGGCGATAACACTGGGGTTGGCAAATTTTAAGCTGAGAGGATGGGAGGATAGTGAGATAGAATGGGAAGGAGAGCCAACCAAAATGAAGGGGCCAGAAAGACCTAGAAACTGCTCAAAAATTAGTCTAGAACATTGGCATATATATTATTAAGTATGTTTTTCTTTTCACAGAAGTTTGAGAAGGCAAATGAAGTTTTCATCAACATAAACCACGAAGCACAGCTTTCTATGAAAACTAATTACCAAAATTCCTCCAAGAAAGAGACACGTCATGATGAAAATTTGCATGGCTATGCCTGGTAACAATAAAACTGTAAACCCTCCCCCCAAACAAGTTCAGTGTTTATTTTTTTTTCCAGCAAGGACATAAGATGGATTTTATAAAGATGGGTGGCTAGATATGACAAAAGGTAAGGAGAAACACGAGCTAGAAAGAAGTCTAGTGTGGATGCAATCTAAAGAGGAGACCTGAGACAGAATGCTGGAAACTTCTAACACTTACAAGGTGCCCATAGGTTTGACAATAAACTTTGCAGCCAGAAAGCCAAAGAAGCTGGAATATGTACAAAAAAGCTCCCCTCCCCCAAATTTTTAAAAGATTTGTTTTATTTTGTGTGAGTGAGCATTCTGCCTGCCTGCTTGCATGTGCACCATGGATATGCCTGGTGTCTGCAGAGTTCAGAAAAGGATATCAGGTTCCCTAGAACTTGAGTTATAAATGGTTGTCTGTGGGTGCTGGGATTCAAACCCAGGTCACCTGCAAGAGCAATTAGTGCACGTAACCCCTGAGCCACCTTCCCAGTGCCAGAGACTTATCTAATTTGCAATGTCCCTAGGGGACTGTGCAGACAGTGCTCCTAGCTCCCTGAAGGTATGATGCTGACACTATCAGCAGAGAAAGGAACAGAAGTAAATAACATTTTTCATCTTGTCTTTTTCTATCTCAGGTGAAACGGCCTGGTATTTCTTGCAGTGAATGGCTCCTGAGCTCACGCCCAGCCACTAGGTGTACCCTCTTCTCAGTCCACTCAAGAGTGCCCTGGCAAGTGAGCCAGCAGGTTCTATGACCCGTTCCGTCTGATGTTAGTAATAGATGACTCGCTTAAAAAAAATGCAAATCAAACATTGACTGTCTATGGGTTGTGTTGAGAGAAAAGGTAGAATAAAGACCTCATCTTCACCACTTCCTTTATGCACCCCATCACATGGAGCAGCCCTGGCCTCTGTTTCATAGCTATTCAGGTGCTATTACATGATCCTGCTATGTAGCATACTGTAATTGCCTGAAAGGTGGTCCAGAACTTTGAAAGTATGAGAGCTCCCCTAAAACTACTATCACATTTTGCCAGCAGATGGCAGGCTAAGCCCAGTTGTATATATACATGGCTCTGTCTGTACAAGGATTTCCTATGCAGCACATAAAAAGACCATTTCTTCTTGGGCTGTTAGTGTGAGATTTTTGTATGGTTTGCTTTTGTTTTATTGTTGCTTGTTTTGTTTTTCTCCTTTAAATAAACTAGAGTTACCTGAAATGAGGGATCCCTAATGGAGAAGAGCCTTTCATCATATTGGCCTGTAGGCAAGTATGTAGGACTTTGTCTTGATTACTGATTGTAATTCTTGATGTGAGAGGGCCCAGTCACTGTGGGCAGGTAGTCATAGACTGCATAAAAACTCAAGCTGAGTAGCCCACGGAAGAGAAATAGGGCAAGCAGCATTGCTCTCTGGCCTCTGCATTAATTCCTCTCTCTCCGTCCCGCAGCTCCCCATCCCTGCTAACCACATCTTGCTGAACAGAACATTCTCCTGCAGTTTACTTGCAGTTTTGAAGGATCCATTGTTTTATGATATAAAACTTGTTTCAGCTCATCAAAGTTTTAAAAATCTTTGTTAATGGAAACTTTTGAAACTACTGTCTCCCTGGCCTGCCCCTGCTACGACATAGTTATAGTTCTCTATAAACCAGCCTCTGCCTTTCTCCTGGCTGGAGAGTCATTTCTGGCATGAGCTTGCCCTCCACTGGTGACACATGAAGGACTTGACCTGAGCTTCACTGAGGAGCATTCTCCCTTTTCATGCGTGGGTTCAACAGTTTCTGATCTGCTGGGGCTGAAGAATCGGTTAACTATCAAGAGGCCAGCGCCACTGGAGCGACACCTCTGCTTTCCAGGGACGATTGTTGCTGGTTCCCTGGGGATGACAAATCCAGTGGGATTAACAAGAGACCAGAATCACTGAGCTGAAATCTTCTCGAAGTATTTCCTCAGGGTCAGCAGAGAACTGTCATCTAGAGGGGGGGCGACCCATGCTACATCTCAAGCTGGCAGCCAGACTTGGTCGTGTGTGTAAGTTTTGATGACGGATCCTGCAGAGCAGTGAGACGACAAGAGTGACCATTAGTGAGCATGCAGCTCCAGGAACAGTGAAGACCGCAGGACTGAAGGAGTCATGGAGTTGAGCTAAAGAACGGTGTGCCAGGATTGGAGTCCCTGCAGAGAGGGCACGGTGGAGGTGCAGCTTCAATTTTAGAGAAGGTCAATGATCTGAAGGAGTCCCATGGCAGGCATGATTTCACTTTACCTTTCTGTTATGCAGTGACTTGAACTTAGTGTGCAGACCCTGATTGATAGGACACTTATCACCTTCAGAGTGGGCCCAGAGGATGCCGAGCAGGACACTTGTGTCACTAGCAACAGCCTAGGTGCTCTTCCATCGGCCTCAGCATACCTGACTGTGCAGTGTGGATAGAGGAGAGGGAGAGGGCCCTGGGCATCCTAGCAGGTTCAAGTTGAACTAATTAGAGTTAGAGCCAAAGTCACATGTTTCCTCATGTTTCCGAGGAATAGAAGAATACCTGAGGGAGGAATAGGGATGGTTCCAGAGGAGTCCATGACCAGTCTGGCCAATAGCATGAACTGATAGGAGCAGACATTTTTTGTGGGTTGTGTGTCATTGGACATCAGTTGATTTTTTGATTTGAGCCTAAGTCATGCTCAAGGATAAATAGACCTTAACTTTGAACATTTGCTTTAGAATGGATGCCATTCTCATGAGTACTGGTCACACCTGGATCTCTAACTGGTTGCTACTGGGCACATTTTCCTGGGTGTCTGAGGGAGGGAGCAGGGTTAGTTTTCCACGTGTGGACATTGGGCACTGAGTGGGAAAAAGACCTTTCTGGACAATGTGGTCTGCTTTCATACCTGGCTCCTCTTGGCTCCTCGAGCCCTCTTCTCTGGGGCTGTGAGATCCAAGTGAATGAGCTGCCATTCAGCCAAACCCACTTAGGAATCTTTAATACTTGAGTGCCCTGAGCCTCTTTTCCACCTCTAGCTATCAGGACATTGTGAGATAGTGAGATGGGAGCTAGGTAATGAAGATTAATGACGTCCTTGTGATTCATGGATAGCCGTGTCACTCAGACAACATGGGCTGCAGGTTTTTGCTGTAGGTGACAATCCTTCACCATTAGAAAGCTGGAGTGGGGGAATTGCATACACCCAGGAAAATGACATGTCAGGTGTGAGCAATGTAGCAGGGTAGAGACACCTGACTTAGGTCAGCCGTTTAGCTGAAGATGGAGGAGTAGTTGGTAGCTCTGGAAGATCCCCCTTGACAGCCACACAGGTCTGCTGTTGACCAGGCTGAGTTATGGTAGAGGAGCTCATTTGGACCTGCCGTGCCCCCTCCCTACCACCACCCTTCATGGTGTGCTCACATCATTTCCTCACGTCAGTAGGATGACTTTGCTAGAAGAAAAGGCCTGTTCTCTTGTCCTGCTGAAAACTCACCAACTTATAAAGGCTTGTAGCATACTGTGGTGCAAATTCTAGACTCTTCGTCTAGAAGTCCTGGACACTGAGTATTTCCTTCTAGACCTCAAGAAGGGAAAGCAAGAGACTGGATGCACTTGCACAGTGCTAGAAAGGAAGGGCTTGAGGAAGGGGCTGCTTCACCTTGCAGGTGCGTCTCTCCCTCTGGGCTGGAAGCAGGCAGTACCACCTGAACTAGAAGATGGCAATGATGCAAGAGTAAGCAGGCCACCAGGGATCAGCCTTCAGAAGGATACTAATCCAGGAGAGATGAATACTCCATCCTCAAAGCCGTATTCCTCTTGTTTCCACAGTTTGGCCTCTGGGACAGAAGCCAGAACCAACTATAGAAATTTTACAGCCCTCTGTTTCACACATGTGTTCACACTCCCTCGCCCAATATACACACTTTCTCTACGATTTTTCTTACAACAAGAATAGGGCTTTAAAGTCCCTGTCACACTAGTTACTTTTCCTCTCTATAGCACATCGTGTTTGCTCTTCTTTTGTTTTTAAAGACAGGGTCACACTATATAGCCCACCCTAGCCTCAAACTTGTAATCCTACTGCCTCATTCTTTTGAGTGTTAGGGAGCTGTCCTCTATCAGGGCTTCCATGCTAAAGATTTCTGTATCTCTACAGCCAGGTCCTAGTGCTTCCCTTCTCCTGGTGATCTAGGGATGGATCCACACTTGAGTCTTCACCATGAGAGCCACGTGGACTCCATGCTCGAATCTTCACCATGAGAGCCACGTAGACTCCATGCTCGAGTTCACCATGAGAGCCATACTACCACAGCTTCTTTCTGGACATGGCTTAAAGAGGGGCTAAGGGCAGAGTTTCTTTTGCTATGGGATTGGGCTCTATGAGTTGGACCCTTCAACTGATGTGACTCTCTGAGGAGTTGAAGTACATTTGACCTCTGGACTCAGCTCTGACAAAAGAATTTGGAGACTCACATTCTTTTTCAGAAGTGGACCACGTCTTTACTACATGCCACAATGGGCCACTTGCTTAAGCATCTCCTGGGGAAACTGGGGGCAAATCTGCCTGAAATACTGGGGTAGTATTTGGAGGGAAACTAGTGTATGGTCTTCACTAGAGCTCTCACAGCAGGCGATTCCTGCACCCAGTGATGGGATGGAGTGTCAAAGTGAGATGCCAGGGCTGGTGAATTTGGCTAATTGCTCTTAAGGATACTCCAGGGAATCCTGATGCTAATACTATTTACCAGATGCTGGAAACAGCTTTTGGATAACCACTAGGTGGCAGCTGTGCTGCACTGTCTCCAGGGCGCAGAAAGCACACAATGTCCATTTATTGCAAAGTAGTCTCAGTCTGTTCTGAGAGATCTCCCCCCTCGTGGCTTTTCTTGGAGGCCAACAGCATTCCCGTACTTCTGGGAACTGCTTCAGCTCTTCCTTCGACGACTACAATGGAAACTGGTGGGATACAACCCACATGGTCAGTAACGTGATCCAGCCACATAAGTGCTGGGTGTGGGCAGGTTTAACAGCCTGGTTAGGAATGTGTGTATGTTGGGGTACATCCACTTCTAGGGGCCAATGACATTTGTACCTCACCTCTGAACTTTTACCAACAATGAACCTAAGGCGTTCATCCTTCTTTCTTGTTATGGAAGATCATGTCTTCCAAATGCCCTGCTTTGGATCTGGTAGCCTTGCAGAAGAAACACAGTTCCAAACCTACTCCTGTGCTCACAATTTTCTCTACCATTTCACTCTGCATGTTGAATGGAAGTGGTGGCTCTCTCCGTGTTTAAGCCAACAACCAGGAAGAGGTAATATAGTTTTCTAAGAAGTCGGAAAATCTGCTGTAGTTAGGGAAAGAAGATGAACAGGAAGGAGAAATGAATTGTTTTCTGACATCATGGTTCTGCGTGGATTCTGTGCATGGGAGGTCACTGGTGGCTGCTGGCCCAGCATATGGTGCTAGTCCACACCTGGTGACCAACCTTTCTCTTTCACAGTTTTCTTGGAGGGATGAAGACAGGAGAAGAAAAGTTTTCTGAGATTATTCCTCAAAGGATTTATGCCCTATCACAAAAGGTGAGCACTACACTTCTTCGGGAGTCTACATTATGTATTTGGGAGAGGTTTTAGCAGCACAGATTAGAGAAAATATTTATTGACTAATAATTTTCCCACTGTGCTCTTTTATTTATTTTTTGCATAGTGTCCTAAAATATTTGAGCTTGAGCAGATTTTAATCGTTCATTTTTCTATCATTTCCAAGCAGAGGAAACCAGGAAAAATTAAAATGTGGGATTCCTTTGTTTTCTCATAGCAAGATTAATACACTAGTTTCAGGAAAGACATAGACAACAAGAGTATTCGGGCATCTTTGTTAATGCCCAGGATTTTAATCTGGTCCTGAGTTGTGTGTGTGTGTAGCTATTTCTTCTGATTTTGGTAGTAAAATCCTTTTATAGACTTAGGGTGTACTGGGAGAATTGTAGATAAAAGTACATTTTATTGCTATGTAGAGAACTCTAGGAATCAAAGCTAATGCCTTGTACTTGCTTGTAAAGACATTTTGGAAGGCATCGCAGGGACTTGGGAGTAGGAGAATGGAGTCAAAGGAGTAGGGTGGTATCCAATGGATTTTCCACTTTTGCTCCTT
The DNA here is from genome assembly GCF_014885135.2 of Alexandromys fortis. Classification (NCBI taxonomy): domain Eukaryota; kingdom Metazoa; phylum Chordata; class Mammalia; order Rodentia; family Cricetidae; genus Alexandromys; species Alexandromys fortis. The sequence continues at coordinate 18,722,280 of NW_026067924.1, forward strand.
TGCTTAACCCTACCTTTTGTGCAGTCTCCACTGAACTGGTGGTTTGGTGGTTTGGAGCCTTGCTGCTTGTCTTTGTCCTTTTAGGAAGAGGCTCTGAATGTAGCTTAGTGGCTGGTCTGCATTGAATACAGTACTTGGTAGGGTAGGTGTGATTCAAGGAGAGTTAGAGGCATGGAGCTTGGAGAGAAGGCCTGATCTTGGTCAGCTCATGTGAGACTGAAAAGAAGAGGTATTAATTTGATTGTAGAGAGTATAGAAAACCTTGTTCAGACCAAAGCAGGACATTCAGCCTTCAGTTCTCTTTGGAGCATAGTATTACTGATGGTGCTGTGTATGTAAGTGTTACAGCTCTGAAGAGAAAGGTATCCTGGTCATTGGAAGCCAGGAGATACCTACAGCTCTGTTCTGGTGAGGAATGGTTTCCCTGCAGGAATGGAGCATTTCTACTCCTCTTCAAGAGAGTCTTTACTTCAATGCTCCACTCTACTAAGGGGGTTTCATGCAGAAATATAGAAGTTCTGCTCCTGCCCCAGCAAAAGTTGTTACTTTTCCACCCAGTTCCACTCCTGCAAAAGAAGGTCATTACCCAAACCTCGTTTAAAACATTTATTGGGAAGGAGGAATCCAGGAGAGCAGCTGCCTCTGCCAGGGTGGAAAAAGGCAGCCCATAACCAAATAGGGAATAGGTACAAGGCTTATATAGGGCTTCTTAGGGGCAGAGTTTTTCCAGGGTGAAGATTTTCAGGGTGGGAATTTGTTGGATTTCAATCTCTGAGCTTGAACAAGCTCAGAGATTGGCTGGATTTCATGCTCAGGGATTGGTTGGTTTTCATACTGAGTTGGTCAGGGGCAATGGGAGTTTCTTTCACTCTGATTTCAGGGCCAAAGTATGCTTCTGTGGCTCTGATTTCAGGGTCAGGGTGTGTTTCTTTGACTCTGGTTTTAGTGTCGGGGTGTATTTCTTTGGCTGGTTCTTTTACCATATTGGGGTATAGTCCCAAGGAAACGAGTGAGTAGCAGTAAGGGCAGTGAGGTCCAGTCTTAGCTGGTGTGGGAGGAATGTAAGCACTGAGAATAGGTTGTGGGCAAGGCCTAGTAAGCAGACCCAGATTGGCTCTTAGAAGAAATCTGCCTTAAGGCAAATAATTTCTGCTTATAGAACTGACCTCTACCCCAGACTGCTGAACACAGACTTCTTAGCCATTCTCCTTGGTTTTATCTATTTGTTTGTAAGAATCCTTGGGTGAAAACTGGGAAAGTGGCCTTCACATGCCAGCCCATCACAATCTCCTTGACAGTAGGGTGGGAAGGACTCTTCTCAGCAGCTCGGTGCTTATTCTCCAGAGCAGCGGTAGCAGGGTGCGGCTCTTCCCCATTTATGTCTGACACTAGTACTGACGGAGGAGACACTGGTGCCTGGCCTCCAGACCTGCCACTCTTTGTTCTTGAACGATGGAGAACTTCTTCATTTCTGGGGCTACACAGTTGCCTTATGCCTAGAGGTTTTGTCTTCAATCTCTCTTTGTTTGATGGGTCGAAGTTACCAGGCTGTAGCTGGGATGGGAGCAGAACTTCACCTGAAACAAGAGACCAAGCTATTCTGTATTTCTTTCTGGGCCCAACGTCTCTTGGATCCAGAAGTGGAACTGAAGATCTCTTTAGGGGAAATCATTAGCTGAAGGATCAAAGCCTTGGGTTGGACGCTAATATCTCTTGCCAACTTGGTGTTTGCATGGAGATGGCTCTTAACCGCTGCCCGCTATGATGCTGAATCAGCATAGGCCCAGAGTCTTATGTCTGGGCCTTTGTCTATCCTTCCAAAATAAGCCTTTTAGGAGCTGTCTGCACCAGATGTTCGCTCTGTTGGGTTGCCAGGAGGGTAAATTCTTTTTGTGACCCCACTTAATCCTAGTCCTCAAATCCCAAGTGTCTGATCCAATGATGCTACGAGTTTCTGTGTAGATAAGAAAAGAAAATGCCTTAGTGAAAAGCTTATTCATGGCTGGCTATACCTCAGGAGGAAAATTGGGGTATCCTAACTGCCAAATAGTTGGATAGATTGGGAGCCAGTCATTGAATTATTCTCTTCTGCAGTCAGTTGCTTTCAGTTAGGGATTCTGAAGCACTGGTGAGCAGTGATCACCTTGGGATCATTGACTAGGAAATTCAACCAAAACACTACGAAGTCATCTGGCAGCCCTGGCCTTGGCTGTCTACTGTTATCAATTTAACTACATGGTAACTAGGATTATTGTGCCTGTTGTTCTTTTGGGTCTTGAAAATGTATCCCACCAATCCCATCTCTCATGGGCATTAGACTTCCTGGATCTGTTTTAGGAAGTAGAGCAAGCTCACTCTCCACCCACATTCACACCATTCAGGTTCTTTTTCCTTGCTTTCCCCAATCTTATCTAACAACATACTTCCTGAGGAACACAGGTGAGTTTGGGAGCAGGCCAGAGCACATACAGATGAAATTCATCAAACTGACACTGCGCATCCAGCAGGGGCATCAGTGTTCATGAGGAAGATTGGTCTGTAATTTTCTTTCTTTGTTGAATATTTATGTGGTTTGCGTATCAGGGTGACTGTGGCCTCATAAAAAGACTTTGGCAATGCTTCTTCTGTTTCTAATTTGTGGAACAATTTGAGTGTTGATATTAGCTCTTCTTTGAAAGTGTGGTAGAATTCTTGGCTGGAACCATGTGGGGGCTGGGAGACTTTTAATGATGGCTTCTATTTCCTTGGGGTCGTTACTCTATTTAAGTTGTTCTTCTGATATTGGTAAAGGAGCCAGAGGTGTGGGATGGAATATGAAGCCCAGGGGAGAGATACTATATTTAAAATATTTTTATTGAGTTATTTCCCTCCTTTTCTGCCAAGTGTGCTGAGTTCTATTTCCAACTGTTCTCTGTTGACCAGTCCTCTTTGTGCTAACAGGCTGCATGGGCTTTCAACAGTACTTAACGACTTGTCCAGAGATCTTAGAGTTTAGATGCTATATGAAACACCTATCCGATTTCCCAAGAGTCAATGGGTCAGATTTTATACAGCAGGATCGCATACTTTGTGTTTTATTGATGCTCTTGTGTTTTCTCCAGCTAGCAGCTTAGAGTCACAATGCAAACAAAGCTAAGCTTTCAGGAGGCAATCCCGGTATACTGAAGACTTCTCGATAGGACCGTTTTCCCTCTTGCCCCTGCTGTGTTCACCTCAGTGTCTAATGACTACGGGTGTGACATGTCACTTACCTTTCCTCTGACAAGCAGGGCCAATGGTAAATCTAAGTCTCAAGCTTTCATATTGTTCTGCTAATTCATATAATTCTGCTAATGTGGAGCTAAGTGACCTCTGCACCTTAGACCAAGAGAACAGTGAGTGCAGTGCCCACGGCATAGCACAGTATGAACCAGGTTGGCCACTGCAGGCACCACAGCTCCACAGACATGAGTGTGAGGACCTGCCAGCGCACAGAGAATATCCTGTCCTATTTGTGATTGGGGAGTACTAAGATGTCCCGAGCATGAGATGAGTGCCCCAGCTCTCCTATCAGGTTAACCGGCTCCTTGGTGCCTGGCTCATAAAGGGGGAAAAAAGCATACTTTTCATGGTGCGGCTCACAGGACACAGGTGAGAAGCATTTTGATCAGAGCATCTTCGGCATGGTAGAGCATCCAGACAATAAGAACGTAGGCCTTGCCAGTCTGCCTCTCCTTTTTATTTGTCACTGTTAGCTTAGTTTTCAAAGTTTCTGGCTAAAGACAGCGTTGAAAGTCTGACGATTTCCTGTATCTCTAATTTTTCAAAACCCCATTCATGAGAAAAGTATCTGTTTGTTTGCAGGCAGCAAACACATGAAGATCTGTTAAGTATCATTCTCCTGCCTTCGTCAAAAGCATACTTTTAATCACATTTAATCACTAACTTCCTAACAGAAGTCAAAGGCAATAAAATATTTTTTTTGTCAAAAATACTGTTTTGTTTGACATATTATGTGAACTTTAAAATGTATATATTAGGTCAAACTCTCAAAACAGAAGTGCCTTTCCCACCTCATGAAGGTCACAGAGTATGCACACAGGCTACCCTGAGGGCAAACCCGTGCACCAGCCTTCCCTCTCGCTCCTTCCATTCCAGAGGACCAACCACGCTTGGGGCTGTGTGGCTTAAAGAGAAAAATGGAAGCTATCATTAAAAAAGTGCTACAAGATGTGTCTATGCGGAGAACTGGAGTGAGTCCTTAAGGCAAGTGGTGTGTGACCGTCTGTAGGCTGTCCCGGGCAGTACCGCCGAATCCTGTACGCGTGGCTCCATCTGGGAAAGTACTTAACTTGCACTTTTCTTCGGGTTTGGTTTTTTGGGGGCGCTTCTAGCTTTGACGTTCTTCTTAGGACTGGCAGCTTTGGGAATGGGCGGCTTTCCCTTCGGCTTGGGAGGGTTACTGCGACTGGTGCGGCTGGCTGTTCGTTTCTTGTCCTGCGCTGTCCTCTGCTGTTCACGGAGCCTCTCTTCCCACTGCTGGGAGGCAATTTGTAGATGTAACTATCAAATACACGTCACCCTTTTATGCAGCTTAACTGATACAAGCACGGGCCCAGGAGGTTTTGCATTAGCGCGGTTACACTGTAATATTGCGGTCTTTACTGTGCATTACCCTAGGTGGGGCACTTAGGCTTCCATGACTGGAAAGAGCTCCGAATGCAAAGAAGTCTAAATACTCAACTCACTTCTTTAAAACTCACACAGGTCTTCTCGGCATCATTGTCACAACCAGTAAACAAGTACGTAGATAATATTTGCAGAGGTCCATAGCCACTGAAAGTCCTTGCCAGAATTCAAAGTCCTCCGTTTCTACAGCTCATGCCCCTACCTGTGTGCTTCCAATGGCCAGCCTCAGAATATAGACTCTCTGTACAACAAAGCATTCTAAAATAGTGCTGCTGTCATGAAGAAGCAGAAATTTATGTAGCCTTCTGGCAAAGCCGGTTATTTACTGCATTGTAGGAATTACTATATCCAAAAGAAAACGAAATTAGTGATTCCCCCTCCTGGATCTTCCAAGCCCCCATGTGCACAATGCTGACCATGCACAGCACGGTGCTCTCTATACAGATGCTATAACTTTTGTTGTATATATGCCCCGATGGTAAAGTTTAACTAATATGTTAGGCACAGTAAAAGATAATGATATCATGAATAAAATTATTGCAGCCATTTACTATAATAAAAGTGGTCTCTCTCAAAATGTATTATTTTGTATTGTGTTGTTTTGTATTTTTGAACTGTGATTGCCTGCAGGAAGACAAACAAACAAACAAACAAACAAACAAACAAACAAACAAACCAAAACATGAGACACAGAGAGGCAGATAAAGGAGAGCTATAGTAACTCACCTAAATGCCCAGACCACTGGGGAATTCATCATCTTATGGATAATTAAGTTTCCCTGAGAGTAAAAGTTGTGGCAGGTATGTGTGCATGCATGTACATACGTACATATGTATGTATGTATTATTTTGGTGTATATGTACACACATGTGTGAAGCACAGAGGCCAGAGGTTCAATTTCTTTCTCCATTGATTTTTCAATTATATTTTTGTCTTGGAAACTGGAAATGCTGAATTTTTATTCTGTTTACTTTAGTAACTAAGTTGTAATACAATAAAAAAAAGAAAAGTGCAGCCAGTGCACTTTTAGTGCTTGCCTTTAATCTCAGCACTCAGGAGGCAGAAACAGGCAGATCTCTGTGATTCTGAGGCCAGCCTGGTCTACAAGAGCTAGTTCCAGGACAAGCTCCAAAGCTACAGAGAAATCCTGCCTTAGGAAAAAAAAAAAGGAAAATACCTAATTGAACCTGGAAATAACCGGTGCCTTATATTGGTGCCTTATATTAGAGCACACTGCATCAACAGTGAAGTTGGATAATAGTTGCTGATAACAATTCTGAGTAAATTAGGTGTGATTCTCGACTGCAGATTCAAGACAGGTGCTTTTGCCATTACTGGCTCTTGGGGAGAAGACATTGTAGAAAAATACCCGGTCTATAGAATTTTCTTACAGTCGTTTCTACCCATGCCCACCATGTTCTTAATTATACTTACTATGGACCTTCTGCTAAGTTGATCTCTCCATTTTTCAACTAAACAATTTTCAAGAAGCATCATCCTGGGGAAAAAAGTAAATTTCTTGGCAATTAAATTTATTTTATAAAAGTAAAACACTTACCAAGGTATAAAATCATACTTGTTTTCATATAACTCTTATCCCCATAACCTGTATGTCTACTATTAATAATTTATGATTTTCCTTGTTCCTGTATGTTTTTGTGGTCACACTGCATATGTAAACCATTCTTTACATTTCTTTTCATTGTTATAGTTGTTTCCTGGGATGATTAGAAAACATAAAATAAACTATAATTTATATATAGTACAACTATGGATACCTACTTAGCTGTTCTCTGCTTCCATTTGTTTATATCCCATCACTCACTCTTACTGTGTTGAATATCCTTGCACAGAATACTGTGCACTGGCTCACTGCTTCCATTAGACGGGTTCTGAAATTAGAATGCTGGGCCAAACGGGCCTTTTATTATGTTTTTAGAGGTGGTACAATTGTTAAGAGAACCAACTTCTCTTGCAGAGGATCTGAGATCAGTCCCCAGCACAACACAGAGGCCAACAATCAGCCGCTGACTCCAGTTCCAAAGAATGCAACACCCTATTCTGCTCCCCCATGGGAATGGTACACACATGATGCACGGACATGCATGTGGCAGAACAGCCAGACACACAAAGTAAAAATAAAAAGGGTTTTCAATAGAGTACCAATTATTTAAAATGTGGCCTCTTTTTCATCTAATTCACTAACATTAAAATACTAATTAAAAGTAGAATCTTCTGCTTATTTGAACTTGGGAAATACAAAGGTAAATTTTAATGTTTATTTACTGTTTGTACTTATGGAAATTTTCTTCATAGATTTATGCGCACATTTATGCGGTGTGTTCTTAACACTTTAACTGGTCATTTTAGGGAATAATATCTCCATTTTCATCATATCCATTACAGAGGCATGCCCTTTTCTACTTGGGTTTGTGACTATTGTACACAACATTTCGTCCAGTCACAATGTGCACTGACATTTTCCCATGCAATTCCTTGCATTGGTTTTGTGCTTATCTTGCATTTTATTTGCCGTATTCCTAATCAACCAATTTTGTCCTTTTTGACCACGGGTTTTAAAATGTTCACCGATTTAATGCATTTTAAACGTGCTTCTTAATACAGTGAAAAACAGACTATTTTTCTAAATAAATAAATTTTTAACTAATGCATTTATATGCTACTGTTTTATAACATTTCCATCATAAAATATTCTTTTATTTGTTATAATTGTTTTCAGGAATATTTCCATTAGCTGGGTCTGTTTCTCACAGGCCATAACTCCTGCCATTTGGAACTGAGACTGATGGAGGAAGGTTGTAAGTCTGAGGTCTGCCTGGGCTATAGAATGATCTCAAGGTCAGCCTATATGACAGTGTCTTAAAATATAAAGCAAACTGGGGGTTGAAGGCTTAACTATGTAATAGAGAACTTGGCTCACTGAGCACTCAAGGCCCTAGGTACACTCCTCAGCAATGAAGATAAATAAAATAAAGAATTTCCTTTGCTTTATCTGTATGTCTGTCCTTAAACTACATGGTTTCAAAAAGAGTAGCTTTATGCCAGCTCTGTATCTCTTCACAAGGTAGATCTCTAATTACTTTTAAAATCTTCTTTACAAAAATCCCAGTCATCTGAAAATAGTTGCACTGGATGAGTCTACAGTCCGCTCATGTGCTCAGAAAGAACTGAATGACTAATAACACAGCATGTCCTCAACTGAACCCTGCTGTGCTAAACTTAATGAAGAGTCGAAGCACTGGCCACTGCTTGAGAGTGTAAGGAGAAGAATGGTTTGAAAGCTGAGAGCGTGCAGCCCTACGGCAGGGGAATCAACAACTGATGGAATACACAACTGTGCACTGAAATTATGGCATTTTCAAAAGATGCATTTGCTTTTCAACTTTAGAGGAATGGACTCCTAGGCTTTATCAAAAAGCAACATATAAGCATGAATGCCAGAGAGTGAAAAGTGGGGCGGGGCTTGTTATATAAAAAGGTGTGCTTTTCCTAAATAAAATTACTGTAAGTTATGGGTCTGTCATGGGACAAGAACTGAAAAGTTCACCTCTGTATTCTAGGAAGTGTACCGATGTATGAAAAAACAAATATGGAAAGAACTGAGCAGATGAGCACTCCCCAGTAGAGATGTGTGTGTGTGTGTGTGTGTGTGTGTTCAACTAGGCTTTGCTTTGTAATGACTGGATTTGACAACATTATATATTTTCAGATTCAGAAATAATCTTAAAGTTTCTACGTGTGCACGTGTGTGTGCAAAGTTCTACGAAAGGGACTTGAAGTTGTATAGCAGGAAACACGTAGAACTTTTTAGGCTAGCATAACTGCGAGGTAGCCTCTAAGCACTGGACAGAACGTGAAAATTCAGACCTTTTCATGCTCTTGCTGAGAATAATTTACTTGTTGATGTATTTTAAATCACCTAATGATTTAATTAATTAATAATTGATTCTGAAATAATAGGCTTTTAAAGGTAAGGTTCTATTTAAATATTTTTCTAGATTTCTCTCATTCTATTACCTGGACATTTAGAATATTCAAGATATTGAATAAAATTATGTTCAGGAAACACAGCATCCCAAAAGAGACATCGACTAAAATGTTCTTTAGATGACAACAGGCGTTGTTTTGTGCTGGGCGGGATTCGCGCTCCACGCACAGCTCCCCTGCCCCCGGGAACCTACCGTGAGCGCCACTCGTAGCACATGATGAGGACGTCTTGATGGGGCAGGATGTGTGGACACTGGCAGGAGGAATTCGTGATGAGGGGGACTTGGGTTCGAGGTATGGGTGAGGACGACTTGAAGATCTCTTTCACATCCACCACGGTGGTTACTTCGTTGCAACCACTCCTCTGGATGGCTTTTATTTTGGCATGAATAACTGCAATTTAAAACTCAAGTAACTGTTGTTATCGAAGTCTTTGGGGGAAGCAGACAGTGCTTTAGGGCCGAATCCAGAGCCTCTCTTAAAGCGCTGACTCCTGTCATTATGGTCATGTCCGAGCAGCCCCGGTGCAGGCAGAAAGCCCACGCTGCTACATGCAAAGCATCCTGTTTTGCCAGCCTTCTCTTGAAATTCATGAATCACATCACAAAATGAAAGAAAGGGGAAATCAGAAGGCCAGCATTAGCCTGGACTCACAGGTTTACCAAAACTTGCATGTAAATATTTTTATCTGTTTCTACTTTCCCTCTTATGAGTTGGAGGATGACCATATGACCTGATCTGGAAGGCAGGATAAACCTTGTGTTCCTTCAGTCACTCATCTTATATCTGACTTTCTTTTTACAGAAAAAACATTAATCATAACTTCCAGGTCCCCACAGAATGCTGGCTTTTCTCTAACCACCAAAAAAATCCTCCTACCGTCCAGGTTGAACTCATGTCTGAATATTTAGACAGCCTGTGACCTAACATGAACAGTGTCCAACTGTAAGGCGTCTCTGAAAGCTGCCGCTCTCCGTTCATCAATGTCACGAACTGACGGTGAAGGCCCAGGGCGAGTGGACATGAGATTGTTATTACAGGTGGACATTCAGGTCATCACCTTGGTCGAGTTTTAAGTTTCAGATTCGTTGGATCCTTGCTACTTAGTATTCTAGCGGAGTCGCTGATCAGCCCAACACAAGTCTGTTTTGAATTCCACCCTAGGAAGCTGGCCTAAGGAGGATCCAAATGTGTATCAACTGAGCAGTTCATCGCCAAGGGGGAACTAAAATTTGGCACCCCAGAGATAATGGTAGCAGAGGTTAGATAGCTCTGGGTAGACCCAGACAAAGAACAAAGCAGACGAGATTAAGACAACATCTTCATGGAACACATTTCAAGAAGAAAAAAAGCCAACCTACTCAAAAAAAAAAAAAAAAAAAAGAAAAAAGAAAAAAAAAGAAATTTTCTGTTGCTGAGTTGTCCATTTTTTTTTTTTGACTCTCAAATCGGACAGCTGAACTGCAGGTTATTTTTCCGAGTTCTGTACCTCCCTACTTTCTTACATGGTAAATAATCGAAAGCTTCTTACTGAGACACAATTTCCTTTAAAATATGAAAACCAAGCTGACAAAGAAACTACTTTACCTGTTATTTCTTTGTTCTTGTTATTTTAGGAGAAATAATTTAAGAATTGCAACAAAAGATTAAATAACCCAAGGACACACTCGATTTGTTTTTATTTTTTCTTCTTTTCGTGTGTGTGTGTGTGTGTGTGTGTCACATGTAGGTGGGTGCATGTACGTGCTGGTGCAAACAATTGAATTGCCTCAGATCTCAAGTACATATCTTAAAAGAACACAACTAAATGTAATTGCAAGTGATGAGAGGAGAATTAAAAATACTTAAAACTTTGAAAATACCATCATTGATTTGTTTTTCCTTTGGAGGAAGTACTACATGGTTTGTTCAAGTAAAAGAGAGGAGTGTTAAGTGTCTGCAGCTATTGATGAGGAAAAAGCCACACAGTTAGCTCTTCGTCCTCTGACCTTCAGATAATCAAATCCTGCTGGACACCCTCATCCTTCCTATAGTGACACAACTGAGAAAGAGAAGAGTGACCCCCCTCCCTGCCACTTTCTGCACAGCAGAAACGGTCACTGAGACCATTTTTATGTGAGTGATTTATTTTGTTTTTGTTTTTTCCTTTGATGTACCCAGAAGAGCAAGAAGCTTTATAGTTGTTGTTGAAAGTTCCAGAAACCATATAATTAACAACCACAACAGCAAGAAAACCCATCGTTTCTCTTTCCTTGACTAGTACATTGATTCAGCCTGATGTGATTCCAGTGCCTTGGTGTGTGTGCCAAGTCCCCAGAGCAAACGGCGTTATCAGAAGACTTACCATAGCTGTAGTTTTTGCTCAGGTATGTTGCCAAAGTCGGCTTCACCTTTTTGCACTTGCACCGGTCTAAAAGAGACATAAAATACATGGGAAGTGGGGAAGAAACATCACTCAGGGAAGAAAGCAGGGGGTGCCTGAGGTGGGGACTCACCAGGGCTCAGACGTTTACAGTCAGCATCAAAAGGCCTCTCCTGCATCATCATGTCTGGTGTGATGTCTATCCACTTCACATCTGAAACACAAACAGGGCCGCGGGGTGTAGTCAACGACTGTGTCCCCTAATCCAGATTGCATAAGGGATCCTCAGAAGCTACAAGCCAACACAAATGCCCAACACAATGTTACCACTGTAAAAAAATAATGTGATTGTCACCTACTTTGCTCATGACACTCAGGCTTAAGATTCTGTGAGTCAAGAATCTGCTGACTCAAGCAGAACTTGATGTGAATGAACATCCATGACACCGACCTGTGTCAATCTCACCCACCCCAGCCATCCCAATAGTGTTGCTCCAAGTTGACAAGTTGGCGGTTCTCCTAGCAGAACAACCAGTCTATTCCCGCGTTGCCACCTCTAACTGCCATGCAGAAACAATCCGAAGTTGCATTGCCCAAACTAAACATAACTCCCAGGCATTTATGAGATTTAAGCAGTTGTCTAATTTAAATTTTTTTCCTCATATTCTCAGTAAGACAGGAGTTTAAAACAAGGCTCATAAACCACGCCACGCCAGCCCCCTTGATTCACATTCTGGACCGGGTCTCTTTTAATAGCTCCGATCTGACTTAGGAGAAGCCTCCATAAAATAATGCAACACGGTTCTCAGGTTTCATTCAAGACGTGAATTCCGAGTGCTCCTTCCAACAAAACCAGTAAAACAGCAGGGGTGGGGAGAGCAGGAAGTGACACAGTGGTCGGATTTGTCAATGCCGCAGTGCTGGGCTCAGTGACCACAACATAGAAGCAGAGTGGAGTTTATCCAATTTACAGGGCGACTACGTTTACAAACTTTGCTCCTCGCGGGGATTGAGAACGACTATTGCTCTTTGAGAAAAAAAACTTCCACCCAGCACTAAATGAGTGTGTTAACCACCACATAGTGGGACTGATTCAAGCCTTAGGTAAGGTGAAGGATAGGGGTTTAACACCCTGACAATTGTTTCTGCATCTCCCTTAAATAAAAACGCCTAAATGGTTTACCCCCAAGCAGTCTTATTCCCTGTGTCCTTCAAGGAGCTCGGGCACATCTCCCTGCCTTGAGGAATCTCTGCAAAGTAATCTTCCCTACCTTCCACCGTCCTCAAGGCTCAGCGAACAGTGACGGTACAGGAACTGGTCAGCTGTACGTGAGGCCGCCTAGTTCTCACTTGATTGCGTCGACCCCTGGACTCTCTCGGCCCCCGGGGGTACCTCCTCTTGCCTTACCTTCTGGAAGGTCCGTGACTATAGCCTCGGGAGAGATGCACACTCCGCGGTCATAGACGGGTAGCTCGTCGCAGGCCAGGCTCTCCGGCCAGCTGTGGTTGTACATCTTCATGAGAGGCTCACAGTCGTCGCGTGCGCGCTGGCACACAGACTTGCAGGGCTTAATGGGGTCGTGCAGGAACTCCAGGGTACAGATGGGTGCGTACATGGCGCAGAGGAAGAAGCGCAGCACAGAGCTGCAGTTCACATCCACCAGCTCCTCGTACTGCTCGATGGCCAGGATGGCGTTCTCCTGCGTGCTGTGGTGCAGGTGGTTGGGCATCCGGGTGATGTTCCAGGGCATGTGCCGGCACATGGGGATGCGCACAGCCTCGCAGGGGGCGCCCCGTACGCCCAGCGCCAGGCGCAGCCACAGGCACAAAGCCACCAGGATGGAGAGGAGCATGGCACTGTCCTCCCGCGCTGCTGCTGGCAGGAAGGGCCCTTCTCTTCCAGTCCCCCTGCTCTCCCTCTTTACCTAGGAGCAGCGGGTGAGCTTTCCTGCAGGTCCCCACTGATGGATAGTTCTGGGGTTTGGCCGCCAATAGCCCCTGGGCGCAGAGAGCACCAGTAGCGCCAGCGTTCAACCTCCGGAGCACCGACCCGCGCCGGAAGCTCCAGTCTCGGACCCCGCAGCTCGGAGCGCAGCCGGACACGGCCATTGCGGGACCCTATTTATCCAGACTCGTCCCCTGACGTGGGCTCAGCTGCCTTGGCAGCTGTGAGCGCAGAGTCGGCTCCCAACTTCGCTGCTCCACCCCCTGCCTCTCGTGCAGAAGCGGTGACATCATCTCTGCCACTGGGCAGCCATTCCCCCAAAGTCCCTCCCTTTTTAGAGTGGCTAGTCCCTTTTTCTTCAGATCAAGAAAATGAACATCTTGTATTCAGTCATTTGTGACACTCGGTACAAGACGCTGCAGGAAAGACTTTAAAGAGAGGGTTTTTTTTTTTTTCTCTCTTTAAAGTAAAGGCTCAGTCGGCCTTAAAGTTTCCCTAAGTATAGAACTGGAGCCACGTGACCCTGCTATCGCCCTTTAATTTAGAAACTTTTGCTTTTCCTTTCCGATAGGGGGCGAGAGTGGTGGGAGCAGTGTGGACCCTAGAAAGCCCAGCTAAGTAGGTGTTGGAACCAGCACCAAGGGACAGTTTATATAAGCCTCCCCGAGCCCGCCCCCGTTGTGTGGGGTTTCTTGTTGCTGTTGTTGCTACTGAAGTTCTTCTGTGGCCTCTGGACTTAGTTCTGGCTCAAGTTTTACCAGCCATTTGGTTTGTGCGTGCTCCAGGATCTCAGAACTGCCCAGGGATGCAAGAGCATCCTTGGGGTGGAGAAGTTTCTCTGCTTGCTTGCTTCCTCTAAATACTAATTCCTGAGCCCAACAGGAGTGGAAGCCAGGAGAAAACAGAGCCAACCTGAGACACCACATTTTCCCAATCCAACAGTCTGGTCTTTTATAAACTATAGACTATTTTCCTTGAGTAAGAATCCACTAGCTTTGGAAAGCAAGTGTTCGGGTTGGGTTTACTTTCTCTCTTATTTGCATGAGAAAGGCAGCAAAGTCAACACTGGTCTCACTATTCCCAGAAAAGAGGTGTTACTTATGCAAGCTTCTATCAAATGTCTGCCAGTCAGACAGCGAGGCTTCTGGTGTAAATTTGCTATCCCCACGAACAAGAAGAAAACATGGTTCCTGGATCTTAATCCAGGTTTAAGGACTTTTTTTTCCCCTCTTCAAAGCTGAGACTTGAGTTAGCTTAGCCGTAAATCTGGCTGAGGATTAAAACAGCTGGGCAAAATGGAACAAAACAAAACAACCACTTTTGTCCTCTTCATTGGGTAAGGTGTGGGGATAAGTACTTTCAAGCCATTAATTCACCTTAGCGTTCTGACACTGTTTGGATGCTGCCGCAGCATTCCTTCAGGCCAATCGAAATAGGTATTCTGGTTTCCTCCAGAATGGGTCTCTAGTTCCAGAGATGCCAAACCATGCCAGGAAAATATCAAGCAGAGGGGGTGGCCCAAACAACATCTCAAGACTTTTCCAGTGGTGAAATCTCACATTTAAACCCTTCACTGAGCTACCAAGTTTTCATGTTAACTTCCTAACGGGAGCAAGAGACTCAGGACTTCCCACCACTTTCCTCTGAGCTGTCAGGGGATGGCACCCTTGGGGAGGGCTCACTCTTAGGCAGCCAATTCGAACTTGTTGCATATTTAACTATGCAGGCAGCTCACCACCTCACCTCAAGGTTTCATGGGCTTCCCTGATGTTATCGGATTGCCTATTCTTTAATAAAGAGAGACTGGGAGTGTAGTTCCGAGGTAGAATACTTACGGAGCATGGGTGAGGCCCCAGGTTCTTCCCAACCCGGAAAGAACAAGAAGAGATGTTAAGACAAGCATTTGGGGCAGAGGGATAGAGACAGATCTTATTGCTGAGCTGGCCCCTAGTTCACCCTCAGCCTGGGGGAAGCTGTCGTCAATGCTGCCTGCAACCCTATCAGGCCAACTGACAGTCTGTCCCTTGTGTTTTTTAGACGGTGTGAAAATAGAGTGAAGGGACTCAGGACACTGTCAAATGTTCTTTCTGTTTTCCTGCCTTCCAAAAAGGCTGTGATTCTAGTTCTAGCGCTAAAGCCATTGTTTTCCAGCTGAGTTATTCTCTGGGGTGACTCTCTGCTGATCCCTCTGGGTTCCCTTCTTTTCCCTCCTAAATGCCTGCTGCTCTCCCGGACCCTTTCTCACTCCTATCTCTCCACTCTACCAGGTTTCCTCAACCGTGGTACTTCTGAATCTCAGGACTGTAGAGTTCTTTTGGCAAATGTCCCCTGGAGAGGGGGAGGCTGGAACCATCTACCCACCCACCTCAAGTCATAGGAAGCCCTCTGATGGGGAACCTCTTTCAGCCAATGGCCTTTGAAAGGTTGGACCAGATTGAGGTTTGACTTTGGATACCAAAAAGCCGAGGTCCCGCTCTCTTGACCCTCTCTTCCCTCTCTCCACACCTGGATGTAGGACACCCTTTCCTGTTTTGTAAGTTTCCCTTTTAATAGAGAAAAACCTTACTATTCTCTATTTGGAGCTAATGTGGGATTATTTAATTCACACCCCCCCATTTGCTTTATCTGGCGCCCACGTGGGAAAGTGTCCACGTTTACCGGGGATCATGCTCCTGGTTTGCCAGCCTGGCTTGCCTGACCTGCTGGGGGGGCCCATCTCGGGAGGGCTCACTCTTAGGCAGCCCTCACTCAGGAACACCCTAAACCACTTCCTACTCGCTCACTCCTCAACATATTTACTATTCAGTGCAAATGTAAACCAAACTGTAAAGCAAGGGCCTTTAAAAGAAAACGGTCTCCTCACGACTTGATTATATAGTATTAATCCTAACATTACTTAAACACAAACCCAGTTTGTTCACACAGATTTAGACCCTAAGATACACAAACCTCTAGACTCGAAGCTTTGCCATGCAGGAACAGAGAACAGTCTCACTGAATTGTGACTTCGAGGCAATGTAAAGGCCTCGAGACTGGGAACTGCCCCCGCGACCACTTGTGTCATTTCTTCAGGACCCATCACGACACTTAAAATTTGTTTTAAAAAAACAAAACAACAACAAAAAATCAGGTCGCAGTTTTGCCATAAACAAATTACAGAGGCCAGAGAAAGTGCTACACCCCTGCTTTTCTCCTGGACCCGGTAAGATTGCCCCACCGAGGCTTTGCGGGTCGAATGCTACACCTCTTGGAGAAATGTGTCTCTGCTCAATTCATTCCCGCTTCTCCGCCCCAAACCTTTTATATCGCAATGCCCTTCAGGATGCTGGTGGCAACACTGCCGCTGCGTTTCCTGTTGGCAGCAGAGAGCAGTGAAAACAAGCTTTAGTGAGCAGCCGCCAAGGCAGAAAGAGCTCCTGGGCGATTCACGCGGCTTTCCCAGGCCGGCTTTCTGAGCCTCTCGAACGGAAAAGCGGGAGAGGCCACCGCTCCCGAGCCCGGCGTCCAGGAGCTCACCTTCCGCCCAGCGCGGAGAGAACGCGCAGCGCACCCACGCCCGGCCTCCGCGCTCTCTTGGGCTCGGCTGACCCCGGGGCTGCCGATCGTGATGCACGCACACGCTTCCCGCCGGGTGGTCCGGGGGCCTCGGGGCGCCTGGCTGCTGGGTGGCCTCTGGGTCTGGGCGCTGTGCGGCCTGTGCGGCCTGGGGACAGCAAGCTCACCGGGGACCCCGCAGCCTTGCCAGGCGCCCCAGCAGTGGGAGGGACGCCAGGTTCTGTACCAGCAGAGCAGCGGGCACAACAGCCGCGCCCTGCTGTCCTACGATGGGCTCAACCAGCGCGTGCGGGTGCTGGACGAGAGGAAGGCGCTGATCCCCTGCAAGAGGTAGGCGGCGTGGAAGGGCATGGCGGCGGCCAGGGGAAGCCAGGTCAAAGCGCGTGGCACCCCAGCTAGACCTCCAGCCGCGACTGGTCCCTCCCGACCCCCAAGAACTTTACAGGGGCTCTTGGGGGCGGCGATGCAGAGGCGGGCAAAGAAAGGATTCACCAAGGGCAGGATGGAACAGCCAGACACCCAACTTAGCCCCAAGTCTTCCCTGCTGAGTCAGGCTCCTGGCACCTGGAGCCCCCTGCAGCCTAGGGCGTGTTTTTTCTAGAAGTCGCCTTCAAGGGAGACACAAAATATACTCTAACAATTTTGTTTACAATTATAAAACTTGTGTGTGTGTGCATGTGCATGCGTGTGTGCGTCCGTGTGTGTCCATGTGGAGGCCAAGGGACAACTTACCAAGTCAGTTTTCTCCCTCCTTCCACCATGTGGCTCATAGGACAGCACTGTTAAAGGAGGAAGGAAATGATTTTTAAAAGTCGTATACAAACTCCTTACCCCATTACAACATTAACATTTTTGTTTAAACCTTGAGGATTTTATCTTTTGGAAAAACTAGCTAAAACTCCCATTAGAGCAAGGTAATGTCACTTTAAATCTACCATTAGATACATGTATTAATACATGTTAACTGGGGTGCTAAACCTCTCATTAGAGCATAGGTACTGACTGCCCCCTTAAATTCCAACTAGACACAAGTACTAACATCCGAATCCTCCTTTCGCCTATCTTCTTCTCTTGTCCCTGTTTTTAATGACCACGCCAACTGTAAAATGGGAGGGCATGTTATCACACACATGCTCACATACACACATGTGCACATGCACACAAAGACGCCCTTGACAGTGTATCTTTCCATTTTGTGATGACAGACGACACACTTTTCCTGGGGTGTCACCTTCTTTCTGGCCCCTTTAAGGCCCAGTTTCTAATTTAAGATCGCCACCTGTCTCCCTGCCCCCACCCTCTGCTGTCTCCCAGCATGCTTCAGGTGGCCATGCTGGCGTCTCCTCGTGGCATTTGTGCCACAGGGAAGTATGCCGCATGAGCACGGGGGAAGGCTGCAGTGGGCAGTGCGACTGGTGGTGAATGGGAACCATTAATTTCTAGCACAGAACAACGCTCGGGAAAACCATTTCACCTAGAATCATTTGCCACTGAAGTGTTGGGCTTCTTGACTATAAAGTAGGGAAAAGGCATCCAAGCCATCTACTTAGAGTACAAGACCACACATTACCAAGTCAGGAGACCCACCTTACTCTTGAATTCTACTTTTGAGAATTCAATCAATCATGGACAGAATATATGTGAAATCACTTTGCATGTACTGAGCACATGCATGCTATTTTTGTCTTTAAACAATATAAAGCCGACTTGCATAGCATCTTATATTTGTTATTGGAAGCAACTGAGAATATATGGAAGGGTATTTGTAAGATGCATGCAATTTTTTTGTCATTCCTAGATCAAGGACATGAGCATCCATAGATTTTGCTATCTACAGAGACCCTGGTTCCAATCCTCCTTGGATATAGAGGGACAGCTTTACTTCCGTGTCTGGAAGGCATGACACAGCAGTGTCT
The DNA here is from genome assembly GCF_014885135.2 of Alexandromys fortis. Classification (NCBI taxonomy): domain Eukaryota; kingdom Metazoa; phylum Chordata; class Mammalia; order Rodentia; family Cricetidae; genus Alexandromys; species Alexandromys fortis. Next base: position 18,740,735 of record NW_026067924.1, read on the forward strand.
TTATGAAAGAATCAGAATGTGTGCAAAGACTTTCAAGAACAATGAATGTGTTATATAGTATAGTAGTGCTGAAACTTGGTCTGTTTTATATAATTTTGTTTAACTGTCCACACATCACAGGATAGATTTTATGATTTCCATTTTACATAGAGATGCGAAGACCTAGGGAGCTTGGCAGACTTTCCTTCTATCACACAACTGAGGCTTATGAAAGCTGCACAGATTCTGACATCTGTAATATACTAAGTTCTCATTCCTTCATCTACTCTTCATCCAGGGCAGACACCATGTCAATTATCAATGGAGTGGGCCTTGATTTTAAGGGAGCTAGTAGTCTGAGGATGGAATCTCATAAATTCGTTATCATTGTGTGGTAAGATGAAGGATTGATTAAGAGACGTGTGATGAAGACAGCCACAATGGCACAGAACTGGGGCTTTCAGAGAAGGCGATGTCCCAGTTTAATGGTCCCCTAAAACCTAAGTGAATCCACCAGGGTGACATGCAGAAACTATTTGTAAGGGAGACATCAGTATATGTGTCCTCTAGGCTCAGTATGTTGTCATCTGGGAGTTTTCAAGCAGGGTCAAGTATATTTTGAGAACAGCAGCCAAGTCACTCTGAGATATGAAGGTACGGGGTGTGGAGAGAGGTCATGCTGAAGGAGTTTGAACAATGGGACGTCATCATTAGGTGAATGAAGATCACCAGATACAGGAATCAGATTTCATCCTGAGGAGGTTTAAAAAAAACAGAGCAGTGTGGAGAGAGTGGAGAAGCTAAAACCCAAGTTTCTGATGTAGGGATACTGGACACGGGGCTGCATTGTGGAAGTGTTGAAGAGGTAATGAAGTCTGAGTGGTCAGAGGTAACAGGGTGTGAAGAGAAAGGCAGGTGTCAAGCCAGTTGCCACTACTGGCACCTAAAACCAACTGTACTGGTGGCACGAAACAGGGCTTGCTCTCTCCACTCAGAGTGAGGATGGGACACGACTCCTTAACTGCATTTAAGAAGACTGTACAGTGGTTGGTGAGTAAACGTGAAGAACATGGGCTGGAATGACCAGAGTTCACTGCTGATGCTAAGCAGTGTGACCAGGAAAAGATGAGGGGTCATTCTTACCCAAGGAGTATTTTTTAACTATTTAAGAAATTTGGCTATATAATCCCGTAGACCTAGGTGGGATTCTAGTTCCTGAAAGTGGGCTTTTGCAAATTAATGTAGTTTTACGGGACTTGGTTTGTTCTTTTATAGAATAGGGATCTTATAGGAACTAATTTATCAGAAGGCTGTGATGAGTCCCTCGGTAAGCTGAAGTATATAAAGCACACAGTACATTGTCTCCTCTCATAGCACAGAGGTGTGCAGTGAGTGGTTTGCTCACCATCCACCATCATCATCTTTGTGAATCTAGCTTTCCATATGCTAAAGACTCACTGCCAACCCCTCCGAACTTAGACACGTGATTTAGCAACACACCAAGTACCCTCCTCTCCCTGGGAACTGACTCAGTACACAGACTCAAATGCTAAACTATATTTCAAAAAAGTTTTATAGCTGGCACAAAGAGCAGTCATTTCAAATCCACAGAGATAGACTAGATCATTCTCTCCCTTTATTCAAAACTATGTGATGAGCCAAATTATAATCAGGAGATGATGAGCTGGAGCAAACACATCAGCAAAAGCCTGGTGGTTGTTTTAGGCTCAGTTTTCATGTACAACAGTGAGATTTTCACTACAAATAAATGTTTCATCACAGAATAATATTTTACCAATTATCATGCTGTGTGGGCTAGTTTTTTTTTTTTTTTGTCTACTTGAAAAAATCTGATCTCATTTGGGAAGAGGAAAACTTAACTGACTGACTGGTGAGGCGTTTTCTTGATTGATGATTGATGTGGGAGGACCCAGCCCACTGGGGGCAGCACCATGCCTGGGCAGGTGATCTTGGGTGATAGAATGTTGGATTGAGAAAACCATGGGGAGCAAGCCAGTAATCAGTTTCTTCCATGGCTACTGCTTGAGTTGCTGGTTTGGGGTACCTTCCTTGAGTTCTTGTCCCTGTCCTTACTTTGATGATGAGCTATGATATGAAAATGTGAGATCAAACAATCCTTTTCTCCCCAAGTTGCTTTCGGTCATGCTGTTTTTTTATCATAGCCAGAGAAAGCTTAACAAAGAAATTTATACAAGGAGGACGGTATTTCTGAGACCGACCTGACCATATGTTTTTGGGAGGATTGAGGTAGCATTTGGACCTTGGGATGGAAGAGCTATCAGGTACTCAGAGCTTACTGAGCTGATGTGGGACCTGAGAACACAGTGTGCAGAGCAGAGCAGACAATGAAGGCCTGGCTTGTGACGTTTTTAGAGGAAAGTTTGAGAGTCCTTTAAAGACTCTGAGGCTGATCAGTGTTTTGAATTAACGGCAACTAACGTGGAGCCTTTTCTTTGCTGGTACAATTGATGCTGAGCAGCTGAGGCTGAAGAATCAGCTTTGGTTAAGAAGAGACCAGCATCTCTGACACAGAAGCAGTGGTCCAGAGGGGCCAAGGTTTTACCCCATGCTGGCCGCTTAACTGGTGATGGATAAAGTGTCTCAGGCTTTCCTGGTCGTGAAGGCATGAAGAGGTCACGGGGAGAAGTTAAGGCTTGGCCCTGTGAGAGGCCAGGAGAGACCACTGGTGAAGGTTCGGGTCCAGTTACAGGAGGCGCTCCAGGATTAAAGAAATCATGGAAAAAAGCTGAGGCTTGGCAGCATGTGGCAGTCACAGTCCTTGAAGAGTTGGTGAAGTGCCCACTTGCAGCAGTATTTTGGGAGCTATCAGTGCCCGGGGGGAGGATGCCAAGAACAGCTGCAGCTGTTGAGTGGAGGCAGCCTGAACCTATGAGACATTGTGCGTGCTGCCCATGGTAGAGGTAGTGATATGGAGCCCTTGGAGGAGCCCAGGAAATCCTTGAAAATCGTGTTCACAGTGAGCTTTTTACGCTGTTAGACTGCAGTTTTGCTTTAATCTGTTGTAACTGTGCCCTGGCTTCCCCTTTCTGAAATAAGGTGGGGCTTTGTTCATTTGTTTGTTTTGGTTTTTTGTTTTTAGCTCGAAGTTTGGAGTTTTACTGACTCTGGAATTTTAGAGACAGGATATTTTAGAAAGGCTTGGAACTTAGGGTTTTTAAATATTTTAAAAACAACCAACCTTCTCAATTGTGTGAATTTTTGGAATTGTGGGACTTTCAAAAGTTGGGATGTTTTATATTATAATGTTAACATTAACATGACATCTTGGGGACAAATGAGAAACGTCGTAATTGAATAGTGGTGTGTTGTGCGTTGTTGACAAGTGTCAATTGTGCTAGCTAGGTTTTCTCAACACAAGATAAAGTCATTCTAGAAGGGAACCTCAGTTGATAAAAATGCCTCCCCCCACACCAAACTGGCTTGTGGGGAAGGAAGTCTATGGGGCATTCTCTCGATTATTATTGATGTAGGAGGACCCAGACCACTGGAGGCTGAGCAGCCCCTGGGCAGGCAGTCCTGGGTGGAACAAGAAAGTGGGCGAGGGAACAAAACACATGGCCTCGGCTCCACTTCTTGCTTCTAGGTTCCTGCCCTCAGTTCCTGCGCTGACTTCCCTGAATGATTCAAATTGTAAGCTGAAAGAAACCCTTCCCGCCCACATTGTCTTTGGCCAATGTGTTTTGTTACAGCGAGGCAATTCTAGCTAAGATACCGGTGGAGTTGAAGGGGAAACCGTTTCTTTTTACAGTTGTGGTGCCTCTGGGTCTCCCCGTTATTCCATCTGCTGGTCTAGACTCCTCCCACTCTGAACAAAACACAGGTTGGCACCATTCAAACCTGAGTCAGGAAGTCTCTTTCCTTCATAACTTCATAACTAATTAGTGGGTTTCAAACATTGACACTGTACTTGAAAGCCACAGCCCAATCTTGCTGACCTAAATTTCATGTCCTCATGGTGCATTCTCATCTCTCTGTCTTTTATACCATTATGTGATGGTTTCACAGTACAGCTTGTAGGAGGCAGTTGCATTCTATTTCTTCCCAAGTTTTTAAGTTTTTGGCCAGATTCTCTCTCACAGATCTGTCTCTTTCCCTAAGTCAGGTGTAGAAAAGAATGTTTAGTGCATAAATGTACGTTAGATTCATTAAATGTAGATTTGTTGGTAAAAATTGAAAATGGTTTCAGATAACAGCAGTATGGCCAAGCAACCAGATGTTATTTGAAGAAAATAGGGATGCTTGTCTTTTTGAATTTACTAATAGGTTGAGACGTAAGTTTAGAATTGGATCAACTTCTTAAGAATCTTCTTCCACATCTAGACAGTTACGGAAAATCCCAGTGATAGTTACCGGGGAATGACTAGGATTTTCCAGGATCTCTGTTCCCTGGGATGATGGAATAAATTAAAATACCTTATGAGCTTCAGATAAGAGAAGCCTGAACCAAGAACGGGAAATATTAGTAATTGATATTACTTTGTTTTCTGCTTCCAACTTTTTCTTCTGATTATTGGATTAAACTCATGGGGATTATATTTGGAAAGGTTTAAGGAAAAAAGGCTATTTTTATAATTCAGTCAATATGGTGATCTTTATGTGGGGGATAGCAAAGTAGACAGAAACGAACCCTGCAGGGTCTCGATAACACACTGTAGCTTACAAACAGTGGTTTCGGTGTTGGGGTTAATAAAGCTGCATGCACGGAGGCCAGGGAGGCATTGGATGAACTTGCATGGATATATTGTTTTAATAGACTGATCAGGAATTGATCTAACATATGCCATCAGAAATTTTTATTTATTTATAAGTGATGATGTGTATGTCACAGATGGAGTAGCAAATGGATTCTCATTCAAGTTGTGATTGATTTGTATCTGTCTTGGTCATTCCCAGAGAAGAGAATAGCATTTATCATCTCTGTTGTAAAATCAAACTAACTGGATGTATTAGAAACTGTAGGGAAATGATGTTAGGCAGCCATGAGGTGTGAGTCATTGAATTTCAATAATGGCTAGTTTCTAAGTATTTTTCTTTAGGAGACACAGGATTGCTAATATTGGTGTGTCTGTTACATTGAGCCGATTGCTCCTACCATGTTTGGCAAACTGGGCACAGATTCTAAAGATTTTCTCACCCTGCCCTTTTATGTAAATTTAAACTTCTTTCTCTCCTCCTTCTTTTCTTTTAAGCTTGAACAAAAAAAAAAAAAAGTAGCCATCAGTGCTTTGACCCTGAGCTCAGAAGCCACTTCTCTTCCCTGCTAAACAGTCTCACAAGAAAGCTCCTTCAAAATCAATTCTCTTATGTTTGCAAATGAAGATGATGGTTATTTCCCAAGCACATTATCTCTTTTTATTTTGAAATTATCTCCTACTTATACATATTGTATAAAGTTTTTCTCTTATTGTGGAGTTCATGGGCAATCAGATATGCTCATGATCTTCAGATACTTCATTGTGTGTTTCCTACAATCAAGGACCTTCCCTATTCCTTCAAGACAACCATAAATCAGACAGACCATCAACACTGGTCAGTTTTGCCATCTGAAACTTAGGTATCTCCAGGCTTTATTGGCTAACTTTTATGTGCTGTTTACAGCAAAAGAATGTAGTTTAAGTATGACATTGAGGTACAGAACCTTTGATTTCTTTCTGTCTAGAACAATTCCTCAGGTCTTTTTCAAAGCTGCTATGTTTAAAGATTACTGTCCTGGTGTTTTATTCACTGTTCCTCTGTTGCCTTGTAGTCATGTTCATGTTACTCAGCAGGAGGTGTCTCAAAACTATTTATATTGTACCTGTATGATCACTATAGTCATATAATGTTGTCTGTCACATTGCTTCATATAAAGTGACATCTTTTTGCTTTATAATTAATAAGTAACTTTATGAGAAGATATTTTTGCATCCTTTTCATTCCAATTCTTCATCAAACTATAAACTTAGTATTTGTTTCAGTAACTCAAGGATATCGTTGTATTCCATTTGTTTTGCTTTCCCAGTTTGCCAGAGGAACCTCTTCCAGTTGGCATTGATTTTCTTTAGAACATTTCTTATTCTTTTGAGGCACAGTAAGATATTCCGCAGCCATCTGTATTTCCTCTGGAATAAACTGTTTCTCAAGTAGTCCTGGTTACTGATACTGGAGAAAAACACTTGGAAGTCCAAGTCTGTAGTCTAGTTGTGCTCGTTGCTCTCAGGTAGCACTGTTACCAGTCTGGCTCTGTGGAAAAGACAAAGGATCTTAACACAATCACACATACATACACACCCACATATGCACACACATGCACAGACATACTCTCATGCACTCATCCACAGATTTGCACACATTTAAATCTTTTGCTCTAAATTTTTATCTTTATCCATGAAGGTATGTCAATGGGCCCTTTCCATTTCCAGTTCAACACAACATAGTGCATTCTCCTCTTGGCCTTGTCAAGTTTGTGGTTCCCTGCTCACATATTGAATGAAGAAGACCTCATCCTCAGATGCACTGAAGACCAATTGTACAGCTGGGGTGTTCCTGCCCCACAGTGGGGCTCAGACCCCCAGAGAAGCCTTGCAGAAATCTACTCTTAGGCCTCCTCTGTAAAGGCATTGGTTTGTATTGTTCAAGCAGAGGAAGAAGAGAAGTTACATTTTCCCTGGATATTTGGTTTTTCTTGAATTTATCAACCTAGAATCATTGCAAGCCCACAGAGAGTGTCTGTAAGTCTTAGGGAGGTAGACTGGCATGGACCCCATTCTGCATGTATTGATCTTTATTTTAAGAAGTCACAGCTTGGCTTTAAGGCTTGAGCCTGAGTCCTCCCTGGATCTGTGCTCCATCTCTTCATCTCCGATGAATAAAGATAGTGTTTTGTTTTATTGACTCAGGAAAATTGACTGTAGCATCTGGAGCCTCACAGGATAAACCATGTTGATTTGCAATGTTAATGTTTTCTCAAAAAAAAAAAGATACTTTCTTGGAAGAAGTGGAGTTTCTTTCAAGAGAGTATAGAGGCCTTGGAGTTCAAGGATGAGGAAATAGAAATGGGCAATGAGAAAAAGGAATAGCCAACAAAGCCAAAAAGAGTCAGGACTCACTTATGAATGGGAATCAGAGGCAATCACCATACTGTTCTGAAAACGTCTTCCAACAACCTTGAGCTGTTTCTTCATAGTTCTGACTTTAAAGAAGGTGGTCAAGGACTACATGCCCAAAGATCTGGGAATACGTCAATTAGCAGTTTATTCTTCCTGGAAAAAATGTGATAGTCTTATATTTCCTGCTCCCAGTAAAAACTCCTGTTTCCTCCATTCACAAATTTTTATTTTATCCATCTTTAAGGGGAAAAAAATCTCTTGAAGAATAACAATTGAAAACTCATTTGCCCCCTTCTCTTTAAAGCATAGCTTACACTAATTCCAAGCTCTGTCCTGCGAGGCTCTCTCAAACACTTCAAATCAAACTGTTGTCACACAGCTCCATGGGGAATGCTCTGAGCAGGACCAGGAGATCCAAACCCCTCTTGGCTCCTCTTTCATCCTCCCTGATTCTCCTCAGTACCTACCCTCCACCTTGATGTACAAATTTCTACTTGGCTTTCAACACACTGCCTTCTTAGTGTGTCATCATGGCCAGGTTTCATGTAAGTGTTGAGATCCAAATTCAGATCCTCATACACACAGAGTAAATACTTTTCCACTCCAGCTGTCTCCCCAGACCCTGCCTCCTCCATTCCATGCCCTTAGTCTGCTTTGCTCTTCTTGCTGTCTGCACTGTTAGTGATGGAAGGCTGGGCATCCCATCCCTTTACTTTTTGTCTAGACCCTCTGTCTTGGTGATGTCATGTAAGTCATGGTTTTAAATGTCACCTCTTCATTAGAGTTGCCCATCATGTTTTTACTTCGTGTTCAGAAATCTCCTACATCTCCACTCATAGATCTCATTGCCTAATTGACATCTTCTACTGGAATGTATGGTCATTTTGAATTCAACATCTCTACAATGAGTGTTTCCTCTGCATATAATCAAACTAACCAAAACCAAATCCATACCAAAGAAATAAACACATATAAACTAAAGGCCCTCCTTTATCTTAAGCAGCTCTGGTTGGTCAGCATAAACCCATGATGTCACCCTTCTCTTCTCTCTTGTACACTTGCCAAAGGAACATGATGTAAATCCAATTGATTATAATTTTTTTTCTCTTCTGTTTTTTTGGGGGGCAGGGTTTCTCTGTAGCTTTGGAGCCTGTCCTGGAACTAGCTCTTGTAGACCAGGCTGTCCTTGAACTCACAGAGATCCACCTGCCTCTGTATCCCAATTTTTTTCTTGTTTATTTTTAAGACACAGTTTCTCTGTATAGCAGCCCTAGCTTTCCTGGAACTTGCTCTGTAGACTAGGCCTCGAACTCATAAAGATCCACCTACTTGTGCCTCCCAAGTGCTGGGATTAAAGGAATGCACCACCACTGCCTGGTTCCAACTGATTACAATTTCAAAAGATACCCAGAATCTGATGTCTCTTACCTGATTTTGTGTCCTCCTGTTATACCCATACTCTTGCTCTGTCCTCCTTTAGTCTGTTTTTCAGCATGGTAACCTAAGTGATTGTGTTCAAATAAATGCTGTGTCATGCAACTCCATCTGCCTTAGCTTCAATGCCCCTATTCACAGATGTCCATGCGGGATCTGCTCCCTGGCCCCCCACAGCCTATCTCTTTGCTTTCATTGCCAGCCCATGGCCTCAGTGTGCTAACCAGTTTGGAACTTGTATTGGCCATTCCCACTTCCCTAGAAGGTCTTTTCCCTCCAGAACCACTCCACTCTCAAATGCTTCCCTGCTCAGCATCCTCATATACCCACCTCAGTGCCTTAAACAGTCAAGGTATTGTTTGTTGTTGTTTTTGTTGTTCTTGCATCAGCCTTGTCTCAGACAAAGGTCAGGGATTTCTGCATGGTCTGGCTCTCACTTCAGCATCTTAAGTAGAACTGGTCTAAAATTGTTTGAACCAGCCAGTAAGGAAATGAGTGCTAGTGAAGCTATATCCTCATGAAAGAAGGATCTAAAACAGACAAACAGAAAGACAATAATGAAAACTGTCCAAAGTTTCCCACATAGCACATTTACTACCACGCCCCCTGAACTACATGAGGAGATTTTTACAATGCATACTGAATGCATCCCATTTCCAGTCATCATTGGCTGCTTTTCAGATGTGCTACATGTGCATGCTCACCCAAGCTTACTAGTCCAATTTTGTCATCTTAGAGGTCCTGGCTCCTGTTTGTTTCAGAATTCAGCCCACCATAGCCTTACAGAGACCTTCTGTAAGCACCCAGCACAACTCTCCCCACGAGGCCCTCTCCATCATGTGCTTCTTTCCTCAAGCTACTGTTATGGTCTGTCATTGTCTTATCAGTTAAGTGGCCTGGCCTTCATGATATCTCTATTTTCCGAAGTGAGAGGATCTGTGTTTACTATGATATACTATTGGATCCCTGAACTAAGAAGTTCTAGGCAAACAGTAAGTTTCAATAAATATGTGTCAAGTGCAAATGTGATAATAAATACAAACATGATATATATTGTTTGATGACTTTTTGATGTGGGATTCCCCTCTGTATGCTGTGAATACCATTGGTTAATAAAGAAACTGTCTTGGGCCCGCTCAGAGAATAGAGGTAGGCAGGGAAAACTAAACTGAATGCTTGGAGACAGAGGGAGGAATGAGAGAGAAGCCATGTAGCCTCACCAGAGACTGATGCTGGAACTGTAGCTGGTAAGCCACAGCCACGTGGCGACACACAGATTAATGGAGATGGGTTTAATTAATATGTAAGAGTTAGCCAATAATAAGCTAGAGGTAATGGGCCAAGCAGTGATTTAAATAATATAGTTTCTGTGTGATTATTTTGGAGCTAGGCAGCCAGGAACTAACTAGCGGCCTCCTCACAACAACTTTTGTACTATTGGCATTATGCATGTCCATGGCATCAAAATCTAGACAATGGTGAAAGCAAAGGAAAGGAGGCTCACTCATCCATAGTACTTCAACCAGAATTCACAGCCCTGACACATGTGTTTGCCAGTGTTTTTTCTATTCCTGTGTTTACATTTTAAAAGTGAAAATGTAGGGCTAAGGTCTAGTTCAGCTTAGAAAACCTATATTACATGTATTCAATCCCCAGCTTTGTTACAAAAATGTAAAACAGAAGTATGCAATGGAGTTTTTAAATTTAAAAAGTCACGGTTCATGTTTATCATGCTACCAAATGATAATCAACCACTAGCTAAAGACAGAACATAATTTATTCAGCTCATCCCTTATCGTGGGACCACAACATTTCCATATTCTCTGTTTTTAACTATTATAATTGACAGTAAAATATGTAACCTTATATTTCATGCAGTGTATATTAAATATTTTAAATTTTATATTAAGAAGTTCCTATTTATGAAAATAATAGAAATGAACTTGCACATTTTTAGAGTTTTCAACAAGATTTTCAGGAAAGTTATTCCCGCCGGAAGAATATGAGCATCCAACTTGTCACATTATATCTCTAAGTAAATTAATTAAGTGTAGTGCTTTGTAATACTATAAAGAAGAAATAGATGGGTGATGTCACACTTTTGTGGTGTGATGGTGTCTAGGGAGAGTTGACTCTGGCAGGCTGCTGGTTTAACAAGGACATTGGATATTTCAGTGAGTAATTCACTGATCTTATAAAGAAAAGTATTCTAATCTGTGGATAAAACATGGCCAACTTGGTGATTTGTATAACAGATCGCCTAACATGACATCACCTTCACTTTCCTGAAGTGACTTTGGATGGATGATGATGCATACTTCTTTTTAACAATGTGCCCGAACTTGCACATACTTGGAGGGCTGGTTGTGATCTGTGTGGACTCCACAGCATCTGAACCGTTCACTTCATGTCTTGATGAGACACCTCTTGGATCTCCTGGAATATCAAGTATTATTGCCTAGAGTGCCTAAACAAGATGCTGATCAATCATAGTGTTCAGGTGGAGAAAGGCAAATTTGCCTTCTGAGGAAGAATTGGGCCTCACTAGTACTATCCATCCTGGTGGAAGTGTGGAGTCCAGTGTGAGAAGAGGGGAGTTCCATTTCAGAAGAAAGATCACAGTGAACCAGGAATGATCTTACAGACTCACATCCTTGGGATCAAAGAGTTCCGAAGAAAGAACCTACCCCCAGCCTTAACATGCATAGAGATGGCCAGTTAGGTGCTGGGCTCTCCTAAGCTTCAGTGGTCATGGGTGCTCTTCCAATTCAGAACCATGTCATCCATCTGTTCACTCTGTCACACACTCTATGATTATGAATAGTGGTGCTTCTGACCGCTTCAGGTCTGGTCTGTGGACTCTTGAGGTCCCAGAGAATCCATCATTATGAGATCTTAACTCCTTCTGGAGTTTGAAATGGAAGTTTGGGGTCCTGCCTTCCTAACATCAGAACGGTTCCTATTGCACAAGGCAGACATTTAGTTAAGTCCCACTTAGTGTGTTGAAAAGAATTTAAAGTGCTTTGGTACTTTGTTATCTTTCCTCTTTCACCATCACGAATCCAGCTTTGGAAAGGTCAGCTCCTTCACTCAGCATAGCACAGAGGTATTTTTGTAGCGTTATGAGTGCTCTCAGGTCTAAGGAGCTTGCTTGGTCACGTTGTCTTCTGGAGAAGCATGAACCATGTTACTTCTCTGTTGTTCACTGAAATGTCTTCCATCTCTGTTTCCCCTGGATCTGAACTCTGCTTTGATTCATGTTTCAGTCAGCTAAAGAATTTACTGTTACTTTTTTCATAGAGAGAGCTGTGGTTGTTTTCTTACGTCAGAGATTGCCAATGTCTGAGAGTATTTATTTGTTGCTGTTGCATACTGGTAGTGTTATAGGTACATAAAAGTCTTTTTTTGTTTAAATATTTTTATGCCATCCACAGCTCTAGAACCAAAGTCTTACACACAACTAACTTTAGTTTAGTTTTTTGGTGTGTAGTGAATGTGTGTGCTCTGAGAGGCTAGGTAGAGGTCAACACTGGGGTTCTTCCTCGATCTCTCCTTCCTTCCTTCCTCCCTCCCTTCCTCCCTCCCTCCCTCCCTTCCTCCCTTCCTTCCTTCTTTCCTTCCTTCCTTCTTTCCTTCCTTCCTTCTTTCCTTCCTTTCTATTTTTGAGAGAATATCTATATGCCATTGTACCTGGATCTCGCCAATTTGCTTAGATTACCTACCCAGACAGTTTTAACAGGATCCTCCTGTCTGTGTTCCCCAGCAGTGAGATTACAAACACTCTGTTGGGCTCAGCTCTTTAGGGCAGGTGCTGGGAATTAAACCCAGGTCCTCGTTCTTGTACAGCAAACATTTCACCACCTGAGCCATCTCTCCAGCCCTGAGTTTAGTTTTTCTCTGGCCCAGATTTTGAAGCTTTTCCCCCACCTGATTCTTGAATTTGATGTCTGGGTTATGTCTACCACTATAAAAAAATTTAAATCTCATTTCTCTTCCAAATTAATTTTTTTTTCAGTTTTCTGGATTGACCCCAAGGGCTTGAATATGCCAGGCAACTGCTCTGCCTTTGAGTTATCTCCCCTTTCTCTGTATCTTCTATTTTTGGAAGTTTAATCTCATTTCCTTGTTCTTTGAATAGCCTCTTTACTTATATTTTGGTTCTCTTGCATGCATTTTTAAAGTTTATTATTTTGTCTTTAACATTTTCATCCACTTATTCATTTTTAAATTTCTGTTACCTAAATAATCCTCTTTAAATCTTCTCATCATCATCTTTTGCTTCCTCTTCCTCTTCTCTGGATTGGCTTGCACTAACACCACTGCATTTTTATCTTGACTTTTTTTTTTTTTTAAGTATTTCATTAAATGTTCTCTTAAAGTGTGTGAGTTTCTACTTCAGCCTGATGGGAAAGGATACTTACCTACTTAAAAGAGAAAGGGTGACTGCTAGCCCAGCCTCAAACTCCTTCCTACCCCCCCCATATCATATAACTATAGAAAAGACCATGCCTCATAGCAACATGGGCTCTCAGTAATAATGAGGGCCATTCCTTTGAGTATCTGTAACTAGCTTGAACTATTGCCTCAAGGAAAAAATGCTTTGTCTCCCATCAGATGAAAGAATATTTGTACATGTTGCCAGTATCCATCAAGCTAAAATTTTGGAAGAGAAAGCACTTCAATTTCTTGAGCTTTTTTCCCCCCTCTTTTGAACTAGTGTCCAAGTACTGAAAGTCTGTCACCTGTGGCTTTTTACATTACACACATAAATTACACTTTAATTAAACTTTACCTCAGACTGCATTCTTAAGTAATCTAGTTTTCTTTTAGCCGTATATGATTGGCAGAAAGTCCACAGTGAATTTTGCAAGTGTTTTTCTCTTTTTTTTTGTCTAGTAATTACTGTAGGGTGTAACTCACACTTCGTGTATGCCAGAATACAAGTGGCTGTAGCTCAGATTTTCCTCCTGAGAGTCAGAAGATTACTAATCTATTATATTGCAGGTTAAACAATCCAAGATTTGACCAATATCTTCCATAAAAGCCAAAGATCTTTTGTAATCAAAATATAATATCAGTGCACTCCCTTGTCTGTAATTTAGTGTGTCTGAGATGGTCACATGCTTCTGAGTAGATGAAGAATCACTGCTTTCATCGTGGAGACTAGAATAGGACATAGCATTAGAGAACGGGAATAAGTTTGACAAATGAGCAGACTTTGAGTCTAATCCTGACTCTGGTATTCACTACTAAGTTTTAATGTAAAACTCACACTTTAAATTTTATTTATTTACTTATTTATTTAATTTTCTCATATAATACATCCTGACTACAGCCTTCCCTCCTCTCAGCCCCCTCTGACCTTGCCTCTCCCCAAGATCCACAGCTCCCTCATTTCCCTTCAGAAAGGAGCAGACCTCCCAGTGATGTCAACCAACCTTGGCATAACAAGACACAATAAGAATAGGCACAGACCCGCATATTAAGGCTCAATGAGGCAACCCAGGAGGAGGAAAAAAGGTTCCACAAATAGGCAAAAAAGTCAGAGATACTACCACTCCAATTGTTAGGAGTCCAACTAAAAACCCCAAGCTAAACTACAGTATGTATGCAGAGGATCTTGTAATGAGTATTTCTGTCCTGTCATTCAGCTCCCAAATAATAACATGGAGACTTTTTACTAATTAAGAAATCTCAGCCCATAGCTTAGGTTTCTTCCTAACTAGCTCTTATAACTTAAATTAACCCATTTCTACTAATTCACATCTCACCCTGTAACTTGTTACCCATCTTTCATTCTGTATGTCCAACTTCTTCTCTGTTTCATTGGTGTCTCCCCTGCATCTCTCTTATCTCCTCTACAACATTTCCTCCTTTGCGTCTAAATAAAAAGGAAAGGTTTTAACTCTAACATCATAAGGCTATATACAATAAGAGCAAATGTCAGGTGAAAAGTATACTCACAATGCCTAGTCCATTTGTATTTGGCACATTCAGAGAATATGTCTTATCTATCATATCTTAATGAGTACAAATTTTTATACCTAAACCATTTTTAGTATAACTTGTATTGCCATCCTAAAAGTATCTTTTTAGACCTAAAAACATCTTCTTAGATAAACACCTTAAACTTTTATGTTTTTCAATCTTATAAACTTTACATCTCTTATGTAAGTTTTTTAAAAAATTTCATAACAAGGAAAACTGTAGCTATAACTATCTCATTTTCAACTCCATCAGAGACCCGAGAAGGATATAATGTTACCTGAGTAAACAGGAAGTGCAGAGCAAACAACTTTCAAAACTATAGAAACAACAGAGACACCTGGCTGTCTGAACAATCACCTAGGGTTCCTCTGTAACATTGAGGAATTAATCTTTGACTTATGGGCCTAGAATATCTGATAGACTTTTCTGTGAAGCAGCAATTTTGAAGGACTGTCCTCCCTTTTCTTGGCAAAGTTTGACAGTTGCCTTCCTCTATGCCCTTCTTTTCCAGATTGCAGGTATACTATCAATAGTTGAGCAAGGTGGTTTCTTGCCCAGTGGCTAACTTTGCCTTAATAAAGCAGACTCCATATGGATATTTTCATCCTTCCTACAATAAATTTGTGCTATGAGAAGCAGACATAGCTCACTGTCATCCAAAGTTTTATGTTATTTAAGCATTTTAAATGTCATATTCTATGGGTCTTTGATAGGTTTGGAGACTATCATCCATTTAAAACATATCTCTGTTTGACCTTAAAGACATACCTAGCATGACCATAAGTTTGATTATTATAAATGACTAAATACTTATCTTTATTTCTTAATTATCTTAAATAGTTTTTTTTTCTTTTTGGTTTTTCGAGACAGGGTTTCTCTGTGGTTTTGGAGCCTGTCCTGAAACTAGCTCTTGTAGACCAGGCTGGTCTCGAACTCACAGAGATCCTCCTGCCTCTGCCTCCCGAGTGCTGGGATTAAAGGCGTGCGCCACCACCGCCCGGCTTCTTAAATAGTTTATAATAATAACTTTCAAGGACTAGAAATTTGCATTGTCAAATGAGCTGCATAGGTATAATACCTTAAACAAAAATAGAAACATACATGCAATATGACAAAAAAACCTTAAATTTGTAACAGTAAACAAAAATATCTTAAATAAGAGTAGAAAACAATAGAGTATGTTCAAACAAAAATTACCTTAAATTTGTATCCATTTGTATCAGTTTTCTCAAAATTCTGCATCCAGAACAACTTCAAAGCTACTACAAAAATCCGTTCCAATGTAAAATATTAGAGACTAGTAGTTGTTCAAGAGTAGACTCAATGATCCATCCCTTTATCCCACCATTTCTATATTATATTCCCCTTTTTCTTCCAGAAAGAGGTCCCTGAATCTAATCTCTATTTTTCAGCTTTTTTTTTCCTGACCACAACTGATAACAACCTGTAACAAACCTCTCTAAACAATGATAAACCATAAACCACCCCACCTCTTGGGAATGAGGACATCATGTTCTCCAGACTGCTTCCTATTGTGTGGCAGCATCATCACCTTTAGGGGACCCTGAGAAAACTGGCATAATGGTTAAGTACCGGAAGAGGTAGCTTTATTATTATTATTATTATTATTATTATTATTATTATTATTATTTTTGTTTGGTCTATGTGTGATGAGAACGTGGAGAGCTTATCTGAAGTCTTGGCTGAATAGTCTGTGAGGCTGGACCATCTCAGAAGTTGTTCTGGATGCAGAATTTCGAGGAAACTGCAACAGAGGCATTCTGAGGCTGAATCACCTGGGCTATTTGTCTTTATTGGTGTCTAGTTTTTTTTTTTTTTTTTGAAAACACATAAAACTTTAAAGGCCCAGTTATTGGCCGTACAACTCTTTATTACAACAACCACAGCTCTATATCTTCACACAGTGTGAAAATATCCACAACAGGACCTAGTGCAGACCCATTCAGGCTCTGTGGTTGTCACTTTAGTCTCTGTGACCCTATGAACCCTCTGTAGTTGACTCGATGGGCCATCTTCTTGTAAAACCTCTGACTTCTATAATCTATCCTCTCCATCTTCTGTAAGGATCCGTTCGTGTCGCTGAATGTTTGACTGTAAATCCAGAGAAGTTAGGTGAAGAGGGGGGGTTTAGGTAGGATGTATATATCTTCCTGGGAAGGGGAAACAAAATAGGTTTTGTAGATGGACTTGGGACAGGAGACATGAGAACAGGAAGTATCAGGTAGGGGAGGGAAGTATGAGCAAGATAGTACAGGGAGAGTTAAATGAAATAGGTGGGCATTTAGGAGGCAATGTGGAAACCTAGTGCAGTGGAAACATCCTAGGACTTAGGAGACTGACCCTAGCTAGCAAGGATTCCTACTAATGGATAAAAAGGAACCTGAACCAGCCTTCTGTGACCAGACTAGACTTCCAGTGACGGTAACTGGAACACCAACCCAGCCACAAAATCTGTGACCCACAACCTGCTCTGCCTGAAAGATGTGCTGGTGACTCAGACCCGCTGGGGAGTGCCCAACTGATCTCACCTGAGGCCCACACCACAAGAAGGAGCCCATGCCGACACTGCCTAAAAGGCCAGGATCCAGAAGTGGGATGGCTCAGACCTTGGGTAGAAACAAACACAGTCACATAAACGTCAGGGAAATGATTCCTAATGAATCTGCTACATTCATAGCATCAGTGCCTAGCCCAGTCATCCTCAGAGAGGCTTCCTCCAGCAGCTGATGAAAGCAGATACAGAAATACACATATTTTAATACATTTATAAAGATAAAATTGCTAGTGACAGTCAGCCAGCTGAATCTGTCAATCTGTAGGCTCCACCTCAGGCCATTTCCCTTTCTCCTGAGTACCCCAGTTCAAGCCAGAGGATACTTTCCTCTTTATCTCTTCAAGTCGTAGCTAGTTATGTCAACTCACTCTCAGGCTAGACTTCAATGTTTTAGATTCTAAGATTAGCCAAGTACTTGAACCTTGCTCATTCTACAAGGGAAGACTCTCATACGCCTTTCATAAGGGTCCATACACAGAGTTTGTGATGTAGGATGTGATGTTATTGACTGCCCCAATAGTGATGATCAACTGGTGTCAGAAAAGCTGACACCAGGAGAGATTTGCAGTTAAGAACCCATGGTTGTGACACATGTTCCTAAGTTTCACGTAAAAACTTCTTCTAAACCCTAAGCTTTCCTGTCTGTTGTTATGCCCTTTCCAGAATGTTGTCTCAGAGTTGCCAGCTGGCACACTGACTTACAAGCCCCATGTCTGTATCCAACTACATTCAAAAACAAGAAGTACATAAAGTAGAATTTGACAGGCACTCTTTTTTTTTTTCTGAGAGAAAGAGTCAGTATTTCTTTCTTTATAGGTTTTCCCTAAGGTCTTTGGCCAGAGCCCAAAAGGCAACAAAGAATAAATTATACAATTCCCTCTGCTTCCAGTTTGAGAAAAGATGAGAGAAAGGAGCAGAAATGCCTGCTGTACCTCTTCTGAAGATATTTGCCATAGCAGTCAGGAATTTTTCCTCCAGCCCTCAATCCCACCCATACCAATTAACCCCCTTTGCCACATTATAAGTTATTTACTTGTACATGTTAGAGGAATGATTTCTTTGTTGGATGTTAGCTAGTGACAGTATACACAACTCTCATATTTTTTCCACGGAGCAATGATGACCGACACTTGTACAACCATTGAATGTTCATTGTTTCCATAATCTTCATTAAAGCACGTTGAGATTCAAATTTTTGGAACACTCAGATATTAGAAATGAGGAAGCTAAAATTGTGACCAGACAACCAAGGGTTGGTAAATGGTGTTTCTTGGCTCCATGCCTAAGCTTTCTGCAAGGCCTTTCACTTTGTTCAAAAGCTTTACACCAAAGGAAAACATTAGCGAGTTTTCTCTCTCTTCATGATAGGATAACCTTCTAATACACACTTGGGTGCAGAGACATGTGTAAGCCTCTACATCCAATTCAAAACTCTAAGACCCATTTGGGAGAAGCAATAACATTTTATAAAAGGGGATGTTCTTATGATCCAGCGATCTTTCTGTATTCCCATTAGAGGTATTTAAAACAAGAAGGTAAAACAAATTATAATCGCCGAAGTGTAGTTAGCACTATTGATATCAACAGAACTATGAGAATCATTTAAATGTCAGTGAATTAAGAACCAGATCATGGATTATATTCAAGATAAATGGGAATCTATTAAAAGTATTACAATTTCCCTTAATAGATAGATAGATAGATAGATAGATAGATAGATAGATAGTATTACCGTTGATCAAAATTCCTAACTAGCTAATGGAGTCCCATAGTACATTAAAAATATAACATAATCAAGAGACATTTATCAGAGGGATGCAATAATAGTTTCTTTTTTGAAGAAAACACATTTAAGACAAGGTACACATAAAAATATCCTTAGTCTGATGGAAAAGCAACTGATCAAATTCAATAAACATGATTGGTAGAAAGTATTTTGTAGGAAATAATGACAGTTTCTTATGACAAATAAAACCCATGTATTTTAGTATTGGGGTCGTAGTCTTTCTCCCACTTAGCTAAGGACAAGGAAGGACACCCATCACTTCTACTTTGCTTAATAATGTTGGTTTTATAGATAGCATAGCCAGAGAAAAATGTTTAGAGGATGAGAATTAGGAAAGAGAAATTAAGAGACATATTTATCAAAGAAAGTCAGCTTTGAAAATAAAAATCAAAACTGAATTTAAGCAATAAGAGAATTCAGTAAGATGGTTGAGTATAAATTTAACAATAAAAACCTGTAATCTAGCTGGATGGTGGTTGCCCATGCCTTTAATCTCCTGCGCTCAGGAGGCAGAGTCAGGTGAATCTCTGTGAGTTCAAGGCCAGCCTGGTCTACAAAGCAAGTTTTAGGATAGCCAGAGCTGATACACAGAGAAACCCTTTCTCAAACAAAAAACCCGTTATATATACATTGTATACATTGTGTGTGTGTGTGTATACAATGACATGTTATAAACTAACAGGCAAGGGAAATTCCATTTATTCTAGCAACAGATAAAAAGGAATTAAAGAAAAAATGAATGACTTGTTAGGGAAAATTTTTTAAATTACTAAATCATAAATATCAAAAGTGGGCATATGTATTTGGAAAGGCTAGGATAAATTTACATGGTAAAGTATTATTCTTTTAACAACAATCTGTATGTGTAAGTCAAGCAAGATAGAAATGCCAGCAGCTGAGGGTTGTTGATTCGAGCTAAACAGTTGATTCTCACCTCGTTTGGAAAAGCGTTAGATCCACATAGCCATCAAAACTCTGACAAAGAGAAAAGCAATAGCTGATGCCTACTTTGAGTTTTCTAAATAAACCAATGTAGTTCTGGTGAACAGACATTCAATCCAGCAGGCTAGAAGGAAAAGCCTTGAAGTAGATCCAAGTACAGCTGGAGACCGAGTCCATGTTGGTCCATCTCCCATCGCCAAGGGAAGATAGACTCCTCAACGATGCTGTTGGAGCAACTGCAACATAATAAGCTTAGTTCTTAGATATTACACCATATATAAGAATAAACTGCAATTTGGTTTAAAGTTATAAATATAAGGGAAAAAAACCCAAAGAGCATGGAGTCATCCCTTCATAAACATGAGGTGAGAGACAGTTTTTTAGGAGTGAAAAGAATTCAGAAACAATAAAAAAAATCTTACTTAAATTGTAAAAATTCTTTCCATTGTAAAACTATAGCCAAGAATATCTATAATTTATGCATAAAAGTCAAATAATAAACAGACAGACAAACAGAAAACTGGAGATTAAAAAGTCCTCAAACTTGATAGCAGACTTGTTTTTCACAAGAAAACAAAAAGCGATGTTTTGACAGGTGTAAGTTTGTTCAGCTGCTCTGTATGAGTAAAAACCATCCCGCTCATCAGAAGGGCAGAGCCTGGGAAGATGAGGAGCCTGACTTCTGTGCTGTGTTGCCTTGATCTGGGTCTGAGCTCCAAGACTATGCACTGTGTAAGTTTTCTGAAGCGTTATCCTTTAGGTTTGTGTCATCTTTTGTAAGGACATTATATATATTTAAGGTCTAAAAATTAGCCTTGGGATTCTGATTCCCTGACTTATCAGATGGGCACAAATACAAGTTTGGCAGCATCCTCTTTTGGCAGGACTGTAAAAAAAGCAGGCACTCAGGAGAGAAATCTGGTAATGTTTAAAAGAATCACTTATGGTCTTACCTTCTGACCCGGGTGTTCTGTTTCAGATGACGGTGCATCTCCCAAACAGGAGAGAGCCAAGTGGTGCTTTTGTCTGTGTAAGGATGGGAAAGAAACAGAAAATAAGATGGAAGCTGATGAAAAGTGGTATCCGTAGGGATGTGAAGGAGAGAGATTGAAATAGAAGAGGGATTTCCCTCAGAAGGCTTCTCTAGAGCAGTTTGAGTTTCAAAACATGACATTTTATCATGTTTAAATAATAAAATTAAACCAAAAGAGAAGAGTATAGAGTCCCTAAATTTAGAAAAAAACTGAAACAAAGGAAGCTAACGATTATTAATCTGGAAGCATAATCACACAAGGAGTCGGCTTATTCTGCGTGGACATTCTAGCACAGTATCGATTTCAAGGCCCCCAAAATTCCAGTCTAAGGACAAAATTCCTGTGAGGAAAATTCCAACTTTATTCCACATTTTTGTTTTTATAATAGTTTGATTATAGTATAAAGCAATACATCGATTTGTTAATAATTCTGGAAACATGATTTTTAATGGAAAAGATAAATGTAAAGGCAGTAATGAAAATCTACAATATTAAGTTTCAACTGGAAATAGCAATATGTGTTTATGATTTTGTCAGCATAAGAAGCTCTGATAGCTGAAAGGCCATGCCAGCAATGATGTCTGTTGCCTCACACTGATTTCTAGGTTGCTTCACATCAAGTCTGGCCAGAATTTCCACAGCAAGCCTGGGATACCTGCTATCTCAGAACATCATCAAGCGTTCCAAGGTCAACAGGGTCAGTGTGAGCAGACACTGCCTGGAAGGACTTCTCAGTGACTGGGCAGGAGATGGCTCTTGATGCACCTAACATACGGAGCCTTGAGAGTAGTGTTATCCTGCAGGGATTAGATGGCATAGGCAACCGTCATTTATTCTGCCCTTGGTCTTACTATACCAACTTTTCATGAAATAATTGATCTAGGAAATGATTTGTACCTAAAATTTCTAGGTGAAGGCTACCAAGGTATTACAACAGCTAAAGACATTTATTTACCACTTGCTTTTTCTCACTGGAAACTTCCCACAGAGTGCCAACTCCAGCAAGTTGTCCTTTGACCTCAGTAGGAACATAGACTTGTACGTACAAACTACCTAGCTAGCCCTCCTTCTCCCTCCCTCCGTCTCTCTCTCTCTCTCTCTCTCTCTCTCTCTCTCTCTCTCTCTCTCTCTCTCTCCCCCCCCCCCCCCCCCTCCCTCCCTCTGTGTGTATATGTGTGTCTCTCTCACACACATACATGCACACATGCATGCTGCACCTGAGCAATAAATAAGATAAATACATCTAAAAATTGTTAAAGCACCTAATCGGCAATGAAGTTTAAAACCAACACCAGACAAGGACATTCTCAGCATCACAAAGTATAATCCAACATTGGTGGCTAATTTCTCATGGAGACATCTGTGTGATCACCTATCTTGGTGATCAAAGTCGGCAACTAAACAGTGAGAAACTGGATCACTTATTTCCTGACATGTTAATGCTGGAAGCACACGCCTCACCACTCACGTGTTCCTTCCTAACCTCTTGAGCCAAACTCTCATCAAACCTTAGACACAATGTCATTTGTGGGGGTGACAGAAACTAGAGGCACAAATTTGATGATGCCCAAGGGAGCTGTCCAGGAAATCCAGGAAAGAGATGCGGTAAGCCCTGGCATGGGTGGTAAGGTCTCTATGGGAAAGATGAATGCTAGGGGTGATGGCAGTGGTCTTAAGAAGGCATCCCCATACACACCATGATGAGTCCTTCAGGAGACAGCACTGCTTGTACACTACAGGCCTCGCAGAACATAGAACGAGGCTAACAGTGGGGGGAACGATTCAGCTGTGTCTCTGAGGGTGACAACAGAGTGCTTCTTGGGTGGCCACCTGGTCGTTACAAACACCATAGATTGTGATTGGCTCACGGACAGAGGTTCTTGTGTTTAGTCACGGACTGTGCTCTCAAATCTGTTGCTGACATTTCTAAATGTAGTCAATGAATGTTTAGGTTCTATTGTGTTGGAGGCTTAACTGACTGGGAGATAGTACTGGCATTCCAACCCCACGCTGCAAAATGCTGACCATTCTATGTGGACCCTACATGCATATCAGAAGAGACTGGCTCCATTCAAAGCAATGTTTATGTGTGTGGTAAATGTGTAGTGGTTTTGTATATGTGTGTATGCATTTTTGTTAGTATAAGCATATGCATGTGCGCACGTGAGTGGGTGTGGTCATACATTTGGAGGCCAGAAGTGGACCCTGGGTACCTTTCTTTAGCCACTCTTCACATTATTTTGAGACCAGGTCTGTCACTGAACTTGAAATTCATTGACTTGGCTATGCTGGTTGGTCAATTAATTCAGAGACCCGTCTCTCTTGTCTGCATCACCCAGTGCTGGAGTTGCAGGAATCCGCTATCATGTCCAGTTTTAGTTAGATGCTGGGGATCCAAACTCAAGTCCATGCTCATACCACAAGCTCTTTGACCACTGAGCCACCTCTCCATCCTCACATTAACTCCCTTTATAAACAGTATATTACAAACGTGTATTTTTTTCTTTTTGTAGCCCCTCCTACCTTTAAATGCATGTAATCTTTTCATTCATTGTTTGTTTTACTCTTGTAAGCTGTTTCATAACTTTTCTGGAATATATGTATCCTGAAATAGGCAGGATATATGTAAGTATATAAAATGAGGTCATGATTGTATTTCTATACCACCTCATAGAAACTCCAAGTGTAATGCTAATAGTGATACTGTTTTGACAAAATAGGTATCATTATTGATAATGCCTTATTGTGAAGCAAATAATTTTATATACAGAATTTGCATAAAGAGCACGCATCCTAAATGAGCATCTTTTGTGCAGCCTAAGGCTCATTCAGGAGAGATCATTAGTTGGCCACCCATTTTCCTTGTGGTGCTGGGATTGAACCCATGCCAGGAGGGTCCTCTGCTCACTTTTGAAATACATTTTCTAAGGTCGTGTTCTCAGTTCCCATTCTGCTCAAGCAGCACTAGTGTCCTGAGTTTTGAACTGACCATGGCCCAGAGGCTTTACAAAATACCAAGACTGCTTAGCTTTAAGAGATACAACACAGCATACCTAGAGACTTCTGGCTCAGATATAGTTGTAAGACTCAGGATATTTTCCTCTCGCCATGCACCTTTAGTGCATGAAGTTTCTAGAGGAGACAGAAAGCAAGTAAGCAAGTTTGCTTTATGAGTCCTTTACTCTGGAGGTTCCTTGACCTCTGTCCTTACTGCCCCAGGCTCCTCAGACTACACACAGAGTGCCCTCTGTCAACAGAACAAATAACTGTGAAGGTTTTCCAGGCAGTGAGTGTAGGTGCTTGGTCTACATGTCTGCAGTGAGTGCTGTCTTATGGGATATTTCTTTAATTCCTTGATTTAATGCTCCAGGATACCAACCAAAGGGAAGTCATTCTTTGTCTGACTAAACAAATTATCATAAGCAACTGTGAAACCCACATGTCTTCCTCATGTTGGTAGCCTAAGCCTGGGGTTTAGCATGTAGTTGTTCACTGGCAAGAAGTCACCTCATGAACTGTCAAGTTTAACTTCTAAATTTTATTTATTTTTTTTTTGCCACAGTTGGATGTTTGATGTGAATAAAGTCAATAGAGAACATATGATCTGCAATCATTTTAAAGTAATTTATTTAATAATTTATATCAAAGCCTTTGGGATCTGTGCTAATGAAAGTTGTAATGGTTTTAACATAAAAGCCCTTAACGTTTTTCTTTGAATCCACATTTCAGATTGTTTGAATACATTTTGCTCTATAAGGATGGAGTGATGTTTCAGATTGAACAAGCCACCAAACAGTGTGCAAAGATCTCCTTGACAGAACCCTGGGACCCTCTCGACATTCCCCAGAATTCTACCTTTGAAGATCAGTACTCCATTGGGGGGCCACAGGAGCAGATCACAGTCCAGGAGTGGTCTGACAGAAAGACAGCCAGATCCTGTAAGGATGGAAGAATTCATCCTTCCTTCATTTTAGGGTGTATGTTGGGGGCATATTGTCTTCTTCTAAGTCCCTTCAGCAAGGTAGTTGTTAGGGAACTTGCATACTTAGATGAGTTTTAAAGCCCACGTAAGTCCTCTTGTGTTGTTTGCAACTATGTGTAACTGCTTTCTTAGTGGGTTATTGGAACACCTCTGTCTTCTAGCATTACTTTTCATGTCTCTGGCACTTTGAAATTTATGGCCTCACCCTTTGCTGTAGACTTTTCATGATCTCCATGAGGACTGTGACCTGAAAGAAATTCTTTCCAAGAATACCCCTGAATTAGATACCAACATTTCCTTCCCCACCATCCCTTCCTAAAGCCACAATGTCCAGACCTACTCCATTATTCTGAATACAAACAGGCCTGCTTTAAGACAAAGCAATTCCTTTTAATTCTGAAGTTGTTTTGAAACACAAAGAGTAGACATTCAGTCTGTAAGAAATAGCGTGGAATTTAACCAAAACATTAACCACATTGTCATATGGTCCAGAGCATCCAGCTCTGAAGATAGAGTCAGAAGAATGATTACGAAGACTCACAGAGTTATTTGTACAGCTCTGTTTATAGTGGGTTCATCCCTAGTATCCAACTGTCAGAAACAACCCAGATACCATCAGCAGATAAGTGGATAAGCAAAATGCGATGATGTCTTTGGTAGACTAGTGTTCATCCTTTGAAAGGAAGGGATATGACTTCTGGCATGTGTAATAAATTAATGAATTTTGAGGATATTATATTAAGGGAAATAAGCCAGTCACAAATGATAAATACTGTGTACATGAAGTACCTAAATCAGTATCAGTCAGTCAGTAGCATGCTGGTTGCAAGGGATTGGAGGAGAGGAAGATGGGAAGCCACTGAACAAGTTTCAGTTTGGGAAAGTTGCAAAGTAAGCGGTGATAATTGTAAAACAATGTGAATGCGTCCAAAATGCATCCTTACAAGGCTAAAAGGTGCCTCTTATGTTCATTATATTTTATCACAAAAAGAAATGTACAGGAGTTTTGCCTATCTTCTCTCTGAAAAGGTCAACTTTTTTCCTCTTTAGATGAAACCTGGATCGGCGTTTATACAGCCAAGGATTGTTACCCTGTCCAGGAGACTTTCATCAGGAATTACACTGTGGTCCTGTCCACTCGGTTTTTTGATGTGCAGCTAGGAATTAAGGACCCCTCTGTGTTCATTCCACCGAGTACGTGCCAGACAGCACAGCCAGAGAAGATAAGGGAGGACTGCTCCTGGTGAACTTGCTGGGACAGAAGCAACCACCTCGCACCTTAGTGAGTCTGTCTGGAAATGGATTAGAGACTGCTTTGGATGCAACTCTTCAATGGAAATAGATCACTTTAGGAGGATAAACACAGATGTGGGGTTTCTTGTACATCTGATGCCAATTGCTCAGCTCCATTTTCAGTGGAGAACTCCTGTTAGCCTCAACTGCCTGACAACGACACTTTGCACTTCTAATGCCATCTGGGGCCACCCTTTCTCTGTGCAGGTGTGTAGTCCATGCAGTAGAGAAGGAAGGGATTGAGAGTAGGTACAAGGAGTTTGCCTCTGCCGGGATGAATGCTTTATTACTGCTACCAAGAACTGAAGGTGATAATAAAGTATAGAATGATTTAGTTCAATTCTCTCCTTATAAAGGAAGTCCCTTGCTTGCACCAGGATGGCAACAGTTCCCGCTGACCCCACCCCTACCTCTGGCTACTGAAAAGAATGATCCTTTAAGATTCCTTCCAGACTTGAATTTTGTGGCATGACCCAATGAATGTAGATGCTCTGCAAGGAAGCAGAAGTTTATAATAGGGAGTAATGATTGCTCTGAAAGGAAAAGCAAGCTTTAAGCAGGAGGCTTAGGCAATCTTAGTATTCCCACGTGAGATGAAGTGAGAGCTGGGTGTGCTGCTTTGCTAGAGAACTGATTAGTGAGGTGAACCTTCATATATTTTCTAGTGGGAGACAGGCTCCTAAAACAGCACTGAGCTGGGAGGCCCCCGAAGTCGGGACTAGAATTCTCTTTTACGCTTAACTCCTTTAAGTACTAAATGCACTATGCCTGCTCTTGCCTTGACTCTCCTGGAACTCTATTTCACTAAACCTGTGTCAGTATGACCTCTGCTCATGCTTCTAAGGTCAGCTCACATGTGACCTGTACAAGCTGCTCCCACGCCTGCATTCATTGCACCTTGCAGTTTGGCATGCCCTGCTCACAATACTCATTATGCTGTGTGAGGATTTCCTGGTGACTGGAAACTGCTCTCCACTATCCTGGCTAAGAGCTCCTTGAGTACGGGTACCATGTTCTTTCTGTTTACTTTAATATCTCCAGCACCAAGCAAGTGCCTGGCACGTAGTCAGTGCCCTCAGCGTTTGTAGAGGAGCTCACCAACTGTTGGTGTTCAGTGTCCTCATCTATTAATCAGGGTTGGGTTCTCTGATTGCTAGGAAGACTTATTATTTGAGATTCTTCTATAACTGTGTTTCATTTGGCTATGTATCAAAAGAAATGTGTGATGCTTGCTTTATGCTGAAAACCATCTACAATGTAATTTATTACACACTTAAACAAGTTTAATGACATCTAACAAATTGCTCTTTCATGTGTTCGTTTCTGTAATAAATATGGATGAACTCAATTATAAGGAAGTGAAAACTCTTCTGTAATTAGTAAATAAAATACTTCCCATAAAAAAAAAAAACAGATTGGTTATCCTCTCTTCAGAGCCTACTAAGTCTCATCTTCTCTAACGTCCAGTCTTCAGTGGCCTGGCTCAGAAGGAAGTTTCAAAGCCAGTCTTGATCTGTTTTTCTCCCTCAGTCTTCACCGCTGATCAGGACCCCAGCTAATGTGAGAATGTAGTTCTTACAGCTGACATTTGCATCCATCTCCTCGGTTATCCTGAGATCTGCGTTCTTGCCATCCTTGGTGTTGGGAGGAGTATTTTCACCTGCTAGCATTCCTCTGGTCTATTTTCTAGGGACTGCCCTGTTCTCATTATCTGTAATACATTCATAATTATAAACCATCACCAAGCACCTGCCCTCTACAGTAGCTATTCTGATTCCTGGAATCACAAAGGAGAAGTGGAGGCCAGCCAAAGACCAAGAATGTCACTGCGGCATCCCAAGAGTTCTAGCCTACAAAGAATTTGTGACAGTATCTGCCTGCTTCCCATATCCCCACCCACAGAAAACCTTTTGTCCAATCCGAACCACTGATCTTTGCTCAGTCTTAAGATTCTGGACACATCCCTGGCCATATTCACTATCAAAGCAGGAAGTAAAACCTATCTTACTCATGGACACAGAAAGTGAGCGTGTTTTCCTTTTTTCATTTGACCCATTCTAGTGATTAAACCCCTTCACAAAAAAAAAAAAAAAAAAAAAAAAAAAAAAAAAAAAAAAAAAAACAAATGAAAAGCCATAACTTAGAGCTATCACCTGCTTTCTACAGCTATGGGAGTCAAGGTGCTTTCCTGGAGATTCTGGTGCCTGCCTGGACATTCTGGTAACAATCATTCTCTTATGATGAAGATGACTTTCTTATTGGAAACTTTGCCACGTGTAGCTTCTTAAAATTGGAACCTGGGACACACCTAAAAGCTATTCAAATATTTAAGGAGGATCAAAAGTTGTATCTCCGTGGAAATGTTCTGTGAGGCACAGACAGTTCCTACTACACTAAGATCACACCACTCAAAAGCCCCCACTTAACTCTTGCTGGATTCTTCTAATGCCTCTACCCTCAGCATTCCCATGATTCCTTTCAGGCACTGTGCCTGTATATTGCTCATACCATCGGGTGTTTTCAACTTCTCCAGATGCATAGATCTAGCTTTTCTTTAGCCACAAAAATACCTCAGCTGAAGAAACCATGCGTCTGTCATTCATTTCTAGTCTAAATAATTCCACAATTTCAGCTGGATGAGAAGGAGTCCCTACAATCCAGGATTTGTGAAGAATTTTAAATGCCACTTTAAAAGCAAATTGAATTTTATAGGTATCCTGTCATCAATAACCATCTCTTTTACAAACATTGCTAGGATAGTAATATTAGAAATACATTTTTATTTGCTTTAGGGTAGAATTACAAACTCAGTTAACATATGCAGAAAAATACTGGGCCCGGAACTCATTGTGTATTTCATGCATGAAGAATGATGCTTGTCTCTAGAATATTTTTAATTTTAAACACACGTTGTTTTTATTTGAGCAAACATTGACACATGCCTTTCAGTCAGTTTCGTACTTAATATTGTAAGATACAGATTAGTACCATCAACTAAAGAATAATTTGCAGTGAGTGCAGCACATGCAGCATTCAAGCCATCTGAGTCTAAGCGCCTGTGTTCTGTGCTGTGACTGCAGTTGTGTAATTGCTGGTGATTTACTGTATATTTATTTTAATTCATAGTTGCTCGGTTGCGTAGCTAAGTCTTCATTTCCTCCAACAGTTATGGTAATAGATGATAGAAAAACATATTTTCTTTTTGCTAACACATGATTTCTATAGTTTTAAATCAGAAAACCACCCCTCTAAGCAATGTTAGATCTAAGATTTGCTACTATGCAAAATCATTTTTCAGACTCAAGAAGCATTAATGAATAACCTCTCAGTGGTATTTGGTGTATTGGTCTGTTGTTTTGTTTTGTTTTGTTTTTTTCTACATTAGTAGGATGAAGTAACCAAGGCAGGCTGCTTAGAAAGAAAGGGGTTTTTATTTGTTCACAGTTCTAGAAGAGCAGAGATAAGAGGCCCTGAGTGGTAATGGTCTTTCTGGCAGAGTCCTGAGGTGGCATAGAGCATGGAGTGGTAAAGGACAAGGCACCTACTTATGCATGTGTCCTTTTTTTGATTTATGTGATTATTGGAGATGTCAGTGACTGTACACATTAACATTGTGGAAGCAATCAGAAAACCAACTCAAGTCCAACATAGATAAATACTTTATTAAGTTTCTTACACGGAAAATGTCCATTTGCCAGATTCCACTGTCTCCTCCACATTCACCTACCGTGTGTTAGTTAGTGTTTCTGTTGCTGCGATAAAACACCATGATTGGAAGCAACTTGGGGAGGAAAGAGTTGACTTCAGATTACAGTTCTATATCACAGTGTATCATTGAGAGAATTCAGGACAGAAACTCAAGGCATGAACCTGGAGGCAGCAGCTGATAAAAAGGCCGTGGAGGAGTGCTTCTTGGCTTGCTTCTCATGGCTTGCTCAGTCTGTTTTCTATTACCCATAGTGAGCTAAGCCTTCCAACATCAACTATCAATCAAGAAAATAAATCACAGTCTTATCTATAAACCAGTCTTGGAGAGATTTTCTCAGCTGAGGTTCTCTGTTCCAAAATGACTCTAGGTTGGATCAAGTAGACATAAAACTATCCAGGACATGCCTACCACAAATCGACTCCTGACATTGTAACTCATACCACATGGCAAGTGAACAATAGCTCTGCAGAGGAATTAAGATAGATTCCAACACTTCTGATATCAGTTCATCAGTGGCTTTGCTTAACTCATCAATGACAGCAGTATGATTATAGAAGTCCTGATGTGGAACTTAAAGTCTTTGATTACAACTCAAACTACCTAGGTCCCAAAGGGGAAGATATCTAAAAGAGATAAAGAAGGGGACATTCTGTTTGTCGTCATAAATTCTCAGTCCAGAGGAGTTGTGCACAGTGATGGACACACATAAGGGTAGCATGAATATTAAAAAAAAAAAAAGCAGCATCTTAGAAAATTTTGATTCAGGTACCTCCCTTTTAATGTACTCCCATGGAGTAGGTCAAACTGAAAGATCTTCCCTAAACCACAACCCACAGGCTTCTTTTGCTAGCAGTTCAGAATCATTTACACTGTCTGAGGACCCATATATATCACGAGGTATATTGTTATTCAATGAAGAAGAAAAAGGCTTTAAGAAAAAAGCTGTTTTCAGACCGCTAATTTTTAAATGAATTTTATGTTACCCATAGTAACCCCTCAAGTTTGGCTTTATGATGTATTCAATGTGTGCGAATACATTTTTTCTTCTACTGCTGCACCATGGCCAAAAACAGCCTGGGGAGGAGAGGGTTAACCCCAGAACTGTGTGAATGAGAACCTATTTAGAAATAGAGTTTTTTTTTTTTTGTTTGTTTTTTGTTTTTTGTTTTTTTTTTTTTTTTTTTTTTTTTTTTTTTTTTTGTTTTTCGAGACAGGGTTTCTCTGTGGCTTTGGAGCCTGTCCTGGCACTAGCTCTGTAGACCAGGCTGGTCTCGAACTCACAGAGATCCACCTGTCTCTGCCTCCCGAGTGCTGGGATTAAAGGCGTGCGCCACCATCGCCCGGCTGAAATAGAGTGTTTTTAAGTGATCACATGAAGTCAACATGGCTAACCCTGATGCAGGAAAATTAGTGTTCTTATGTAAAGGGAAATGAAGATGTACATGTGCAGACAAGTCACATGGAGAATCCCATCTAGTCTCCCACTGGGTTCTATGCTAGAAGCTTAAAATAGCTTCTCCATCTGAGCACATAAAAGAACCCAGCCCTGCCAATACCTTTATGTTAGAAGTTCTGTAAGGTAATATGTTTCTTTGGTTAGACACATGGTGCTTGGTTAAGACAACCCAGGGAAATACACATCATTTCTCTAAAAATAAGACCCCTCGTGCATATAACTAACTTAGATATAATTTTCAGGGGTTGAAGGAGCCGCTGAAGCCTGCCTTTTTCAAAATCTCCCATGACAACGGCAAAGGGAAGAAGAGACTTGCCAGCAGTGACTGCTTGCTAGCAATCAAGCCCTTGGCTATGCACTTAACATTTGTTTCTTGATCAAATCTTCATGAGCAATAATAACCCATACAAGCAATGATGCAGCCTCATTTAGACTCTACAAGACTTAGTGCCGTGCACAGATGCCCTTCTCTAGTGCATAGCGGGGCTGGGGGCGGGACTGTGTTTGCTTTCCTCTGATGGCAGTCCTTTTCGGTTTTTGAAAGCGCTCAGAACATGTGCAATCTTTCAGATCCCTGGTACATGATGTGTGACTCCCAGGCAGAGGGACTAAAGACGTTTTGGCTGCTTCTGAGCGAACAGGAGGACTGTAGAATAAAATTAAGAAGGGTCATATAAAGATCATCCCTTTGTCTTCTCTGCTTCTTTTTTTCATTCCATGGCAGCATGGGATCTTGTAATCACCAAGGATTTTTAATACACGGGCATTTCCTTCCTTGCTAGGTAAGCTTAGAGACCAAAACTGCGTTAGTTAAATAAAACTAAATCAGACTGATGGTGTTATGAGCAGAAGCGTCAGAATTTTCAGGCTTAAAATGGGAATAGGTACAAGAATGGGAAAATAAGTAAAAGAAAATTGAACCTCTCATTCCTCCTGGAGCACTGTTGAACACCCAGCTAGAGCCATCTCCCATGCTCTGTGGGCAGTTAGGAGCATGGGGCTTCCAGTGTAGAGGGTGAAACCAAGTGCTTCCCTGGAGAAGACTTTAAATAAAACAGTCAAACAATTTGAGAGCTGTGTACTGTAAGAACAGATGATGGGGTGATGGTCACTGCTCCTCAGGAGAAACTGAATTCTGAGTAGTGACTGCCCTGAATGGGAAGTGGGAAAGGAGAGTCAAGCAGAGTGCATGTCATGTTTCTAAGGCGACAGAGTGCATCCCCTTTGAAGATACAAGCACCATTTTGCACAAGCTACTAACGTGCATGAATGGTAGAAGCATCAGTTAGATGCTCAGACTCTGTTAGAGACTGATGTCCTTTGGAGAGCAGGGGAAGCCAATAATGATCTGCAGAGGGAGCTCAGTGGAAGGTATTACCGGCTGTGGAAATTGAGCAAGTCTGTAAATCTTTCTGAGTCTCAGTGGTCTTAGAGTAAGGGATAATTAGGGCTGCTGTGAAGAATAAATGAGTCATTTAACACAGTGCGTTCAAAGCAGAAGCCCAGGGAAAAGCAGAGCTGTCAGTGTGACTGGAGCAGAGTGGCCTGCTGGCGACTTTCATGTGCAGTACCCTAAGCTATGCCTTTGTCTCATGTGCTCTTCAAATTGCTCCCAGTGACCAGTCGAGCAGTGGTACCCAGTGCAACAGTCTCCCAGACCTCGGAAGGATGAGCAAGCTTTCCTGCAGACTTGGTCTTAACTTTCATCACCATCAGGTAAGGTCTCTCACTCCAAAGGGAAGGTGGGAAAGATGTCCTCAGGTAGGCAAGCGCAGCAGGAATGAATGACCGTGGGACTGCGCGTTCAGTGGTGAGCTGGCATCGGTGGACTTGGAGCTCTGCTTCCATTCCCTCTTGGGCCTCCCCAAGGCCTGTTCCATTCGTACTTTGTAGAAGTAGTGTATTTTTTTTTAGAAGCGTCTGAATCCTGATGCTATGCTCTTCTGTTTTGCATGTTATGAAAAGCCTTAAAGGTTTTTCGTTTTGCTTCCATGGGACCAGAAGAAGGCCATGTTTTACGATGATGTTCTGCTTTATCCTTTCAGAAAAACACAACCAACTCACTTGAGGACTCTGTCTTTTCTATTTTAGATGTAGATTTTAGAGATTTTCAAGGCGACAGTGTGAGTCACACATGGTTCTTGTCAATACTTATTGGGCTAAGTATTTGATTTCCCAGATGTGCCTGGTCTCCAAAGCCTATGGATCCTTAGGACGCCTTTGTAACTCTGTTGCTTCATGTCCCAGCTCTTAACAGTCAACATAGGCTGAACTGTGTGAAAGGCTGTATTTTTTCCTGGTTCAGTGACATTCAACAGGAGACTTCATTTCATTTTATAGTTCTTTACTGTGAATGGACACCAAATTCCTGGTGAGACTCTTGGACTGAATGAATACTAGCATTAGGTGATTAGTAAGCGCTTTCTACAAGTTAGCCAGCATAGTTATTAGTAACAAAGTCTCAGCATATCAGAGAAAATAGCACACTTTGTTTGTTTGTTTGGTTGGTTTGTTTTGGGTCTTTTTGCTTGTTTGTTTTTTATTCTTTTTTTTTTTTTTGAGACAGGGTTTCTCTGTATATCTCTGACTGTCCTGGAACCCACTTTGTAGACCAGACTAGCCTCAAACTCACAGAGATTATATGGCCTCTGCCTCCCAAGTGCCAGGATTAAAGGTGTGAGCCAACACTGTCTGGCCAAAATTAGACACTTCTCATGTCACTAGGACAAAACAGTTGTATACCACAAAAAAAATGCTCTAAAAGTCAAGGGGAAATAGATGGGTAAACTGGGGGCAGGGTGGGGGGAGTGTGGTAGAGGGGAGGGGATGGGGGATGGTAGAGTTGGGGGAGGGACTGAGTGGGAGAGCAAGGAAAGAGATACCTTGATAGAGAGAGCCATTATGGGATTAGGGAGAAACCTGGTGCTAGGAAAATTCCCAGGAATCCACAAAGATGATTCCAGCTAAGACTCCTAGCAATAGTGGAGAGGGTGCCTGAATTGACCTTCCCTAGCATTTGGATTGATGACTACCCTAACTGTCATCATAGAACCTTCATCCAGTAACTGATGGAAGCAGATACAGAGATCCACAGACAAGTACAGTCTTTGACTGTATCCCTTCTTCAAAAAGAGAGCTTTGAACTTAAAAGGGATATGGCTTGGATACAATTTGAATGTGCCCAGCAAATGGTCACTTGCAATGGAAGTTTGTTCCTTGGT
Source organism: Alexandromys fortis (assembly GCF_014885135.2). NCBI lineage: Eukaryota > Metazoa > Chordata > Mammalia > Rodentia > Cricetidae > Alexandromys > Alexandromys fortis. The sequence continues at coordinate 18,775,264 of NW_026067924.1, forward strand.
GCATCAGTACTGATATGGTGGCAAGACTCCATGGAAGGCAGCTGGGTAATGGGGAAATAGCCTTGGCTTCCAAGACTGAACCAATTCTTGCTAGAACTGATTGTTATGAAGCAATATCCTCTCATTCACTTGGCTTTTTCCGAACATGGCTGCTTCCTTTTCTGCTTCTCTGCCACATCACACACTATAAAGTAATATGACTATCAGACACAGGCACTATACTCCTAAACTTCCATAACGTTAGTCTCGGTTATTGTTTTCATAGAAACACAAAATGGCTGAATTCAGAGGGGCCAGTAATGCTTAGTGAATGAATGCTTATTTGGCCTGAAAACTATCCTCATTTGGAGACTTCATATACTTTTGATAGTGGCCCAGAAGGTGTCCTATTTTACTCTCAGATGCTGCTAGATATTGTCTTCTTTGAGCTGACTTCAGAAAGATGGGTACTATTGAGGGATGAAAAAGGGGATGAAGGAATATTTCACAGTGTTCCATATGCAGCTGTCTCCCAGTATGGAAGACAATTGCTGGCGCTGGTGGACGTGGTGATAGGAGAAAGGAAATATCTCCCTACCTTTGACCTGCATGTGTTGTTTCTTTGCAAAGACTGAAAGTGAAATGAGTATTTTGTTGAGTTTGGCTCCGTGGTTCTACCTAGAGATAACTCTTGTACAGATGGTAAATGGCTGAAGGATACTTCAGAAAATCATATTTCTGATGGACCTAAGGACCATGTCCTAGTGATTTTATACTTTATTGTTATTGAATGGATATTTGACTCTGAAGGTTGGGAAGTATAGAAAAATGTTACTGTAATGGAAATCTCCTGGCACATGTGACAATCAGAGGGGAAACTGAAGACCACAGTTTCATTTTCTAATCATTTAAAATCAGCTGTAAATAATCATATTTTGATGTGTTCATTTAGCTTTTTTTTTCATCTGGTACATGTAATTTCTAAATTGTACACTAATAATATATACCCAGTAAATAAAATCATAGTTAAAAATTTTCAATTATTATCCCAAATCAGGAGCATTTGATACATATTTCAATCTTCAACCCCATGAGATGGGCATGATGACAATTTTATCTGTCTTATCGGTAGTCATAAAACAAGAGTGTAGGAACTCACACAAGCAAGTGCTCATTGACGGCCACCAAGATTGAAGCTGAAAGTAATTTGTTTTCTCTATCTTTAATAAGTCTTGTGAAAATGTAGCAGGGCCCATGAGAATGAAGATGCCAGCATGTGGCTAGGGGAGGATGCACTGTTATGGATGTGGATGGGAGCAATGAAGGACAGGCCGAGGTCCTCGGAGACTGCCAGCTGGCAGACGGAAGTGAGCCCATGGATATTCCTGCCTTGCTGGGTGTCAGTAGACTAGAGGAATAAATCTGAGGTTATTGAATTCTGCCTAACCCACAAGCCTTGCCAAATCTTTTCTGTTTGGGGTGTTCCTCTTCCTGCAGGTGGTTGTTGCTCTGATTAGCCAGGATCTGGGGAATGCAGCATTAGGCACCAAGTCAAAAACTTTCTCAACTATCCCATCTCTTTTTCCTCAGCTGTCTGTGAATCTACTTAGCCTTGGGAGAAGACTATTGAGATGAGTCACTTGAGTTGAGGGGTAAAATGGACAGACTTGGTAATTTAGCCTGCTCTGGCAGGCAGCTACTTTGGCCCCTCCCTCCCATACTTGGTCTAGTCCCAGTGTTCTACAGAAATATCTGGAACCAGAGCTCTAGTAAGCAATGGAAATGTGTTGCTTGGCTTGACATTATGGGCCTTATTTCTCTATGTATCTTTGACAGAGAGAATGAAGTAAAATCTAGATATTCTTTGAATTGTGACCAAAATAACAAAATATGACTTAAATGCCTCCAGTGTCCTCTCTATGGCTGCCAGACTCCATATTTCTCTCTCCTGGATACAGTTAGATCAACAATGCCAAATCCTTGGTTTCAGATTTCTTAACCAAACCCTATATAAATCAGTCTCCAACTGCTTAAACTCTTCTGTCTTCAGGCAAAGTGATGCCACTTCAGGCTTCCTCCACATCAGCCCCCATCTGCCTGCAACACCAGGAGATCACGCTCTAGTGGGAATCCTGCTTTATACTGTTCTGGGTTGTTAGCCCTGGGCTGTTAGATATTTTTGTTCTGTGGTTTCCTGATCTAAATTATTCATTCATTAGATATAGATCTTATGCTTTCAATAAAAGATTTTAGTAATATTTCAAAATGTGGGCCATCTTAATTTACACCATTCGTTTCTGAGTTTGCTAAGTAACATTGAATATTCTTCTAGAGACAAATGAAAAGGTTCCCTTTTCTAAGTTTTTAAACAAAGTCACTTTTGAATGGACTGGTTATATTGATTGGTCATTTATGGCTGGAATCTATTGCAAATATCTGTAGGGAGCAGAGGAATTGCTGAGGTGGTGAAGTCCTGAGTGACGTATATTTTGACGTGAGAAAGGCCTGTTGAGAAGTCCTAGATCAACTGGCCCATGGTAAACTGGCAAAGCTGCTACCCACATGGGCCCGGCTCATGAGGGACGGCAAAGCTTCTGTTGAAAGTTTGAGCATGAGTGTTTTTATGAACAATTGATTATTGTGTGCAGACTCATCACTGCAACTTCCTTCTCAGGAACAGTTGCATCTTGAGGCAGCTCACGTGCAGAGATCTCCAACCAAAAGTGGCCAATGCCTCCCTTTGTGCGGCACCTAATAAACATGCTGAAGTTCCATGTTTCTGTGGTTAGAGAACCCCTCATGAATCCAGGTTCAGTGTTTGTGCAATCCCAGCGCTTGAGTGGTGGTAGCGAGAGGATTAGGAGTTCAAGGCCATCTTGATCCACGTGAGATGCTGTCTCAAGAAAACAAACAAAAAAGTGAAGTTGGAAAGCATCATTCAAGGTTTGCGTGATGATTAGTTTCCCGTCAGTTTGTCACACACTAAAGTTGAAATCCAGACAGCTATATTAAAGAGTACTTGAGTCTCACTCTCATAAATTTTACATTTTGGTGACTGAAACATTCTTATCAGATAACACAAATGATTTAGATAGGGCAACTTCTATTTATTGATTGCTCTAAAATTCTCTAAATTTTTAAGTGGAGCTTGAAATGTCTGGATGGCTGTTTAAAGTCCAAATTGTTAACCTTTAAACAAAGGTACCATGGGTCCCCTTGACTTGAATGTACTCTGCAAGCTTTATACAAAGAGCATTCCTCATGCTGAATTTCCAGGGCTCCTGTGGCAGCAGTGGACATGGAAGGCACCTTAGTGTTTTAAAGGGGGCACAATGAAGGCTCTGGGATAGAAGATTGTGAATCAGATTGCTTTACCATCATAAAAAAAATTTAGGATGAAATAAATTTTTGAAGAGTAAAAACTAACAGATTAGTATTAAGACAGAATAAAGTTGTATAAAAGCACACACCCACCCACCCACACCCACACCCACACACAGAGGAATGCTGATCTGATCTAGATAGTGAGGTGAGGCTTGGGCACGTGGTGCTTCACCTACAACTGGAAAGATGGATAAAGTGAACTTAGGGTAAAGAGTATTCCAAGCAGAGGAACACAGACACAAAGGCCCTGTGATAGGAGAAATACAACAGTGTTAGAGGCACTTAAAGAAAGCCAGAGGGACATGTTAGACAACAGCACAACCAGTGTGAGGTGAGGCTGCAAGCCACTTGGCACCATGGCAGATTTAATCTTAGGGTTGGGGAAATGGAAAGCACGGGAGACTTCTCTGTCTCACCCCTGTTGATGCCACTTCTTTCCCCACATTCCTGTTCCGCTGCCTACACTCTTAATGCCGTTTTTTTCTCTTCACCTGCTGCTTTCTCTTCTCTCTTTAAGTGATTTTCTTTTCAGATTTCCAATCTAGTCCCTTTTTCACACTCATCTTTCTGTGTGGTTTCAGCTACCACCCTTACCCTTGCGCCGTGGCTGCCTTTTCTGTTTGCTTGTAAAATAAATTATACATGGCTTTGGTCACATGATCTACATGAAACTCCCAGACTGTTGAGGAGGTTGTTGCAAATCCATATCATCTTGGTGATTGACACAGATTTTCTATAGAGGAGAGGGAGAATGAGTCATCTGTGAAGGGTCTTGAACAATGGTGGGGTAAAGGCCCAGACAGCTGTGGAAACAGCTGGCTGGCTGGCCTTGTGATTGCCTATTATGTAAAACACATGCTTTGAGTTTGTTTTATGAGGCTTCCACTCATCTTCCCCAAGGGACCCTGACTCAGGCTTATGATACCCTCTGCTTACGTCCTTGTGGGCAGCAGGCATCACCCTTCCTGAGATACTGTAAGAAGAAGTCAGAAATTTAGTGTATCTGAAGGCCACTGTGGTAAGGTCGACCTGAGCTCTGAAAATATAACTTCCTTGAAGGCCGTGGTAGGTCTGATTTTCTGATTTCTGTGTAGCTGTGTAGAATTAAAGTAAAGAAGGAAGAAGGTCCCAGAAAATGAGAGAGGAAGAAAGAATCCATCCTGGTGGCAAATCCTGACCTGTAGCTCTACATTTTACATATAGTTGTGGTTTATTTTGCCCTCGGTGCTGGCTCGTGTTTTGTCAACTTGACATGAGCTAGAGTCATCTGAAAGGAGGGAACCTCAATTGAGAAAATTCTCCCATAAGAAGCAGCTGTAGAGTATTTTCTTAATTAGTAATTGATGAGGAGACCCTGGGTGATGCAATCCCTGGGCTGGTGGTCCTGGATTCCATAAGAAAGCAGGATGAGTAAGTAAGCCACAAGGAACAAGCCAGGAAGCAGCATGCTTCCAGGTTCCTGCCCTGTTTGAGTTCCTGTACTGATTTTTTTCTTTGAAGATGAACTGTAATGTAGAAATGTAAGATGAAATAAACCCCTTTCTCCTCAAATTGCTTTGTTCATGGTATTTCACCATAGCAATAGTAACCCTAACTACGGCACCCTCACACTCAGCCTGATGACAGAGGCATTTTTTTTATCTCAATTTGTGTAGAAAAAAAAAGGATCTCCTGAAACTAAAAAAAAAAAAAAAAAAGAATAGCAATAATTCATTAGACAAGACCAAAGTCAATGTTCCCTTTCTATTTTCTATCCTTTCAAATGTTCCAGAAAGTCTTAGATATTGATTTGGAGAATCCACTGGAACCTGGAGTGATACGGAATCAGCCATCCTGAAGGAGACTCTGCTTGATCTCCGGGATGGGTCGGTCAGACACCAGGTCTATGCATGAGAAACCAGTTGAACCCAGAAACCCCACTCACCTGGTTGACAGCAAACATCTGCAGGCCTGCGTGGCACCAGCTCATAAGTCATTGCCCTCTGCCCCTGCCTGCACTTTTTCCTATGTCTCACCATTGTCCCTGACATCTGCTCTAGCTTCTCCCAACTGATCTGGCTTGGCTTATGGTCTTTGGCATTTGAATTTATCTTTTCCTGCCTTTCCCTGCACTCCTCCGTATTGCACTGACTTCACATTCTTCAGTGTTTTGTGACTCTCCTTGAAAGTAAAGTTCTCACGTCTGTCTCCTTAGATGGGACCCTCATACCTTCACTCCTCCCCGAGGCAGGGAGATGTTTACAGATTGTTGTGCAGAGGAAAGTCATTATTGTCCTTTTTTTGGCAAAGTTCTAAGCTGTAGTCTGTAGGGTAAATTCCTCTTTGTTCAACTCACTCAGTCATTCCATTATTGGGGATGGCAGAAGATTTTTGTCCAAGCCTCCACTGGTAGATAGTACTCCTCAACAGTGAGATCACCTGCCTTGCCGTTCTAATGTGTGTATATATTTCTACTTCTCATTAGTTTTCTTCCCATGCTCAGAATTTTGCCTGCATTAACTTTCTCACTGTGAATGCTAAATGGGGCTTATATTCTCAGATACGTCCTGCCACAACTTTCAAACACTGCTGATATATTTAAGCAACCTAGACATCAATATGTCTTGTGGTAGTTATAGAAAACTATATGATAACAAATAAATTAGCATATTTTATGACTTTGATATTTGTTTTACCCTTTCCTTTATGTAGATCATACTTGTGATAGAGTATTCCTAGCCCTCGCCTGGGCTTGTGGCTAAAAAGCCTCAGGCAAATGGTATTTTCTTAAAGAGTGCCACAAAAAGTTGGGTGGCAAATGATGCATGGTTAGTAAAATCTCAGGATCAGAAATTGGGGTTCAACCTGAAGATCCAGAAAGCACAACCAAACACTGTGTCTTACCTCGACTTCAGTCTGAAATGGCGATCCTGCCTCCTGGAATCTCAGAATGAGACTGTGTTTTGAAAGCTATTTCCTCCTGTTTTATAATCCTCCCTAGAGCTGGGATGAAAGGTGTGCACCACCTGATTTCTATGGCAACTAGTATGGCTACTGGGGTTAAAGGTGCCTGTCATTGTGGTTACTAGGATTAAAGGTGTATGTTACCAAAAAAAAAAAAAAAAAAAAAAAGGTGTATGTTACCATAACCTGGTCTGTAAGGCTGACCAGTGGGACTGTTTTACTCTCAGATCTTCAGGTAGTATTTATTTATTAAAATACAATTGAAATACCACCGTGTGTGTGTGTGGTGTGTGTGTGTGTGTGTGTGTGTGTGTACTCATGTCTCATGAGACGAATAATTTGTCCTCAATTGGTAGCTCCATTCTGAGTAGTTCTAAAGGTTTGGAAAGGTTGGTCTAGCAAGAAGAGATAGCTCACTGGGAGCAGGCATGTTGTCCCTGGCTGCTTTCTGTTGCCCACTCTGTTTCCTGGTCAATCATGAAGTGAATAGCTTTGCAACAACCCTCCTGCTGCTTAAGCACAAATGATCAAACAAACACAGACCAACCCCTGTGAAACAGTGTACCAAAATAAATCTTTACTGATGTTTCTCATTTATGGTTTTTGGTTGCAGCAATGCAAAGGTAACTACTTTCATGGTAACCCTACTACTATTTCTCACATTTTATTTGTGAAAAAGTATTTCATATATGTATCAGAGTGTTTTAAAAATTCAACTCAACTGACCCCACTGTAGAGAGTGGCACTCTGATCCTAGACTAGACATGTGGACTCCAAGCTAGCTTCCTGTACTATCAAAGATGACAGTACTTTTCCTAGTATTTAATAAACAGAGGGATGTTAAGAGATTATAAATAGGTCATGAATGATACATGTTGTCTGTCTTGAGGACTTCACAATTCAGTTGGAAAAACAAGTTTAATTCCAAGGAGGTTAAGATAAATGTCATATACGAGGCCCTGTCCAGAACTGTTATTTATAACTTGGATGAGGAAAATAACAGCACAGTAATAAATGATACTAAGAATTCAACTGGAATAAGAATATTCCTTGGATAGTAAATTATAAAAAAATTAAATCTATGAAAGAAAACTATCTTGTCAGTCTTGTGTAGTTGCCCACATCAAATGAAGTGCTATAAAAGGAAAAATGAAGTTCTAAGTCCCAAATCAGCTCATCAAAATGAATATTATCAGGTGTTGTGCAGGAACGAAGCCTGTTTCAGCTTTATTATCAGACTGTGTAGTTCTTTGGCTATCTGTCCAAGCTAACACTTATAGGGTGCTCTGTCCACAGGGCATGGCAGCCCTGTGCTTGGAGTCTCTGACAGGAAAGGACCCTGTAGAAAGCCAATGTTCTCCACATGCTTCAGCCCAGTATGGAGACAGTACACTGTAATCATGGCATGAGGGATGGAGAGGTGCTTGGCCATGAGGAATGAAACCTGTTAGTAATAGAAGAGAAAGCAAATAACTTCAATTTTTAATTTGTTCTTTGAGAATTTTATATATGCATACGATACGTTTCAATAATAGTCACACATATCCTTGCCTCCCATATTCCCTGGATCCCCTTCCACTGTTACTTCCCAGATTAACATCCTTTATTTTTTTCTTAAAGTAGCCCATTGAGTCCAGTTTGTTTTATTCATGTGTATGTGGGTGCGTAACCACACATTGGAGTGTTGTCAACCTACCAGGGACAATATCCTTAAAGCAAACTGACTCTGCCCCCCCCAGAAGTCATCAACTCTCCATAGCTTCTCAGTTAGCAATGGGGACTCATGAACCCATCCCATCCCACACTCGAATGTTGATTGGCTTGACCTTGTAAAAGCCCCCAACAGCTTCTGCAAGTTCACGAGCTCTGTAGTCTTACAATGTCCAGAAGACATTGTTCCATCCCAGTTCTTCTCAACCTCTCGCTCTTACAATCTGCCTCCTCTTCCACTACTTAAGTCTTAGTACTAGGGGTTGGGTATGAAGAAGCCTCATTTGTGGGTGAGCACTCCACAGACACTTACTCTCTGAGTTTCGGTGGTTTGTGAATTTTTGCGTTAGCCATCATCCAATGCACAAAGACACTTCTCTGATGCAGACTGAGAATTAGAGTAAACTATGGGTATAGAAATACCTATATTTAAAAGGTATTTAAAAGGTGGTATGATACTAAGCCCATTTAGAGAAATAATAGATGTAGGTTCACCCCTCCAGCCATGGGTTCCTCCCTAGATGTATAATGCCAGGCATGAACTCTATCTTGTAGATAGGGTCAGAAATCTGATTAGAAAGGAATTAGTTACCTCTATAACACTCATCCTGCTATTCCACCCTTGAGCATGTCTTTCCAGGAGAGTCGTGATTGTAGCTTATTATTGAAGCATTCACAACTGGGTATGACTATGACACTTTTCCCTGACTATCCTGTAAAGCACCGTCTGATACTATGAAAGCTAGGTGGGAGGGAGGAAGCTTCCAGGCCAGTACTAGCTTCATTTTCCAAGTCTGATAACCAAAATACGTGTGTATTTATCAATAGATCAAGTTCTGGTGGGCAATCAAAAGGAATAGCAGTAGCTTGTATTGTTTTGGTAGTATCTGAGATCATCCTGACCAACAACGTGTGGGAAGTTTCCCCACACATGGCACTGGGCTCATGTTCCCTCTGAAGTCATAGATGCCAAATTAAAACAAACAAACAAACAAATTATTTTTTATAAGTCCACAAAAGAAAGATGCACCAGAAGGATCACGGGGCACAGAAAAACAAGTTGTTGACAACCTAGAGAAAGAAAAGGAATGAGAATACACTGATTACATATGTTCAGCGCTGGTTCTTAACATGTAAATGGGGGACTGTGAGCCTCTCAGCTCTCCTTTATTTGTCTAAGTCAGTGGTTTTTAATCTTCCTAATGCTGCAGCCCTTTAATATAGTTTCTCAGGCTGTGGTGACCCCTCAACCATAAAATTATTTTCATTGATACTTCATAACTGTAATTTGCCACTGTTACTAATTATAATATAAATATCTATGTTTTCTGTTGGTCTTAGCTGACTCCCGTGGAAGGATCATTTGACCCCCCCCCCACACACACAATGGGATTGTGATCCACAGGTTGAGAATCACTAGTCTTGGTTGGTTAACCCAAAATTAAAGGAGGGATACCTATCCTGTACCACCAGAAACAGAGGGTGTGAGCTATCAGTTCTTTTTCCCCTGTTTAACCCGACCACTCTAAAATGAGGGGAAAGGGGCCCATCCTATGCCACCAAAAATACTCAAGATACTCCCAGGCCTCCAGAGGTAAAACAGATTTCAGGGCTTCTGCTGTGTAGAGGGAGTCTCTGTGTGCTTTGTGCATGCTCTGTCTTTCTCTCTCTCTCTTCCTCTCTCTGGTGAGTGTGCATATGTATGTGTGTTTGTGCGTGAACACGTGCATGCATACATGTATGTGCTTCTCCACTTGCACTAGAGTTTGTTACCTGTTGCTTCCTGCTATGTCTCAGATTTTTGCTGCCCTGCAACTCGCTAATTAGAAGGGGAACTGAACCTGATCAGGATCCCTAGACAGTAACAGAATCAAGAACCACCTGAGGAGTTTACTAAACTTATCATATCCTTTCTTCTGTCTCCCATATTTGCTCTGTGATCTGATGTACTTATCATGTGATAGAGCCCAGGGGTCTGGATACAGAATAAACAGATGGTTGGAGAACCATGCTGTTGTCTGAAAAGCCTGCATCAGAATCATGATCCTTTAGCTATGATGTTTGCAAGAAAAACCAATAAAATGTAAAAGAAAAATGAGACTGTTGTAGACATGATGTTTTTCCTTAATAAAAGAAAGAATTTTCACTTCAGTGCTGTTTAACTCAAAGGTTTGTCCCCTGTGTCTATGTGTCCTGTGATCCAAGTCTCACCTATGACCTCGTATATGTACAATGTGTGCAATGTGTGGTAGCGCCTAGTTCCCTTCCTGCTGTGTTTGCCATGACCCCTCCAGCTACAGTCTCCCTAGACTACTTCTCTTCATGATCACTGACAGGTCCCCAAGGGGAAGCGCCCTGATGGTCTTCCTGACTAGGAGCCTCAGCTTAAAGAAAATGCTTCCTGTACAGAGTCAGAGTCCAAAAGCAAGCTTGCATCAGTCATACCGTGGGTCAAACACAAGGATGCTCTAGTGAGAAATGAGAAACATTGGCCATTGCCTTGTCAGGAAGCTTTATTTAATAAAATAAATATCACTACAATATAACTTATATAAGTAAGTATATTCTGATTACATCCCAATATAATTTATTTGTTGCAACCTGTTTCACCAAAAATATTAACCCTTTAGTCTGTTCTGCAGGGTGTGATACAGCAACGTGGTGCGGACTGTGGTAAACACAATCAAGAGTCAGCATTTCAAAATGCTTATGTCAACTTTGAAGAACTTTATGTCTATTGAATCTAAGCATAATGAAATTGACCCTGCACTTTGATCATTTGGCCTACTAGCTTTTTCTTTAACTCATTATTTTATTGATAAAAGATGTGATACATGAAAGGTTGGAAAGTAAGGGGAAATTCTCACCACAGACTACTGAAAACGCTATTGCAACCATAGAGAAAACACCCAACAAACCTATCCCATAAAATCAGCAGGCTCCTGAGATGAAAATATGACAGTCCATAAAAGAAACGTGTGATGTATATTAAAATATAATTGATACTGGTAAACAAAACACCAGCACACCAACCCAGAGTCAAATTACACACCAATATGTCCTAACAAAGCAGAATATTTTCCCCTTTAATGCAACACTACAGATGATAAAAATACATTCTAAATATTTGTGAAAAATTTAAGAATCAAGCTAAGCTATTAAATATTAACAATAAGATGATATGCTATAATATTTAAATATTTAAATGTATTCACTTATGTGAATGTGTACAAGAAGTACCTAGAGATTTATAAACAAAAATATCTATAGTAGATGGTCTTTTGTTTTTGGGTTTTTTTTGATTCATATTTTCTTGCCTTCTTTTCTTTTGTTGTTGTTTTTTTACAGTCAGGTTTTCTCTGTGTAGTCCTTGCTGTCCTGGAACCCACTGTGTAAACCAGGCTGGCCTCAAACTCACAGAGATCCACCTGCCTCTGCCTCTGCCCTTATTTTGTGTACAGTTATTTTCTGAATTTTCTATAAACAATGTAATAATAATATAAATATATACTTTTGTGAAATAATATGTTGCATTTTCATGGAGTTTAAATTTCTACAAAAATTTACATGTTATTAAACATGTTGGAAGAATTTTTAACCAACAAATAATTTTTGTACACATATATAAAGTATGTTGCTTTTAACGTAAAAAGTAAAGCTCTTGTCTTAAAGGGAGCAAGAGATAGTTTATCCTAGGGACATTTTGAATGACCATGACTCAGGAAAACAGATTTAGGTTACTCTAAATTGCACGTTCCAGTGTGGAAGCAGTTTCAGGAAGTTTTAAAGCTTTACAAAACAAAGTCATAAATCAAGGTAAGCTAAAAAAAAAAAAAAATACATTGGTGGGTCCATCAGAAACGTGGCTGCAGCAAGACAAGGGAAGTTTCTCCATGGGCCCAAGATGTTATCTGGTGACAGTTTAAGCTTTTGAGTTGGTGAAACTTGAGGTCTGCTAAGTTAATAGATTCAGAATGGTTTTTACCTATTAGACACAAGACATTAGTTTAGACAAAGAGGTGGGCAAGGAATGGCTACTGGGGCTAAAGTTAGCCCTAGGTAAGGTAATTAGCCTCTCTGGACCTGCAACATTCCAGTGTCTCCACATCACTGCTGGTTTATCAGTCAGTCATTATAAACATCGTTTCTTTCCAGAAACTTTCCAGAAACTCTTGTTCACAGTTTGATAATTCAATACATGTATAAACTGTATAATGTTCACGTTATGGTAATAGATACTGAGGATTTAATAATACTGAATTGGAGATTTATACATCTTGTTCCCTAGTTTTACTTTCAGGAATGGACAATTTACAATCGAAAAAGAAATGAGAAAAGGCTTTAATGCTTGGCAAACACTATTTAAGTACGTTAACTCAACAAACATGGCCTTTTTCTGTATGACTCATCTTGTCTCCTGCTTTATAGATAGGGGTGGTGATGTCCTCACTGTGCCCTGGGTATGACCATAGGCAGTTGAAGCTGAATGTGATAGTAAAGGGGGTGTTAGGGATTAAAAAGTATGGTGTGTTGGTGTATATTGTACCTAGACTCAATGGTATTGGATAAAATAATGTATAAATGAGTGGTAATTAAGGACATAGAAGCATTCTAAGGGTGAGGAAGATATGACCTGTGCATCCACAAATATCCTTTATGCACAGAATTGACTAGGCTTGGTAAATAATCTCCATTCCGTATCTTGAAACTCTTAATAATTTAGAATAACTTTACACTGAAACTTTGTGTTGCAATTATGTACCAGGTCTTGGTTGAAACTAACATCTCCAGCTAAAAGCAAGAGCCAATCAAGTAGACTAGAATCCAAGCAAATGTGTGGTACTGTCCTGAAGGCCAAGTGATGAAATGATACAAAGATGAGCATAATTCTGCCATGGACTCAAAAACTACTGCAGGCTCAAGCTATCTCAGCACTAAGTTGTGGTCGCTGGATCACAACACGGGTGTGCTGGCTGCCTAGACTGGACTGAATGAAAGAGTGTAGAAGATAATATTTGCAGGAAAATGAGTGTGGAATGGTCTCCAGGACAAAGGACTAGAGCTAATACTCAGTGCCCATGGCCCCACACTGGCTTCAACTACATAGTAAAGCATGAGACTCTAAAGTACACAAAATATTAATATTAGAGACCCAGGGGATTGCTTCTTTTAGTTATTTTCCAAATGTTCCCCAATAGGCATACAGTACTTCCATAATTAGATTTTTGAAATAGAACCTATTATGTCTGAGAGGATTCAGTATTTAAGGTGTTAGTATTAGAGAAAAAAAAGAGAGAGAGACCTTCTTTTTTTGCCAGTAAAAGCAAATCCCTAGCAATGGAACAGCGTGGTATGTTCCCATGAAGAAATGTACAAAATTACCTTGACCTGATTTAACTGCGTAGGATTCATTTCATTTCTAGATCTGAGTCACTGGCCATATTTCTCATTTGATATGGGAGTGTCATATATCAATCTGTTGATTTCATTGGCTGAGCAATAAAGAAACTGCTTGGCTTAGCTTAGAGCATAGATGGGAGGAGGAAACAGAATAGAATTCTGGGCGGAAGAGGAAGTGAGGTCAGACTCTGCTCTGCTTCCGGAGAGACCGGACAGCTCTGATGGAGCAGAGATGCCATGCTCAGCTCTCCTAGGCAGCTGCAACCCACGATGGACTTAGGCTAGAATCTTCCCGGTAAGCGCACCTTGGGGTGCTTACACACATCATTAGAAATGGGCTAGTCCAGGTGCGAGAATTAGCCTGTAAGGGCTAGAGTTCATGGGCCAAGCAGTTCTTTAAATGAATACAGTTTGTGTGTTGTTATTTCGGGCATGAGCTAGCCAAGCGGCCGGGGTGTTGGGGACGCAGCCCCGCCACCGCTCCTATTTCAACACTCATTGAATGTAACAGCTTGATAGGTCAAGCAGTGGAACCGCTCGCAGCTAAGATGCTAGGTGGGCTACCATTCCTGCTTCTCATGGGCAGTACACCTGCCCATCTAAATCTACCTTCTTGGGTGTCCTGATCCTGATGTACCTCCTCAGGGACTTTCTGAGCATCTCTTCAGAGCCTCATTAGTATTTAGAAATATTTTGGTTTGCTAAATTGACTAAAAGTAAGTGTCAACATTCAGACCTCCTCCCTCCCTTCCTTGTTTATGTCTTATTAACAAATTTCTCAGAGCTTTAAAAAAAACTTCATATAAAGACTATTGTTCCAAAAGAGAATTTTCAAAATAATATGTTGTTATGAAGGACCCATTGCTGATTCCAAAACAAGCTTACTCTGGTGTCCTCTGTAACATTAGCTCACGAATGCTTTTATTTTGATCCATGACCCACGCCACGGGTGATGAGTAGGGACTTTGGAACAACCTCTTAAGCCGAGTTCTTCTGAGCTATTTATCCTCCACTTTCTGTTGAAATCTTTATTAGTATTATAAATCTCAGCTCTCGGGGCAAAATGTGAGAATTAGATCTTGTGATTGTTGCGCACCACATGGAGCTCAGCTGTGTGGACACGGAGGCAAGGACCAGATTTTGGTGGTAGAAGTGGAGGCGGTGAGGACTGTATGTTTGAAACCCTAAGGAAGGCAATGGCAGCATTCCAGAGCCAAGGGGAGCCACAGATGCCAAGCCTGGAGACATACGCAGGAGAAGGTGCATAGATTCTTCTGGGGCAGTTGAAGCATTTAACTGAATAATGAGCATTTTTATTCTCATACTCCCTTCATGAAAGACACATACCCATGAGTGCTATTCATCTTTCATCTTTCGTAATAAGTGTCTTGCACTGATAAATGTATACTGTCTTTGTTTCTCATATAAATGTAAATTTTTTATAATTTGGCATAGTTGTTTTATTATTAATGTTATGATTATCGGGATAAATATACAGCAGACAATGAGTACTGAGCCAGCAGTGAGTCTGCCTTGAAGTCATAACTTTGCAATCTGGGTGGTGTGAGTGGAGTTGTCTTCAAATCAGCTGGAGGGAATGGCTTGCAGCCGAGCCTTCATGCCTTTGATTGCCAATTACTGGTAAATAGGCTAAAGAGGTGAAAGCCTTTGCTATTACTGGTGAAAATGCTTAGGGTATGCTTAGACATTGACTGTTTTAATCTCAGGAGAATGAGCCGAAGAATTGTGTGATCAGGAACCAACTAAACAACAATTGGAGTTGGATGCCTTGGAGGGTAGTGAGTTTAAGACAGGGAGTTTTCCTCAAGGAACGTGGGTCTCACTGACTTAGTGTTCCGGTTGTCATCAGGTTGAAACCGATTACCTTGGAGAGAATCATCAAGTCCCGTTTGTTGTATTTGTGTAATAAAAATACTTAGATTTTAAATTTTGGGGGTTTAAGGAAGATATGTGTTTTAGCCAGGTGGTGGTGGTGTATGGACTTTAATCCCAGCACTTGGGAAGCAGAGGCAGGCAGATCTCTGTGAGTTCAAGGCCAGCCTGGACTACAAGAGCTAGTTCCAGGACAAAAGCTACAGAGAAACTCTGTCTCAAAAAACCAAAAAAGAAAAAAAAAGAATATATGTGTTTGATTATTTATTTGTGCCTAAATCTTCTAGACATCTTAAGACACCATAGTTTATTACTGGGTTCCAGAGAGGTTTGCCAACAGCAAAGTGTCTGTTTAAAATTCTAGTTTTGGTATAACTTAGTGATAGAGAACTTTATTAGCATGCATAGGACATTTTCCAGTCACCAGCAAAATCAAAACCAAGATAGACAGAGAGATAGATAGATAGATAGATAGATAGATAGATAGATAGAAAGATAGAAAGAAAGATAGATGATAGATAGATAGATAGATAGATAGATAGATAGATAGATAGAAAGATAGATAGAAAGAAAGATAGATGATAGATAGATAGATAGATAGATAGATAGATAGATAGATAGATAGATAGATAGATGTAAAAGTAGAACATCTCACTTTTCCTGGGCAATGTTCAGAGCCAAGTACTATCATGCATCTATTGTCCTATCTTCTTTCCATTGCTTAGAAACAAATGGATATTAACTTGTGACTGAAGGGCCTTCTACCCATGCTAGCACACCTCGATGTTAGCACACAGTATGGAGCTGAAGATGTCTTGAAACACCGATGGAATAAAGAAATATAGTTACCTTTCCTTTTCCAAAGCTGGCATCCTCATTGCAAGGTGCACCTGCACAAGTCACAGAAGGCCTAGCCCATCTGTTGGAGGACAACTGCTGGCCCATGTGGCTAGGAGGAGAGGACTAGTAGGAGAGCATCACAGAGTCCTCTATTAAAAGCTACAGAGTGCAGTCGAAGCAACATCTTTCATATTCATTACAACCTCACATGTTACCAATGGATGACCTATTTGCCTAACACCAATAGAGTTGAAATCTAACTCTATCCCTTCAGTTAATTCATTATCTAAAAAGCTTTTAGATACGGGATGGGGGTAAGAGCCTTTTAAAACATGTCAACACTGCCTGTTGTCTTATAGCACCTGTCTCGAATGCTATGCATCTCCAGGAAAGAGTCAGTGGAAAGATGATTAGTTTTTGCCCTGATGTTTTCGTACAAGCACAGCTGCGCCCATTTCAGTATCCAGGAATTTCGTTGGCAAATGACTTAGGGAGGGGTGGAAAGTGAAATGGAAGAGGCCTCTGGAAAATCTTTAACACCAGGGTGTATTCACTTTCTAACTGGCTCCAAGGAGTTTCTACTCATGGAATCTGGCCTATCATAAAGAACATTTCTCTTCTGTACTTGATTCAACTTAATAAATAGTGTCAACCAACCATGATTGATGGCTAGAGTCTTTTACAGTACACAATAACTTTGATTGCTCGACTCCAAAAGGACAAGAATTCTGCCATTTTCCTCCCTGCTGGACCTGGTCTTCTAGCTCAGCTGGAACCTCTTTGTAATCCTTCCTTGAAACTAGTTCTTCTTTTTCCTGAATGCCTAGGATGTCTGTCATGCATTCCTCTTTTAGCTGCTGCTGTTGGGGACTTTTCTGAATAAAGCAACCCTTAAAGTTTTATTGTAAAGCTGTAAAGAAAGTGACATTTGTTACTAAAGAGGCAAATACTCATTTGAAAACACTGGAACCGGTAAGATGTAGAATGGTCAGAGTTTTTCTACCCTTTTAATGGTAGACTAAAACAAAAATCAGTGCTTCCCACTAAATTAATGATGTATTATATGAAGTGGTGTGAGAATGAGAAGTGTTTGTTTTGCTTACATCCATGGGTGTTTGTGTGCTGTCTTCCAGTCACACTGCACACTACTGAATCTTTGTACACAGTTGCATTCAATAGTTCACGTCTCTGAATTTTTTTTTTAGACAGACACTGTGTCTAGAGCCTAGGGTTCTCTTTCTAGATGTCATCTGTCTTGGGGTCTGGCTCCATGCAAGGGCTCTCGTCCTCTAATAATTGTATGCATTTTGTTCTCTGCTAGGCATACACACCACAATCTCTAGCCTTATTCTTCATGATTACTCCGTCAGAATCCTTGCAGTTTTCCTGACTTCATATCTGCCATGGCATTTTTCTTCCCATGGCTACATCCTTATTAGGAAGAAATTTATGATTGTTCTCTGTCCTCTCACATTTTTTTAAAACAGTAGAAATTATTTCTCTTTTGCCCTTTAATTTTTTTTATTACTTTACAAACAATACCATTCAAAATTTCCACTTCCTCCCCTCCTCCATTTCCCTCCTGCTCCCCCTCTCCCTCCCCCTCCAGTCCTAAGAGAGGACAGGGTACCCTGTCCTGTGGGAAGTCCAAGGCCCTCCCCCTCCATCCAGGCTTAGAAAGGTATGCATCCAATTAGACTAGTATCCCAAAAGCCAGTACATGCAGTAGAGACAAATCCCAGTGCCATTATCATTGGCTTCTCAGTCTGCCCCAATTGTCAGCCACATTCAGAAGATCCAGCTTGATCCCATGCTCGTAGAACAGTAGAAATTATTTCACTATAGACTATAAATGTGTATCATAATCTCAAACTAGAAAAACCAATAAAGCATTAATATGTTTTGGCTTCTTTGTAAAAAAGATTATTGATGCTATATCCATTTAGAAGACTATCGAATTGCCCTCCAAATTCACCTCTACCCATAAATTAGAGCAGCTCTCAGACCACATCAGAGAAATTTCTTTCTGTAGTAGATGCTTGTTTACAAAGAAGCTAGAATGTGATCAAAGTACAGAGAGTAAGTGTCAGCGGAGTGTTTGACTCTAGATCATTTCCTCCCCTCAAGGGTCAGGAACCATCTCAGAAGATGGGAAAGAAAGATTGTAGGAGGCGGAGTTTTGGATAACCAGAATCAAACAGTGTCTTCTGGAGGTGGCAGGGCTGTTGGACTCACGATTCCACAGCAGCTACAGTATCTAGACAGGACCTGCACAAAGTCAAGCCAGTGAACAGTCCAGCACCAAGTTGTGCTCCATCCCTCAGGAGCTATGGAAAGTTGGTAAGTTCTGGGAGACAGAGTCAGTTTTCCTGAAGCGTTTGGCTTCTGGTAGGTTGACTCCACTTCAGTGGCTAGCCACACACCCGGAAGAGTATGGACAAGGCAAATTGGAATCAGAGGATTATGAAAATTAATGTGACCCAAAATGAAAATGCTAGGGGTAGAACTGGGTACTGTCGTAAGGAGGAGTGGGAGGTCAATATGATCAAATTATATTACATGAAATTCTCAAGGAGCTAATGAAAATATTTGAAAGTAAAATAAAATTTACTGAGTGTAATTTGAATAATGTTCACTTCATTGTGGACAGTGTAGAGTGATCAGCTTTATTACCTCTTGATGAATTGTCATGTTACTTTCTCAGTTTGGATTGGCTTCCCACTATTCTCTGTGTTTTCAAAGTTATAAAATATCTCTGAGAATGGCTTTAAAGTTATATCTTTTCAAAATCTCTTTTCCCAGAAACCTTAAGCCTTTGCATCACGGCCCTTTCCTTGGGTATTTCTAGGTCCGCCTCTTAGCCATCTGGAGTCACTCAGACACTGTCAGTATTTCTACTGATAGCTCTTTCTTCCATAACTCAATGTACATTCACTTGGAATTTCACTTCGAGCTCTTTGAGAAATATAACCAACAAGATATATAAATGAAAAGTTCCAGTAATACAGTTTTTAGTAATCAGCATTTCACTAAAGAATATCAGTCCTCTAAAATATACCATTCAGATTTTGATCAACATGGTATAATAATTATAAGCAAATGCATAAATTAGGACACACATTTCTTAATTGTTTAACCTTCATCCAAAGGTCTGGGTGCTGGACCATTGATGGTCCAGGTTCTTATTCAACTCCAAAAGCTTGAGAACCGGGACTGCTTATTGTCTAAGTGTAAGGAAGAATGCACACTTGGCTTAGGTAAATTTCCCTGATTCTACTTCCTCATTATATTGTATGGTTTTTACCTATATTGGTTAGGATGATCTTGTCTTTACTAGGTTTGCTGATTCAAATGTTGATCTCAGACACACCAGAATGTTTTGCCAGCTCTTTAAATATCTTTAGCCTCTCAGAGCTGACTTGCAAACTGACCATCAGAGGGTTCCAGTTCTCAGGTTTGTCTCATTGACCTTCATCCTTGGGGTACTTCATATATTCATCAGAACTTGAAGTACATACTTTCCTATCATGCAGTATGAGAGCCGAGTTAATAAACAAATGATAGCAAATCACTGACAGTTTTTGAACTAAGTGATTTGACTAGTCTGAGCATGATTCACATGTTACAAACATAGTAATTTATTGATTAAAAATACATGGGAAAGTTCCCAAATTTATGCATTTTTTAAAATTATTATGCCATGGTGATCAAAATCTGAATGGTATATTTTAGAGAACTGATATTAAAGATGGTGATTACTGAAAACTGTATTATTGGAACTTTGCTAACAAGGAATGACTCAACTTTATCAGCTTCCCTTTTGAATTTTAGCGTTTCTAATTTATCTGATACTTACTGGTCTGTATTTTGGTCAAGTTTGACTACTGCCTTCCTTGTCTCTTCTAGACCAGGCTGGCCTCGAACTCACAGAGATCGCCTGCCTCTGCCTCCCGAGTGCTGAGATTAAAGGCGTGCGCCACCACTGCCTGGTTCCTTCCTTGTCTCTTAACCACACAAGGACTTCATAGATCTCACATGCATTCTCCCCCTAAACCAAGGTGAGACACCCTAAGCATTTGCATGGTTGGACAAAGATTTTGGCTGTTTTAAGGCATCGGGGGGGGAGTACATATTTTTGAATCCTGCTGCAGGACTGGAGGGTTAAGGCTGTTTTGTTGTCAGCCATGGCAATTTCTGTAGGAGGCAAACTTGAAGATGCTGGATCTTTCTGGGTGTCCTGAGTGACATCCCCAGTGAGATGGTTCTGCAAAGCTGTTGTCTTGTATCCTTGGGCATCTTACGAGATTCTCTCTCTTTTGTGTGCTGTAACAGTGAACTTTATAAACAACCCAAGGGACGAAGGATTTCTTTTGACTTACAGTTTCTAAGGTTTCATTCTGTCTTGGAAGAGAGGATGTGACAGACTAGAATGATTCACATCATGGCACGCGGGAAGCAGAGAAAGTGTTACCTGTGCTCGGCTTCCTGTACTGCCCCTCCCATTCTGCTTGGCCTCTCCCCCATAGGTTAGCATCACCATCATTCAGAGCTGGTTTTCTCCCGTTTGCAAATCTCTACGGAAGGTGGCTGGAGAGATGGCTCAGTGGTTAAGAGCATTGTCTGCTCTTCCAAAGGTTCTGAGTTCGATTCCCAGCAACCACATGGTGGCTCACAACCATCTGTAATGGGGTCTGGTGCCATCTTCTGGCCTGCAGGCATACACACAGATGGGATATTGTATACATAATAAATAAATTTAAAAAAAATCTCTAGGGAAACTTGCACAGATTCCTCCAGAAGTCCTAGGTGACTGTAACTCCAGTGAAGATGCAAATGAAGACTACCCATGACATCCACCAAACAGTAAGCCCCTGGAGAGGGGGCTAATTGCTGAGCTCTCAGAGGACAGCACCTGCAGGCTCTTCTCAAACTTGCTTTGTAGGGATCTCTATAAAGAGATATATTCTGATGCTTCATCTGCTATCTCTCAAATATGGGCCTAGAAAGAAGAATTTCACCATGGTTACTCATCCCAGGATATTCCTCTCCTTGAAATTGCTACAGTGAGACACCAGCATCTAGTTTTTATAGTTTCTTGGTTGGTCCCTTATAAGTAGGGCAGTATTCTTACTTTTTCCTCTGTATATGCCATGAAACTTTTTCAATGAGCAACAGATGACTAAACGGGGCAGCCCTTTCTGTCTTTTTGTCCTCCATGGCTAAAGGAAACAATACCCTGTCAGTGTGGCAGCACTTTGTGACATTTCTAACTGGAAGCATAGTGAGAGAGACGCCAGGTGCCTTTGAAGGCCGTAGGAACACCTGCTTTCTGTACTCGTCTTTTAGGACAGTTACTCTCGGAACCCAGGTGCTTCTGTCCTATAAAGATGACCATATTAGGCCGCATACAGATGTCATTCATAGATGACCTAGCCAGTGAACCATATGAGGGCCCTACCAATAGTCAGCATGAGCTATCAGACACTGTGAGACATCCAGACGATTCCTACTCCCAGTTGAATTGTTAACCTTGTCATTGTGTCTTCCCACCTAACGTAATGCTCTGGGTGTGGTTATTAGACATAAGTAGAAATATTATCTTGGCTAAATGATGACATGCGAAATCTCTAAAAGCAGGTTTCTTTTTATGCAGTTTCCTGCCACTGATCTGGGGGTGATTTGTTACACAGCTGCAGTGACAAGAACCTTTGGCTCTGAAAGACATCGGTAGTTACTTGAGTTGTTAAATAAGTATGCTTAAGTGGTCTATACTTTCTAACATTCCCACAGTGCACCCGGATAATGCATGTGCTCAGTAAGATCAGGGAAAGAGCACACAGGTGGCTTTGTAGTAGGAAAGGGCTAGAAGGTTGTCCAGGCTTTGTATCCTTGATGTGACTGAGAAGAGGCTGTGGAGTCTTCCCTATGATCCTTAGCAAGGACACCAGTAGTAACACCTGTTCACTGTCAACGTCTTTGAAATAGCACCTTCTTTTGAATTATCCTAGAAACCATACTGAAATATGAGGCAATATATTCCTTCTCTCACCAAACACTACCAAGATATAGTGACCTTTATCCCTTATAGTTAAATAGTTAACCCCGAAACATTCCTATCTGAATTCCCACTAGGTGGCCCCACTCTAGACTGTCCTTCATAGTCTCATTTCATATCCTGGTTGTGTTTGAGCTGACATACTTAGAGATAAGAGGTCTTAGTAATCTAAGTCAAGTGAGTCAGACAAATGATTCGAACCCTCACAAAGATGTGGGCATCCTTGAGAAACAAGTAAGGGTCAGTTCAACTGGCACCTCGCAACAAAAGCCACAATGTTGGTGTTAATAATAAGCCAATAGCTGATATAAATGGATGTGCCAAGAGTTATTGTTTCCTCCAATTGAAATGAATACATCATTGCAACTATGCAGATGTGTATGTACGTAATTTATTCTTAGTACTAAAGTACAGCTTAATCTGAACTCTTGGGGCAGGGCTACTATCTTCAGAATAGATTGCCATCCGAACAGGTTCTTATAGCTATTTGTTTAGTCAAGTCTCTCAATCATTAACATTTTAAATTTATATTCATCTGGTGATTTCTTAGAAAAAAAGACTTAACGTTTCTCTTGGAGATAAACTAAGCGCCAAAAGGTTACTTCTTACCATCTCATCTTAAAAGTGTTAGTTTCTGAAAATTAATATATATATTGCTCATTTGGGCCTGAAATAACTACATACTGAGAAAAGGGCTGACACCCCTCTCCTTGGAGGAATAAAAAATAAAAATAAAAGTTATGAGTTTGTTATATGAGAGGCCAAAACCAGAAAGCTCCAGACAAAGGTCTGTGCGTTGGCAGCAAGCCCCGCCCTTACAGCATCGGATGTCACTGTATCATATGGTATCAATAACGAGTGAGTTATGACCAGAAAGTCCAAGGTCTGTCCACAGAGGCTCCAGATCCGGATCCTCCTCACAAATCTCAAATGAATGTTCATTCTGAACTCTGGCCAGTTTGGTGACCTTTTTGCTGACCTGAAATGATTTTGTAGCTAGGATAAGACTCAAATTAGTGTCTGGAACGTCTCTCAGAGGGGCCAAAATATTTTCTTTATGACTGTGAAGAGTTTTCCAAGTCCTGTTGCTGTCTGTACAGAGCTTTCCAAACATTGAAATCCACAGTATTGGTCTGGGTAAACTTTGTTTTTAATTTCTGTCTCAAGGTTTGAAGTAGGCTCTTGCAAAAGGACCAAGATACACGCACCAATTAATACCATTATTATGGACCTACTGAATTAGATTTGGGATTCACAGCCCAGAAATGGAAGCTCATGTTTATTATCTATAATATTTTAATAGTCTTTTTTTTCTAACACGGCTTACTTGAAAGCTTAAACTAAAATCACAGGAAGGAAAAGAGAAAATAGTAGAAGTGCTCTTTCAAATTGCAGAGGTAAGTTATACAGGAAAGGGAGACAGAACTGGATGTGTCTGCATAAGTGAACTATGAAGACTAGTGAAGATGATGAGGATAATGGTTTTAGGAGGTTAAGTAGAAATTATATATGTATGTTTATACATATATATATAAATTATTAATATGTAATGTATAAAACAGTAAGACAAATGCTTTTAATCCCATTTTAATTTGAACTTACAAATTAATTAAAATACCACTTTAAACATCACAGTGGTGACTTAGTAAAGGGATTACTTTGGGCAAGAATAGTCATTGTCATGAAATATTCAACTGTTTATTATTCAGTTTGTTATAATTCTGTTCCCAATGCAATATGGCTAAAAAAATACACAGATTAGAATTAAATATAAATTCTGTGCCACTGATGTAATTTCAGAAAGTGAAATAAATTAAAAATTAGTTAAGGGAGCATATAAGGATAAAATGGTAATTAAAGATTCTCATGAACTAGTTTTAATCAAATTAAACGAATAAAGGCAAGAGTTCTCCAAATTTACTTGATACATTCTTTAAAAATATTGAGTGTAAGCCAGTATAATATAAAGGTAAAAATGGTTCTTAGACTGCAGGAATTAATGAATGACAGAAATTCTATGATTTGATAATACACCCAATATTTACAGTAATTATTTTGGCCTCCTGCAGAGCAAATAGGTTCAATCACAATTTAATCAAATCATTAACTTAATGTTTTGGAACCTTCGTGCTTGTGTCTAAATTTCTTCTGCAAGAAGGAAGTGAAATGATGCTACATACTCTCTAACAGTGAAGAAGCATCTCTCTGTCGCATTTAAAACATAGAAAATATTTTGCAATTAAAGGACTAAAATAATTATAGTGTTCAAAATAGAAAAGTTGGTAAAGTATGTGAAGGGTAAATTTACAAAAAGGAAAGGAAATAAGTTCTTCAAAGAAAAGTTTATAAGACAACAAGATGGCTCTGTGGGTAAAGGTTCTTGCTGAGAACCTGGGGATCTGAATTTGACCCCAGGAAACTGCACAGTGTAGGGAGAGAGATAATGCCACAAGCTATCTTCTGACACTCATGCATGCACCATGGCATAATGTGAACACACACACACCAAAAAGTTAAAGAACAACATTTTTTAAAACTTAATTTACATAGGATGTACTCACTCATATTTGGTTTCTAGCCATAAATAAAGAATATTGAGCCTATAATTCGGGTTCTTAGGGAAGCTAAATAAGAAGGAGAACCCAAAGAAAAACATATAGGCATCCTCCTGAATATTAACCTTCATCAGGCGATGAAAGGAGACAGAGACAGAGACCCACATTGGAGCACCGGACTGAAATCTCAAGGTCCAAATCAGGAGCAGAAGGAGAGAGAGCACGAGCAAGGAACTCAGGACCGCGAGGGGTGCACCCACACACTGAGACAATGGGGATGTTCTATCGGGAACTCACCAAGGCCAGCTGGCCTGGGTCTGAAAAAGCCTGGGTTAAAACCGGTCTCGCTGAACATAGCGGACAATGAGGACTACTGAGACCTCAAGAACAATGGCAATGGGTTTTTGATCCTACTGCACCTATTGGTTTTGTGGGAGCCTAGGCAGTTTGGATGCTCACCTTACTAGACCTGGATGGAGGTGGGTGGTCCTTGGACTTCCCACAGGGCAGAGAACCCTGATTGCTCTTTGGGCTGATGAGGGAGGGGGACTTGATTGGTGGAGGGGGAGGGTAAGGGGAAGCAGCGGTGGGGAAGAGACAGAAATCTTTAATAAATAAAAATAAATAAATAAACTTAATTTACTTTCCTTAAAGACAAGAAGATGAGATTTAGAGTTTTTCATTGATTCTTTTGCTGTTTTATTCTGGTTGCTTATTTTTTAAAATGTAAGACACTTGACAAGCTGATACCTATTGAATTTAAGGGGGAAATGTATCTGCACTCTAGCATATTCTTAAACGCTAAGGGAATAATTATTATTCCCTTATAGTGAACATATAAGGGAACTACTTATAGTGAATTTTATTATAGATGCATAGAACTATGAAGGGAAGCTTATTCCTGTGCAGTGAACACTGGCCACAATTAGAAATTATACAAGGTAGCCTTTATCTCAATTATAAGAGGGGAAAACCAATTATAGTTTTAAAAATGTAAAGCCTTTCATTTTTCTTCCAAGACAAAACCCAATTAGGCACCCTAGGACATATACAATCCTAACAAAAATTTCAGGCTTTGTGGGCGTCCCCCTGAAGCTGCAGTCTGGCCACATGTTCTCTTAGACAGTACAATGGAAGAAGAGAGCTAGAAAGGCAAAGTTTGTTGAGGTTCTGTCTCTTCAGTGTGTGCTTGTTATCTGCCTTGTGATGCTTCTACATACACCACGTTATGCAGAATTCAGTCACATCCAAACTTACTTCCAGTTATCAGGGAGTCTGGGAAATGTAGTGCTCCTTCTAGGTATCCATATCCCTAGCCACATCATCAGAGAGTAAAATGCTATATGAAAATAGAAAAGGTGGATTTGGAGGGAACCACTGGTAGCCTCTGCTGTGTGCATAAATGACTAGCAATAAAAAAGTAGTTTCAGACAATTGCACAACAAAGTACTACGCAGTTTCTATACATAAAGTACTATCCAGCCATAAAATGATGAAATCCTATAATTTTCATCAACAAGGACTGAACTGGAAAACACTATATTAAATGACATAATTGAGGCACCAGCACTGCACACAATCACTCATGTACGGAAGCCAAAAGACTCAGTATGCAGAAGTAGAGAGTAGAACACTGATCACTAGACACCAGGTGGGGACAGGGCACAACAAAGGGGTAATGCGTGAAATGGAAAACATTTCTCTTTAGGAGAGCGGTATGATAACACTCATCTAAAATTAATTTTACATGTCAGAAAACTAGAGGAAAATTTGTAGGTTCTTAACACAAGGAAATCAATATTCAGGATGGAAATGTTAGTATCTACAATTTGATCATTGCACACTGAGAATTACCCACTATAACACTGTCTACCATAACTAAGTGCAGATTTTATGTCAATTATGAAGGAATAAAGTTTAAAAATTTTAAAACACGTGTGAAAAATAGCAGCCTGGATTCAGGAGATATGCAAAAGTGGTCAGCTCTTCATTATTTACAATAGTTTCGAACTGAAAATATTATAAATGTCACCCAGCATAAAGTGAATAAATCTAGGATGTTTATCTAGTGAAAATTATAGGCAGTGAGAATGAAAAAAAGTGTTGCTCTATACAACAGTATCAATTATGCTTAAAATAAAATGTAGAGTAAATAAGACATACAGAGAAAAGTGACTGTGTAACTCAACTCTCACATAGTTCACAGCCAGGCACAAATAACATGTTTTAGGAGGACAACATTCTATATAAGGGCAGTAGTGACCTGGAAGGGATTGAAGGAGCCTCAATTGGTTGGTGCTGTCCTAATTTATGAGTGGAGCACTGTGGATCTGGTTCCATTTGTTAAATATGATTTTTTCCATATTTATTTTGCTTTTTGATATTTTTTTTACTTCTTTATCAAAAATTGGGTTTTCAAAGAAGAGAAGATGTAAGCTAGTCTGTCAGGGTTGGGTGGGGGAGGGGGTATCAGGGGAAAGAGAGAACAAAGTTTCAAAGGAACATGAGCTGTCCCAGGGACAGCAAAACCAGTTTGCTTTGGGAAAAAGCCAGTTTAAAGATCATGGGTGTTCTCTAGAGTTCAGTGGAAAGACAGTGGGGGATTGAGCAAGGAATTAATGACTTATGAACAAGACTAATTTTGAGACTATGCACAAGACTCATGACCTTCTCAACTTCCTTTCAAATAACAAGCCTACAACTGCTAAAATGTGGTCAAGGATCTGAAGACTGGCCTGTAATTGTCTCTTCAAGCAGGGCATCGACAGTACATCTAGCTAGAAAAGATAGGTGGCTTCATTTTATATTTTCCAAAACCAAGCCTTCTAACACGAGGGGTATTCATGGCCAACTGCGTGCAAATTTTGCCTTTGTCTACTTGAGTCTTTTGTCTACTTGATATCTACCAGAATAAAGGACAAAAGTTCCTGTAGCACAGAACTTAAGGACTCCTGAAAGAAGGTGAGACTTTTATCAAAACAGTAAGTATCAGTTTCTTCATGGTGGTCTTATTTTTATATCATTAAAGCTAGGCACTCTATTTCCAGGTCTTGTAAAGCATTGCAGAAATCTTTCTGAGGCTCCTTTCTCCTCCCCTGGGGGCTTATTTTGTGCTTTATTTCTCTAAAGTCTCCATGTCAGAGACAGCTAACCTATTTTAGCAGGAAGAAGTCATGTAAAAGACATTGTGACAGAGAAGGGCAGTGAAGGAGCCCTTTGATTTGCTAGTGATTTTCTGCCGCCTGAGCACAGGTGTTTTGATGGGATACATCAAAATTCTTCTACAAAAAAAAGAATAATTTTGAGACTATATACATAACTTCTGACATTCTCTTTAACTTCTTTCTGAATAGAAAACCCACTAATGCTAAAACTCTGTGACAGAATAAAAAACTAAGCCTAGTTGCTTCTATATGGATCCTGACCTTGACCTACTTAAATTGCCCATCATTTTTAATGTCTCAGTTCAGGCAAGATACAAGCTAACACATTCTTGGAAGGAGAAAAAAACAGAGAAAATTTTGTTCTGTAACATTAATTTAGAGGTTTCTTTGTCTATGGATGAGAAGGCCATGTGAGAGTAAAAGAATGGTGACTAGTCTGTACTGACAGAAGGGTGTTAAAGCATAGCAAGGATGAGTTTCCACAAGGAGGAGACTTCATCAGAAGAAGAACAGGCTGAAACAAACAGCCTTTACTCCACAGACATGGTAATCACAACATGGCTGAATAGAGCAGTGTTTTTACTCATAAGCATATTTGTTACTCAAATGTTAAGTAAAGGAGGTCATTTAATATACAAGAAGGGGGTCCATGGAAAGATGAGATGGTGGGAAATCATCCAAACTGGTTTATACTCTTAGGAAATCATGTTATATCATATATGTCAGATGCCTTCCAGTCTCACCTGTTCATGATTTGTTACTTTGTGATTTGAGCTCCTCAGGACCTATTCAGCTTCAGATACCATTTCCATCTCTCTCCTCAGTACAGGGTTTTGAGATTATTGTTCACTTAATATCCAACAACTTACAGCTGAACTTGAGGTTGTCCTCAATATATTTGTTTTTGCATCTTTTACATTTTAATCTCTATAATTGTATTTGAAGTGGTTTTTGTACCCAACATGTTTTTACATCTTTATTAAAGGTCACAAACTTCATCCACTCAGATAAGCTATAAATTTTAATTGGTATGTTTAAACCATTTATATTTAGTGTAGTATTAATATTTTCATAGTTATGCTTTCCTTCTTTAGGGTTACATGGATATTTTACTATTCAATTTTATAAATATATATCTATTATGTCTCCACAATACTTCTTTTTATTGTTTATTTTTGATATTGTCAAATGACAATTACATTTCTCCCTTCCCTATTCTTTCTCCAAACCCTCCCTTGTACTCCTCCCTACTCTCCTTCAAATTTATGAACTTTTTCATTAATTGTTCTTGCACACGTA
Source organism: Alexandromys fortis (assembly GCF_014885135.2). Classification (NCBI taxonomy): domain Eukaryota; kingdom Metazoa; phylum Chordata; class Mammalia; order Rodentia; family Cricetidae; genus Alexandromys; species Alexandromys fortis. Next base: position 18,804,486 of record NW_026067924.1, read on the forward strand.
TTTGCATTTTTACATATATATACATATATATTTCTAAATATAGCCAGTTGAGTCCATATAATATTAAGAAGTGCGTATGTATGTGTTTAGGGCAGACGGTTTGGCACTGGACAACAAATCAGAATGCTGTTTTCAGGAGAAGACCACTTCTCCACTCCCAGCTTTCCTCAGTTGACTGTAATTCTTTGTGTAGGGTTGAGACCTAATGGGCTTTCCCCATTCAGTTTGACATGTTGGTTAAGCTCACATTAGGGTGGTCATGTTTATGAGACTTTATGGGTATACCTTCTGATATTATTAGAATATGCAATCTCACAGATTTCTTATTGGATAACTCAGTTTTCAACGTTTTGTTGCTTATTTAGATTCAATATTTTACTGTCTCAAGAAAAATATAGAACTATTGATTATAATTAGGTTTTGACCCTTTTCACTTTAAGTTATATTGTCATATAACTCAGAAAATAAGATTCCATTTGATCTGTATTACACTTCTTACAGCAGCTCTTTTACTGAGATATGCCTTAGCTACTTTTCTATTGATGTGATAAACTGCAATATCTAAGGCAACTTATAGAAGAAAGAATCTTTTGGGGATTACAGCTTCAGAATTTTAATTAGAGTCTATGGCCTTTATGGCAGGGAGAATGGCAGCCGACAGGAAGATATGATGGTAGAACAGTTGTTGAGGATTCACACCTTGAGACACAGCCCTTAACGCAGAGACAGCTAATTTGGGAATGGCATGGTCTTTGGAAACCTCAAAGCTTGTTTAAAGATTTATTTATTTGGCCTCATCCACTGCTGCCGCCTCCTTCTTCTGCCGCTCCTGGTGCTGCCTGTGTGCTCCTTGAGTGCAGACCTGATGCCTCTTTTGTGAAGCAGCAGCTGAGGAGACTCCGGCATTCGCCATGGTCGACGAGAAACCCAAGGAAGGAGTCAAGACCGAGAACAACGACCATATTAATTTGAAGGTGGTGGGGCAAGATGGCTTTGTGGTGCAGTTTAAAATTAAGAGGCACACACCACTTAGTAAACTAATGAAAGCCTATTGTGAACGACGGGGTTTATCAATGAGGCAGATCAGATTCCGGTTTGATGGGCAGCCAATCAATGAAACAGACACACCTGCACAGTTGGAAATGGAGGATGAAGATACGATTGATGTGTTCCAGCAGCAGACAGGAGGTGTCTACTAAAAAGGGAACCTGCTACTCTACTCCAGAATTTTGTTATAGACCAAGAATACATTCGTAACTAGAAAGCCGCAGTTTGGTTCCACCACATCCTGACTACTACAGTATAGTTTTCTCTAGTCTTTCATTTCCTGTCCCCATTTCTTTATTGCACATAAAGTAACTGGTGTATGTGCACAAGCATATTGCGCTTTTTTCCTTCTTTCTTTCTTTCTTTCTTTCTTTCTTTCTTTCTTTCTTTCTTTCTTCCTTTCTTTTTTCTGTTTTAAACTAAATGGCCAATGTTCTGTTTTGATTGACAGCATGTGGAGGTGGTCTGGGGGAAAGTCCAGTTCTGTGAATATACCCCCCTGCTCCATTAGTGGCTCGCTCATCAGCTCTTATCTTTATATACAGAAAGTTATTTTGCTCTCAATGTTTTAACAAAAGAACCCAACCACAAAATCCTTGCATACCTTGTTCGATTGGAGAATTTTAATGTTTTTCATTTATCATTGTAAAACCAAGGACAATTTTATAACTTTTTTGTACGTAGCTGTTACATGTAGGGCAATCTGTCTTTAGTAAGGGATAAATTACTCTTGAGCAAAATGATCCTAGATAGTTTTCCCTTCAAGTCAAGCATCTTGTTGTTTAAATCAACTTCTTGTTTAAAATGAAGAAAAAAAAAGATTTATTTATTTATTACGTTTACAGTGTTCTGCTTGCACGTATGCCCATCAGGCCAGAAGAGGGCACCAGATCTTATTACAGATGGTTGTGACTCACCATATGGTTGCTGGGAATTGAACTTAGGACCTTTGGAACAGCAGGCAGGGTTCTTAACCACTGAGTCATCTCTCCAGCCTGATACACCTTTTCTAATAAGACCAAACCTCCCAATTCTTTCCCAACAGTTCCACCAACTTCAGACCAAGTATTCAAATATATAAGCCTATGGGGTCCATTCTCATTCAATTTACCATGGGGTAAGAAACAGGAAGACTGAGAGGAGGAAATGAAATTGAAATTTACCATAAATCCTTGAAACAGAAGCTCTGGGAAGAGAATGGGAGCTAGGATACAAAAGTAGGGGCAGCAGAGTTTTTGCCCATCTGAGCACTTGAATTTAATGCTCTTATAGATTGAGCCATAACCAGACAGCTTCTCTAGCTCTCTTTTTCTGTGTCAGTTCCTACCAGCAGGCTTCTGATTTCCTTGAACCCAGATGAAGGAATACTTATTTAAGAGCAAAAAAGGAAAAACTCAATACAAGTTCTATAATACACTATATCTTAGGGTTTTTCGTCTCATGTTCTTGTTATCATTGATTTGGTTTAAAAATCTTCAAATAATTGCTCCAAACATTCTGTACAAATTTGATAGATATATCCATATATAGGATGAACTTACTCTATGTTACTTATAGATAATTTGAAGAACCAACATTATGCAACATAAAACAAGAACAAAGTGTGAACAATTTTGTATATCAGATTTAGATGAAAGTAAAAAAAAGCAACAAAAAAAGTAAGTTACTTTCAGGTTGAGTGAATTTTCTTGGGTGGACATTTCTGTCTGTTCCCCAGAGAGGGCACTGACAACAGAGCAACGAGTCCACCCGAGTCCTCCTAAGTGAAGCAGCGGCTTGCAGCGTGGGCGATTTTAGGACAGCTGTGACACTGTGGAGTCTTACACCAGCATGGGTGACACGCACGGAAGTTATCTCCCTAGCATGCGTATGGACAACTTGCAGTTAGCTCTACTGAACAGACCCCTTTCCCCATCACTATGTTTTCATGACCTTTAGGAATGACCTTGGAACTTTCTAAACTTCTCACCCTCCTCAACCTCAGGAGTTTCTCCTTATAGTTAGTCCTTCCTGGAGGGGATGTTTAGAGAAAATATGTACATAATGCAATGTCTTGCCTTTGGAAAAGCAAGTGGTGACAAAAACCAGATCTTGGAGATTACCTCGTTCTATGTGACAATGGGCTTTCCAATAAAGCCAGATTCCATGCAAATTAAAACAACTTTGAGATACCATCTTACACCTGCCAGAATGGCTAAAATCAAAAACACCAATGATAGCCTTTGCTGGAGAGGTTGTGGAGTAAGGGGCACACTCATCCATTGCTGGTGGGAATGCAAACTTGTGCAACCACTTTGGAAATCAGTGTGGTGATTTCTCAGGAAACTCGGGATCAACCTACCCCAAGGTCCAGTAATACCACTCTTGGGACTATACCCAAGAGATGCCCTATCATATGACAAAAGCATTTGTTCAACTATGTTCATAGCAGCATAATTTGTAATAGCCAGAACCTGGAAACAACCTAGATGCCCTTCAATGGAAGAATGGATGAAGAAAGTGTGGAATATATACATATTAGAGTACTACTCAGCAATAAAAAACAATGACTTCATGAATTTTGCATGCAAATGGATGGAAATAGAAAACACTATCCTGAGTGAGGTATCCCAGACCCAAAAAGACGAACATGGGATGTACTCACTCATAATTGGTTTCTAGCCATAAATAAAGGACATTGAGCATATAATTTGTGATCCTAAATAAGAAGGGGAACCCAAAGAAAAACATATAGTCATCCGCCTGGATATGGGAAGTAGACAAGATTGCCGGGCAAAAACTGGGAACTTGGGGGTGGGGTGGGATGGGGGAAAGGGGAGATGGGGAGAGACAAGTGAGAAGCGGGGGATAGGGAGAGCTTGGGGGAATTGGATGCTTGGGATAAAGAAAGGGTGGATACGGGAACAGAGAAATCATCTTACTGCACCTCTTATTAAACTTAAAACCAATATTTAACAATCAGAGCACCCAGTAACTTCCAAACATGAAGAAGGTAGCCATTGTTAAGTATGTGGTAAGTGTAGGCTTCAATGGGAGGAAGATTGAATTTGATTTTTGTCTTTATTAAGATGAGAAATCTCCCCACCATTACTGGCCTAGCAATAGAATATTTTTTATTATTTTGTTTTCTGCATACATGTTCCAGTGAATAGCTCTTTACCCATGCTCATACACGCAACTCTAATTAAAGAGAGAGGGGGGAATGAGAAAAGATACAGAGAGATGGAGAAGAGGGAGAGGGAAGGAAAAAGAGAAAAGAGAGAGAAAGTCCTAAAAGTAGGGGTCTGATTGTGAAGAAGGGATCAACAGGAGTTGGGGTTGAATAAGAGGGTGATTGTGTATAAATATAATCACTATACACTGTTGCAAGAATAAAGTTGCAAAAAAATCAGATTTAAAAATTAAGAAAGCTGGGTGGTGGTAGAGCACACCTTTAATCCCAGTTCTTGGAAGGCTGAGGCAGAGGCAGGTGGATCTCTGTGAATTCAAGGTCAGCCTGGTCTACAATAGCTAGATCTAAGGCAGGCTCCAAAGCTACAGAGAAACCCTGTCTCGAAAATCCAAAACAAAAATTTAAAATTTAAAAAGCACAAATATGTGTCAGACATTGTCAGCTGTTTTACTGATATCATCGTGTGACTTTTCTCCTCCAATCCTGGGAAACTGTTCAGGTCTCTGAAGTTAAAACATGTGAAAGAAGACCAAGGCTATAGCAGTCACAGATCCTGATCATCAGCTGAGACGAGTGAGGCGGAGACCCCGCATCCTAGTGTCCGAGGACTCATAAACCCTTCCCATGGGTGCTGACGACACTAGCCATAGATTTCTAGGGATTGACTCAGGTCAACAAGCTGGCATTAGCCACTGTTTATGTTAGAGTACTTGTCTAGCACGCACAAGTCTCCAGGCTCCCTCCCTAGTACTACCAGAACAAACAGATACAAACAAAAGCATAGAAATATAGGTATACTCACTGAGGTTGGGGATGAGTCCTGGCGCTTTTAACTTGTTGGTTAATTCACATTTAGATTTTAGAAGGTCATGAACACTGGCATCCGAGTCTGCTTATCAGTGTGCGGCTCCCATGGCTTCTGGGCCTGCTGAGCTGTGATTCTTTTATGTCTATGGCCTCCCCAAGTTTCAAGGGGAGCATCTGCCCCCATATTCTTAGTACTCTAAGGACAAAAAAGTAATTGATTTCCTGTTTGTTGTTATTCAATTTTTAAAAATTTATTTTTTATTGGTTTGGTTTTTCAAGACAGGATTTCTCCGTAGCTTTGGAACCTGTCCTGGAATTCACTCTGTAGACCAGGCTGGCCTCGAACTCAGAGAGATCTGCCTGTCTCTGCCTCCCGTGTGCAGGGATTAAAGGCATATGCCACCACTATTCAACTTCAATTTTTTTTTTTAAGGATAGAAATGATTGCTTTCAGGTTCTCTCCATGTTCCATCTGGAGCTAGTGGTCTGTCCTAATCTGCTGTTTATGTCAGTCACTTGACAGCCTTCCCTCCCCCGATCCCCCCAAAAAACCTCCATCACAATCTCCACTATCTGGCAACATTTCAGACACAGCTAAAAGTTTTCATGACTTCCTATTCCCATATTCTTGCTCTGACACTCTCTGCAGGGCTCACTGTTGTCTTCTTGTCTTTTAGGTTGATAGATTCCCTACCACATTATAGACATTAAAGGATTCTCCAGTGGCTCAGGCCTGAGAAAACTTATGTTTCTTGTTTTTGCTGGGGGGGGGGTTCCTCACTGCTTATTAGCAACAGTGATATTTTCTTTTCTCTGTCATCTAAGAGACATCATGGTAACAGTCACAGATCACGATGATCAGCTGCGATGACCGAGGTGGAAACACTGTTCTGTTGTCCAAGACTTGCATGTACTCGGGCTCTTCCAGCGTGCCTTGTTGACACTAACCAGAGACTTCCAGGGACTGTCTCAGATCAACAAGCTGCCATCAGCCACCCTTTATTTAGCGCCACCATCCACTTGATGCTTTCGGAATGACACTCTAAACTCTACCTGGCATGGAGTGGGAGAGTACAAGAAAGCAATTGTAGTGAGGCCAGGACTGGATCCAGCTCAGGAAATGACTTTGTGACTCATTGTTTGCTGGAGATCCTATTAATGGAGTAAACATTTCTGTCTGCCTCCTTTTCTTCCCATCCAATCTCATTCCATTAGGCTTGAAATGGATGGAAACCTTTTTAGCAACTGGGATACAGGCAGAAAAGGCCTTTATCTGTTTTCGTGGTGTGTTGTCTAAACGTTTGTATCTGTAAGTCAGCACTGAAAGCTTGTGATCCTCGTGAGCTGATTCAGGTTGCTTGGATACACAGGCATGCAAAGTGCTGTTAGTGGCAGACATCTTTAAATAGAATTCATGGGAAATACTCAGAGACAATGGCATGGAAGTATGCAGAGAAAGGGTCTACCTTCTGAAGCTTGTCCGGGTCACAGGACAAAAGTAGGTACTCCTGCTACCATCATTGGTCTATAGATCCCTGCCTAATTAGAGCGATTGCCAAGAAGGTTTAGTTTCCCATAAGAAACATGTGTGCTCATTTGTAGAGAAGGCATCAATAATGAAGCCTTAATTTTCAGCTTTCTTCATTCTCCTAGTTTGCTTTCTAATGCTGTGATAAACACTGTGTTCAAAAACAAGCAGTGAAGGAAAGGGGTTTTCTCATCTTATGCTTTTTGGTGACAGTTCCTCAGTGAGGGAGGGCAGGGCAGGAACTCAACGCAAAATCCTGGAACAGAGGGGCTGGAGAGATGGCTCAGTGGTTAAGAGCATTGCCTGCTCTTCCTAAAGGTCCTGAGTTCAATTCCCGGCAACCACATGGTGGCTCACAACCATCTGTAATGAGGTCTGGTGCCCTCTTCTGGCCTGCAGACATGCACACAGACAGAATATTGTATACATAATAAATAAGTAAATAAATAAATGAATGAAAAAAAACCTGGAACAGAAACCAAGGAAGAATGTTGCCTGCTGGTTTGTGCTTTAGCTCATACTCAGCTAGCTTTCTTATACAACTGGGGTCTACCTGCTCAGAATGGTTACCATCCACAGTGGCTCAACCCTCCCCATCAATCATCAGTCAAGATTCTCTCTCACAGAGGCATGAAAATGGGCCAGTCTGATCAAGGGATTTTTAAATTTTTCTTTTATCATTTCCCTTGAGCTATAATTTTTTTGTACTTTCATCCCATCCTCCCCTTCCATTCTACCCTCTCCCATCCCACACTCCCAATTTACTCAGAAGATCTTGTCTTTTTCTTCTTCCTATGTATATTAGATCCATGAATGTCCCTCTCAGGTCCTCTTTGTTGTCTAGGTTCTCTGGAATTGTGAATTGTAGGCTGGCTTTTCTTTTCTTGATGTCTAAGAGCCACTTATGAGTGAGTACGTATGATACTTGTTTTTTTGAGTCTGGGTTACCTCACACAATGTGACGTTTTCTAGATCTGTCCATTTGCCTGCAAATTTCAAGATGTCGTTATTTTTTCTGCTGTGTAGTCCTCCATTGTGTAAATGTACCAAAATTTTCTTTTTTTTTTTTTTTTGGTTTTTCGAGACAGGGTTTCTCTGTGGCTTTGGAGCCTGTCCTGGAACTAGCTCGGTAGACCAGGCTGGTCTCGAACTCACAGAGGTCCGCCTGGCTCTGCCTCCCGAGTGCTGGGATTAAAGGCGTGCGCCACCGTCGCCCAGCCCAAAATTTTCTTTATCCATTCTTTGGCCAAGGGATATTTAGGTTGTTTCCGGGTTCTAGTTATAACAAATAATGCTACTAAGAACATAGTTGAGCACATGTCCTTGTGTTACGATTGAGCATTCTTTGGCTATATACCCGAAAGTGGTATTGCTGGGTCTTGAAGTAGGTTGTTTCCTAATTTTCTGAGAAATCACAATACTGATTTCCAAAGTGGTTTTACCAATTTACATTTCCACCAGCAATGCAGGAATGTCCTTTTTATCCCACGACCTCTCCAGCATAAGCTGTCATCAGTGTTTTTGATCTTGGCCATTTTGATAGGTGTAAGATGGAATCTCAGAGTTGTTTTGATTTGCATTTCTCTGATAGCTAAGGATGTTGAACATTTCCTTATGTGTCTTTCAGCTATTTGAGATTCATCTGTTGAGATTTTTCTGTTTAGGTCTGTACCCTATTTTTTTTATTGGATTATTTGTTCTTTTGATGATCAGTTTCTTGAGTTCTTTGTATATTTGGGAGATCAGATCTCTGCCTGATGTGGGGGTTGGTGAACATCTTTTCCCATTCTGTAGGCTGCCATTTTGTCCTGCTGACCATGTCCTTTGCTTTACAGAAGCTTCTCAGTTTCAGGAGGTTCCATTTGTTAATTGTTGCTCTCAGTGTCTGTGCTTCTGGGGTTATATTTAGGAAGTGGTCTCCTGTGTCAATGCATTCAAGAGTACTTCCCACTTTCTCTTCTACGAGGTTCAGTGTGGTTGGTTTTATGTTGAGGTCCTTGGTTCATTTAGACTTGAGTTTTGTGCATGGCAATAGATATGGATCTATTTTCATTCTTCTACATATTGATATCCAGTTATGACAGCATCATTTGTTAAATATGCTTTCTTTTTTCCATTTGATATTTTTTGCTTCTTTGTCAAAAATCATATGTTTGGAGGTGTGTGGATTAATATCCAGGTCTTCAATTCAATTCCATTGGTCCTCCTGTCTGTTTTGATGCCAGTACCATGCTATTTCTGTACTGTAGTTCTATAGTAAGTTTAAAGTCAGGGGTTGTGATATCTTCAGAAATTTCTTTATTGTACAGGATTGTTTTGTCTATCCTGGGTTTTATTTTCTTTTCCATATGAAGTTGAGTATTTTTTTTAAGTCTGTGAAAAATTTTGCTGGGCATTACATTGAATCTGTACATTGCTTTTGGTGTGATTGCCATTTTTACTATGTTAATTCTCCCAACCCAAGAGATTGGGAGATCTTTTCATTTTCTCATGTCTTCTTCATTTCTTTCTTCAAAGATTTAATATTCTTGTCATACAGGTCTTCCGATTGTTGTTTAGAGTTATTCCAAGATATTTTATGCTATTTGTAGCTATTATGAAGGGTAATGTTTCTCTAATTTTTTTCAGCTCATTTGCCAAATGTATAAAGGGGGAAGGGGGGATTGGTTTTTTTTTATTTTAGCTAATTGTGTATCCTGCTACATTACTGAAGTTGTTTATGAGTTTTAGTAGTTCCTCGGTAGAATCTTTGGGGTCATTTGTGTAAACTATTGTATCATCAGCAAACAGTGAGAATTTGACTTCTTTTTCCATTTTGTATCCCCTTGATCTCCTTTTGTTGTCTTAATGCTCTAGCTAGAACCTCAAGTACTGCTGTGGAACAATCTGTATGCTGTCACTTATATTTTAAATAAATGTTGATAGGCCAGTAGCCAGGCAGGAAGTATAGGAGGGGTGACCAGGCAGGAGGTAGAGGCAGGGCGATGAGAATTCTAGGAAGAGGAAACTTCTTTCTGCTGTCATGACCCAGCCACAGAAGAAGCAAGATGTGACTGCTTCACCAAATAAGGTACTGAGCCATATGGCTAACATAGACAAGAATAATGGGCTAATATAAGTTAGAAGAGTTAATAAGAAGCCTGAGCTACTAGGCCAATCATTTTCTAACTAATGTAGACCTCTGTGTGATTTGTTGGGATTTAATGAGTGATGGCTGTAGGATCTGGCAGGACAGAACAAAGTATCATATTGAATTGACATGGGAACAGTGGGCAACCTTGTCTTGTTCCTTTTTTCAGTGGGATTGTTTTGAATTTCTCTCCAATCATTTTGATGTTGACTGATGGCTTACTGTATAATGCCTTCATTATGTTTAGGCATTATGTTCCTTGTATCCCTGCTCTCTCCAAGACCTTTACCATGAAGTGATGCTTTATTTTGTTGAAGGCTTTTCAGTATCGAATGAGATGATCATGTAGGTTTTTTTTTTTTCTCAGTTTGTTTATATGGTGGATAACATTGACAGAGTTTCATATGTTGAACCATCCCTGCATCCCTGGGATGAAGCCTACTTGGTCATGGTGGATGATTTTTCTGATGTGTTCTTGGATTTGGTTTGCCAGTATTTTATTGAGTATTTTTACACTAGTTTTCATGAGTGAGATTGGTCTGTAATTCTCTTTCTTATTAATGTCATTGTATGGTTGGATATCAGGGTAATTGTAGCCTCATTGAAAGAATTTGTCAATGTTCCATCTGTTTCTATTGTGTGGAACAATTTGAGGAGTACTGGTATCAATTCTTCTTTAAAAATCTTGTAGAATTATGTGCTGAAACTATCTGGTCCAGGGTTTTTTATTAGTTGGAAGCTTTTGATGACTGTTTCTATTTCTTTAGTGTATTAAGTCTATTTAATTTGCACATTTAGTCTTAATTTAATTTTAGTAAGTGATATTTAACTAGAAAATTGTCCATTTTATTTCAATTTTCCAACATGTGGAGCACAGGTTTTTTAAGTATACTTGATGATTCTCTGCATTTTCTCTGTATATGTTGTTATGTCCCCCTTTTCATTTCTAATTTTGTTAATTTGGATATTCTCTCTCTGCCTTTTGGTTAGTTTGGATAAAGGTTTGTCTATTTTTGTTGATTTTCTCTAAGAACCACCTCTTTGTCTCATTGATTTTTTTGGGGGGGTATTGTTTTCTTTGTTTCTATTTTGATGATTTCAGCTCTCAATTTGATTATTCCCTGCTGCCTAGTCCTCCTGGTGAGTTTACTTCTTTTTGTTCTAGAGTTTTCAGGTGTTCTGTTAACTCACTGGTGTGGGATTTTTGCATCTTTTTTATTTACCTTAATGTACTTCCCAAGAACTTCATATTGTACTTACTACTCTTATTTAACTCATTCAGTCAGTGAGACTGGTCCCCTTCTTGTCTCCTTTGTCTGAATAAAACTATCTATTTCTCTAGCTTTATGTAGCCTAGATGTTACTGCAATTTTCATTCTTAGTATTATGATGTTTGTATGAGGTAAGGAAAAATAAATTTAAAGTTCTCCATTTACTTCCCAAAATAAAATTCCTACACAGACATAAGCACCCCTACCCATGCACACATATTTGATAACCTACTAGTGTTTGTTCATTTTTAATACACAAATTTATGTTACCTCTTCATTCTTAAAGTCTTGAGTAAGAGCTTTTTAGTCTAGGGTGAAATTTTCATTTTGTTGGGTCACTTTGTAGTCTTCATGGTTCATTCCAAGAAACAAACTGGACATTTGATGAGACAAACTTTAAAGACTCAAGTCACTTTGTATCTTCTGTCTAGATGTGTGTCTATCCTACACTATCTGCAACAAAGAAGATAGACTGTCTTGACATTGTTTCTAAACCTTTTGCTGTCTTTTTCTTTTTTCTTTTCGTTAAAACCCTTAAGTTGCCTAGTTACACATCCTGATCCTTTGGAAAACCTAGGGCCCTCGTTCTATTTTCCATGACCTACCATGTGTATCATGCTTTTATACACTTAAACTCTTACTTTCTATTGACTTCAAATTCTTAGTAGTCAAGAATGCATCATTATCCTGTGTGGTTTGATATCCTGTGTGTTCTGGTTTGATAGCAAGTCTTCGGTCTGATGTGCATTTCTTTCCCGTGTTTGATGTTCCCTAGTCTCTAGGCTGGCTCAGTTCTTAGGATGTTATGTTAGCGTCTCAAATTACATTAAAAAAAGAAGCAAAGTTTACCATTTCATTTCCATTTATTCAAAGTGGCAATGGCATGGGAAGAGTCTCACGGTGAACAGGGGGAAATCATAAGATACTCGCTGCACTCACTCTTCGAAGGAAGCAGTCACCTGGCCTTTACCAACTGTCCACAACTGGGCACCGAAAGGAATCATTGGACAGGTTCTTTTAAAAATAGGTAATGATTCTTTAAAGGATGGAGCCCTGTTTCACAACGTGTAATTTTGCTAACCACTCTGTTTAGAAAACCGGCTCCTTCTGGTTTCCCAGCACCCGTAGCTCTGCTTGACGCAGGAGTTTGGGGCTGCGATGGTCATGCCACTTGAGATTACTGGATCTCACAGGATGCTGCAAGGCAGACACACCCCAGGGTGACTCACTGAGTGGGAAGTTTAAAAAGATGGTTTTCCTCAGTCATCAATTAGATAAACCACATTTTCCAGGAGAAAAACAGTATCTTGGAAAAGTTCTTTACAAACAAAGCTTTCTTGGTCATGCCGCTTTGGGTCTTCTCTTGGTGCAAAGGGAAGTGTGACCTAACTTTAATTGCAATGACAAAATAGCCAGTGTAATAATGCCACTTCCCTTTCCTTCCTTCCCCCATCTCTCTTTTCCACAGAAGGAGATACTTGCATTTTAGTGCTGATAAATACAGAGCTTCCATCTGCTTTGCCGTGACCTCAACACTGCGGTTTTGGCCAACCGTGTGGTGAATATGCTGGGGGTGCCAGTCTGGGCTGCCTCCTCCACCATGCTAACTCTCTCTGCTTTTTTTTTCTTGTTTTCATTACAACTATATTAAAAATATTCTTCAGAAAAATCATCTGTAATATAAACCTTTTTGAAAACAGTAATGCGTATATAAAACGTATGGCAAGGAAATTAGGCAGCTGAGGGCCATCAGACAGACCTGCTCTCCTTGAGTGTGTTTGTGTAGTTGGTTTGCATTTCCTGAAAATACTGTAGAAACTTTGCCACCATGTCGTAAGATTGCTGAAGAGGAAGGGGAGTTTGAAATTCCTGCCATGCAATATCCAGCTCGCCCCAAGCACACTGGCTAACATATTCCAATTAAACCAGCTTTAGCATGTAATTACAAAAATAAAAGGTAACCAAATACTTTGTACAAAGTCTCTTAGTTTATGACTCACTACTGAGACCAACATGGCAGCAGTTATTGACGTAGGTGCCAAGCAGATACTCTGAGACTAAGGAACTATATGGATATCCTTATATAGCCATTTTCTGGATCAGAGGTAAGTACCATCTTGTGCTCTCCTCTTCTGAGTTAAAGTAGAGCCCCAGTGTACAAATATTGGAAACCCAGGAACAAGAATATACCTCTGATTATTGGTCTCTGAGAACTTTGTCTTCATCAGATATCGTTTACAGTAGCCAGAAGTAATATGAGCTTAATATATTAAAGAGATGGGGAGTGAACATAACAATGTGGCTAGACATCATGAGTATATGCATATATATGTAATACATATGTGTGATCTACACCATATTTCACTTAGATCTCATAATGGTGGAAGACAGCATTATCTCTGTTCCACAAGTGAAGAAACTTGGGCTCAGACTGATAGCTTGCTCCAAGTGAAAAGCCTAGGAAGCTGTTGATCTTGGCGTCTTAATGTGCACCCTTAAATCTTAAATAGTACTGCTTCTACCAAGGTATATTTTGCTTCTAGGATTAGATATTAGATCACTTGTTTCCACTTTAAAATTTCATTAGGCCTCTTTTGATAGTGATTCTCAGAAAAATGGTGGGAAAACAGACACCAGGGAGATAAGTCTGTGGTCTTCCGTGGTGGCGCTACGATTCCTTTGTCATAGCCACCGGCTTCACCACTGTCTCCTCTGGGGTTTACAAGTGGGAAGCTGAAGGGATTATGCAGTTCTTTGAGATAGAGCGGAACAAATCACCCATAACTTTCCATATGTTTTACTTCCTTGGGTATCATAGGAACTATCCACTGTTCTGGGAGCTTAGGGGAAACATGACGCAGGGGTCAAGTGCCCGCTAAGGGTAATTCAGACAAATTTGTCATATAGTGGGGCAGTTTCTTAGTGACAGTCATTGGAAAGCACAGACTTCTGCTGTGGAAACCTGTGAGCATGGCAAGGGCTGAAAGTGGGCACCACCAAGCTATATTATAAAAGGCTCTGCAGCAATAATCAAGATGACTGAGCAGAGGTGGAGCAACCCTGGATGCTGATTCCAAGTGTGGGAGACTTCTCACAGATCTCCTAATAAGGTTGGTCTTTTACTTGCAACGAAGATATTCTACCTGTCACTTTGTATTTAAACGTCACTTATTTTTAACTTTTTTTTATTTTCTTTTTTTTCATTATTTACATAGAGCGCTCGAGCTGTTCTCGAACCCGGGACCTCGGGAACAGCGGTTGGCGCTCTTAGCCTCTGCGCCACCTGTGCAGCTGCTACATGTCAGTTACTTTTAAGCAGCTGTCAGTAGTTATTTTTTTGTAAGCCAAATTTGAGAAATTTACATTTGAAATGTTTAATCAGAACCATCATATTATTTTCAGAATAATGAACAGATTTGGAGAAATCAATGAATGCTAAAAAATAGGTAAAAATTAAAGCCACATTAGATCATATTAATGGATTACTATGTTAATGAACTCATCACTGACAAAGCCATCAGGAGGTAGAGTCTTATTCGAGGAAGTAATGGAAGTCATGTCTTTGAACGATGATCTTCCTCTTGTCTCTGTCCTCTTCCCAATCTGTTTCCTGACTGTCAGAGAGTGGGCACCTTTGCTTCATTATAACCCACTAAACAATGGGGCCAGATAGCACAGACTAAAAACTCTGAGACCATAAGTCATCTTCCTCATTTATGTTTCTGCATGAGGTGTTTGGTCAATGAAATGAAAAATATACAGATTGAGGCATTCCATATTATCATCATGTATTAAAAAACAAATCCATCCCATATACTCCTAACTTTTGTGTCAATATATATCTATAGCAATTACTTTCACTAATGTCATCATATAGATTATTCAAAATAATGAAGGCAGTTTAATAAGAAATGGAAGCACTGTAGAATCATTGACCTTAAAACACTTAAGATAGGCATCATTCAATTGACTTAAGAGCATTGAGAAACTCAGACCACTCACTTGATAAGTTCCCCTATCCGGTGTTTAAAGTTGGACTTCCCTTCCCCTGGTTGCCATTCTATGGCACAGTTTACTGCATCATCTGCAGCGCTGCCTTTCTTTTCACATGAGAATTTGGTCTTCTGAAAGGTGACACTGAGTAACAAAAATGAAAGAATTAAATGGCTTTTATTTTTAAGTTTTTAGAATTTTAATTTTATTTTATGTGTATAGGTGTTTTTGCCTGCATGTCTTCTGTTTACCATATGTATAAAGGACCTAAGGAAGCCAGAGGTGGCATTGGGTCCCCTGGATCTGGAGCTACAAATGATTGTGAGCTATCTCATGGGCGATGAGACTCAAACTTGGTTCTTTTGAAAGAGAAACCAGTGCTCTGAGAAAACGAGCAAACTTTTCAGTCCCTCAAAAATATTTATTACATTATAATTAATTAATTAGTAAAGTGTGTGTGTGTGTGTGTGTGTGTGTGTGTGTGTGTGTTTGCCTGGGGAGATTTTCAGAGTCCAGAGGACAATCTTTAATAATTGATTCTCTCCTTCCACTAGGTGGATTCCAGGGATCAAACTCAGGTTGCCAGGCTTGGTGGCACACACCTTCACATACTGTCATATTAATGGCTTAGTTTTCCTTCTTTTCCTCCTGGAGTTTCCTACTATAGACCCTTACCCCTGCCCATCCATGAACAGAAGTTGTTCATTGGTTTCTGGACTGCTCAGATGCAAAAATCACACGAAACTATATTAATTACAACACTGCTTGGCCAAAAGCTTAGGCATATTTATGACTAACTCTTATATTGTAAATTAATTCATTTCTATTAATCTATTTATTGCCATGAGGTTGTGGCCTACTGGTAAGGTTTTCTGGCATCTTTCTCCTTCAGCAACTACATGGCGTCTTTCCTTGACTTCACCTACTCTCTCCCTGTATCTCTGTTTGGATTTACCCACCTGGATTTATTCTGTCCTGCCATAGGCTGAAGAATCTTTATTCATCAACCAATAAAGCAGCACATATACAGAAGGACATCCCACATCGCCTATCTGCCATTCGAACTTTCAGTTCCAACCAGCTGTGTGCTCTGGGGAAACTTCCCTCTCGGGACCATTTAGATCAAGTCATTAAAGTTATTGTTCAGCTGTAACTAGAACCTGGAGAGTCCTCCTTAACTGTCTTTTAAATTTCTTTCTAATATATTTTTGACTTTTTTGTGCATGCTATGATATTTTCATATAATTGTAGATAGATAGATAGATAGATAGATAGATAGATAGATAGATAGATAGATAGAGGCAGAGACAGACAAACAGCCAGAGAGAGGGAGAAGGGAGGGAGGATGGAAGGAAGGGAGAGAAGGAGGGACACACAGAGAGAAAGTGCATGCTTGCATGAGGAACTGTCAATAACCCAGAAATATGTGCAGTAGAAACTGTTACTATTCACATCTCACTGTCTTGTGGTGTGTAAACTAAAGAGGACCAAGTGAGTTTCTAAGAAATAATGGTTGTGAGCAGGAGAGCTAACAATGGCAACCACTCTCTACTATTCATACTCCATCTATATCCTATGCATATCTTTACTGTCTTTTAATAAAAAAATAAATGTTTCTCTTCAGATGCTTATATTTTTAATTTATAACTTTGTTACTACAATCTTGTTTGCAAAAATTCTTTGTGGTGGAAATGGAGAGATTGCTAGTTAGGAGCACTGGCTGTTCTTGCAGAGGACTCAAGTTCAATACCCAGAACCATCATGGTGGCTCATAACCATCTATAATACTAGTTCCAGGGAATCTAATACCCTCTTCCAGTCTTCTTGGGCACCAGGCATGCATATGGTTCACATACATAAATGCAGATAAAACACCCTTACACATAAAATAAGGATGAACCTTTCAAGAAAATAAAATTCTTCGTGATTCCCTTCTCTAGCACAAAGACACAGGGCAGGGTAACTACATCTCTACTCATTAAAAAGGAAAAATATGATCTGATCAGAGATAGTGAAGTTACCAAATTTAAAAATCAGTATGCTTTTGTCATGCTAAACATGTGCCATTTACTCCATTGTGATTGCTAATTGTTTTCTACTTTACTAGCCCAATATTCCTAAAACCAGTATGGCACAGCCTATCACAAGTTATCATGAAACTGTGTTGTTTGCTTGCTTTTTAATTTGGTCTTTACTTTTTCTCTAGACTAGACTAGCCTCAGTTCTGAGAGGTGTGCCCAGCCAGGAACCTGGACTTTTTGCTTCCAGGTTTATCTACACAGAGCCTCTGGCAATCAACAATTATAATTTTACACATTCTTACTAAACATCCACTTCTGTTCCTGGCCTTTGACTGACTGATAAGTGTATTTCTGATCTTGATTAAGGTATTGTAACTGTGTAGTTCATTTAAAATGTAATGTATAATTAGGAAATATAGGTTGTTAATGGATAATCACTGATAATAGTAAAGCTTGTAGTCATGTTAGATTTTCTAGATATATAGAGATATATTTCAGTTAGATAGGCATTCTTCATATCTTTCAAAGACTGCAGAATATGGCATTTAAA
>NW_026067924.1:18827361-18924199 GCF_014885135.2 Alexandromys fortis
GAGTCGCCATGATGCTCCCACTCCAGACAGACGCAGGTTAAGATCCTCTCTGGTAAGCCAACTCATGGGCTACACAGAATATTAGAGATGGGTTAGAACAATATGTAAGAGCCAATAAGAAACTGGACCTAGCCGGGCCAGGCAGTGTTTGAAAGAATACAGTTTCCATGTAATTATTTCGGGCATAAGCTAGCCATGCGGGCGGCCGGGTGCCGGGGACGCAGCCCCGCCGCTCTTATTTCAACAGATAAGCCTTTGCACTTTTTGAACTAGAGTTTGGAATGGCAATTTGCTCTGTGACAGATCTAATGAGAATGTTGAGTTTTAGTGGGTTCTGTTTTTATCTTGTTACAAGAGTGACAGCTTTCATATTGTTTACATCCAGGTTGAAAACCGAAGTGGAATAGCAGATTACATCTGAACCTAGAACCGTGGCAGGAGAAATAACAGAGCTACAGCTTGAAGAGCATGGGTTGGCTTTGACATTGCATCATCTGGAAGGATACCTTCAGAGAACAGTACAGGCAAACAAAGGCATGTACGAACATGTCCGAAACACTGGAGACTGATCTGAGAGAGGATTTATGCCCTTGCTCCGAATTTAAGTAAAATAAAGTGTTTGTGTTACTTGTTCATAGGTTATAATATGGATTCCAATGAGATGCCAGGAATTCTGCCATGGAAGCAACTGTTCTGTTCTCCAGCCTCTGTTTGCAGACATTCAGGGAGCGTTTCCTTTCTCACAGACAGCAATGTTGGTATGATTTGGTAGCTGTGCTGATTCACCTACTAGTCATTCATTGTCTGAAAATATTCCGTAAAATGCATATTTTTCCTTGGTAAAGATGATTCAAGGTCAACAGAAGAATCCCCACAAAGAAAACATCAAACCCACACAACTTTATTCGATCGTGTTATCAATTTCAAGAAAAAAATAAGACACAACTATGCTCTTGCAAAAGGCAAACTATTAGTAATTGAAGCAAATATTGGGAATATATACTTAATAACACAAAATAGTAATACATAATGAATCAGATAAGTCTTTCTAAGATTATGATGATGGATTAATAATACAAAAGTCAGCAAATCTCTTTGACAGTTTAAAAGCAAATGATTTTGGTGGCTAAAATCTGACAATGTCCAGAAATAATTAAGAGACCTTGTCAGTGATTATTTTTAAATATATGTATTTTTATGCATGCATATTTTTACATATGTATAGTTTATTCTAATAAATGTATAATTTTATACATGTGTAGTTTATGCTGAATATATTCTCCCTCATGCTCACCCTCAAAGTTCTAGGTTTTATAATTTGTTCCATCAAGGTTATGTGTAGTTTTGATAGAATTATTCAAGTAATCTAAACAAATAAGGAAAAACAAGTTGTTATTAAAAGGATTTAAATTTTCTTACATTAGTCAACAGAGTTAATTAATTTCCACTAAAATGTCAAAATGTACATAGGCAGAATGTGGATAAATGTTCTTGGAACTTGTTCTGAAGGTCCTGGTTCAAGTGGTTCAGCGCATAATTTGGATAAGGGAAAGTTTGTTTGTTTTCATTTGAAGAGACATCTTACTATTTAATCTTGGAATCTCCAAGAAGCAATCAACATGTTCCTAGAACTTCTCTTGGGTGCCTGGAACAATCAATAGCACCATGATGAGAAAGAAAAATATCAGAATTCCATGACTGCCAAAGGGAAAGGGACAAAGAGTCTAGAGAATTGGGCATTCTAGAGTGGATACACTGTGGAAGTCTGGGTAAAAGCTTAACGATTGCAGCCTATGCTCTGCAGAAGAGCTACATGGCCACCCACTTTATCAAAATAATGGATTCTCATAAAATATGCACCAGCAACACTGACAATCTCTCCTCGTTAAGCTTGGAGTTATCATTACAGAACAAGGCCCACTAAATATCAATGGGAATGAGCCCAGACAGTAGAGACCAGGGTCCAGCTTACATTAGCTATACAAATCTAGGTGGGTATATGTATCACAATAAGTAGTGATCTAGAGTGGTGGCCACATGGAGCAAAGAAAATGTTTACTAAAATGTGATAATATCTATAATGGTCCAAGAAATGGACACTTTTCTCACCCAAACCTATCGGATGTAAACAGAGATAAGATTAAAGATTCTACAATATCACAGCACACAGTAGTCATTTTCATAATTTGCTGCAAAGAATTTTAAGCTTTTTGTGAATGGGAAAGTGGAAAACCCAAACACAGTTAGGACTATCAGGCAAAGAGACTGAATTGGCATAGACATACAGAGTCAGAGTGGCAAATGGATAGAGTTGGAGCACTCTGGAGTCGGGTAATAAAAATAGCCTGCCCAGAATAAATACAAGGTTCACTGAATCAAAGCAGAGGCCGTCCCTCTCAAACTTGGGTTTAAAATTATTTATAGCTCATATAACCTTCACTTGGTCATTTAATCTGAAGAGCAACATTGATACCAGCAGGGAAGGGTACAAAAAATGCTAAATACAAGATAAACTGAATTGCATAACCAGTTGACCTCAACCATCCTCTCTACTGGCTCACAAAGTGCTAGTATAATGACCTCAAGAATGAATTCATCATGAAAGCAGCGTTAGTGGCTATGAGCCAGCAGCACTGATCTAGTTCCTGCTGTTACAAGATGGCCAACCTCCCAGCAACAGAAACCTTTCCTGAGCCTGCAGTTTGCATATATGTAGAGAACAACAGTAAGCAACTTAATGGAGAAGGGACTTTATGGAACCCAAGCAGGTTGAATGGTGGAAGTGAAAGAGAGGGAATGCCTCCTTCCACTGGGAAAATAGCTTGCGAGAACTGAAGCTATGACTACTGTCCAGAAGAACCCTTGTGACAGAGAAAAGCTGCTGACGAGGCAAAGGGATAATGTAGCCCAAGCCTCATCATCAGGATGAGCAAAGAATGCTGTTCTACTCTGTTGGCAAAGAAAAAGTTTACCCTATAGATGACCTAATGGGTCATCTCTTCACATGCTCTTAGCTAATTTACACACAAGAAAAAAAAACAACTTTGTAAACCATGTTCTGGATGCCATGGTAATCAGAATCTTAGAACCTTGTCATACCACAAGGCTCTAGAGTCTAGATGCTGTATTGGAAAGGAAACATTATAATTTACATTCTTGAGTAATTTGGGCAATTCGTTACTTAAATTATTAGGTGGGTCTTTAGTTAATTATATTTAGTTAGTTCTATTTTTTATTGCAAGTTTACCCACAGAAGAGAATGAACCAAATCCTGATGGAGCTTAATTCTTGAGGGATGTTCTAAAGCAGCAACAACTCAGAACTAGCACAAATCCAAATAATAAAACCTTTACAGGCAATGTATTAGGATGAGGCAGTGGGTTCTTGGATCAGTAATCAAGTCATGAATGGGGACATTTTATGAATGGGACTAACACACCTATATAAAACGATAGAGAAAAACTTGCTTTGCCTTTCTAGTCTGTCACTTCAAAAACTAATAAAGACAGTCACCAAAAATTCAGGAAGAAAGTCATCACCAGATACCATATGCCAATATCTTGGTATTAGGATTCCAAATCTCCAGAAGTGCTCATTCCAGCATTCGGGAGACAGAGGCAGATGGATCTCTGTGAGTTCAAGGCCACCCTGGGCTACAGGAGATCCATCCAGTCTAAAAGAGAATCAGAACCTGGCAGTGGTGACTCACACCTTTAATCCCAGGATTTGGGAGCCAGACACCTTTAATTCCAGCATCAGTGAAGTGGAGACAGGAAGGGATATGGCTAGGCAGAGAGAGGAATATAAGGCAGAAGAAGACAGAAGCTCAAGGCATTCAGTCTGAGGATTCCTAGATTCAGGATCGTCCATTTGGTCTTAGGATTTGGTAAAGGTAAGAACTAGTGTCTAGATGCTCTGCCTCTCTGATCTTCAGCATTTAACCCTATATCTGACTCCAGGTTTTTATTATTAAGATCAGTTAGAGATTGTGCCCCATGACAATTCTGCTCTTTGTTATTCTGACACTTGTCTCACCTGTTGTTAGTGAGGAAATGTATATGACATTGCAGTTCAGAGTCCTTGCCCAAGGGACCTGAGTCAAAACAAGCGCTTACTGTGGATGTTTTTTAAGATGATTCGAAAATATGAATGCAAGTACAAAATAATAATTAATATACTTCTAAAAATTAAAAGTGTAGAAATGGATAGTAATATTGAGATGCCTCATACTGTGAGTATCCAGATTTATTATAAAGCTACAGAGAACATGATGGTGTAATTTTGCTATGGAGAACACTGAATTGAATAAAGCTAGGTTTAGAAGAGTTGGTTCCATCTCCTTTAGGTTTTCAAGCATAATTATTTTTGGAAAAACTTATTTTATTTTTAATTATGTTTATTGTGTTATATGTGAACATAAGTTCAGGCAGCAAGAAGAATTGGATTCCCCAGATCTGGAATTACATGGGTCGTGAGCCCCCTAATGTGGATATGCTGAGGATCAAAGTTGGGGCTTCTATAAGAGCAGTATGCATTTCCATCTGCTGAGCCATCCTTTTAGCTTCTTTAAATCCCAAATATTTTTTCCTGTACTTAAAAAGGAAGAAATATACCCACATAATGTACATACATGTGTGTTTTAGGCAATAGCTGTGCACTTTATACTTTTATACTTACAAGGATTATTTTAATGGCCACAAGATATTTCTGTGTCAGCAATTTGATGTAGGATATGACTACAGAGCTGATGTGAACTACAGAAAGAGTATCTATTACCTCTTTCACTTACCACCAGTTCAGACCTGCACTATAATCCCTTCCTCTACTCCCATATTCAAGGTTTCTAGCAAGGTGCTACACCACTACACCAGCATCCTCCACTGTGAGCTGCAGGTAGCTGCTATTGATTCCTCAGACGTAGGAAAATGCATGAAATTTTTCGCAACATCAACTAGATGTCTTTTTCACTTGTCTTTTAGGAATACAACATTCCTACAAATAGTAGAGAGAGTGTTTTTTCCTCTTCATGGGCAAATTTGTTTACAACCTTAAGCAGCCATGTGTACAACTTTGGCACTCAAGGGAGTGTCATCCTGCCCTAATGCTGGAAGAGTTTGTTTTGTCAAATTCAGTCTTATTTTAACCCTAGTCACCTTAGTCACTGTGACCAGAATTATGTAAACTTTCTAAATAAGCTAAATATTCTAAAAATACAATAAAGCACCAGCCTCCATGCCAGCCAAGTCACAATATGGTGTCTGACCCAAACCCACAAAATGAGAATATGATGGGAAAGTCATTTATCAAACTAGCAGTGACCATAACCAGCTCTGATTACTGTCTAAAACCAAAACAACTGAATGGCTGGTTTCAAAGCAATTCCCCATCTCTGGGAAGTAATTTTATTCATGCATTCCTACAAATACTTACAATTTAAATCCAATATTTAAATGTATCTCTTGAACTATTTCCAAATTCTAGCTCTGCTTCAGAATCTTACTTGAACTATGAGCATGAGCTGTGAAAATATAATTGGCTTCCATACATTTATTGTCACTGAAAGTACAGCCCTGAGTATTTTAAAATCTTAAGTGAATGTCTTTGGGTATTGTCAAACATGGGAAGAAAAGTACATCATACACTCTACAAAAAAAAAGACACCATCTGTATTTGCTCACAGTGACATACATAGTGTCTATAAGGCTCTTTTCTCGTGTGTTTCAGCTGGCAATCATGAGCACATAGATATACCAACTCAGGTTCTGCCTGCTCTCTCTTACTTTTCTCCCCATCCTATAGCTTTGATTATCATTGATGGCACTATGAAGGCTTTAAATCATTTAGTAAAATAGAGAAATGTGCTTTCACTCTTTTGATCATTTGCTTTTGGTAAATTTAGGAGAAACAAGCTACGGACTTGTATCAATATTACTGTATTAAATTTAAAATATTCACTGGAGGCAATATGCTGTGTGTGTAAATTACCTTCTATCTACAATCCTGAGTACATATGTGAACTTACATTTCATGAAAATAAAATTAAGATTTTGCAGGCTTCTTGGCTGATTAGAACTTTGCAGCTGTGGAAAGCTTGGATATTGCAGTTCAAGAGCCATACTCACTTTTGAATGCTCCCTTAACAGGCATTTATTGCCAACCTCTAGTTTTGCCTTGGAAGATTGGGTATAACTGTTGGAATCCATGAAAAGACCAAACCTAAGAATAATAGGGGTAGAAGAAGAACTCCAGCTCAAAGGCACAGAAATTATATCCAACAAAATTATAGAAGAAAACTTTTCCAACCTAAAGAAAAATCTCCCTATGAGGTACAAGAAGCTTACAGAACACCAAATAGACTGGATCAAAAAATATTCCCTCGCCATCTAATAATCAAAACACAAAACATACAGAATAAAGAAAGAATATTAAGAGCTGCAATGAAAAAAGTCAAGTAACATATAAAGATAAACCTATAAGAATTATACCTGACTGACTTCTCAATGGAAACCATGAAAGCCAGAAGGTCTTGGATAGTTCATGGATGCAAGCTTAGACTAATATACCCAGCAAAGCTTTCTTTCACCATCAATGGAGAAAACAAGATATTCCATGACAAAAACAGATTTAAACAATACGTATCCACAAACCCAGCCTTACAGAAAGTACTAGAAGGAAAACCTCAACCCAAGGAAGCTAACAACACCCACAATAACACAGACATCGGATAACCCTTCACCAACACAACACAAAGAAGGGAAACACACAAACACTACCACTAAGAAATAACTGAAGTTAACAACCACTGGTCATTAATATTGCTTAATATCAATGGACTTAATTCACCTATAAAAGGCACAAGTTAAGAGAATGGATATGGAAACAGGATGCAGCATTCTGCTGTTCACAAGAAACACACCTCGACCTCAAGACAGACACTACCTCAGAGTAAAGGGTTGAGAAAAGGTTTTCCGATCAAATGGACCTAAAAAACAAGTCGGTATGGATATCCTAATATCTAACAAAATTGATTTCAATCTAAAATCAATCAGAAGAGGTGGAGAAGGACACTTTATACCCATAACAGGAACAATTCATCAGGATGAAGTCTCAATCCTGAATATCTATGCCCCTAATATATGAGCACCCACATATGTAAAAAAAATATTTACTAAAACTTAAATCGTACATCAAACCCCACACACTAATAATAGGAGATTTCAACACTCCTCTCGCACCAATGGACAGGTCAACCAGACAGAAACTTAACAGAGAAATAAGAGAACTAACAGATGTAATGAATCAAATGAACTTAACAGACATCTATAGAACATTCCACCCAAACACAAAAGAATGTACTTTCTTTTCAGCACCTCATGTAACCTTCTCGAAAATTTATCACATAACTCGGTAACAAAGCAAACTTCCACAGATACAAAAAATTTTAGTAACTACCTGTGTCTTATCGGATCACCATGGAATAAAGTTAGAATTTAACAACAATTCTACCCCCAGAAAGCCTACAAACTCATGGAAACTGAACAGTCAACTACTGAACCACCCCTGGGTCAAGGAAGAAAGAAAGAAAGAAAGAAAGAAAGAAAGAAAGAAAGAAAGAAAGAAAGAAAGAAAGAAAGAAAGAAAGAAAGAAATTAAAGTCTTCCTTGAATTCAATGAAAATGAGGGCACAACATATCCAAACCTATGGGACACTATGAAAGCAATTCTAAGAGGAAAGTTCATAGCACTAAATGCCTACATAAAGAAAATGAAGAAAGCTCACATTAGCGACTTAACAGCACACCTGAAAGCTATAGGGAAAAAAAAGAAGCAGACTCACCCAGGAGGAGCAGAAGACTGGAAATAATCAAACTGAGGGCTGAAAGCAACAAAATAGAAATGCAGAAAACAATGCAAAGAATCAATAAAACAAAGAGCTCGTTCTTTGAGAAAATCAACAAGATTGACAAACTCCTATCCAAACTAATCAAAAGGCAGAGAGAGAACACCCAAATAAACAAAGCCAGAAATGAAAAGGGGGACATAACAGCAGACACTAAAGAAATTCAGAGAATCATTAGGTCTTACTACAAAAGCCTGTACTCCACAAAATTGGAAAATGTAAAAGAAATGGACAATTTTTTAAGATTTATATCATATACCAAAATTAAATCAAGACCAGGTGAGCAATTTAAATAGACCTATAAGTTGTGAGGAAATAGAAGCTGTCATCAAAAACCTCCCAACCAAAAATAAATAAACAAATGAAACTCAGGGCCGGATGGTTTTAGTGTAGAATTCTACCAGAACTTCCAAGAAGAAATAGCTGTTTTTCAAGAACATCAATGTATGAATGGGGAGAGAGTGCTCCGAACTGTGAATGGTAGAAATAACCTAGAGAGAACACTTCATAGTCCCCTCTCTGTGGAATGAGTGATGGAAAAGCATATGTGATGTGTGTGAATGCACTGTATTTACAACATGGGAAGTAGAAAGAGGAATGAGAGCAAAAGGCATGGCGAGGCAAACAGAAAGCAAGAGTTGAGAATGACCACTGCTAAAATGTCTGTCCCGGGATATGGCTTATATGAAATGATCTGTGCATTTGTAACCTTGCATAAATTGTAAGGATAAGGTAGATCTCTAGCTACTGACTTAAAAGGGGGCATTGTCTATGTTCTACCTGTTCCCAAAGGTTCCACGTGACAAGGACTCAGCTCTCCTGCTCCCCGTGCAAGCTAGTTGTAGCAGGGATGAATGGATGAATGGGGCCTCAGAAACCGTAGAACATGGGTCTTTTCCTAGAAATGAGTGAGCACAGGCTAGCAGATCTCTAGGAGTTTGAAGCCAGCCTGGTAACATAGCAAGCCCCAGGCTAGTCAGGACTACATAATCTCACTATCTGAAAGAAAAAAGCAAGCAAAAAGATACCCCCCCCCAAGCTCTCTTTCCTTCTGCCCTCCTGTGTGGAGTCATAGCTTCTTGCTTCTGCCAGAACTCCTGTCGTGGCTGTCTGCCCCAATGTGGCACAGCCTCTCAAACTGAATTAACTAAACCTCTTTTCTCTTTAAGTTTCCTGACTTGAATGTTTTGTTACAGTGGTGATAAATTAATATAATATCTAAAGCATGAAATAATGGATAATTTTACAATTCTGTCTTGGAATAAAAGAAGCAAATCTCATCTCTACAGACATGTAAATATGTATCTATTATTGAACAAATCTGTACCAATAAAAAATAAGAATGTGGATTTAAAAATATATTGTTTTCCATTCTACAGGTTATTTCTTTACTATGTTTGCTGTATCATTTTTGGATGTTTGAAAGTTGATATGATTCTGTTTTGTTTTTGGTTTTGGTGTCTTTGAAGTCTCATACAGAAACAGCTTTGTCTATTTCAATGTCATGAAGTTTTTGCCTTATTCTTCCTTTAGTTAATCCAGAGTTTCAGATCTTCTATCCAAGCGTTTAATCTGATTTGAATCAAATTTTCATACATGGTAAGAGATAAATATCTACAGATACAGAACATGTTAACTAAAGCTAAGAGTATATTAAGAAGACTTATCAAAATCCACTAGTTTGTAAGCCAATTGCAATATAATATTTAAAGGGGGGAGTTTATGTAGCAGTCCCCAGGAATGGTGAACAATGCTGTTCCAAGGAGAAATGGGTTATTGAAAAGAAGATCTCAGTCTCAGGCACAGATTACTTCTGTACAAATTATTGGTCAGTGGGGGCCCAGGGTATCAAATCAACACAGGCTATCAGCATTGTCCCTGTGTGCCCACCATAACTGACAGGAAGCACTATTGCTCAGGAGAAATCACTTCCAGCTGACAAGGAAACCGTATTTGCTGACTAGCTCGCAAGCTGCTGGCAGTGCTTCACCCAGCACTGGACCCGGCAAGGATGTGCCCGCTAGAGAAATAGTGGCACGACAATTATGGCCATGGCCAACCTCTTTCTGATTGCATTTGAGGCCTGCTCCACAGGAAGAAATGCATGCCTGGCACTGTAGATCCAATTGTCCTTGAAGGAAAAGGAGACTGAGAATTATGTTTCCTTAAATAATTTAGTTCCAACCACCAGGAGCTCTATTAAACTCTCCAATGTACTTATTTCCTTGCTGTAAATCTTTAAGTATTTTCCAAAGTGCCAACCGATTGTGTCCACGACTATTTCTGTGATCCAATTCCAATTTTGACATAAAAGGAGGAATGCAAGGATGTCATTTGCATTGAATAAAAGTGTTACTACCATATACCCCAGGTATTATCCTTTTTAAAAATTATCTATGATTTGCATAGGGTACACTTACACTGTTCAGTGAACCGCATTATCAAAGATCCTCTATGAGGAAGAAAGTGTCCTATGCTGGCAACTCTTCTGCTTGTTTTGTTGTTCTATCTCAGTACTAGCCATTGTGATAGAGTGCAGCCCTTGCCCTCCCTCCCCTGAGTGTGTTCTTGTTACAGAATGTAAACATATACAGGCTGAATACATAGAGTGCTAGAAGAAGCTGTAGGAAAGTTTATGTTACTTAGATTTCCCAAAACAAATCAGAACTGCTCTACCGTAGGTGGTGCCCGCAATCACCGTGACATCCTGCTTTCAGCCTGCTCAAGGACATCAGCTGAGGACGTGGTTTGGGGTCCGTGGCTTAAAGTATATTTCATGGTTGTTTCCTCAGCTCAAGAAGGTGATCCGCTTCAGCAGACCTCAGAAAATGTTTAGTTGTGGTTACCTTTGGGTAATGAGTCTACTAAAAATTGGAGAAAAAAATACAAGTGAAAACTGATCCCAAGGATTCTGTGGGCAGGAAAGTGCAAAGTGCAGTTGATAGAGGCTGGGAAGGAAGTGTTGCCGGAAAATCGAAGTAGACCTGAGGTCACTGCAGAGTGAGATCAGCCACTTAGGGGTTTTCTTTGTGCTTCACATACACGGGTTACACAATGAAGGTCTGTTCTTTATTAGGATTATATCAGGAAACACTGAGCAAAAGGCCTTGGAAGGTGCTTCATTCTTCTGTCTTTTTTACTTGAATTTTTGTGAAATTATAAGAATGATTTTACCAAAAAGTAGCATTATTAATCATGATCTAACTTCCAAGGAATTCATTTGATGGGAGGTGGAGGAGAGGGAAGTTAAACAGAACCTTTTGTGGGTTTTATTTGATGATGATTCTGGCTTTTATTTTCTTCCTTTTTTTTCTGGAATTACAGTGTAGTTAAGGAAAATATGAAGCTACAGAGACATGGGATTGTGTGATTTAGAGATAAATATCTGCATAACGTAGCCCCAGTGAGACTCTGGTGTGGGAGTGGAAGGATGGGTATGAGAAGGCTGAAAAGCAAGCTAATCCCTCCTTGTCTTCTGCATTTGCCTATTGAATTTACTGTGTGACAGTTGAAGCTTATTTCTCCCTAGAAGGAATAGCGTTACAATATGAAAACAGTTACACAGAAGAGCCCTGAGTTCTGACTTCTGGGAAAGCACATGTGAACGGGATAGCTACAAACTTAGAGGTCAATCCAGCATCTGCCTGTGCAAGTGTGCATTTACCTCGCTGTAATGAAAACTGTCTATCTGATCCAAAGGAAGGCTCAGTATGTAGAGGTGGTTGCTGCTGCTGAGACTGACCACTTGAGTTTGGTGTCTGGAGAGAGCTGACACACACACTTTCACCTCCAAACCTGCACAGTAGAATTTGCATACATTCACACACATACACAAGCAACTTTCTCTGACCATAGAAATGTTTCTGAGAAGAGAATCAGCAAGAAGAAACAAAAGAATATCATTGTTAGAATTTAGTTCAGGCATTTATGTGGACTTCACAATTCATAAAAATAAAGTTTATATAAACAAAGTCCAACCTCAAGTATTTCTCTTCCCACCTCAGGTCCTTCATATTACATGTTGACTTCTAATTCTAACTAACTAAATAATTCAACTGCCCAAACCTAATAATTTGCTTCAAGTTCAAATGATTTAGGAAGTTTCATCCAGCCTTTCACTTCCGTCCCAGGAAATTATTTTATCCATACCACTCAATGCATGACCATTAAATACTTTCTAAATTCTTTAAAATGTCAAGTCAAATCTTAATTCTTTAAAGTTAAAAAAAATCCCACTCTATTTGCATTAAGAATATCAAAAATAGGGAAAATTATTCAGAGATGACTTCTTAGGCTATCACAAAAAATATGTTATTGTCATATTTCCAATGGGCTGAAATATAAAGACATTATTTTCTCAAGTGAACAAACATTTGAAGGTCAAATTGTTTTCATGGAATTAAAAATTTACTGTGTGCTAACAGACAGCATATGAAACAGCCTCTGCCCATGAGAGAATAAATGAATGAAAACCCATCAATTTTATATATATATTGTAATATTATTTGTCCTTTACAAACAGGATCTCCTGCTACTTGTAATGACCTGGTGCCAAAGGAAAAAAGTATAGATACAGGAATATTGAAGACTGTGGACCCTCAGACCCTGAATTTCCTGTGACCACCTGCCTGCTGGAGTAAGCTACTTGTTTTCCTACAACTTGTTTTGCAGCTGCTCTGAGCACAAGACCCTTCTTGATGGTGAGAGAGTGGTTTCTGGTGGACTTTCAGCTGAAGGATTCCAAGATCTAGGGTGTGGCAATTGTTCATGAAATATAAGCTGCCACGGAACACAATAGAGAGGGCATTCTTGGAACCTGTGTCTCTCTGTGTAT
Source organism: Alexandromys fortis (assembly GCF_014885135.2). Taxonomy (NCBI): domain Eukaryota; kingdom Metazoa; phylum Chordata; class Mammalia; order Rodentia; family Cricetidae; genus Alexandromys; species Alexandromys fortis. The sequence goes on from NW_026067924.1 coordinate 18,840,096, forward strand.
GTGTGTCCAATCTCCAGCCCCTTGCCCGATTTGTGAATCATCCCATTCCATGGTGTACAGGCTGGACACTACAAATGGAGGCCCCCAGCAAGATTGGAAACTAGGGATCCCTGAGAGATCGCCCTTAGGAATGGTGAGGGTGAATTAAAGATGGGTATGTGTGTTTTCGTACCCAGACTCTTGCCTGATAGTGGTTCCAGGTGGTGCAGGCACTACAGGAGGCACAGCTGAGATCGGGAACTAGGGATTCTCTGAGGAATGCCCTCCAGAAGACTGGCCAGCAGGAAAGTAATAAAGAGGAGGAGGGAGGGTGAATTGAAGACCTTGAAAAGATGGATTGTGCACAGAGAATCTGGAGACATTTGATTCTGGGGACTGCTAAGAAAGGTATCTTGGCTTTAAAATATGGGTCTAAGGATTTGTTGCCTTAGAAAAGAGGTTCTGTTTTTGTTTCCACAGAAGGTGAGAAGCTGTGGATTCATTCTAGACTAATGTGGTTTGATGGACCAAGACCCCCTGAAAGGTCTCTGAAACCCTCAAAAGAAAATACTTTGCTCAATAAACAGCAGAAAGTAGCTTATAGAGAAAAATGTCCAAATTTCCTAAATGATTGTATACTGGAGGTTGTGGGGCCAAAGGGGATGCCACAGGAGGTGACTCACTGAAGAGTCTGTGGCACCAGCAGCCAGCTTTCCTGCAGGACCCTAGGGAAGTACCAAGGCACAGTAGCCACAGAAGGTCCCTGAGCCCACCTGCTGCCCTGGCTCCCAGTAGCAGCAGGAGGCACATTGCCCTGGCCCAGTTGGTGCTTGGCTTGGTGGAGCCACCCTGGCTTGTTGTGGTGGTCCACACGGGTAGGATTTGCTGAAGGAGGCAGAGGCAAGAGGATCTGATGTTCGAGGATGACTGCTGAGCCATCCTGGCTGAGACTTCTCACCATGGTTATAGTGACTGCTGCGGCCTCCTTCATGGCAGCCAGAAATGTCATCAGCCATATGGCTGCTGTGGCTATCTTGTACAGTGACTATGTTCACCACACCCACCATTTGCTGCCATACTTCCCTGCAAACATTTATGGAAGCTAACCCTCTGAAGCCATAAGCCCAAATAAATTTTCCTTCCATAAGTAGTATTTGGTTGTGGCATTTTCTCATAGCAACGAAAACTCACCAATACAAAATGATACACTTTTTACGTGTAAAATGCTAACTCTGTCTAGTAATAACATATTTCAAATTTGAAATTTTCTGAGCAAGTAGATCCTAATGTTCCTGTTTATAATTAATAACTCTTGTTCTGTGGTATTGTGGTATGTGTATACAATGCATTCTGGTTACTCTTGCTAGTTCACCCTTTCTTATTTCCCTCCCAAACTTTCCAAGCCTCTTCCATTTTTTATGAATCTCTTTCCTGTTGCATAAAGCCTGCTTGTTCTTCCCGGCCACCCAGCTAGCTTACACCCAAAATAAGCCCACAGAGACTGTATTAACTAAATAAAATTTAGCCCATTAGTTCTAGTTTCTTACTGGCTAATTCTTATATCTTAATTCAACCCATTTATATTAATCTGTGTATAGCCATATGGCAGTGGCTTACTAGATAAAATTCCCAGCATCTGTCTCTAGCAAATCCATGGCATCTCTCTGACTCTTTCTTCTCCCAGCATTTAGTTCTGTCTTCCCTGCCTACCTAAATTCTACCCTATCTACTGGCCAAGGCAGTTTCTTTATTCATTAACCAAGAAATGCAACACACAGAGGGGACTCCCACATCACTTTCCCATATTCACTACTTTTCATTTTGTTTTGTAGTTCATAGCTCTTAGGGGTCCTTTATTTTTAGTTAACTCACAGGGTCAGACGTGTGGCTCTGGATTTAGAACTATTCAGCAGAGACACATGTGTTCACCAGTGAGCATCCCACTGGATACTATGTGTTCCCCTCTTTTGGAATCTGTTAGTTCTCAATGAATTAGCAGTAAGTGGTAATGACCCGTCAGTTCCTTCCCTGTCCACTGCTGAACATTATGAGAAGAGAATCAAAGCTTTGTGGGCCCACAGCCAGTAGGCACAGCTGCTCTGAGTTCATGATTGTCATTGCTGGGTGCTGCTTAAAAGACGACACTTTCGCAACCCTCTTCAAATTCTTCAGCCTTATGTTATTTCTGCTCCCGTTTTCGTGATGTTCTCCTAGTCTCAAAGGGGTGGTGTAAATGTCTTGTTTAGAGCCAAGCCTCAACTGTCGTTTTTGCAGCATCTAGTGTAGCCATGGATAGCTTCAGTCACTTCTGTTCACTTGATGAAGAGAATAGGGCGAGAGGTTAAATCTCTGATTAAAGGAGAGCAGACCTTGTCTGTGGATATAAACAAAGATATAAGAAGGTAGTCTGGTGTAATGTCAGTTCATTTAATTATCAGCAGTGTTATCTTCCTCCCTAAGGTGTAAGACCTCTTCAGTAATGGGTTTAGGGCTAAATTTATGGTGCTCAATAGGGATTCCCTCTTGCAGAACAAGACTCAGCTCCAATAAGGGAGCAGTTGAGTACTCTGTAATAGTTGGGACACTATAGCACCAACAGGTATATCTTGCCTGGCACATTTGTGTTATGTTTCATAGAGTTCACATCTTGATAAGATCTTACTTTTATTTCCACCCCCCCCAACCTGCATCACACCATATACTCTATGAAAGCTAACCAGTAGGGAAGAAGCTTTGAGCTCAGTTATAGCTTGATTTCTCTATAGCTTGAGTTCAAGGTTTGTAGTGTCTTTAACAAGAGAATCTTAGTTACCCACCACACTAGTTTAAAAGAGCTTGTATGGGGTGTGTGTGTCTCTGGTGCTTCCATAATCAATAGTTCATATAGAAATATACCACTTCTTGCACAGAATCTTGATGTTTATTTTTTTGTGATCCACTACTCTGAGAGACTTTGTCTAGTCTTTTGGACTATCTTCCTTTCTTTTACATGTTTTAAATTGGACTATCAGACAGTAGGTTTTCATATACCAACATTGTTTGGATTCATCCTACCTTCACTGAACTCATTCCCTCATTTTCTAATTCCTCTTCCTGTTTGAATCTTTATACTCCCATGATTCCTCCTTTCCATCTTTATTCACCTATGTACTGTTCCTCTTCATACACACATACACACACAACTGTTAAGCAATGAATATGTTAATTATCTTGATTTTTAAAAAAATCATTAGTCAGTATTTACTTGTCTAGAAACACCATGTTATATACCTTATATATCTGGATCATCTCTCAATGCAAAATGAAAGATTCATAAGGTTACCACAAGCAGTTAAATCACTGGAACAGTACAGTATGAATACCTCCTAGATAGAGGATTCTAGCCAATACATATTCAGTTGAATTTTTTTGCATTTCCAGATATAAACTTAATTATTGCCTCTTAAGCATGGTCAGTTTTGATTTTATAATCTCGTTACACCTCTACACTATACTGGTATACATTCATAGATAAATAAAAGATGATATACACATTGCTTATATTATGGATGTCACCTCTCATTTATTTAAATGGAAAGAAGGACAGAGAGAGTGGAGAGAGAGAAAGAGAGGAGGGATAGAATAAAATCACCAAGGCACATCAATGTTTGGTCAAAAAGGTCTCAGGCTTCCAGCTTTTGTCTTCTTTAGTGGGGTGAAAACTGACCCACTGTTGTAGGCAGATGTTTCCTGTCCCGATCACCTGTTCCCAAATAACTGACTCGGGGACTTAATATAAATGCTTGGACAATAGCTCTGGTTTGTTACTAGCTAACTCTTACACTTAAAGTAACCCATATTTCTTATCTATGCTTTGCTATGTGGCTTGGTATCGCTTCCCAGTATGGCATGCTCTCTCTGTGTCTTATTCTCTCTGTGACTACCAGCAACTCTCTCACTCCACCCTCCTTCATCTCATTATCCTCAGTTCAATTGTCCCACCTAACTTTATCCTGCCTTGCTATAGGCCAATCAGTTTCTTTATTAATTAATGAAAGTAGTACATATTCACAGGGTACAGAAGGATTATTCCAGAACACACTGTCAGCACAATTTCTACTTAGCATTTAGTTACTGTGTTTTATTTCATCTTAGGGATATTGTATTTTCTAAATAACCATATTAAAATATGGTTTTGGGATACAATTGGTATGTTTTCAAATATTATTATAAGAAACAGGTACATATTTGGTTTAAGTCCCTTTTATTAAAAATCTTACATCATCCTTTTCCATGTCCACCAAGCAAAAGAGTCATTTGCTGATTCAGATTCTTGACTGAGTGGATAAAGCTTATTTCCAGAGACATTTGACAAAGGGAAATGACCTACAACCATTTTGATGGGTGTTCACTGAGAGACAGCAAGGCATTTCCCCGTGCCTGAGGAAGCAGAGTGTGATGATAGGAGGGAAGAAGTGGAGGAGAAAATGAAACTAGCTTATGTAGAAATGATGAGTGACTTATGGCGGTGGTTCTGCCGCCATCTATTTGAAGATGGACACTTTACGAACAACCCAGATGCTGCTGTTTCTAACCAAAGTGAGTGGCTCCAGTTGGTTTATTTTCATCAGGTTCGTGGCAACATCTGGATTAAAGAGCATAGCTTTGTCTCTTGTGTTACATTGTCCGTGTGTGTAATTAGCGTGATTTTCGCTGACTGAGTCTGCACCCTAATTTTTTAGGGGTGAGAGTGTAGTTGGATGGTAAGGTACATTCCAGTTTTTGTTTGTGAAGGACTTCCATGCAGATTGCCTTAATGACTCTACTGATTTATATTTCCACAAGCAGTGAATCTTTCTTTCTTCTTCCCTTTTCATCCTTCCTTCCCTATCTTCCTTTCTCTTCCTTCTTTTTGTCTTTCTTTCTTTCTCTTCCCCTCTATCCCCCTTTCTGTGTGAGCCAATACAATGACAGTGGGTTTTAGATTCTGTTTGAGTCACATCCTCTTTCAGGACCAGCTTCTCACAAAATGTTAAAACCTTTCCCAGAAGAAAAAAAGCTATGTGATCAACTGAATTTTGAGTACGTCATCACAACTTTTTCTATGACACCATTTAAAACCATCTAATCAAAAATCGGAACCAAGTCAAAGAACACACACATGTGAAGTATCTGTGTACAATGCTGTTTATTATTATTGAAAGACCCGGATCCTAATCAGTAGCCTAGAACGCAGGAAGGGGATGGCAAGCTTAGCTGTTATCACCATAGAGAAAAGGAAATGTAGAACCTGGGGAAAACAAAGCTTGACTTAGCAATGCATTATAAATAACACCTGAGGACTCTTCAGTAAACTACGCTTTGGAAACTCTGCATCACCTCGAAGGTAGGAGTGAATTCCATGTACTGTTTTATTTGGCCACTAAGAAAATAAGAAGACATGGGGTTATTGGGGGAGCACTGCATTCAATTCGCCCCTCTGTCAATCACTTCCATCGCTGGAGCGCAGTTCTGAAATTTTTGCTTATCACAGCTAGCCTGTTGATTGGCATGAGTCTGCTACCAGCATTCTAAAATTCTGTTTCTACCTTATAAAAGATAGGGAAGAAGAAACAGCACATGAGTCTGCAAAAGGAAACACTGACACATTTAGTTAGACACATGAGAAACATCCTATTATAAAATAGACTTTCCTAAAAAATAATATGCAGTGCAAGGCACAGTACATGGCTAGAAGCAAATGAAGAGCCCTAACAGAGACTGAAGAAATGCTTGTCCCTTAAAGACCCGAGAAACTGCTCTTAGCATTGATAGAAAACATCTAAGTCACTTGAAGATGCCTGGAGATTTTAATAGCAACACTTCCTACCTTATGGAATGAAGCAGAAATAAAATCTAACCCACATATAACCATGTCTATTATATCTAGATAGGCTAGTGTGACATGCAAATACTATTCCATGTTATGGAAAGATGTGAGCACCTGAGAATTTTGGTATCTACAAGGGCTCCATGAAGGTTATCCAAGGATGATTGTAGAATAATGCCTGGAACCTGGAGCAAAATTATTTGAGAAAGAAGCCTTGATACCAGTTTATTTAAAAACGGGTTTGCTGAGGTTAAATAATGGCACATGTAGAAATGATTATACCATGCTTTATACACACACATATTATATACATACAATTTCATGCATATATACATGTAATTTGCTTTACTATTTTTCTCCATTGGGAGGAAAAGCAGCCAATGTGCAAGTGAGAACACAAAGGGTTAACAGAGCCAGGCACTGAGACATCTGGGGAGCATTAGCTATAGTAAGGACAAGTCAGCATGAAAAGGTAACCGGAAGAAGCCACTGAGTATTTTCTGGTCAGGCCTTGAGGTCATCTGAATTGAGGCATTGCGGTTTACCGTCTAGCAAGGGACGCGTATCATTTCAATGCTTTGATGCAAGCCCCAGCACAAGAGTCCCTCTGGTTTGGAATCGGATCAAAGCTGAGCAGAAGGCTTTCCTTATTGAATTAAAAATCCTTTGCATTTTTACACCTTTTAGGAAAGAATGGCAGGAATTATATTTATGGTGACAAAAGGCAATGTCTTTTGGGTTTTTGTATGCTGGATAAATTCCTGTTGGCCACGGAAATGCATTCAGTGGTACAGTTTTAAGCATCGGCCAAACAGGACCCACTGCATCTGACACACAATAGCCCTACAAAAAGCGTAGAAACTCCCACTGAGGTCTGAATAGAATGCTGACAGGGTGACAGTTGCCTGGGAAGTGAAACCCTGAAATCGGAGTGTCAGAAACCTTGACTCTGCTCTTTCTGAGTTTGCGGAGTGGGATCACTGATTTCCAGTTCCCTCGTCTGTAAAATGTCGTAGGGATGCTGGAGGAGCATGCCTAACACACCTGTCCTCGCCACCTGATGATCCAGGAACACACGCTTTCTTGGGATTGGTAATGTCCCTTTGTCCTTTGCCTTCTGGGGAAGGGTATCTTCAAGTATTAACTACTTATATACAGCCACCACTAAGTTTCCTTCTATGCTACCAAGTCAACCTCCAATAAAACATCCCAGAAAGCAAGTCTTTCCTTTCAAAGTAGATTTTCTCTTATGGTAAAGCAATTTTTATAGAATTTTATTAGCTTCTGCCTTATAATATTCTGCTAAGGAATACTGAATGGCTGTGAAGGTGAGCAGGGCGGTATAGAAAGAAGTCCACGGCCACATTGTGAACCTTGTTTAAAATCCGCCAGGAACAGAGGCCATTGAAGTCTTAGGAAGCCAGGAGGGATTTTCATCCATTCATTGGGGGCTCAAATGGACGTTTCTAAAACAAAGCAAGAAAACCCGTAATTTAGTTGATTGTTAGGCCACTCGGCAAAGGCGTGGATCTACTTTCCTTTTGTGGATTAGGTGCTGGAAAATATTACACATACTTTATACTTTGTATCATTAGGAGCAATCCAAGCTCATAAAAAAAACTGCAGATAGTTCTAAAAAAGATGAAAAACATGCTTAAATCCTCATTATCTGTATACAATCCATGCTCTAAATACTCATGTTTCTCTCTGTGGAATTTTTATAAAAAATATCCATACATTTTATAACTTGGCCAGTTTTGTGTTATTTTTTTCATTTGATCCTCTTAAATGTTTTTAGTAAGATTTTGTATAGGTCTGCATTAAGAACTATGAAAATAGAACATTTCCTGTACATAGACCTCTAACTCAGTAAAGTTGGACACATTTTGTTGGCTTCTCGAGTATGGATCCTAATAATGATAAGTGATGTGTGAACATTCTCAGGGGCAGAATCTCAGTGTGCTTCAAACTCCCTTTCCCAACTCTGCCGCTTGTGGCCCTGGAAAGGAATGCTTTATTCTCTTTCCATGGCAGACTTTTCTATGTGAGCAACACAGCATATTTGTGGGAAAAGCCACAGAAGTTGGATGAAGTAGGCAATTTCGTCTGCAATCACCCTTGTCTGGGCTTTCTTTCCAGGTGTAAAATGTTTTGTTGGACATCTTACCTGCATATTGTGGATGATGCATGCAAAGGCACGAGAGGTGTGTGATTTGTTTGGCTCTTTCATTATAGGTGCTGCTGGAATGTTCTTTCTGTTTTTGTGTGTGAATCCAGATGACAAGCTCTTAAAGACAGCCTTGGGCAGTCAACATTTTAACTCAGCTATGGTTCAATTTTTACAAGGCTAATGTTACCATATTCTAGGTCACTATTCTTTTAAAGATGGATTTTGATCTAACAAATATTGTAATGAGCCTTCTTTCTAAACTTACAATGTTCTGTTTCTATTCTACCAAAATGAGCCGCACCTTTCCTGAGGACAACTGGGATGAAATGTTCTGTTTCAAATTCAGAATCGCATTGCAGCTCTGGTCGCAGTGATTATAAATAAGAAGTATATCTGGGTGACCAGAGTGCTTTAATTTTTTCTGTGGCTCACTATAAGGAAAACATTTACACAGAAAAGTTTTAGTCAGCTTCTCTATAGTTTATACACACCAATGACCTGAGAATCCCTGCTACCAATGTTCTCATATTTATGCATTGCTGGTAGGACCTGCCTCACAAGGACTCAGCTTGTGGCCAAAACTGGAATGAAGCCAACTCTCCAGTAGGCACCCAGTTCAAATTCTCATCTCCACACACGGCATGGGTTTGTCTGCGTTTGATAGAAGATAAATCATACTGACCCTGCAAATAAGAAAGTAGTTTGTTTGAATCTGAAAGCACACAAAACATTAGAGTACAGGTAATTGACTCACATGTATGACATATGTGGCCAGAGTCTATGCCAATGTAAGCAGGAGGCAAGCTTCTGGGACAAATGTCCGCTTCTAAACAAAGATAGTTCTCCAAGTCTGCCATGTCATCAGAGCACATTGAAGTATAGAAAAGTTTGACCAACTATTTGTCATCCCTGTTAGCTATGCTGAAATTGACTTATTTGTCTCTCTCTGAAAATTAATTGCTGGTGGGTCTCTGCAGCAGGGATGGTAGAAATAAAAAAGATAGCAACAACAAAATCCCAAATCAGTGCTCCTTTTACTCTATCTACTCTCCATTCCGGATTTGGCAATGTTTGTTTTAGAGGACAGCAGAAGACATGGTTTATTAGTTATTAGAGTATGTCTACACTGGCACAGATGATTAGATTTATGGGTATGGGATTTATGGGTGAGATCAGATGAGGGCATGAGCAGACCTCGTAGCAGAGAACCCATGCTCCGAATCTAGCTGGTATCAGTTCATGTTGAGGAGAAGATTGGAGTAGAGTTCAGACAGTCTTGACAGATGCATTTGGAGGCAGGAGGCTGTGACAGTACAGATAATGCCACAGGTTCCTGACTAAAGCTATTGGAGATCAACCAGAATAACACACATACTGAATTCATTAGTGACAGAGACTCACAGTGGGGGAAATCCAGCGAGCTACAGTACTGGAAACTGCAGGCCTATAATTTGGTGGCTTAACATCATCCTAGAATTTGCTACTTGTACATAGGATGCCAGTTTTATCATTGGTACACAGTACCATGCTGGGCCAAGAAGTGAAGAAGCTATGGCCAAATGATGGAGAAATAGGAACCAAACTGAATGATGAATGAAGAAACTTGAAACTGAGAAATGATTCATGGCAATCCTTCTAAAATATATGAAGATTTGAAGTACTGAATCCAATCAGGACTGTAGAATTCAAGCCTGGACCCAACTTTACATCCAAAAATTTTGCCATGGGGCTTCCAGGGAAAAGACTTCAAGCTGAGGTAACAATCGTCCAGATTCAGAAGGATTCAATATATTGGAAGTCAATCCAGGAAGGGACAAAAGCAACGAATAGAAGTATATCAAGAGGGTCCGTGGAGGATGAAAATCAAATCAATGACACAGCTTGGCACTAGCACCCTTGCAGCAGTGGGGAATGAGCCCTTTTACCCAGTCAGAATAGACTCAATAGTGTGTCTTTAGGAATCCTCTGTTTAGACAAAGAAATGTTCTAATTAATACATTCTGTCCCTGACTGGCAAAAGTTGAAAGTAAGACCCTCTTGCTGAAGTCCGTACATACTTCAGACACGAGACAACAACTGACAAGTGGGACTTGATAAAACTAAAAGGCTTCTTTACAGCTGAAAAACAATCATTTGGGTGAAGAGGAAGCCCATAGGATGGGAATCTTTACCATTTATGCAATCAATTAAGGCATACTGAGAGTGGAAAGATAGGAAGGAAAGAATACAACAGTTGTCATATAATACCAAATAGTCAGCCCTGAAACCATACAGACAGATAATATCAGACAGACTGAGCAACTTGTATTTATGTACTTAGGAATATATATGTGTGTGTGTATAAATCTATTATATAACAATAATTAATAAAAATGAAAGCATGAATTTGAAAGAGATCAAGGAGGAGTATATGGGAGGATCTAGAAGGAGGAAAGGAAATGGGGAAGTAATGTAATTATACTGTATTCTATAAAAGTAAAAGAGATAATAAAGCAACATGTTCAAATGATAAAGCCTCCTGCCAACTCTTCATAGTGTCTCCCACCTTGTCTCCCTCCCAAATTCATGTCCTACAATTTTATTTTTATTGGTAACCATGAGTCCAACTAGTAATTCTCCCATGTGCATGGATGTAGGGCCATCCACTGAAGCACAGCAGCATATTAACAGCCATGCCCCCAGTGACTTGCTCTCCCTTCTTTAGCAACTGCCCATTGTCAATAACTGCCCAACAATGACAGAACCTATGGGGACCCTTCCCTAATCATTTTTAAATTGTTAGTGGCTTTATGTTGTGCAGGTCATACGTAGACAATTAGTTGCTGTGAAGGGGATGTGTGTAGCATCTATGCCATATCCAGAATTCAGCATGTGTAATGCCTATTCTTGGGTGTCAACTTGACTACATTTGGAATTAACCAAATTCGAGTGGCTGGGTACACCTGTGAGGGATTGCTTCCTTGATTGAATTGTGTGAAGTGGAAAGATCCACCTTACATATGGGCCATAACTTTGGCGGCAGCCTAAATAAGGGACATGAAAGAAGGTAGCACTTGCTCCTTACCTGCGGGCCCTTGCTCTTACAGTTGAGTTCATTCCTTCACTGGCATTAGAGCCTACTTCTTTGGGATTCCAGCATACACTGAAGACCACCAGAGGCATCCGGCATCAGTGGCTGAACAGCTACTGGATTCTTAGACTTTCCACTGGTAGACAGTCATTGTTGGAACAGCTGAGCCACATCCTGTAAATCACTCTTTGTGTGCGTGTGCATGTGTGTGTTTGTGAGTGTCTGTGAATATGTATGTTCTTAACATATATAAAATATTTATATGTGTGTTAAGAGTATATATATCAAATATTCAACACACAGCATGGCATATGTGTGTTGAATATTTGTATATACATTCTTAACACACATATAAATATTTTATACGTTAAGAATATTTGTATGTATGTAGATGTATATATATATATATGAGTGTATTGTGTACATATATATTTATATAGATAATTCTATCAGTCTGTTCATCTATAGATACCTGAATAATACACCTGAAGAATACTGACCTGCCCCACAAAATATAACCACTGGTGCTAGAATGGTAGTTATCTGAAGCATGATTAATAAAAGTCAGAGAAAGAAAGCGTGGTTCAACCTGAACATCTGAAAAGCAAAACAGCCAGTGGCTCTAACCTTGACCTCAGTCTGAAATGACGACCCTGCCACCAGGATTCTCAGAATGAGACTGTGTCTGAGAGTTGTCTCCCTCCCTCTTATATTCCTTTCTAGGGCTAAGAGTAAAGGCATGCATCACTGGGATTAAAGGCATGCACCACCCGATTTCTATGGTAACTAGTGTGGCTACTGGGACTAATTACCATAACCTGGTCTTTAAGGTGGACTGCTTTACTCTCTTCTCAGGAAATCTTCATTTATTAAAGTAAATTGAAATGAGGCCAGATCAACAGGAAGGATTTCAAGTGAGGCACTGTAAACCTGATCAAAAATCCACAAGTGGGCCATCACAGGTCCTAGAGGGTAATATACTCCTGTTGTTATGTTAGATAGTGATGTCGTCAAACTTACATCTAAGTATTTATGTTTTTACTCATCAATTTGTATTTGTATTTCTCTCAGCTTCTGTTAGAGAAAGCTCTTTTTGATGCAGGTAATGATTTTAACTTGTAATGGGTCAAAGAACCAAGTATAGGTAACTATGAGCACTCAGCTGTGGACGAGATATCTGCATTAAATAACCACCTGCATGTAAGAAGAATGGGTGGAAAGAATGCTAGAGCTGGTCAATGGGAAGGAGAGCTGTGAAATGCCAATTTCTGTACTTGTGGCACTTTTCCTGGGGACACACACAAACACATATTTAGCTACCCCAGGTGAGGAGCCCATGATACCACAAAGTCCAACTTGCTGAACAAATGAGTTTTACTGGGGTTATCTATGGAATATGAGCAAGGGGTTACTTACAGAAGAAACAACTCACAGACAGCTGCATCACTAAAGCCCACCCTAGCATGGGGGATAGCTCACAAAAGTTAGAAACCTGAAGTATGCTGCCCAGCCTTGACACGCAACAGGTTGAAGGGCGTCCTTTCCAGGTGACTTGGTTGGTCTGAGCCTCTTCCAGGAAGCTCTGCCTCTGTGTGCTTCTTCCAGACAGAGGGGCTTATCTGAGAATGCCTCTAGGCAGCCTTTCTCTCTCTCTCTCTCTCTCTCTCTCTCTCTCTCTCTCTCTCTCTCTCTCTCTCTCTCTCTCTCTCTCTGCTCTTGGGGAAGTAGGGGCCTGGTGAATCTGGTCAGTTTCGGGGACTTCTGGAAGCTATTTTGAGTGATTTCTATCTTAACAGAGTTTCTTCACGGGATGGAATGTTTTACCTCCCCTTAGAACATTCTGTTGTTTCACCTCCTTGTAAACATCCTGTCCTAAATATCCTGTTGTTTTACTTTGTTTTTATACCTTATGTCTTAGCAAGTTTCCCCAAGATGAAAGGCTGTAACCTTGGAGAAAACTGTTGTGCAAGAGCACTTCATCTTCTGAGAACAGGCTGTTTGTTTCTCCACTGATTTGTTGGTCGGGTTGTTTGATCCCTTGATATTTAGTTGTTTTGAGTTCTTCTTATGTTTTGGATATCAATTCTCTATCATATGAGAGGATAACAAAGAGTTTTTTTATTCTGTATGGTGCCTCTCTACTCAGTTGTTTCCTTTTTCTATTTCATGTGATGCTATCTGTCAGTTTTTGGCTCTGCTTCTTGAATGACTACAGTCCTTTTTTTCTCCGACCATTTTTGGAATTTCAGGTCTTTACCTTTGACCTCGTATTCTCCATCATCTAACCTATTACTCAAAGTTTGGGTCTTTTCATGATGTCCCACATTTTCTCTATGTTCCTTTGGTGTTTTCCAAAAAGAATTTCAAATTTCTTACTTATTTTGTCTGCATCCTTTTGTTATGTTGAGTCCTGATAGTCTACCTTCTGCTTGACTCATTCTGCTTGAAGGACTTTCTCTTTAGTTTTCTACTTGGGTTATTGGGTCCTTCAAGTCTGTCTCCACTTCAACTTGAGTCCACTTTTGCATGTTGTTTTTTTTTTTCACTGGGTTTCATTTTCAAACCCTGGAGTGTCTTCATCATTTCCACCAACTTACTGTTTTCTTGGGTATCACTCAAGTATTTTTTATCTTTAAGTTTTCTTTAATTTCATTGACCTGATACTCTGTGTCTTCGTTAAACTCCTTGATTGTTTGATGAAATATATAATATATATTATAAAACATGTTATATATAATATAAATTTTTTCTTTTAACTTCTGTGTGCTGGGGTTTGTCTAGGTCTCTCTCATTGGCAAACATTTCCAAAGCACTAGCAGGCTTTAGAGCACGGCTCCTGCCTTGGTCTTTCACATTATTTGTGTTTCTGAAACAAGATCTGAGCACGTGGATTTCTTTTGTAGTTCTGAATCTGGTAAGAACAGAACATGTTGGGGAAAAAGAGAAGATGCACAGTGGAGTTGGGCCTAGAGGTCAGAAATGACTTACATAGAATTAACTCAGGTGGATACAGGGGACTGGTCTGGTGTGCAGGATGTATCTCTGGTTGCAAGCCTGGAATGTGGGGATAGATCCAGCTAGCTTTGGACCCTGCCCTGGGACTTGCTCTGTGGACCAGGCTGGCCTTGAACTCACAGAGATCTCTTGACTCTGCCTCACAAATACTGGGACATGTGCCACCACTGCCCAGTTTAAAATGTTTCTGTGAAGAAGAGTTTAATCCAACTTTTTAGAAGGTAGAATTGTCCATATGAATAAAAAGATTGATTTGTGGGTTAAAACAGCTTATTCTGAATTAAAAGCTATAATACAGAAGACAAAATGTCCTTTTGCCTCGAGTCCCACTTTTATCATTGAAAATCTCAGCTTCTGGCTCCAAATCTAAACAAGTCAGTGAGCTCTTTGCACCAAGACCATTTATAAAATGAACTCCAAATGCAGTATACGTCGGGCTCTAAAATGCCATGGTAGTAAGGTGTCTACATGGAGAAGTACATGTAGCTTCTTTCCACACAGCTTCCTCTGCACCTTTGAACTCTAATTAGCAGACTGCCCTGCAGGTTCATTGGAAAAGATTTATTATAAAACGTCAATTGTTTCCATATACAATGGATAACTCCTAGCTTCTTTGAGCTCTTTTCAATAAATGCTGAGCATTTTCCCAATTGCTGTCCCCAAACTACACTATCGTCACTGCAGTAGCTTTATAATCAGTTTGGGTATCTAATACATTAACTTTCTCTTCTTGACCTTGTTTTCTTTAATTGAAAATATTAATGTTGCTTTGTCTGTAGTGACATTTTGCCTGCATATATAGTCATTTGCCACATGTGTGCCTGGTGCACATTGGATCCCTTGACATTATGGACTTCTGTGAGTCACCATGCAGGTGCTGGGAATGGAATTCAGGTCCTCTGGAAGAGCAGTGACTGCTCTAAACCACTGAGCCAACACTCCAAACCCTTATCTTGCTTTTCTGTAAGCAATAGATCTCAGTATTTTGTAAAGAAATGGATATGCCTGAAATTTTTTATCCATTCATATTTTATGACACACAATTTGGGTTTGCAATTTTTTTTAAATTTCTCTTAAGGCCTGTGGAGTCTTTATAAAATCCCAAGACGATTTCTTTAAGATTTGTTCTGCTTTGCCGGCTTTGCATTATAAAAGCAGTTGTTAAATTTCATGTCTAACAGTTTCTAATAAATAGAAATGAACACCCCCCCACACACACACACAAACCCTAAGGTCTTGCTCTGTACCCTAAGCTTGCTGCAAACTAGAGATGTTTGTTCCCCATCCTCCAGGTTATGGGATTAAAGGCATGCACCACCATGCCTAGCCGAAATATGAGCTTTTTAGTATTGATTTTATACACAGATTAACATTCTGCTATACTCAAAGATCAGTGCCTTGCTTAGCCATCATCAAAAAATTTTCCTCCTGCAACAGGTGGGAATGAATACAGATACTCACAGCCACACACTACACAAAGAGTGGGAGAACTTGGAATATAGCCCTAAATGGGATGTAATTCCTCCCTGCAGGGCCATAAGAGCCATAGAGGATGGAGGACATCAAGAAAACAAGACCCTTTAAATCGATATGATCACAGCTCATACGAACTCAGACCGAGGTAGCACCAAGTCCTTTGCTTACACAGTATAGCTTCCAGGTTAGTGTTTTTTATGGGGCTCCTAAGTGTGAGAATAAGTGGGTCCCTGATTCTGGTGCCTTCTTTTGGATTGTTTTCCTTCCTTTGGCTTGTCTTGTTCAACTTCAATGTGATAGTTTTTGTTTTGTGTTATACTACTTTAATCTTTTGTATTTTATTATTATAAGTTAGAAGTATGTTTGCTTTCTAATGAGTAGATCCGGAGGGATGGAGATGTGGAAAGGAACTAGGATGAGGAAAAGGAACGAAAACTCTAGTTAGGATATGTTATGTGAGAGAAAAATCTATTTTCAATGAAAGGGAAAAATTTAATCTTTTAAAACATGCTATTTTAATTTCTCATGGCTTGCCACGTGAATATTTTCACATAAATTCAACCACATGAACAGAAGATGCTAGAAGTTATCTTTTATTTCTCTTTTCTGTCTCATTCCTTCCACTTCCTTTTGGCAGCCTTACTCTATTGATTATTTCACCATGAACTTGAGGAGAATATTGGCTAGAAAGGCTAGCAACCTTTTCTTATTCCCAATTTTGAAGGGAGTAATTCTCTCACTAAGTACTTGTGACATGTGTTGAGATTTTTTTTTGTTTCCACATAGATGTTTTATTAAGATTACCAAAATTATGTTCTGACACATTTTATTATAGATATTTGTATTTTAATTATTGCTGTAGAATTTCATGAGATCCACTCTCTACATCTGGTGAGATTTTCATGGTTTTGCCATTGGTCTGATTCTGGGGTCACTGCCGCTGCTTATTTGTGTTTGGTCCAGGGAATTTAACCTCAGTCTTCCTGCAGGTGAGATAGACAGCCGCTTTACTATTGAACTACATCCCCAACCACTTGTATTTTTTATTTTTGTTCTAAGACAGGTACTCACTATGCAGCCCAGGCTGGACTTGAACACATTGTGTATCCTAGGTTAGTCATTTCTCAGACTCCAGAGTGGCTGGGCTTCCAGGCCAGTGCTAAAGGACCTGAGCATCTTCAGTACAACAACTGAGCATTTGACTAAGACCCAGAGACTGTGCAGGTGCCAAGGGTAACAGATGAACTATTCTTGAAGAATGGGCTCTTAATTTTATTGAAGAAACCCAATACTGCTTATGCTAATAACTGTTACAAATATATATGTTTAATGAAGGCCTGTTATGATTTGAAAGTAAATGACCCCCCAAAGGGAGTGGCACTATTAAGAGGTGTGGCTTTGTTGGAATGGACGTGACCTTGTAAGAGGAAGTGTATCACTGTGGGGGTGGGCTTTGAAGTTTCCTTTGCTCAAGCTATGCTCAGTGTTAGACAATTCACTTCCTGTTGCCTGCGGATCAAGATATAGAACTCTCAGCTTCTTCTCCAGGACCATGCCTGCCTGTTTCCCTCTATAATGATAATGGACTAAACCGCAGAAACTGTAAGCTAGCTTCAATAAACTGTTTTCCTTTATAAAAGTTGCTGTGGTCATGGTGTCTCTTCACAGAAATTTAAACCCTAAGACTAAGGTGGGGCCATATATTACAAAGTGCACCAGCGGTGGTGGTGTATACCTTTAATCCCAGCACTCAGGAGGCAGAGGCAGGTGTATCCCTGTGAGTTCGAGGCCAGCCTGGGCTACAAGAGCTAGTTGCAGGACAGGCTCCAAAGCTAAACAGAGAAACCCTGTCTCGAAAAACAAAAACCAAAAAATGAAAAGAAGGGCTTGCAACATGGGGCAAGTAGATGCAGACATTGAAAGGAAAAATGGAAACCAAAAAAAGCATTTAAAAATATTTTTATGAAAGCCTCAGAATTAATGGGACTAGATAAACACTTGCTACATGTGTTGTCTAATTTATTCTCCAAAGAACCCTGTTATTTCCACTGAAGAAGGAAGGAAACTAAAGCTCTCAGTGGTTAAATGGCATGCCAAGTGTTACACAGCTAAGAAGTGCTGATGCTGGGGTTCTGAATCCAGTCTTTTCAGTTTCTTTTGGAGAAGGCAGAAGGACAGAGGGGAAAGAAAGTGCACAGGGTTTAGTTTTGATGAACAACACTTTCTTTAAATGACTCTTCTATATGAATAAGTTCTGAGCCAGATCACAGAGAATTTTCATGGAGAGAATTATAAAGTTTTTTGAAATTTTTTTTTTCCTGTGCAATATCACATCAATTTCTCTAAGTTAAAAAAAAAGCTTTATTGTATGCTTCTGGGCGTATGTGTAGAGCAAACGGATTGAATGCTTATCTGTTTTGTGGTAAAAAGCAATGCTGCCCTGTTACTGCTGTTAACTACTTAAGCAGCATATTCCAATCAACAATTTTATAATGGGCACACAGACACTGTGGCAGGAATTCCTGTTACAGAGAAACTGGTGTTATCACTTGAGTTTGACTTCTCTGTTAACTGAGTAAGCGAATCCCAGACTGGTCATTGTTTTGAACTATCTAATTCAAATTAGAGTTGTCACAATATAGCATGAGTTATAGCTTGCTAAGATGGAGTCAGCAACAAAGCAGAGAATGTGCTAAGGAATTATCCCACGTCTTTTAGAAAAGTATGTTTTTACTGACTCCCAGGAGAGAGGGGTTTCCCAAAAGTCTTGCATTTGATCCCAAACAAAACTTCTTAGATGTTTCCAAAATGATTTAGCAATTTATTACCACTACATATCTAAATGGTTCTTGGAAATAACAAAAAAAGAAAACACAGGCTTTAGGACTCTTCCCGACTGAGGCCTCCAGCCAGACTCAAAACAGTTAGAGCCACACCTGGAAAAGAAACTCGCTCTGACACACTGACCCACACCAGAATCACCTACAGAGACAGGGTTGTTGACATATATTCTCCAGAAGTGAAGGATTCCATCATAGAGCAGACTTTGAAGCCATCTTAAAGGACTTGGTCTAAGGAGGTGAAGACTTTTGACTCATCTGTCTCGAAGTGGATAAGCCTATGCCAGGGCCTCCTAACTGCATTAGCAATGCTTGCATTCCACGGGGACTTGAAGAATGAACTAATGCTAAATGCTCCCATGAAAGGAATTATGGGGACAACGAAGGAGAAAAGGGTTGATGACTTAAAAGCTGGGATAGATGATTATCAAGTCGTGTGTCCCTTTCCTCAACTCTCCACGTCCTCTCTTTAACATAGGCCTGGGGCTTTTATGTGCTGACTTCTAATTCTAATGTTTGGTCTTCTGAGCAGGAACAGATCCCTTTTACGTCTTCACGTCTTCCCTGTCCTCTCTTTCATCTCATCCTTATTTCTTTAGTTCTCAGAGTCCATAAACAGTGAATCTACAAAAGCCTTGAATCCTAATTCCTTTATACTGAGGTTGGAAATTAGAGAGGGCAAAGACATGGCTTTAGAGTCTCTATGCTCTCTACCTGCGGGTTGTGACCCTTTTGAGCGTCAAATGACCATTTCACAGGGGTTGCCTAAGACCGTCAGAAAACACAGGTTTATATTTACGTTATGATTCATAGCAGTGGCAAAATTATAGTTATGAAGTAGCAACAAAAATAATTTTATGGTTGGGGCTTCACCACCCCATGAGGGGTCTCAGCATTAGGGAGGTTGAGAACCACTGCTCTAACCACTGAGCTAGAGGCCAAAATATTTGGAGACATTTTAAGACACTGAGGCCAGAGCCTAAAATCAACTGTGCTGATCTAAAGTAAAAGATAATCCAGCATGTGAAAGCATCATTTTTCAATCCTAGGGAGACTGAATTTTAAGCATATGGCACTTGGTTGCTTACAATGATTGTCTATCCCTAGTAACTGTCCACTAGGAAAGATATACCATAATTTCTAGTGCTATGTTAGTTTTCTCAGGTCTCTGATTTAGAGTGTCCTGAGTTCACTGTGCAAGACACATGGCATGAAAAAGATCCGAGGCAGCACATGACCTGATATGCTTGGGATTCCTTTGAAGGCTGGAAGACAGAAAGGAAGATGTAGCCTATATAGATGGTCTGACAAATGGCAGGAAAATAAGTAATTTTTCAAAGAACATTGTCAGCACAGACTTTGAGAATAAAAAGAACTGAGACCTGAAGAAATCAAGGATGGAACTGGGGTTAGTCACCCAGGAGGGTATTCAGTGATAAATCAGATCTCTAGCTACTCAGAAATGGAGCAGGTTCTACAACGAGGATGGAGCACCACTTTGAGGTCGATGGAGCCCCAGAGGCCAAGGTGTGAAAACTGCAGGTGTCAGTATTCATCTCGAGCTGAGCCACGAAGCTGTGAATCCAACTCTCGAAGAATACCTTCATTATCTCCAGGCCTTTGTACAGGAGGAATCACAGTTCTCACTTGAGTCACTGAGTAGGATGGATACTGCAAGGCTATCTCAGGTTAATGCAATTTTTTCCTATTGGAACTTCCTTCTTTTCAAGACAACTTTAAACTGCTTCTTCTCCTCGTCCTTCCTCTTCCTCCTCTTCTTCAGATTTATTTAACTTATTTTACATGTGTGAGTGTTTTGCCTGGATTTACATATGTGCAGAATACCCACGCCTAGTGCCCCTGGAGGTCAGTAAAAGTCAGATCCCATGGAATTGGAGTAGCAAATGGCTTTGAGCCACCATGTGGCTACTGGCAAACAAACCCATTCCTCTGAAAAATCAACAAGTGCTCTTAACTGCTGAGGCAACTCTATAGTCAATAGGCTTCTTTATAGAATAAATGTTTTTTATTGATTTTTTTCCAAAATTAAATTCAAGGTATTTGAGCACTTATTCAAGGCTGGGACTTTGCTGAGGAGAAGTGCAGCGGTTGGACAGGGAGCATTTCTGCCCCTAAGGGTGGATGTTGGGTTGGAGAACAAGCTCTGCACTAGCGACCAGAGCCAGGAAGCTGAGTTTAACCACATGGAGTCTGCTCTCCAATTCCTTGGGCTTCGTTACATAGATTGTTAGTCCTGTTCGTCCACAATCAGTAACTGTATTTAGGGGACATAAACACAACTGAGAATGTTTTTGAAATACCAAGAGGGTTCTACTATTTTCTCAGAATTTTATGACTTTCTGAAAAGCTGTTTATGTGCATGTGTGTGCACATGCATATTATGTGTGTTTGCATCTGTCAAAACAGATTGGTTTCTTGAAGAAGCCCCACAGGATGACTGAATGCAGCCTGGTTCTCTTCCCCAACTCCTCTCCCTGTCCCATCTTTCTCTCTTCCCCTTCCCTTTCTCTGTTTTTCTGTCCCCAATCCCTCCCCTCACACAATTGTTCTTTAAAGTTAACCCTAGAGGTATTTTTTCTGCTGCCACTTTTTGACTTTACTTACTCTGTCTTTGGCCTTGCTCTTGGGTGCTGGTCCTCGGCCAATGCTGAGAAATGGCAGCACTGGTGACCGGTCCAACTAGACTTTCCTCCTTGATTTCAGTCTACTTCCTCAGACTGGTCTTCGAGATTTTGGCCTGCTTTCTCCGGCTGGTTTTCGTGTTGGTTCTCCCTCCCAAAGCTGACTTCTGGCAGACTCGTCTTTTTGAGTTGCGGGTGTTTTGTGGTCAGTAAATCAATATAATTTTAGTGACAGCAGAAAGGAGGAAAAGTTGTGCAATTCTTTTATTATTCTTAATCGCTCCCCCAAGAGAAATAAATCTGGAAAAGGAATAGGGAGGTTCAGTGGGAAAGGCCAGAGAGAAGGCTGTTTCTGAGAAGACAGGATTATAGCAACAGCTGCGCAGGGCGGGAGGAGCTTGCCCTGGAGCTCACATGAACTACTGACAGCTCCTTACTTATACCTCCCCCATTCCCTGCCCACCCGCACCCACACCACTTCTAGCGGGTTTATAAAGTTAAAGCAATCCATTTAGGAGGTCTGTGACCATGTTTGGTTATATTCCCTCATGGGATAGTCCATCCACCTAGACCCATCTAGAGCCTAGAAGCCTCGAAAGACTTATGGCTTCATGCTGTATCTTTGGCTGGACAATAGTGACATGTAAGTCTTCTATAACAGGATAGACCATCAGCAAACTGCAGTGCCCTTTTAACGTGGACTTATACTCAGTAGCAAAAAAAGAGAATGAGCCATGTATACACAAAACAATATGGATGCACATTAAACATAGTTCTTAGTAAGAAAAGGATTTGTACAAAAAAGTGCATATTGCATTAATCCATGTGTATGCAGTTATAGACTAGACAGCATTTGTATATATTGGGGACAAAAAATTGGAACAGTGATTGTGTGGCTCGATGGAGCAGGGAAGGAGATCCAAGAACAGAACTTTTCTAGATGGCTGTGACGTTCTGTATCTTGATAAGGTTTTTATCAATCCTGACCCAAGAATTCTGCCTAAATTTGTGCATTTGGAGCCAGCCGGTGGTTGCACAAGCTCGGGAGGCAGAGGCAGGTGGATCTCTGTGAGTTCGAGGCCAGCCTGGTCTACAAGAGCTACTTCCAGGACAGCTAGGGCTGTTACAGAGAAACGGTGTCTCAAAAAAACATATATATGCATTTGGGGCCTGTAGAGGTGGCTCACTGCTTAAGGGAAACCACTATTCTGTAGAAGATCAAAGTTGGGATCTCTGTATCTATAACTGGTGGCTCACAACTGTCTGTAACTCAAGCTCCAGAGGGATTAATGCCCCCTTCTGGCCTCCTTGAGCACCTGCATATGTATGCACATACCATCCTATGGACACAAAAACATAGAAAAATTGTTTTTAGATAGTGCATCTCATGAACACAAATTTTATTATGTAAAAGAACAACAAATATTGAAAATGTTTGAGGGAAGTGAACTCTATGTATCCCATACTTAAAACAATAAAAAATGGACTGATTGATGAACACAGAACTAAACAGATGGACATACACTATAACAACTATAATGATAATTAATTATAGAATCTATGTATTTGTAAGAATGTTCTCTACAAACTTAATCCACTTTTCTATGAACTTGAGAATTTTTAAATTTCACCGTTCAGTGAGGAAAATAATAATATATGATTATATATCAAATATACTTACAAAGCATTTCAAAGATCTGATTAAATCAACAATACCCCAAAAATAGAACACATTATAAGCATGATTAAATATTTTGTATAAGCATGATTAAATATTTTGGCAATATTTAGGCCTTTATCTTTTTTATAATAAAATAGAAAAAATGCATGGAATTGAGGAGGTAGCTCAGTTGATAAAGTGATTGTCTTTCAAGAATAAAAATCTGAGTCTGATTCCCCAGTACAAATGTAAAACAATAACAAACAAAAAATGCAAGCCATGGGCTGGAGAGATGGCTCAGCGGTTAAGAGCATTGCATGTTCTTCCAAAGGACCCAAGTTCAATTCCCAGCAACCAAATGGTGGCTCACAACCATCTGTAATGAGGTCTGCTGTCCTCCTCTAGCAGGCATATATGCAAAAAGAATATTGTATCCATAATAAATAAATACATATTTAAAAAATGCAAGCCATAATAGTGTGGGGTATAACTCCATAGCTTGGTCATGTTGGTATCTGGTCCTTGCTGGCTTACTTAATGAATCCTAGGCCAGTTTTTAAAAGAACAAAAAGCTGCCTGATAAATGTAGATGCTGCTTCAGAATGACACAGTAGGATGTCCTCTAACCTTCAAACACACGTTCACACACACATGCACATTTGTATACCCATGCATGTGCACCTCCCCCTGAGCACAAAATAAGACCTGTGATAGTAAACATTGAGCCCATTGCAGTGGGCTCTAATTCCACTACTTCCTGCAGGAGACTTGGGGAATGCCTCCCTTCTGAAAGAGAACGATCTAGTTCCTTATATTTCCAAAGTTTGAGTTTCATTCTTGTGTTTGCTGACCACGGTTTATCTTTGGCATGGCTCCTTTATCTCTTCAGAGACAAACAGAAAAAGCTGCAAAGAGAAAAGACAAATATGAATGCCTACTCTCGAGCCCCACCCTCATTGCCTCAGAGTTCAAAGCCATGTTTCCAGCTTTTCTCATTATAGTGATATCCATCTTTCATTGCGGATCCTCTGATTGAAAGCAAAAAAAAAAAAAAAAAAAAAAAAAAAAAAGTAGCTAATATAGGTATATAGGTGCTATTTTTCTAAGAGCATCCTATGAATGCATACGATACTAAGTTACAAGAGGCCTTCACTTCCTGTACTATTATATCACTGTAGTTTAAATATCATAATTTGGAATTTACAAGGGCTATTATCTGTGTGTTAATAGAAAGCTGTATAAAAACCCAAGAAATGTCAACGTAGACCATTCGTATTTAAATGGTTAAGAATTTAGACAATTTGGGTAGTAATTTACTGTGTCAAAAGGCAACACACAAGCAAAATACCCACCTGTCCACTGTGCTCATCTTCTGTCGCAGACAATGCAGTCATCAGTGCAGTCATTGTATCCCTTTCTCTTGCTCTTGCAGCAGCAGATGAAAACACGGAAGTCACCCAGCATGAACGCCAGCTCATGAGTCCAGACACAATTCCCCTTTCCCACGAGCAGCAAGGGGCCCTTCCCTGCACTTTCCAGACAACCTTGGTAGCCATGTGTTTTGATGTCTGTCTAAACAAAGTAACACTTCATCATTGTGTTATATAAGAGCCTGAGATTTAAACCGAAGATCATCTCTCCAGGGTGTGGAATTGAATACAAGAGATTTTAGGAAAAACAACAGAAAATATGGGTGCATACCTACTTATTCCTCGTGGAGATTTATTGTTAAAAGGGATAGATGTGGTTTATAGTTTCTGAAAATGATGTGGAGCGCCAAACAATTTCTCAGCATTGCTTTGGCATCAACTTTCAAAAGAATGAATTTCATTTATTCTTTACACACGTTAATGCTATTGACTCTTGTAATTTCCTTTTTGCTCTAATTTACTTCAGAATATGCTTTTTGCTCTCCCACCCATCTCACTCTCCCTCTGATTTATTGATTATCTTAGTATCCCTAACCCCCATAATAGTTACTACCCAAACATCAGTTAATGCTCTGTTTTGATCGTGGCAAATTCTGGCTTGCAATCTTACTCATTGCTTTAGCTTCATGTTTCTGTTTAGTTCATATATATTTGTACATACACACACACACATATATATGTATATATGTATTTCCCTCCTGTCTTTCATACTTGGTTATATACTTTTGAAATAATTGTTAGACAGTCAATGTGAAGCGAAAAACTTTTCAAATAATTTTATAAACCCAGAACAATTTTGTAATGAAAACATTAAGGAAGTATCAAAAAAGAATGAAATAAATAAGTGAAATTGATCTTAATTGTCAATATAAGCACATATGCATACTACCTTGAATAATAGAAAAAACATTTCATAAGAAACTACTGTTGAAGTACCAAAATAAGTTTTATCTTATTTGAATTTAATAGGTTTCGTAGGAGCCTAGGCAGTTTCGTGGATGCTCACCTTACTAGACCTGGATGGAGGTGGGTGGCCCTTGGACTTCCCACAGGGCAGGAAACCCTGACTGCTCTTTGGGCTAACGAGGGAGGGAGACTTGATTGGGGGAGGGGGAGGGAAAGGGGAGGCGGCAGTGGGGAAGAGACAGAAATCTTTAATAAATAAATAAATAAAAATTAAAATTAAAAAAAAATGATTTCCATATATTGCTATATTTGGTCAATATGTCTTCATGTGAGATATTAAAAAGTAAATTCGTCTGAGTCTAACAACTGATGAGTGATGTAATTAAGATCCATTAACAGCCATTAAATGTAGAGAATCTGAGCAAACTTTGAATGCAAAGAAAATGGGAAGATAATACAGACTTTAGTGAAGCATCTATTGTGATGAATAAAACAATGAAACAGTTTTAATTAAAATAGATATTAGGATAGGCTCTAAAGCTACAGAGAAACCCTGTCACAAAAAAAAAAAACAAAAACAAGCCAGGCGGTGGTGGCGCACGCCTTTAATCCCAGCACTCGGGAGGCAGAGGCAGGTGGATCTTTGTAAGTTCGAGACCAGCCTGGTCTACAAGAGCTAGTTCCAGGACAGGCTCCAAAACCAGAGAGAAACCCTGTCTCGAAAAACAAAAACAAAAACAAAAAAACGGAAAAAAAAAACAAGAACAATAAACTGATATCAACTATTTTATTATCATATTGTTTATTATTATATTTTTGGTTCAGGTAAATATGTGTGGCTAAAATTCCTTCCCAGAAGTTAAATGTAAACTCTTTATCCCTTGTTCCAAGACTCCAATGACAAACTAAGGTACCATATGCCAAAGTTCACTCTGGGAAACAAATGGGTTTGTTGGGTTTCCTTACATAGCTTAGGTCAGGGATGACTTACAGAGGTGTGAATGCTCCTCTCCCAAGCAACAGGGTTTGAAGGGTCCAAGATCATGTCATGGCCAAAGGGCAGTCTTTTCAAAAATAATGCTGGGAAAACAAGATACCCAAACACAAAACAACCAAGCTGAATATTTATTCTCTAACATGATGTTTAAAATAATGAAATGAAAACAAATCGGTCTTTCACGTCCTTTGTTAGTGTTACCCCAAGATATTTTATGTGATTTGTGACTATTGTGAAAGGTGATGTTTCTCTGATTTCCCCCTCCGCTTCTTTATCCTTTGTGTATAGGAGGGCTACTGAATTATTTGAGTTGATCTTGTATCCTGCCACTTCACTGAAGGTATTTATCAGCTGTAGGAGTTCTCTGATAGAGTTTTTTGGGTCACTTATATACACTATCATATCATCTGCAAATAATGAAAGTTTAACTTCTTCCTTTCCAATTTGAATTCCCTTAATCTCCTTATGTAGTCTTATTGCTGTTGCTAAAACTTCAAGAACTATGTTGAAGAGATATGGAGAGAGTGTACAGCCTTGTCTTGTTCCTGATTTTAGTGGAATCGCTTTGACTTTCTCTCCATTTAATTTGATGTTAGCTGTCTGCTTGCTGTATATTGCTTTTACTATATTTAGGTATGATCCTTTTATCCCAAATCTCTCCAAGACCTTTATCATGAAGGGATGTTGAATTTTGTCAAATGCTTAAGTATCTTTTGGCTATTTGAAATTCTTCTGGTGAGAATTTTCTGTTTATTTTAGTACACCACTTTTTAATTAAGTTGTTTAGAATTTTAATGTCTAATTTCTTGAGTTCTTTATATATTCTGGAGATCAGTCCTTTGTCTGATGTGGGGTTGGTGAAGTTTTTTCCCATTCAGTAAGCTGCTTTTTTTGTCATATGTAAGCTTTGCTTTACAGAAGCTCCTCAGTTTCATGAGGTTCCATTCATTTATTGATGCTCTTATTGTCTGTGCTACTGAGATTATATTTAGGAAGTGGCCTCCTGTGCCCATGCATTGAAGGTTACTTCCCACTTTCTCCTCTATTGGGTCCAGTGTGATTGGATTTATATTGCGGTCTTTAATCCATTTGGACTTGAGTTTTGTGCATGGCAACAGATATGGATCTATTTTCATTCTTCTAAAGATCGACATCCAGTTTTGCCAGCACCATTTGTTGAAGATGGTTTCTTTTTCCCACTGTATCTTTTATGCTTCTTTGTCAAAAATCAGGTGTTCATAGGTGTGTGAATTAATATCCGGGTCTTCAATTCGATTCCATTGGTCAACGTCTTTGTTTTTATGCCAATACCAAGCTATTTTCATTACTGTAGCTCTGTAATAGAGCTGGAAGTCAGGGATGGCAATGCCTCTGGCAGTTCCTTTATTATACAGGATTGTTTTGGCTATCCTGGGTTTCTTGTTTTTCCATATGAAGTTGAGTATCGTTCTTTCAAGGTCTGTGAAGAATTATGTTGGGATTTTGATGGGGATTGCATTGAATCTATAGATTGCTGTTGGTAAGATTGCTATTTTTAACTATCATTCCTATCCAAGAGCATGGGAGATCTTTCCATTTTCTGGTATCTTCTTCAATTTCTTTCTTCAAGGACATAAAGTTCTTGTCAAATAGGTCTTTCACTTCCTTGGTTAGTGTTATCCCAAGATATTTTATGCTATTTGTGGCTATCATGAAAAGTGATGTTTCTCTGATTTCCCTCTCTGCTTCTTTATCCTTTGTATCTGTGGAGGGAGAGGGAGGGGACTGGGAGGAAGGGAAGGAGTGAGAATTTGAATTGTTTTTTTTTAGTAATAAAAAAAGGGAAAAATAAATCAAGAGCCTAAACTTGAAAGCTATGACTTTTAAATTCATAAATTAAAACATAAAGCCTTCATAACTTTGGATTTCATAGATATGGTAACAAAATATACTGGTAATAAAAGAAAAATACACATTCTACTTTAGAAGAAAATCTCTGCATTAAAAGGCACTACAAAAAAGAAAAAGGAAAAGAAAGAAAAGAAAACAAGGAGCAGGTACATGGAAAATTAAATCTTGTGCTCAGGAGATGCTTGCACAGAAGCCCTGTGCCTTGTTGGTATCAATATAATAGCTAAGGGAAGAGAATAATAATTTTTTAAAAAAACTCAAAACAGAATGATTCCATCCTGCCAGTCCCAAAATAAGTGAACATATGGTTTTTAAGACACATATGTGCATCTGTGACGATATCAGCGTTATTAGCAATAGCTGAAATGCGGGAGTAACCTAAGTATCCATCAGGAGTGTATATACATGTATATATATATATATGGAATTTTGCAAATTACATATATACATATATGGAATTTTAAAGAAAGAAAATTCTGGCATGTGCTATAGTATAACAATATCTATATTGTACATATATGACATGTATATTGTATATATTTGATATCTTGATACATCTTAAAATGATATATTGGAGACATCTTAAAATATAATTTTACTTTTTAAATTAGCATACAAAATTTTAGATATCTATAACATCATTTTTAAATAAAGTGTGTTATAGTTCATTTTCTCTGTCCTAATTTCTCTACCTCCTTTTCTCCACTTTTGCTTTCATGTGTCCTTGAACACACACACACACACACACACTTGAATGTGCTCTGCATCTATTCTTATCCTCTCTCGATCTCCTTTAAAGTTTTTATGGGTTTTATTCACATTACTGAATCAAATGGTCACAAAATAGGGAAAATGCATGCTTATCCTGATAATGCCCTTGCAATAAATAAAAAAGAACTTAGCCACTCTGACTTTGCTTTAAGTATAAAAATTCTGCAAAGTGGGGCTATTTACAAAATTGAATTATGACCGAAATATATGTGGTGCTTGCCTGGAGAAAGACAAACAGCATCTCAGCATCTGGGGCTGGGTGTGTTAGTTTGTATCACGTGTTTGCAGAAATGATTTTTAGCAGTTGTCTTTTACCAGGAGCATATTGACACTCAGCCTCGTTTCTTTTCGTGGAAGTACATTTGAGCTTCCAGAGATGAATGGAAATGGTAACTGCCTCCATGAATGGCTGAATCTAAACCATGAGAGTTTCAGGGCCTTCTGTAAGCTCATTTTATGATGCCTGAAAGCAAGCCACTCCTTGAGACTTCTTATGGGTTACCCCAAGTCTTCAGATTCCTTCCACAAATAAATGTGCTGCTGCCTATTATTTTTTGATTAAAGGGTTAAGAGGACATTCACAGGACATGGTTGACCTGAATTTGTTATTAACGGCTGATCACATGCTTCTGGCAGGCCGAGTGGTAACACTGGCTTCCACAAGAGAGGATGTTTTGGAAAATGATAATGTGTGGGAATTTTTGTGCCAGTCCATTCTGTGCTGGCAGAGCCTCCATCCTAGTGTCTGTTTCCTTTGGTTTGGTTTAACCTATTTTTCAATATTGTGAGTTCACATTCTTTCCAAGACTCTGGAAAGGGACTTTCATTTTTTGCTTAGCATCAGATGAGATTTTACTGCAAAACCTCAAACCGTATTAAATTTGATCATTCTGAAACATGCCATTGACTCAAAGTTCCAGAGATCTACTTAAGTGTTGTTTCTTTGTCCAAAATTTTCCTTAAAGGAAATAACACAACCTTTCAGGCTCCACGTTGTCAGTCTTTGTGGCCTTTGTGAGGTGGTTGCTGTTTAGAGTACCTTTTATTAATTCTAAAATTTTTGTTAGTTAGAGGAATCATCTCTGGTTACAAAGTATCCACAGTCACCAGAATCAAACTTGAGT
This sequence comes from Alexandromys fortis, assembly GCF_014885135.2. Taxonomy (NCBI): domain Eukaryota; kingdom Metazoa; phylum Chordata; class Mammalia; order Rodentia; family Cricetidae; genus Alexandromys; species Alexandromys fortis. The sequence continues at coordinate 18,869,914 of NW_026067924.1, forward strand.
CTAAAGGATAAAAATTGTGAGAACATCTTCCTTTCTCATAGCCAAGACTCATGTGGAGAAGGTATGATACTTGTATCACACTGATTGTGAATTTTCATTCACCAACTTAATGACAACCTGTACATCAACATAGCAAAGTCGAGATAAAGAGATTAAACCTAGTTGCAAGTCCCATCTCATGATACTCCCAAAAAATCATTCCTTTCTTAGTAGCATTTTCTTTCATCATGTTTAGAGAGCTGTGTTGGAGGTAGTACCTCTGTCCTCATCATCCTGAGGAGAAACAAGAATGTGTGCAAGCACCGTTAGTGTTACATTTCAAAAGAGACAGTAGGCCTCTTTTGTGGGTCTACAAATTATGACTAGTTTTTTTTCTTTAATTGCCCCCTTTCCCCTATGGATAGTCTCTTTAATTCTTGGGAACCTTCTATCTCTCACCAATGGTGATTTAAAAGATTTTGAATAATGACTCTGCATATATTTGTGGATGTTTCAGCTTTGAGTTATATATTTACATGTGCGTATGTATTTTCCTGATGAATCAGTGGAGGAAGACCCTATGATGCCATTGGAACGGGGCCATGGGACCCCGTCATTTGCAAGAGCACCTGTTGCCCATGGTACTTTCCATCTTCTGAACTCTTTTAGTCTTCTTTGGGTTTGCTCTTTATAATCCCATGATTATAGTGAATAGTAATGCGGCTGGACAGACAAGCCATATATGCTTTGCTTAAATTAAAAGCAAGGTTGGGTGTCCCTTTTGTGGAACTTGCATGTTACACTTGCTGGGACATGTTATCACTTCTCCTTCAAAGACCTTGACCTTTGTGCTTCTTTAGAGCAGTGTGCAGACTAACACTGCATCAGGTGACAGTTAAGTACCCTAACATGAGTATATATTTATAATGAGAAGTTTAACAAGATTAAAGTATAAATTTAAAATAGTAAAATTGCAAATAAATCTGGGGTTGTGTGCTCTGAGTTATAAAGGATAATATGTATGGGTTAGAAGGGTAGGAACAGATATTCTTACATTAGCAGAGGTATTAACTTGTGCTAATGAAAAGAGTTAGAAGAAGCCTGACAGCGATTGCCTATGGTTCTTACCTGGATTTTGAAGATTGTGTTGGTCCACACCCTTTGATTCCATCTCCTGTTCACTCATTTCTCTCTGCCCAGTGAAAGCATTACTTAGGACCTGTGAGCAATACTTTGAGTGTAACTGCTGATATATTGTCTAGTTCATTTTCTCTTGATATAAAAAAAACACTTGAAGATGAATACTCTATATAAATAAAAGTGATTTGCTTGGGCATAAATTTTTTAAAAACACACAGAAACCAGGGGCATGGTATCAGTATCCAATTTGCTTTATAAGGATAGCGTACTGCCCCATACATGAAAGGAAGATGGGAGGAGAGGCTAAAAGAAGACAAATGAGCAATAGGGCAGAAAGGGGGAGACTTACTCCACAACAATATACTCTGATCAGAATTAATTCCCTCTCCCGGTCTCATTAGAAGGACATTAATTCCTCGTTAAAACTCTACCATTCTTCAACAGCATTACATTAGTGTCCAAGTCACAATAAGGGTTCTGGTGGGGTACAGTTGTAGCAGATCAAAGCAAATATTATAACATTCAAATAACATGAGTTAGATAATAAAAATTAAATGTGTAAGAATTTCAAAATGAGATTATTCAATCTACTTGAATTTAGACTTATAAAATATAAATATAAATGCCTAGAATTGGCAATGCGCATGAGTGTAGACACAGTCTACTACTATCCACACTGCAGCTCACCATATTTTCTGATGAGGAGTTCACAAATTTCTTTGCACTACTTCTGCTCACAAGTAGCTTATGTTGCCATTGCATCCTTTATCATCCCCACAACCTCATAAACACTTTGTTTTCTCTTCTCCCTGATTATAGCCATCTTAGTGAACACAAAGTGGTATTTCACAGCATTTTGATTTGCATTTATTTATTAATTGATAATGTTGAACACCTTGTCATTTACTTTGTCAAGTGCATATCTTCTTTAGAGAAGTATCCACTTAAGTATTTTACATATTTCTTTATTTAGGTTGAGCTACGGTCTGAAGATGTGTTTAGGAACCTGATGCATATACTATGCGTATTAATTAGAATTAAATATTGGAGTCTTACAACTGGCCAACATGCAAAGAAAAAGAAACTGAAGAATAGTCAGCCCTAAAAAGAATATCTCTATGCTGTGGGACAAAGGTCTTTTATCCTGTCACTTCTATTATTTTTAATAAAATGCTGATTGGCCAGTAGCCAGGCAGGAAGTATAGGCAGGGAGACCAGGCAGGAAGTAGAGGTGGGGCAATGAGAATGCTGGAAAGAAGGAAGTGCAATCTGCAGTTGTGACTCAGCTAAAGAGGAAGCAAGATAGCAAGCCGTGACTGCCTCACCAAAAAAGGTACCAAGCCACACGGCTAACACAGATAAGAATAATGGGTTAATGTAAGATGTAAGAATTAAGCCAGGCGATGGTGGCACATGCCTTTAATCCCAGCACTCCGGAGGCAGAGGCAGGCGGATCTCTGTGAGTTCGAGACTAGCCTGGTCTACAGAGCTGGTTCCAGGACAGGCTCCAAAGCCACAGAGAAACCCTGTCTCGAAGAAAAAAAAAAAAGAATTAATTAATAAGAAGCCTGAGCTAACAGGCCAATCAGTTTATAATTAATGTAGACCTCAATGTATTTATTTGGGACTAAACAGCTACAGGACTGGGCAGGACAGAAAACTCAGTCAACACCTCTATCACCCCATGTATCACAATTTCTCTCCTCCTGAGGCTCAAGGATCATTTTTTTAAAAAAAAAAAAAAGTGGGGAGCAGGGAAAGAAAAATTGTAAGAGCAGTAAGTAGTCTTCTACACACGGAATCTATTTTCTGGACATAGCAGGGTGACTGCTCATATGAATTCACAACAACTAAGATAACATGTACAAGACCTGTGTAATATTAATCCAGACAAATTTGATAGATTCTGGTAAAGGGAGAGTAAATTTCTGTTAAAGTCCATACAAGATTGTCCATGCCTCACTGAAGACCAAACATCATAGAGTATATGGATAAATTTTACTTGATTGATTTAAGGAGAAATAAAGGACATACAGTTGGGTAGGTAGGGAAGAGGGAAGTGCATCTGGGAAGAGTGGAGGAAGGGGGAAAACAATCAAAGTATATTAGATGCAATTGTCAAAGAAAAATCAAAAATTAGAGGAAGAAGATTGAGTCTTTGGGAAAGTGATTAGATCATAGAGTCTCCACCCACATGAATGGACTCAATTCTTTGCATAAGAGTCTGAGGGAAATGACCTAGAAGGGTGGTGAGGGCACAGGTAAGGCACCATTGAAGAGAAACAGACCTTAATCATATACAAGAATGCGCTGGTCCATTGATTGTGGACTGAGCAATTGCTGGAACTAGGAGTAATACTTTTCTGTCACTTGTAAATTTCCCTGAAATTGGAATGGGGAGATGATTGTGGGCAAAGCACTTGCCATGCAAACATAAGAACTGGAGTTTGGTTCCTCGAATCCACATAAATATCCAGGCTGTTGTGACTGCTCCCTGCAGTCCTAGTACTTAGAGCAAGCTGGCTACATAGACTAGTCAATTTCTGAGTTCTGGGTTCTATTGGAAGAACCAACAGGCAAGTCTTCAAGGCATTTTCTTGATGAATGATCCCATCCCACTGCGGAAAGTGCCACCCCGGGCTGGTGGTCCTGATGATAAAGGAAAGCAGACTGAAAAAGCTAGGAGGAACACACCAGTAAGCGATGCTCTCCCATGGCTTCTGCTTTAGTTTCCGCCTCCAGGTTCCTGCCGTGATTTCCTGCCATGACTTCTTTGCTGATGAACTGTGATGTGGAAGTCCAAGACAAGTAAACCCTTTCCCTCCCAAGTTGCTTTTGGTCATCATATTTTATCACAGCAATAGAAACCCTAAGACAACTCTTTCCAGTTGATTTATTCTTCTGATACCCTTCTCCAGGCTCTTACCTGCCTCTTTCACCAGAGGGTTTACTGCCCAACATCTGGTGCTGAGAGAAAGCTACAGAAAACCATGAAAGCTCACTCACTCTACGCCTATGGGGTTTGGGGTTGGGAATAAATATAAACTCTGTGTGAACCTACTGAGGCTAAAATGAGCGAGGACATGGGGATAAAATGTTAGGTTGGGATGGCAGAAAACCAAAAGTGTTTGGTTTATCTCCCAAGCTTTTTTCTAAGATAGAGATATTCTTGGCTCTTTAAGAACTGGTATGCAACTTCTACTGAACGGAACATTTAGGATGCTCCATTATGTCATTGATACCTTGAACTAGCGTTCATACTTTTGACCTGGAGAGCTAACTCTGTTTGAACAGATATTCTTGGAATCGGCCTTACAAAACAGACTCTCTATTACAGTCTGGGCTAACTGCACAGTGGAGCAGAATTTAACAGAAGCTAAACTGTTGGGTTACACAGGAGCATGGAAGATTCACCACAAATTTCAGATCATTCTACAAAGGAAGTGAGAAGTTAGGAAACCTTGTTATTGCAACCTCGCCGGAATCTCAGTTGAGCTGCTCTGCTACCAAGATTATGTGTATAAGAATATTATACCATGAGGAACTCGTAGGATGAATGGGGACTCCAACATCTAGTGCTGGTTAAGTACCTCTGAAGATTAAGCACAGCTACCACCTGTGCCTGGTAACAAGGTTAAGTAATATACCACATATACTTGGTAGTATACTTGAAGTCTACAGTAAAAAAAAAAAAAAAAAAAGAAGTTTTTGTCTCTTGTATTTTCTTTGTAATTTTAATATGCAAACACTTTGTCTCTTGCTCAGATTTATCTGCTATCTTTTTTATTTTAATTAATTAATTTACTTTACCTATGAACACAGCAATACAGCTATATTAACAGTTAAGTTTAAATAAATAAAGTTTTTGCCAGGTGTGGTAGCACATGTGTTTAATCCCAGCACTCAGGAGGCAGAAGCAGGAGGATCCCTGGTCTACAGAGAAAGTTCTAGGACATCAGAGTTATGTAGAGATATCCTGTCTCAAAACAAAACAAAACTGAAATTAAGACTTCAGTTAGAGAAAACTGATAAATGTTATGCTTAGAGAAGACACATGAATAGCCATAAGATTATAAACAAATGATGTGAAAGCTATGCATACAGTTGGAGAAATTCAATTACAGGACCTGTATATTTTCCATTAAGAAGACAGTGATTGTTTAACATGGGAGCATCCCACGTTACAGCTCTGCTATCATGGTAAGAAATCAACCACAGAGAGGATGTGAGGAGATGAGCATGCCTGGCCTCTGAAAGCTTTTTGAAAACAGAGTGCAGAGTCTCACCCTCGCGGTCATCATTCACACTGTCATTTTGTTCCTTCTCCGTCATCTCATACTACGTCACTCCAACCCAAGGTGGACGTCAGGCTGTGCCAAATAGCACATCGAAATAGTTAGAACCCAGAGTTTAAACAAGATCCCTAGAAATTATACGCTAGAGCATAAAAATGTTAGGCCCTTTGTAGTCATTTTTAGCACAATGCTAAACCAATGGCTTGCCCTAGTCTGCTTCTCTGTTGCCCTGCTAAAACACTGATCATCTTGGGGGAAGAAAGAGTTTCTCTGGCTTACACATTACATTCTGTCATCCCGGGAAGCCAGGGCAGGAACTCAATGGAGGAACCCATAGACAGGAACAAAAGCTGGTAACAGGGAGGCAAGCAGCTTAGTGGCTTACTCCCAGGGCTGGCTAAGCTTCTTACATAGCCTGGGGCTGCCAGTCTGGAGATGGTACCACCCACAGTGGACTCCTACACCAATTAGCAGTCAAGAAAATGCTCCTAGACATGCAAGCAGGCCTGTCTGGTGGAGGCAACTGAGTTTTGCTTTTCCCAGGTGTGTCAAGGTGACAATGAAACTAACCAGGACAATGATGGTGCCACTCCATGTGATTAAACAGGCTTCCAAAGCTACCAGATTCCACTTATGGTTAATTACTTAAAAATCAGTCAGGAGATGTCTACAACCATCTAATATTTAGCATTACATTAGAAAACAGAATTTTGTCTTTTAATTATGTTTCTTACCACTAGGTGGCACTCACCAAAATTTTTATTCTATCATTTATTATTAATTGAATCTGTTTTTACACACATTGTAAAATGGCACAAGGGACATTGTGGGTGAGATCGAGGGGCCTCTGGACGAGCCGGAGACAAATCCGTCCTGCAGGGAGCTTAAGTGAGGAATTTATTGAGAGAGGGGTAAAGGGGAAAGAAAAGGAAAAGAGAAATAGAGAGAGAAAGGAGACAAAGAGGCAAGGACCAGCCTGCCTCTTCAGAAAGGGGAGGGAAGTGGAAATGGGCGGAGTTTGACTTTTAAAGGGACATTTTTAGCACCTGTGTACATAGTAGTGACATAGCAGCTATAAAACCCTAGGTTTGCCCCAGTATTGCCGGGTTTATCTCGCCAGGCGACAGAGGCCAGCATAATGCACCCTAAGAACATGCACACAATTCATGCCCTCCTCCACAGATCACTCTCTCCTATTCATTACTATTGGTTTGCTTTGTGACCCACTGAGACTAATTCAGGGCTACATGGCCACGGTTATGGAGCTATCTGTTTGAGCTGTGTGGGCTCAACGGTGGGTACACATCTAAAGACAGGGGTTCCTCAGCTTGCGGAACCTATCTACAGCCTTTAGTTCAAAGCTAAGGGTCAGGGCCCCATGAGTTCCTCCTTCCAACTTGCCTTATGGTTCCTAGGTTTAGTCTTGTGTGGAGCCAGTGTAGGTAACTGCAGCTAGTATGGGTTAACAATTTGGATAGCTGCATGAATCTAGATGATGGCTTTTTACAGCCTTTCATCCTGTCTTCTGGATCCTCCATACTTCTCACCCTCTTCCTTGATGTTCCCAAGCCTTAGAGAGGTGGTATTTTACTTAACATTGAAAGTGGGCATTTGCCCTACTAAGACATAGAATTCCTAGATCTGGACCATGAAGGTATTTTAATCAACTCATCGCAGTTTCAAATTTTCCATTTAAAGTTAGAAACTTCCATATTATAAAATTTTCTCTCTCTCTCTATTTCTCTCTCTGTGTGTGTTTGTTTTGTGCTGGCAAGCACTCTTCAAGTGAAGTATAGCCAAAGACCCTTAAAATTTGTGTCTCTGTGGGGTGGCTCAGTAAGTAAAGACACTGGTCATAGAAGTTCCATTCCCAAGACCCATAGAAGGCAGAAGGAGAGAATAGAGTCCACAAAGTGACCCTCCTTGTTCCACCCACACACAAACCATGCATACGTACACACACCATGCATATATCATGCATACACACATACAATACTAATAATTTACCTTATGACATAGTTTCTCCTAACAGACATCAAACCAGCTGAGGCTATCTGGTACTTCTGTGGGGAGTGCATGCATGCTCCATTAGCTACCATTTATTTTCATCCTGTGACTGGATGTTGTTTTCGTGATAATGTTTACACTATGGTTCTGCTAAAATTTTATGTTTTTTCTTAGGTGTGTATCTTTCTTCCAAGATAGAAAATATATTAATATTGAAATACTCTTCAGAAATATGTACTATGATGATAAAACAGAATAATAAAGAAGTTATGATCATAGAAATGAATCTTGAATTAAAGACAGATAATAGGGTTCAAGAGAAAGATAACAAGCAACAAGTTTTTTTTAACTTAATGAACTGTTTTCTTTTTTAATTTTTTATGGTTTATTTATCTTTATTTTATGTTCATTGGTGTGAAGGTGTCAGATCACCTGGAACTGGATTTTCAGACAGTTGTCAGCTGCCCTGTGGGTGCTGGGAATTGAACCTGGGTCCTCTGGAAGAGCAGTCAGTGCTCTTAACCACTGAGCCGTTTCTCCAGCCCCCAAGCAACAAGTTTTTATCTTGTTCGGTAAAACTGTAGCGTTCAGCAAATTTCAGTTGACTGTGCCAAGCACTGGGATTGACACTGTGTAGGTTAGCACATTAGATTTTCAAAATTGCTCGATGGCTTGTGTTGTTGTTTTTATTCATTCTGTGGGTAAGAAAGCAAGGTCTAGAGTTGAGTAATATCACTAAAGTAAGCACAAACATCAGTGAATCTGAGAAAAAGCACATTTTTAGCTTGTACTTTAAGCCCTTTCTACTAAGAGGTCACTGAATGGTAAGTTGGGTTGTAGCTTATCACTCATATTGAACCTTTCTAAGTCCCCAAACAGATTGACCTTAGTTTTCCCAGCTGAGTGGTGGGTGGACCCTGAAGAAAGACAGAGATAAACATTCCTTTATGTTTATCTTCCATTATGAAGTTCCCTCCAGACTCTGGAAGTCAGTTTGGATTGCACGCATCCTTTTCTTCTTTATCTGGACACTCCTTACTGTGAGAACTCCAAAATACCCCAGGTGCTAAACCTGCCCCACAAAAGAAAAATCTGGAAACCTGCTGATTCTGGTGGAAACTTTGCTTTTTATATTTTCTGTCAGGAAATGTCACTTTTGAGGGTCTTACAGGAACACAGCCACTCCCTAGCTCACAAGCTTTCTTCATCATTTAGCCACTGCAGAAGAGTGCTTTAGTGATGGGCCCACAAAGACCAGCACCATGGGGACAAGAAACTTGTTCTTTGTGTCACTTTCTGCAATGACACCTGGTCATTACATACAGGCTTGGTCCCTCCATACCAATTTAGTTTTATGATTTAGTTTTATAATTAAGATACTGAATTTACCTAAAATCCATTTTTACATGATTTGCATATAATCTCCAGAGTTGCTAAGATTAGGGGATATTCGGTTTCTTCCCTGTATTAGCTCAGTATTGCCTCTCCTCTCTCCCACCCTCTTTTATCAATTTCTCCAGATTTTTCCCTAATGATCATGACTCATTTTTATCCAAGACTGAATAACATTCTCCCATGCCAACAAAGACCTTGTTGCAAAACAGCCTGTACTCTGAACACTTGCAAACCCTTCCTATACCTAGAGAATTTCTCTTTATGAATGAAGCTATTTTGTACAGCTGAAGCACATATCTTTATAGGCTTGATTCAGACTATATGAAGCATCCTCAGCAGTTCAATGCCTAGAAGTTGACCTCTAAACCCATTTTTTTTTTTTTTTGGTTTTTTCGAGACAGGGTTTCTCTGTGGCTTGGAGCCTGTCCTGAAACTAGCTCTGTAGACCAGGCTGGTCTCGAACTCACAGAGAACCGCCTGCCTCTGCCTCCCGCGTGCTGGGGTTAAAGGCGTGCGCCACCATCGCCCGGCACCTCTAAACCCATTTAAAGGAAAAAGAAATCATTATTCTTTGCCATATAAGAGCTAGGGATCCATAAAACCCAACAACCAATGACAGCTAAAGAAAACTTTCCATTGAGGAAAATAAATAAATAATTATCTTTAAAGTTTGCTCTCACTTAAATACATTCTGTAGCCTTAGGCAGTGATTTGAGATGATGCACATGTGTAAAGGAAGTGCCAAGCATCGAGTTGAGTACCATGAAATGAACAGAATGGACATAGCCTTGGCTAGTGGTTAAACTTACTCTGGATGTACAGTAACCCAGAAACATAAACAAAGCTCAGCCAGTCAGGAGAGAGAGAAATCCTCAACACAACACAAAGTCAGAGTTGAAGTGAACTGTATGTACCAGCTCAACCTCCACCTCCCATCTCCAAATCTTTTTATTATTTCCCTAGCACCCCAACCCTACCTAGGCCATTTGTTGGAGCTCGAATACCAGGCTTGCCAACATCAGTGTTATCCATTTATAAATAACCACCACCTAACTTCTGAACACAACCAAACCATGGGCATCACTAACCAGGAGTATATCCGTTCTCTCCTAAGCATTAACATGTGCTGTCCATTCAGCAACATCCAGAAGTGGAATTGCAGACACATTCTGCCAATCCAGTTTAGAACAATCAGTCCTCGAGAGAGTATTTTGTCACTATAGTATTAATTTTTCTATAAATTAAAGAAACTGGCTTGTGAGGTCCATTTATCATCCTAAAATGGATGCTGTTAAGTAATTCTTTCACAACAGTGGGAGAACACATTTTGAAGCCAAACGGCAAAGATTACAAGTACAGGCCAGTCTCAGAGATCTTCTAATTCAGGTTTTTGTCCTTTTACTGTATAGGCAAAGTCTTACACAATGGTCTTCTCATCTGTTGGGGGAAGTGAAGGGAGCAAGAGTTTCAGCACTCCCTGTTTTCCCATGCTGTACTGGAGCTAAACGGACGTCATCTTCCCAAGCCACCCACCCCCAAAACCAGGATACTCTATGTAACAGTTCCAGGGTATAGCTTCGGGATGTTTGGTCAGAGGTAAGGAGGGGGGTTGTTGACATTGTGGCTGTTCTTCGTGGTTTGTAGGCAGTCTGTGTGTCAGAGTCGCTGTTATATTTCAATTCTCAGACTATAAATGGGATCCCATGCTCCAGGGTGCTTCAAATGAAAACAGAGACCTCCTTCTGTGGCTATGGAGTGACCTGCAGCATCGTGTCACTCCATCAGAATTCAGTCTTTTAACCAGAGTGTTTATTACAAGACGCAGCAAAGCAGAACAGAACCACAAGTAAACACGAAGCCTCCCCCATCATTTTGAATTAGTTTGAGGAGACCATTTTCCTTCATGGAAGGGGAAAAGTTTGCTTTAGTGCTCACTGTACCCAATAGCTGTGTCTCACAGAGTGAACTTCCCATGGACACTACAAAACAATCTGACCAAATGCATGCTCTACAGACCATTGCTTGGGCTTGATTTGAACAGGCATATTGAAATGAGTCTGAGGTTCAGAGAAGAGGATATAAGCAAGAATGCTTTAGGAACACGGGTTAAAATACCCAAGCAAGTCTATATCTTTAGAGTTTAGAAAAAATACTGAAAGAATTCATGATGTGTTTCTGATTACATGAGCTCACTCACACTAATCTACCTATATTATGTGTCCAACTAATGAATGTAGAAAAGATTAGAAAAATTGTGTTGCTAGCTTGTTGCTCTTTGTTGGTTTGGATTCATCAAAACCAATTTCACACTTTTATCCTATAATTTAAGGTATAGAAAAGAACATACAACTTTGCCTTCCTTCTTTTTTTCTTTTCCTTTGTTTAAAAAATTCAGTTGGCTAGAACTCTTCTTTCATCGCTTGAGGAAGTCATGCAGCTAGAAGATTGTGGGATAAATCAAAGCAAGCTGGTCTCCTTTCTAAATCATTAAACATTTACATTTGACTGGTGAGAGAGCATCTTTTTTTTAAGTGTCTTCACCCTCCGTTGAGCAAGAATATTTGGAAACAGTAATTTGGAGAATATCTCACTCTACCAGAAGGCTCAACTTAGCAAATATTTGCTGAGGGACTAAAAATTAAGAAGCAGGGGTGGATTTTTAAAAACATCATCCTTGGAGTCAAAAACATTCTAACCCAGCGAAGTGCAGGACATGTGGGTGGGGGGTTAATGGTGGGGCAAAGTGCAGGACATGTGGGTGGTGGGTTAATGGTGGGATTTGTTGAGTTTCACCAGCTTAGACCAGAATGAAAATTTGCTTAGATGGGCAATGGGTCTTTTTTCAGAGCCTGCCATTCTCCTCCCTAAAGTCAGGGGATTTGTTCCCTGGGAAGAGCTACGAAATCACTAGTGGTGTTGTGAAGCAATCAAGGGCACAGTGTAGAGACAGCTTCCACTCTGGAAAGACTGAGGTCGTGTGTGTGTGTGTGTGTGTGTGTGTGTGTGTGTGTGTGTGTGAAAGAACTTAAGAAAGCCTTCAAAGGTAACAGATACTTAACCACAAAGCAATAATAAGTCTACAGTGTGCTCTAGTTCCTGTGTGAGTTGTGGGTGATAGTATTTAAGGGTCCAGGGGAAAATTGAATTAAATGCTAATAAACTGTGCTGGAAGAAAAAAAATCATAAATCTACTTTTTCCATTTTCCAAAAAGCATTTCTGTGACTCTTCCATTTGCATACTTTGCAGATTGGGCAAAACCGTGGTTATCCACAGCAGTTAATGAGGACAGCCCAAGAGTTCCATTTTTCCGAAGTGTTTCAAAACCTCCGGGCCAAGTCATCATCTGGTTGACGCATCTTTAAACATTACACCTCGTATCAGGTTATTCCATCACATGGCCTTTTAGTAAAAAGTATTGAACTAAGTGTGCAATTGAAACCCCCTGTGGTACAAACACCTTGAATAGAGCCATGCTGGTGGATCCCAACCTGCTTGGATGATGTTTAAAGGAAGCCTACATGCTGGCTTTTCCTACCCTTCCCTGTAGTCAGCACTTTCCAGGATCTAATGAATAGTTACTTTTGACCAAATTCCCCTTAAATGTTAAGGAAAGTGAGATGGGAATTAGACCAGTTGTCGAGTCAGGAGACCTGATCTCCATTCTGCCCGGTATTGGTCTGGGATATTAGTGAAGACACAGTTGGAAGTGATGGAAACCATTCTTAGGGTCTTTGCCCTCCCCTGTTAAACTGTAAAGTCAGTTTGGTTAAATTTAGGCTTCAGGAATGTGTGTAGGCTCTAAAACCACAGATTGCAAAGCCCTACACCCTCACCATACCTACCAACCTCCAGTTCTCAGAGGATCATCTTCCCTCTGGGCCTGCCTTTATCGCAGAGACACCCTTGACTGCTCCCCTCCCAGAATAGGACTGTGCCCTTACTGCAGAAGCCTCTCTGCTCGCCCTGACCCCTGAGACTGACCTGTCTCTGTTCCCACCAGAGACTGTGTTTGCTTCTGGCCCACCCTCCTCCCACACTCGTTCTGAATGTTGCCATGAAGTATCTCCACACCAGTTCTTCATCCTTCCTTTTCCCTTCAGGACCAGTAAGATCAGAAAGCTTCACTTGAATTTGTTCTTATCCTGGAATGTCTTGTTTTCTCCATTGATAGTGAATACTAGCTTGGCTGGGTATAGTAGTTTGGGTTTGCATCCATGGTCTCTTAGTTTTTGAAGAACCTCTATCCAGGACCTTCTGGCTTTCATGGTTTCCATAGAGAAGTCAGGTGTAAGTCTGATCGGTTTACCTTTATAAGTTACTTGGCCTTTTTCCTTTGCAGCTCTTAATATTCTTTCTTTAACCTGTATATTTTGTGTTTTGATTATTATATGGCGAGGGGATGCTTTTCTTTGATCCAGTCTGTTTGGTGTTCTGTATGCTTCTTGGATATTCAAAGGAATATCTTTCTTTATGTTGGGAAAGTTTTCTTCCATAATTTTGTTAAATATATTTTCTGGGCCTTTGAGCTGTAATTCTTCCCCTTCTTCTATTCCTATTATTCTCAGGTTTGGTCTTTTTATTGTGTCCCATATTTCCTGAATGTTTTGTGATGAGAATTTGTTGGCTTTGCTGTTTTCTTTGATCAGTGCGTTTATTTTCTCTATGGTGTCTTCAGAATCTGAGATTCTTTCTTCTATTTCTTGTATTCTATTGATTATGCTTGTTTCTGTAGGCTCTGCTCGTTGACCTAGATTTTCCGTATCCAGCTGGTCCCCAGTTTGTGCTTTCTTCCTTGCTTCCATTTCAGTTTTCAATTCTTGAACTGTTTCCATTACCTGTTTGTTCGTTTTTTCTTGGTTTCCCAGGGTCTCATGTACGTATTTACTCAATTCTTCAAACTTTTTGTTATACTTCTCATCCATTTCTATAAAGGTGTTTTTTACATATTGTTTAAGGGACTCTATTGCTTTCATAAAGTCGATTTTTTCCACTTCTTCTGTGTTAGGGTGTTCAAGTCCTTCTGTTGTAAGATCATTGGGTTCTGGTGCTTTCATGTTGTTTTTCAGCTTATTGGGAGAATTTTTGCCTTGGCGCCTGCCCATCTCCTCCTATTGACGATCTCTAATTGGTCTTTTAAAACCAGATCAGGTTTCCCTGCTGGCCAGAGGCTCCTCTTGCAAAATTCCCTCGTTCTGTTTCCTGGCTCCTGCCAGGGGCCAAGATCCCTCTCACCCCTCAGACGGGTCTTCAGGAAAAGAACCAGGTTCCCTGTTTGCCGGGGACCTCGCCAACCAAAGGCCTACCTCTTTGATTTAATTGTCCTGGGGCGATCTGCTCTTGGTGTTGCACTGGTCCCTGTCGCCTGCATTGTCTGCCACTGTGTCAGTACCCGCAGGTCCCGGCCGCTGTGCCAGCTACGTTGCCCACCGTGCGCGTCCGGTTCCGGCCGCCGCTGGTGCCGTGCGCGTCCGGTCGAAAGCGTCACTTGAAATGCTTTCTCTGATAGCTATCTTTAAATGCCTGAAATTCAGATTGATGAGGGAGAAAATGCTAGCGGACTGACCACCTGTTCTGGCATTTTTACTTCTGAAGTTCAAGTTTAACCATCAAAATTTCTCTACTGTACATTTTCCCCAATTTTAACAATCATTTTTAGTTTCTGTATCTCTGGCTCTCTATGGAATATTATTTGTCCTATTCTTTTTGTTTCATTTGGTTTTTTGAGACAAGGTTTCTCTGTGTAGTTTTGGAGCCCGCCCTAGCACTTGCTCTGGAGACTAGGCTGACCTCGAATTCACAGAGATCTGCCTGTCTCTGCCTCCCAAGTGTTGGGATTAAAGGTGTGCACCAGCACCACCTGGCCATCCTATTTTTTTTAATTTTGATTTTCTTTTATTTACCAAGACACACCCTTATCTCTATTCAATTTTCTCTAAATAAAGTCTCTTTCTTTCATGTACGTCTGAACCTTCAACTGTCTATCTTCATCTTCAGGAATGGGTAGAATTAACCCGTGTTTGTGTTTTCTGGTACTTGCAACCGCTTCTTCATCCGCCATGGTAACTCACATGGTGTGGAACTCTGTCACCTGTGAGAGCATGACTGTGCTATCCCAAAGTCTGAGCAGCTGTGGTTATCTTCAGAAGATCATCACAGTGTTGGGTTCATCAATGTTATCTTGAAGACAGGAGGGAGGGTCCATGAGGCATCACCTCTGGTTCACAAGGTGGCTCACAGGTCCTGCTCCTAAGGGCAGCAGTGACCGGGGTGGAGGCACTCTTCTTTGGCAGTGCAGTGGGTAGTAAGTTGCCCACACTCCTTTGAGCAAGCGCAATTAAACTCACTGGATCAACAAGCTAGACATGGGTGGCACTGTTTCTCTGGGTTGCCATTGGTGCTCTGTCTAGGGAAAAGAGACTTTTGTTCATATCTTCCTAGGAAGAACTAGCGAAACACAACTCTCCTTAACTAATATGTGAATGTAAAATTTGAAGGCTGTGGCATGGCACCTTTGCTTTTCAGCATCAGCAACGGCAAAAAAATAAATAAAATAAATCAGTCACAAAATCACCAAAGTCAAACTCATAGCCCAAATGCCTCTGTTTATTTGCTTTTAAACAAAATAAAACAAAGCAAAAACTATACGTGCCACCCAAAAGCTTAATTTAAATCTTGCCCAGCATGTTCAAGGAGTGCTCAAGGTTTGACTTTCAGCTCTGCTAAAGAAATACTAAAACTTTCAGTCCTTTTTATTGTTTATTATTTGAGAAGAATTCTTCATATTGTTTCAGCTTTAAAAAAAACTTTAAAAGTAGCATTATTTGGTTTTCTTCCTGTATATTTTTTGTTGTTTTGTTGAGTCTTTTTAGTGAGTTCCTTTGCTTGGTTTTTGTACTTAAATATGAATTCAGACTCTCAAGCACTCAGAAAGCAAATGTCTAACCACTGGGCTTTGTCTTTAGCTCCATTTATTTATTTGTTTTAAATTTTAAAATGTTTTTTTTTTTTTTTTGCTTTGATACAGGGTCGTACTATGTACCCCTGGCTGGCCTAGGTACTTGCATTGTTGACTGAGATGACCTCAGACTCACAGAGATCAGCTTCCTTCTGCCCTCCAAGTGCTGGGGTTAAATACATATATCACCACGTCCTCACTAGCCTTTTCTTTTTTTTAAGATCTAGTTTTATTAATTTAAAATTGTGTGTGTGTGTATACATGTCTATGAGAATGTAAATACGTGAGTTCAGAGGAGAGCATCAGATACCCTGGGGCTGGAGTTGTAATCAGTTGTGAGTCACCTCACAGGTAGGGGCTAGTAACAGAGAACTAGACCCCTGGAAGGCTCATATATAACTCAGTAAGTACTGAGTCATCTTTTCAGCATACTTTTACTTATAGGAAATTAAAATGGACAGCATGAGACTTATGTATGTCTCTGTTGTTTTAATCATTTTATAAAAGTAATATCCCTAAAACAGATTTGTATGTTGTTGAAACTTTCTTATTCATAGGATCAGGTTCATCATTTAGTGATATGTTATGTGGGACTTGCTTAAAACACTGTATGTGGAGAGAAGCAGCAGCTAAGTAGGCACATTAAAGGAGAAACTAGCCATGAGTTGAGCTGACTGTGGGAGGTGATGACATTGTTGTGCTTTTCTCAAGACTTTGATGTACAGATTTGCCATTTCCCTCATCTTCCGATGAACACTGTTTCTGTAGAAGGATGTCACTGTTTTGTCTCAAGAGAGCCTGTGGCAGTATTAGGAACGATTTTGTATGTTCCTTTTGTTTGTTACAACAGGATCTCCCTATGCAGCCCATGTTTGACTCCAGCTGTCTTAGCCATACTTCTCCTACCGTAGCCTCACCAGGGTTGGGAATAAAGGCAGGCACCACTGCTAAGTTTCATTTATTGCTTACAATAGAGAAGACTTCATGCTCTGCATTTTCGGTATAGAACCTCAATCTCATGCCCTAGGGTCTAGTTTCAAGACATCGAAATTAGCATTTGTAATCTTTTTTTTTCTTTTGGGGGGATTTTGGTTTTGGTATACAGCACAAACTTGCAGCACTTTTATTCCCACATGGTTTGTGAGTTTGCTGTCCTAAGAAACTATCTAGATTTGGATCCCCGACAACATGTATAAGATGGATGTGATGAAAGTTGCTTAGCTTTCCCAAGGCTGTGCATGCATCCGTAAAACGGTGATGGAGGTGGGTCTTGTATCTTATCTGTTGATTTCATTGGTTAATAATAAAGAAACTGCCTCGGCCCTCATAGGACAGAAAATTAGGTAGGCGGAGTAGACAGAGGAGAATGCTGGGAAAAAGAAGCTGAGTGAGTGAGTCGCCATGATGCTCCCACTCCAGACAGACGCAGGTTAAGATCCTCTCTGGTAAGCCAGCTCGTGGGCTACACAGAATATTAGAAATGGGTTAGAACAATATGTAAGAGCTAGCCAATAAGAAGCTGGAACTAGCCGGGCCAGGCAGTATTTGAAAGAATACAGTTTCCATGTAATTATTTCGGGCATAACCTAGCCATGTGGGCGGCGGGGTGCTGGGGACGCAGCCCCGCCACTCCTAATTCAACAAAACAGGTTCTCCTGCTCTGCTCTGCAAAATGGTTATACAACGTCTTTGCGTAAGATTCATGGCAACACCTCAAAAAAGAGAATTTCCTCCGTTTACATAAGGAACAGGTTTCTCCTCTGGAAACCTCTTGTATTGTTTTTATAGAAATGCATAGTAACTTATAAGCGACAACAGTTCTAGTTTAATTAACGATGTTGGTTCAGTGGGCTGGTGTATATCATAGAAGCTGGGGCTAGGGGAAAACTCGGTATTTTGAACCAGAAACCCAGGCTATGCATTGAGCATCCATACCATTACCAATGTGTTTATTCTCGGGAGGGGTTGGAAATAAATGCTACAGTGTTTATAAGCTGAATTACCCCAGTGTTTGCAAACTGCCTTGATTATGGAGCTCCTTTGAGAAATTTTTTAAAAATTGGTACGTGTTCGGAACCCCTCCCCTGTAGAGATGGGAGACGGGGGTCCAGGGCAGGAGTCTGGGCTCCATCTGTTGCCTCTGGTGGTTTATGAACAGGAAAGTATAGGAAAGAGAACATGGTATGAACTGTCTGTTTCGCTGACTTGGGGAAAGTGTATATAGGCAAACTAACCACAAAATTACATTTTTTTCTAAGTCATAACATGACCAAATTCAATCACTGTTTTCTCAGAGTTAGCAGTGGGCTGAAGCCTGCAGGGCTGAAAAGTTAATTACACCGAACATTATTTGGCCACACAGTCCTCTGTGGCAGGGTTGTATTTCTGGGTTAATCTCTGTAGCAATTCCTTCCCTCACTATTTCTCCCTGGTACCTCAGGACTTTCCTCATACCCCAATTTACCTCCCCCAACTCCAGAGTACCATTAAAACAGAGACCAAGACCAGAGGAGCTTTTGGCAGGCTGTGTCTACCTGGATCCCAGTTGCTGAAGTTTTCTCTCTCCATTCCCCCCCCCACCCCCACCCCAGTAACGTAGCTGTGTATTCTAGAACATTTATGTAGCCTGTGGCTAAACTAGCATAAATGGTGTTAGAATAAAGGGATACCCATAGGCAACAACAAGAACTCCTCCAGAAAATAATCAAATGACAGCAACAAACCACTTCCCTTTTATGACTTGTTCAAAAGTAATTCCAAATGCATGACAGACTTAAATATAAATAGAAATATAAAATATGTTATATATTAAAATAATTTACTAAATTATATTAAATGTAAAAAGAAAACTGGAATGCTCTTAGGGGAAAAGAGTTATAGGAGAAGATCCTTAGGATGCTTTTGGATTTGCCAAAACACATAGTCCACAGAGGAAATACAAAAGCTAATCTCCATTTTTGAATTGACACACCGAGAAGAGGGAACTTCAGTTGAGGATTGCCGCTGTGAGACTGCTCCATGGGCATTTTTCAAAAACCTTTTTGTTTCAAGACTTCCTTCGTTTTGTATGTATGAATGTTTTGCCTACATGTCTGTATTGCATCATATGCAGGCCTGGTACCCTCAGAGGTCAGTAGGAGGCAAAGCATATCTGTCTTGAAGCTGGGGTCCAGGTGGCTGTGAGCTACCGTGTGGAAACCAGAACCAAACCCAGATCCTCTGAAGGAGCAGCAAGTGCTCTTACTGAGCCATTTTCTCTGTTCCCTGTGAGCATTCCTGATTTCTAGTAGATAGAGGAGGGTCCAGTCTACTGTGGGTAGTACCATCCATGGTCACAGAGGCCTGGTGTTGGACTCTAGTGTCCAAACACCGAGAAGGAGTCGCCCCCAGAGACCACACACCACAGCCGATGCAAAAGCATGAGGATTTTATTAATTCTGTCATGACAGGGTCCCCCAGCATTCGGGAAGCCAAGGGACCTCGAATAGCGGGTACAGTCTACTTTTAAAGGGGCTACAGAAGCAAGGGGGGGTTGTTCTTTGACTATTCTGATTGGCTTATTCGAAAGGGCTATTGCCAATAATTGACTGGAGAGCTGTTGCCAGATCAGATGAGGTAAGAGGTCATTTTGACCCCGTTTCCCAGGGGACAGAACCAAAGCGTACGTATATGGGTAATTGTTCAGGAACTGAGTACGTGCGAGTGTAGCTGTTAGGTCTTTGGTTCCCAGGGGAGGAGGGGAAGCACTATGGCACAGAGGCTGAGAGGATTCAGAATTGTCAAAAATGGCTTCAGGATTGTCTTAAAGTCTTACATTGGGTTACATAAAAGTGGGTGCTGAAGCTGGATGTGGTGGCACAAGTCTCTAATCCGAGAGCTTGGAGGGAGAAACAGATCTCTGTGAGTTGGAAACCAACATGGTATATACAGCAAGTTCCAAGCCAGGAATGGCTACATAGGAAGACAATATATATATTTGTATCTGAGTAAGTCAGTATTCTTACCTGGATTCTGCTTTACTTTCTGCCTCCATGTACCTGGTTGGCAAACTGCTTTGAGCACTTGTCTTGGCTACCTACCTTGGCTACCCTGGAAGATAGACTGTAACCTTTACGTTGAAAGGAACCATTCCTCTCCAAGTTGTTCTGGGTCATGGTATTTATCAGAATACCCAAACTAGGACATAAAGGCTGTTAAACTGAACTTCATTATCTTTAAAAGATGGATTCCAGTCATGTTAAGAAGGTAAGACCACAGTTACAAATCAGAAGAGAATTTTTAAACTACAGATATTCCAAATGACTAGTATTTAGAATAACACAAAATTCTTATAATAGAATAAAATTTTCGGGGACCAGCCTTGACAAAAATACTTCTTCCTAGGGTAGATGCACTGGCATTTAGAAAATATTAGTACAGAATATGAAGATGCGAATGAAAATAATAAAATAGAGAAACATATAAGATAGTATCGGGAGGGAATTTCAGTGAGTACTGAGATTTGTCTGCGTTTAATTTCCAACTGCTTAAAATACCCCTGACCCCAAAAGGTAGGAGTAAGACGAAAAACTACATTAACAGGACACAAAGAAATTAACATACCAACTGAAGGTCACAGGCTACCCCCACAGTTAAACATTCTGTTGCTAGAACAAAAAAAGCCACGCTCACACCCTAGACCAAAACTTTCTGTAGTCAAATCACTCCCAGGATGGAATCCAAAGTTATCTCCTTAAGAGAACTGGAACTTAGTTGGATCCTTGTTTGATTAGGAGCACGCCTACCTCTCTATTCGTGGAGTGCGAGGGCTGGCTATTAGCCACACCTGTTGACAATAACCTTGAGAGAGCAGAGCTCACTGCCAAGGTGGGACCTTTGTTTGTGGTAGAAATACAATAACCTAAACAGGCAGTGGTGGCTCACGCCTTTAATCCCAGCACTCTGGAGGCAGAGGCAGGCAGATCTCTGTGAGTTCGAGACCAGCCTGGTCTACAAGAGCTAGTTCCAGGACAGGCTCCAAAACTACTAGGATCCCTGTCTTAAAAAACCAAAAAAAAAAAAAAAAAGATAAGAAAAAAGAAAAGAAACACAATAACCTTGAAGGAATAGAGGTAAGTTCCAACTCTCTGTCCTTAGATTAACATGGAAATAGGCACACATTTTTGTGCCTCCACAAAAAATGAACAGTTCAATCAAAAACAGGAAGATGACATTTTGCAGAGAAGGACATGCAAATGGCAAATGACTGTGTGAAAAGTAAAAGATGGCCATGCCATTAGCCAGTGGGAATAGGGGTTTAAGCCAGAGAATCACTGCATACTTGTCCGAATGTATAAAATAAAAATAATAACATTTAATGCACAATGGAACCTGGTCACTCATATGCTGGTTAACATATGAAGAAACTGGATTGCTCATAAGTGTTGATGGGAATGAAAACGTGTAGCCTGTTCAGACAACAATTTGACAATTTGTTTTAGAAATCAGCCATGCAGCTACCTTTTAACCAAGCAAATTCCAGATCATTTAAAGTCAAAGAAATAAAGGTTTATGTGCACACAAAGTCATTATATCATTCTTTAAAGTAGATTTATTCGTAACATCATGTGGGACCAAACCATATGTCCAGACTTATGTCCAAATAAGCCGGAGGATATTCATATAATGGAAAACTGATTGGGAGTGTACAGAAACAATCTTTTGCCATGTGCAGAAGGATGAATCCCCAGAATAGGAGACTCAATGTTATGACCATAATTCTTCTAAATTAATATATATTCAGTGCAAATATAAACATAGAAATAGTGGGTTTTCCATTTGAGAAACTTCTTATGCATTTATATGGAAATAAGTAAATGCCAAAGGAAAAGAAAAAATAATTTTGAAAAAAAGAAGACACATTTAGAATAAACTATTCCAGCTATAATTTCTTACTTCAAAGTTATGCTGAAGAGCCACAAATAGTGAGACACTGATATAAATGTGTGTAAATACATATATATTATATATATATGCACTTATATGTACCCCCCCACACATATGTAAAAGTGGACACAATGATCAAAGGAGTAGAGGAGGCATTTTTCCAAACTAGACCTACAACGAGAGATAGTTAACTGATTTTCAATGAAGATAGCTGCACAATTCAATATTGTAAAAAATATTTTCAATAAATAATGATGGATATTTAAATTTCTGTATATAAGTAAAAAATACCTCAATCTAGAAAGTCTCTTGGGAAAATAAATCTTCTTGACCTAAGGTTCGGCAAAGATATCTTAAATAGCTATACAAAACTTAGAAACAATAACAGATAAATAGATTATACTACAAAATAAAATAAAAATAAAAGATGATAGGGATATAATCAAAGCACTGTTTAGTTAAAAATCATTCATAAAAAATGAAGTGAAAATCCCAGAAAAGATTATTTGCAAAGCCAGAACTTAGCAAAGAATTTCTGTTGAGAATATATACAGAATGTTGGTAATTCAGTAGTGAGACCATGTTTCCTATTGTGGAGGGAGCAGCTTAATGTCAAAACTATGCCCACTCTGCCAAATGACCTACAAGCCCACTGTAATTCTGTAGAAAACACAAAGGGCTTGTTCTATGAATGCAGTTTGGTGAGCTGAATAGGCTATTATGGAAATGCAGATGGACAGCAAACAAATTGCTCATGAGAGAAGGAAGCCAAAGAGCCTTCTGCTTTCTCAGTTAGTAAGAAAAATTCTCATTTCAAAGCAATAAACTTTGTAAAAGACCAATAGGATAGAGTAGAAAATATAAAACAGACACACATGTATGAGGAAACTCCATGAATGGTGAAGATATCATTGTTTAGGCTGACAGGCCATCTTCAGGAAAATAGAGCTCTTTTTTATGCTTTAATTCCAAGTTGATAAAAGTCTGAGTTAAACCAAAGCAAAATGTAGAAGATGTACCTATAGAACCTTAGAAACAGAAGAAAAAAGATTATTTTATAAAAGAATAAGGAAGAACTCTATTCAACAACAGACAAAAGCATAGAGAAAAAAGAAAGAACTAATCTATTTACTGCATTAAAAGAAGTCACAGTGAGAAAATGACAGCAATGAGACAAAGATGGCCAACAAGTTTTAAGAATGTTACAAATATTGTAACTACAGAAGTTTGTCTAAAAGTATACCAATCACAAATGAACAAGGATAAATGTGGTGCAGAAAATTCTGGTCAATAGACAAAGTGGTCAAGAAATACAAATTTCCTGAAAGAGGAAGGAAAACAGGTGCTCATTAGCTATCAGCGAAATGCATAATAAAATTAATAAACTACTGTTGAGACTGGAGGCGAGGCTCTGAGAGTACTCGTGTTTGCTGCTCTTCCAGACGAGCTGAGTTCCAAGCACTTACACTGCGAGGCTCACAGCCTCCTATCAGCCCAGCTACATTGCAGCTGCCACAACGATTCTGATACCCTCATACCCTCGTCGGCCTTCTCAGACACCCACGTACACATGCAAACACTTACCCAGACACAGATATACACAAGCATTAAAAAAAGAAAGGAAACTGCCATTATCAACAGAAAGACAAAAACTGTAAAACCTCTCCAACAGAATGTGAGGAAAAGTGAGTCTTCATCCTCAGAAGGTTATTGGGATAGATTGGTGCATATTGCAATAACCACTAGGGAAAAGAAGTTTGTTTACATATCCCCTTTAATCTATCATTGTTTGTTTTTCTGAAGCTTTTGCATTTTTGCACCATGCATAAGTATATAAAAGGCACATTCTTCTGTCTCTCTAGCACTATGCTCATAATAATAAATCCTAAGAGCCCCCGAACACTGGCTATTCTTCCAGAAGACCAGGGTTCAATTCCCAGCTCCCACATGGCAGCTCACAACTGCCTGTAACTCCAGTTTCAGGGTATTTAAACCCTCATCACCGGTGTCCATAAAATAAAATTAAGTAAATTATAATTTTAAAAAAATTAGTGGAACAGGGCTTACTTTTGTCAGTAAAAATGAATCTTAAACACTATGTTGAGTAACAGAAGCAAAGTATAAGCAGTACTTTACATCACACTACATTCAAAACCATATAATATTTAAATTTTGTTTATAGATACCAAAGAAAGAAAAAATAAAACAGCAGAAAAAGGAGTACAGTTTAAGTGTCATACATTGATTGGCAGTGCAAAGGAGGGAAAGGGAATAATGGGATGAAGGGGCTAGCAATGAATTCAGGGATGCACTAACGCCGTTGTCCTTGGTCTTGCTGTTGTAAAGAATGTGGACACCTTATAACTGTACTTTAAGCAAACAGACTATGTTCATATAATCTCCACTGTAAGCACGCTCTATTTCTCCATATCTAAAGAATTAGAGACAGCAACTAACTCTATGGAAAGAAAGTGTTTAGATTTAAAATTAATACAGGAAAGAAAGTATAGAAATTTTGTCAGTCCCGTGCAGGAGAAGCTATGCTGTAGCTTGGCAACAAGACAATCATGTTCTGACTCAGAAACCAGAAGAAAATACAAAGAGGTTCACAGCCCTGACTCCACAGGCTATTGGCCTCTGGGACTGTAAGGAGGCTCAGGGAAGAGCAAGAGACCACCAGAGAACAGAAGAACACACTCATCCACCAGAGAACAAAATGTGTTAACACACTCACTCATGGCTTCATACCGGGAAGTGGTGTTGCTCACAAAGAGGCTCACAAGTGTGTGTGGGTGTGGTGTGGAGGGGAATGCCCAACAAACTATGACTGACCAAAGCAGCAAGGAGCTCAAACTTTGAGGAAGCTCCTGGCAGAAGAAAATGATGTAGAAACAGCCCCACAAGCAGGAATAGAAAGCAGCTGCTGGCTGTATCCGCTCTGGGTGTTATGTAAATCTAGTTCGCACTGAAATGCCTTGAGGTCCCAATGGAGTAAAGCTTCAATCTGAGAGTGGGAGATGAGAGAATGAGCAACTGATAGATAAGGCAGGCAGGCAGACAGAGCTGGGCGGTGGTGGCACACATCTTTAATCCCAGCACTCGGGAGGCAGAGGCAGGCGGATCTCTATGAGTTCGAGGCCAGCCTGGTCTACAAGAGCTAGTTCCAGGACAGGCACCAAAGCTACAGAGAAAAACCCTGTCTCGAAAAAACATAAAAACAAAAACAAAACAAAANAAAAAAAAAAAAAAAAAACAGACAAATGAACCTGCGAAAGGTTAAGTTCCAAAACATATGAATAACTAACAGCAGCCAACAAAATAATAGTCAGAAGCTTTTGACATAAGCTCTTGAATTGGTAGGTTTAAAATGCACATAGAAAATTCAGAGCATCTATAGAAACAAACAAAAATCATAAAACATGAAGAATCTTGTGAAACTGGAAAAGATTTTTAAATGAAACTAAAATTTTCATAATTGCAACATAATGTCAATGGAGGTAATGTGGACAGTGTAGGTTAACAAGATGGAAAATAGCACCGAGGAGTTCCCACAAGGCACAGCAGGGACAGCTGATATATTCAAAGGCAATGACAGAGTGCACAGTGATGGAGGAACACCAAGGCGAATACAACAGGTGTCACAAAAGATTGAAGCAGCAACAGTCAGCGTACCAGGAAGAAGCCACAATCATAAGCAAGCAGCATTTTGCAGAAGCATATGAGAAACATTTTCTTGGCTTTTTTTTTTTTTTTCCTGTCAATGTTGCTGGCCTGCCGAGGGCCATCGTTCTGTAAATCTGCCCTACATGGTAAAGCTTTAATGCAAAGCTTTTCTCTCTCTGATCTGGTAAAAGCTTTTCTACTCAAAGACCCTGTTCAATTTTGGGCACTTGATGACCCGTGACTGCCCGTGCTCCTTTCTTTCCTTTTCACCACTTTCCAAGTTTGCCAGTCAGCAGTAGGCTGGAAGACTGAACCATAACTGGTATGGACTCTCCCTTGAGTTAGTGGTAAAAGAAGACAGGGACACCCTAGCCCTGTGTGCTGCTTGCCAGCCCAGACTGGGTCATGGCACATCCTGTTTTAAAAACAAATGTCTTTGCTGGTATCTTCTATTTTGTTCAAGTGTGGTTTTTTTTTTGTTGTTGTTGTTGTTTTGTTTGTTTGTTTCTTCAAAACAGAGTTTCTCTCTAGCTTTGGAGCCTGAAACTAGCTCTTGTAGACCAGGCTGGCCTCACACTCACAGAGATCTGTCTGCCTCTTCCTCCCAAGTGCTGGGATTAAAGGCGTGCGCCACCACTACCTGGCTCAAGTCTTTCTTTGTGCAACAGTGAGAATATTTTTTCTCACAAGTAAATGACAGCACAGTTAGAGTGGAAACCTTCAATGATCTGCTTCTAGTAAGAAATAGAGCAATGAGGAGCCAATAGCGAACAGACAACTTAAACACTTACATATCAACTGGACATAGACACACCCAGGAAATACAGTTCACCACCACAGGAATATACATTATGGTCAAGGGTATATTGAACAATCTTTAGCGTAAACCCTATTCTAGATCATGAAAGAGGTCTGAGCAAATGAAAATACTTGAGTTATAACTACAACTGTGTGCTGAGTGGATAGTTATTTTCTTAATTAGTGGTTGATATGGGAGGGGCAGCCCCTTGTGGGTGGTGCCACCCCTGAGGTCATATTCTGTGTGTTAGAAAACAGGCTGAGCAAACTTTGAGGATCAAGCCAGTAAACAGCATCTGCCATGGAGTCTATGGCCTCTGCCTCAGTGACTATTTCCAGGTTCCTGCCTTGAGTTCTGGCATTGGTTTCCATTGATGATGGATTATAACCTGTGAATTTAAGAACCCCTTCCTTCCCAAGTTGGTCTTGGTCATTGTGTTCTAGTACAGCAATAGGAAAACAACGGCAGGAGCCCTGGATGCTTCATGAAAAGAGAAATTAGAAGACTCTTAACACCTCAAGCCAACAGTCTAACTTTAAGCCTCAGGAAACCAGAAAAGATAATAACATATGTCAAAATTTACAGAGTAAGAAAGCAATAAACATTAATGGATAAATAAATTAAATTTTGTAATAGAAAACCACATAGAAGCTAAGACAATTAAGATTTTTTTAAAAAAGATTAACAAAATGGACAAACTCTTGGCTAAACTATGAAAAAAAACCAGAAAAACACTAAAATAAAATCAGGTGGAAAAGGAGATATTGCAAGTGATATTACATAAATGAAAAAAATTTAAAGACTCTAGATAGACTCAGCAGTTAAGCGTGGATTTTTGCTCTTGCAGAGGCTCTGGGTTCTGTTCCCTGCAGTCACATGGTGGTTCACAAGCAACTGTACTCCAGTTGCACATGATCCCATGCGCTGTTCTTATCTTCTTTCCCCGGGCACTGAACATACGTGATGTACAGACATACATGAAGGCAAAACCCCCATACACATTAAATTTAAAAAAAAAATTCTAAGGGCGTAGGAAATTATATGACAGATTGGATAATCAGAATTTGGATAAATTTCTAAAATCATGCAACCTACGAGGACTAAAACATGGAATAGTGAAAGCTCTTAAATTTTCTGTAACCAGAAATTTGAAAATCTCTGCCCCAGAGCCTATGACAGATGGATTTCCCACAGAATCCTACAGTACTTTTAAAAGAGAACTAACGCTACCGCTTCTAAAGACTTCCAACATACGTACTGAAGGAGAAAAAAAGGCAACATCTAAACCAGTCCAAGAGACCAGAAATTACCCTGATAGTAAAGCCAAATAACAAGTCAGCACCCAAAATTAGTTGCATTTCTATACATTCACAGGAGAATTAAAATAAAAAACATCATTGAAGTAATCATATACTACATCAAAACTAATGAAATATAGTTGGGAATATTGCCCTCTGATAGTGTTTGCTAGTATGTGTAAGGCCATAGATTCTATTCCTAATGTCACAAAATATAAAATAAAATAAAATAAATAGGAGCTGAGAAGATGGCTCAAAGGGTAAAGGTCCCAGCTTCAATGTTTCACAGCATAAATTTAGTTCCTGAGAGCCACATAGTAAAATAGGAAAATTAACTCCCATAAGTTACCCCCCCAACCTCCACACTCATGTATGTGCGCACAACCAAACAAATAAATTTAATGAAAAATTAAATATTTGGGAATAAAATTAAAGGAAAAAAGATAGACTTGCAAGCCTTAAGCTACAAAAGCTGCTAAAAAATTGAAAGAGAAGGGTAAATGAAAGACCATCTCATAGCATGCATTGAAGGACGATGTTCATACAAGGCCCACACTACTGAATGAAGTTTTTATAGTCAATGTAATCCTAAAAAGTGTTAATGACACCTTTGTTCAGAAATAGCTTAAGGACTTTTAAAATTCACATGGAGTGTCAAGAAATCATAAATAACCAACACTCTGTTCAAACCAACAAACAAGCACCACAGAAATAAAGACCTTGTATTTCCTGACTGAAACATTACAAAGCTAGAGTAATTAAAGCTGATACTGCAGAAAGAGAGGCATTTGGACCAAAAGAACAGTAAAGATCTGAGAAAAAACACCTATGAGGCTTGTATTCCAATGATCATGGACAAAAGCCACAAGCTATTCTTAAAAAAAGGTTACAGTGCTTAAGGCATAGTGAGAAATCAGATACCAACATGCAATAGGTGTGCGTGTTTACAATGCATATTAAAACTAATAGAAGATTAAAAGTGGAAACATTAGAGATAAAACTGGCATAGGAACAAACCCTTTGACACCAGGTTTTGCAAATTTTTTGTTTTATAGCAAAACCATAGGAAATAAAGGCAAAAAAAAAATGGGACTACTTAAAAATGCTCATCAAGGAGAAATATAAACATGGTGAATAAACATCCTGTGAAGGAGAAAATGTTTGCAAATCATATTCCTTTTCAGGGTCTAGTGCCCAAATGCACAAAGAACTCCTGCCACTCAGCAACGAGCAAAAACAACTCAATGTGATTGATTCAGCAAAGGACTTGGAGGGATTGCTCTACCAAGAAGTACACAGATGAATAAGAGCATCTGTCTTGTTTTTTTGTTTTTACCCATTGCTGTGGATAAATACAGATGCAGCTTAAGGAAGAAAGCGTTTATTCTGGCTCCCAGTTCAACAGTGTAGTTCATCAGGGAGGAAAATCAATGTGGCTAGATCTGGAAGCAGCCGGGCACATGACATCTGCAACTAGAAGACAATAGTGACGGCATGCTGGTGCTTGGCTCCCTTTCTCAGCTTCTATGGTCTATGATTCCACTCAGGGAATTTCTGCCTCAACTAATGTAACCAAAATAATCACCCATGGGGAATACCCATCTCCTGTCTCCAAGGTTACTCTCGCTTCTGTAAGGTTGAAAACGTGTATCACAGCATATCCAAGATTCTCAACAGAATTACTCGTTGCAGAAATAAAAATCAAAAAACCAAAACTAGAATGAGATATTACCTCCCCTGAAAAAGCCGCATTATTGAGATGTGGAAAACTGGAATCCCTGTGCTCTGTTGATATGAATATAAAATTATCTGTCAGGGAAGTGGATGGAGGTTACTGTTTTAAAAATCCCAATATATCTACCATAGGGTTCAACAACCCCACTTCTGTGTAAATACACAAAAGAATTGAAAGCAGGATCTTCAAGCAATATTCTCATACCCATGTTTATCACAGTACCATCGTCAGGATGTGGAACCTCAAATAGAGTCCAAAAACAACATTATAAAGCAAAAATGTGCACATATGTATACAATACGATGCAATTCGGCCTTAAGAAATAAACCCTGTGATGTCTTTACAACATGAGTGGACACCGACAACACTGAATGACATATATAAACCAACCACAAATAAACGAGTACTACATAATCCCACTGATAAGAGTTATCTTAGAGGAAAAGCCATAGAAACAGAGGCCCTGGGCTGGAAGAAGAGATAAGAGTCCTGTTCAGTAGATAGCTTCTACAAATAAGATGAGAAAACTCTAGAGGTTAATTGAACCACAATTTAAATATAATTAGTACCAATTAACTATACGCTTAAAATAAAAGAAAGTTACACTTTATGTATTTCTCTTTATTATAAAATCAAAACAGTGTGAAACCCTGTGGCCACTCTGAAAAAAAGATTGCATTAAAGCAACACCACGCTTGCTTTCTCCCCGCTTCCAATGCCATCTCTCTCCTCTCCGTGTTCTACCAGCTTCAGGTACAAGGGGTCAGAAATCACTGCCAGAGTGGGGACAGGGACTAGGTACAAAAGGTCATCTTTTCTTTAATACTGTGTTATTGACTTGCTTCGGTCCCTGATTTCCTCCCAGAAGGCGGTAAAGTGCTGATCAATAGACAAACCTGTTCATTCCAATTGCAAGCACAGAGCTGTGGATGATAACTAAGAGTTAGCTAGGAGTCGGCAAAAAGCACAGAGATGACAAGGCTGTCCACTCTCTCCATACCTCTTCAATATAGTGCTTGAAGTTCTAGCAATAGCAATAAGACACCATAAGGAGATTAAGGGAATTCAAATTGGAAAGGAAGAAGTCAAACTTTTGTTATTTGCAGATGATATGATAGTGTACATAAGCGACCCCAAAAACTCTACCAAAGAACTCCTAGAGCTGATAAACACCTTCAGTAATGTGGCAGGATACAAGATCAACTCAAAAAAAAAAATCATTAGCCCTCCTAAACGCAAAGAACAAAGAAGCAGAGAGGGAAATCAGAAAAACATCACCTTTCATGATAGCCACAAATAGCATAAAGTGTCTTGGGGTAACTCTAACTAAGGAAGTGAAAAATCTATTTGACAAGAAGTTTAAGTCTTTGAAGAAAGAAACTGAAGAGGATACCAGAAAATGGAAGGATCTCCCATGCACTTGGATTGGTAGGATCAACATAGTAAAAATGGCAATTCTACCAAAAGCAATCTATAGATTCAATGCAATCCCCATCAAAATCCCAACAAAATTCTTCACAGACCTTGAGAGAACAATCATCAACTTTATATGGAAAAACAAAAAACCCAGGATGGCCAAACCAATCCTATAAAATAAAAGTACTTCCGGAGGCATTACCATCCCTTGATCCCTGTCAGTTTCTTCTCGGTGGCATCCTTGGAACTGGCATAGACCATTTTGTTCTTAAGGCGTGCACTCTCAGGGTCCCAGAAGATGAACTCCTAGTCCTCGTTGCTTTCCTTGGTCTCGTAGATTGCATCGAAGAAAACATAGCAGCAGTCCTTGCCTGGCAGTATCTTGACAAAAATGGTATAGGGGTCGTCCACAGTACACCTCACAACTCCTACCTGCTGTCCTCCAGGATGGTGTTCTTGTCTTCACTTAATCAGAAGATCCCCACATTGTTGTATTTCTTCACTTCTGGTAGTGAGCACTTGCACACTTTCATGTTGTTGAGCACCTGGATGATACCGTCAGATACAGCCTCAGCAGGGGCCTGTTTCAGGAAGCCAGAGGGAGGAGACAGGGGGAGCTGCAGAAGAAAATGAACAGCTGCAGCTGCTGCTGGATCTGACTCTCCCCTAAACTTCTAAACAGACAAAAAAGCAACAACAAAACCCTCAAACAAAAGAAAAAAGAAGAAAGAAAGAAAGAAAGAAAGAAAGAAAGAAAGAAAGAAAGAAAGAAAGAAAGAAAAGGAAGGATGAAAGGAGGGAAGGCGGGTGGAAAGAAAGAAAGAAAGAAAGAAAGAAAGAAAGAAAGAAAGAAAGAAAGAAAGAAAGAAAGAAAAAGAACCCCAGTAACTCTATCATCTCCAGCTTGCGAAAACAGGTTTACCGGGAACAACTACCAAGCATTTAATGCTGCGTGTGTGTGTGTGTGTGTGTGTGTGTGTGAGAGAGAGAGAAAGAGAGAGAGAGAGAGAGAGAGAGAGAGAGAGAGAGAGAGAGAGAGAGATGATTTATCTGCTTTCCAACGAACATTATAGAGAACATAATTTGTGGAGAAAACTTTGCACCAAAGTAGGGCTGTCAAAAACTAGGGATCACTAACAATTTAGTCGAATTCTGTCATCACAGCAAGAACAGATGCTTACAGTAAAACTAGAACTTTCCAATAAGAGAAAAAAGGCAATGAAGATAACTTTTTTTGACAACAATTCACGACAATGGTAAGCATCACTTTCCTGGATATTCCGCCATTATTTTGGCCCTTCCTCACACACCACCACCAGAGCCTTCAGAAGCCTCTTCCTGCCAATGTAAACATTGTGTGAAAACTTTGTAAGTATAGCTGGGAAGAATAGACCCATGACCTTTGCGTGACTCCCCGGTACTTTGCAAGGCAAAGGCCTAATTTGACATGTGGAATTAGTGGTCTAACCAACCTTGGCTAGCAGTGGGTCCACATGTAAGGGAGATGCAGTGGCTCGCTACCCAGATCTCCAGCTCAGTATCATGGATGGTGAGTCATAGTGGCAGAAGAGTGCCTTCTTCCTGGCCGTTTTGACTCACTCAGTGGAGCAGGAGAGAATTCTCATTGGAGTTGTGGTCCTGAGTTACATGAGAGACCACATTGAACTAAATAGTTTCACCAAAATGCAACTGGATCCCTCATGTTTGGAAAGAACAGGATGGAAATGACCAAATTCACTGACTGTTTGGGTTGGCAACATTCTACAAAGTTCTAACATTAGCCGTGGGCTCATAATTCATATTTTCTTTGTCTTTTCAACTTCTTAGAGACAATTTGCTACATGTGAATAAGATGCCTTCCACTTTAGTTTATTCTTCAAATGATGGTATCTCCTCGGATTCTGCCTGGGTTCTCCCTCCCCAATTTATACACTCTCCGTGGGTGAAAAAGATATGAGCTGTTTGAATGTGACACAGTCTTTCTTGGATCTAGCTGACCTTACCTTGGGGAGCTTTGGTGCTGGGCAGTCACAGTCACCGACACCACGACATGGTCACCAACAAGAACTCAAGTCAACAACTTAACAAGTTCACTTTCAGTGTGTCGTCCTTGTTAAGAAAAATAAGAAAACATGTACAAGAATAAATAAGCAATTATGTAAATGGTAATTTATACTAAAGATAATGGTACATAAATAAATGCTTATTTCTATATTTGCTTCTATGAGTTTTATGGCTTTAGCTCTTACACTTAGGTCATTTCCCATTTTGAGTTAATTTTTATATGTGAAATGAAACAGAGGTCCAATTGTACATATGCTTGCCCAGTTTTCCCAGCACTGTTTGTGGAAGGGATTTTTGTTCAGCTGCCACTTGCATTATTTGGCTATAAAGAAGTATAATAAGTTTTGAGATAATGAACTTACAAAGATGTAAGATTAGGTTCCTATCTCAGAGTCAGTCCAGGGTCACTGGACCTGTTACTTTGAGCATGTGGCACACTCTGGTAATAGTACATGGCAGAGCAAACTGCTTGCTTTGTAATACAACATAAAGAATCTGTTACCTTTACCCAATTGCAGTAATCTTGCCTGTAGTCCTTTTGTGAATGCTCCTTTCATATGCAATTAAAATTCTAGAGAGCTCTCACATGAGTTGATTTGCAGAATTCAATGTCTGTTTAAAATAAAAAAATTCAGGTATTGGCACTAGAATGTCAAGGTCCCAGGTCTGTTTGACTTCTAGAGAAAGGGGGAAAGACTGCACTCTGGAGAGAAAACTTCCAGCCAGGAGCAGGATTTCCCACAGGTTGTTTTACTGCAGTTAAGTCCAATAAAAGAGCCCACATTCCTAACCCACTCTCCTTCTCAAGATGGACAGTTGTATAAGTTCATTTTTATCTAGGAAATGCAAGTTAAACCGGGCAGTGGTGGTGCATGCCTTTAATCCCCAGTTTTCCGGGAGGCAGAGGCAGGTGGATCTCTGTGAGTCTGAGGCCAGCCTGGTCTACAAGAGCTAGTTCCAGGAAAAAAAAAAAAAGAAATGCAAGTTAAATCCACATTGCGATGTCCATAAATATATGTGTATATATGTGTAAAAGATGAAAAGAAGTACAAACAAATACAACTGAAAATACTATCTATGGAAAACGTTGGGCAATCAGATTTTTTTCCTTGTTTATGAACATGGAAATTGATGAAGCAAAAAAGTTACTGGGAGATATCCATTGCTCTTAAGCATATCTGTTATTCTGAGGCACAGTGATATGACACTTCACATCATACCAAGATCAAATGCAGAGCTATAGGCACCAATGATCTGGTACAAGAATATCCATATCAGCATCATTAGTAATCACTTCAAACTTTAAATAACCCAATATTGAGAAACAGTAGAATTAACAAAACTTGAAATTATAAACAAAACTGAGAATTTTAAAGTACTACAATATTCTTTTAACATATATCAGTATTACAAATATTACTTATTTCCTTATTGCTTAGATAAAGTGTAAGACAAAACAAACAAGGAAGGAAAGATCTATTGTGGCTCACATTTAGAGCACAATCCAACATGGCAAAGAAGGCCTGGTAGCATGGGTGTGAGGCCTGTGGTCAGAGGCACCCACAGTCTGGAAACACACCAAGGTGAATGCGACTCCTTGGCTCCATTTTATTTGTTTAGGGATACCAGAACATGAATGTTGCTCCCCACAGTCAGGGTGGGTTTCCCATTTCAATTAATGAAACCTAAAAACTTTCCCAGACATGCCCAGAAGTCTGGCTCCTAGGTGATTTTAGATCCTGGAAAGTTGATAATCAATACGGATATCAAGGTAAAAGACACACTTGGAGTATGTACTATGTCTGAAAAGTCCAAGATCGGGAAAATTATTCACAGTGGTAACTCTCAGAACAGTGTGTACTGTTAAATTACTAGGAAGAAGGCTTCTGCATTATAGCAATTACACAAACTCCTTCACCTTGTCACCCAAATGATTTCGCACAAAATCCCTGCAGTCAGTTTGTTTATATACACACACCTTGTCCTTTTTTTTCATGTCTTTCAATTTAGGTTAAAAAAAAATCAAAATATGCCTGTTGTGTCTCTTCACTACAAAGGATTATTTCAATTCCACGGGTGGGAACGGAGGCTGTAGCAGCACAGGGGACCTCATCAGAGGTGCCTGCTGTTAGGACTGAAGATGCATGCATCCTGAGATCCAGTGTGTTCTCTTGTTGGTGTCTCCACCAAAACCAGTCCTTGGACAGAACTGGGAAAATGCATCCACACATGTTTAAGGTAGCATTTCTCCTACTAGCAATAAAAGAAATATACTTTATGTCTGAGGGCACAGAAGTGGCAAATTATACATATTGGTTCTAAGGACTATTGTAGAGCATTTAAAAAACAATGAGGCACACTTAAGGATAAACGAAGATCAGGACGTGAGTGTTCAATATTTTCACAAGTCAACGGTCAGGAGCAAGAACCCATCACATAAAGACAGAGCTTTTAGTTAGTTCATAAACACAGGTTTCACCCAACTTGTAATGTTCAAAAGTTTTGCATGTGTATAACTTCAGTTCTGTACTTTAAATATTATAAAACCAATTAAAATAGCTTTATAAGAGTATTTTAATTATCAGTATTATTTTTTTAATAAACTGAGCATCTTCAGAACTGATGGGGCATTTTATCTTCCTTTACACCTTTACATTTTTGAAGGATGCAGCTGTGACATCTAATGGGCAAAATATAATCATCACTTTGTGCCCAATTTCGTGTATAACAATGATCAGGAAGAAAAGGCATTATGGAGTGGGAAAGTAGAAAAAAAGGCTTCCTATGTAAGTCTGGGCGATTTGAAACTTATTTGTGGCGTCCTAAGTCAGGTACTTGGTGGACAGATCGAACCAAGCTGGACGGGCGTGAAATCCACCCCCAGGATTACTTTTCACCGGCTGCAGTCTAATCCTTATAAAGCGACTAAATGAAGTTGTCTCCAGAATCCAACGGGAAGATAAGATCTGCTTCAACTTCTCAGCTGTGATTTGGATCGCCTAAAGGGCTCTGGAGGCTCGGCCAGTTCCACACCCGCCCCTGCCTCCTTCCTGAGCCGACTACAGGTCGCTCGCCGTCTGCTGCACCTCCTCTCTATTCCGGCGAGCGGCAGCGTCTGTGCGTGGTCAGCGTGTTGACGTCACCGGCGGGTCCCGCCCTGCAGCCCCGCCCCAGCCCGGCGGGCCTGGACCGCGGAGCCGGGTCTGCAGGCCAGCGGGCGGCTCGTGCCGCAGAGGAGGTAGGCTGTTTTCCCGAACCCTGCTGGGCAGGTCGTAGAGGTTCGGGGCTCGCAGGACTCCCCACTCCTGGCCAGGACCGTGCGACCTGTGGGTGCAAATGCGGCGGAATGAGGGAGGATCCTGGGCCCAGGGCCCACTCTCACACTCTCCAGGAGGCGGGCGGTCCAGCCTCGGCCCCGTGTCGTGCACCCCTGTTAAGACCGGGATGACAGGCTACAACAGGCTGGCAGGTTACTGTCACCAGCCTTGCGCCTGCATCCCAAAAAGCCCTGAGATAACAAAATGAAACGAAATTTAAAGCATGAGTCACGAATGTGTTAGCTCTCCGGTTTGCTCACTCATCCTCATTCTGCTTTTTCTTTCCTTTTTTTTTTTTTTAAAATCTCGGTATAGTTCTTTCTCTTCCTCTTTTGCTTGGAACATGAGTGGGCATCGTGGAACTTTTCTTAGTGTTCTCTTAATAGGGCAGTTGTAAAGGCATTTGGCTCTTTTCATAGATGGACTCACTGGATCCATCACTTGACCTAATACTAGATTGGGTAAGGTTAGTAAGACTGGACACAGTGACAGGTCTGTCTGACTTCTCAGTGCACTAGAGTTTCTCCAGCATGTCCCGTCTGTTGTCTTTGTTTCAGGGTCCTAAATGGAATTCTCATCTTTGCTTCATTTGACCACCATCCTCTTCTAGAGCAGGATTTGCTGAAAAAGAACAATTTTTATTGTGTAATGGCTGTATTTATGGATCAGTAAAATGCTTGATAAACATGCCCGTGAAGGGACAGTGTATATTGTTTCCCTTTATTTCCACTCCCTGAAATCCATACATATGTACTAATTTGTATTGTTAGGAAGAATACATTTTTCTTTGAAAGCTTCCTGTTTCAAACATGGACCTTGAAAAGTTACATCATCAAATGCACCAAAGAAAGGAAATGAAAGCTGCTCTAAGGACTGATCTTCTTAGACTAGTGATTATCATTTGGATTTAATCACTAGATAATTAATATGATGATTGT
Organism: Alexandromys fortis; assembly: GCF_014885135.2. Classification (NCBI taxonomy): domain Eukaryota; kingdom Metazoa; phylum Chordata; class Mammalia; order Rodentia; family Cricetidae; genus Alexandromys; species Alexandromys fortis. The sequence continues at coordinate 18,906,841 of NW_026067924.1, forward strand.
CTGTCTGTGCCATATGCTGTTTTAGGGGTTGGAAATTGAAGATTGAGCACTAGATAAGGCTCTGGTACTCAGATTCCTTAGATTTTCGTGAAGATAGAATGTATGTGCGGATAGAATCCTGGTCTTAGATAGGAGCGAATGCTAGACTATCGAGCAGTAGGACACGTTGGTGTGGCTGCAGTGTGATCCAGGAAAATGCCCCTGAAGAGGTGATGGTCTAGATGAAACCTGAATGTGTGGAGTGAGTCATGGGGATATCAGGAAGTTGCCAGTTACAAGGCAGAGGCTGGGAAGGAAGAGTTGGCTTAGTGTCAGGGGAGTCGTATGGCTCTAAGAGGAAACGGTGGGCGAGTGGACCTTGGTTGGAGGTGGTGCTGTAAAAGGAACGGGAATCTGAGGCCTGAGTGGAAGGGCAGACTTTGGAGGTGCTCAAACTCTTAGCAGCTTTCTGTTTATTTTGATTATGGAGAATTCATTTTGTATTTTTCTCTTTGGAGGTCCTCTTAATGAAGAGTGGCCCTCTTTTCCCTAGTCCTGTATCCCACGGTTACTTTTCCTTTCCGTTGTTGCTGTGTGCAGGACTCAAACACCCTGCATATCTTCAGCTTTTATCTCCTTCCTCCTAGTCTCCTAGTTGTCAATCATTTCCAATACAGTCGTGTGTGTGTGTGTGTGTGTGTGTGTGTGTGTGTGTGTGTGTGTGTAGTTTTTCCAGACAGGGTTTCTTTGTAGCTTTGGAGCCTGTCCTGGAACTAGCTCTAATAGATCAAGCTGGCCTTGAACTCACAGAGATCTGCCTGCCTCTGCCTCCTGAGTGATGGGATTAAAGGCATGCACCATCATCACAGCCTGACTTCCCACACAGTCTTTATCTGCTTCCCATTTAGAAAGCGCTGGCTGGCAGTCCTGCTCTGTCCAAACATACGCTACGAAAGTGTAAAAGTAAGTAGGTTAGCCTTTCCCATTAGAATTTGTACTAACGACTAAGGCTTGCTCTGTCTTTATTTAGTTCCTGCAGTTTTCTGGGCACGTTGCATGCATTCTGTTCCTTCAGACTTATTGCAAATACAAAACTTTTCATCAGTGCTGGAAACATTCACTAAGTCACCACAGCTAGACTGATGAGGTCATTAGCTTTACTCCAGTCCGCTGCACATGCTCTCCGCTCACCACCAAGCCTGTAACAGGGTCTGCAGGTTGCTGATGTGTCTGTCACTGTAGATCTCATGTAATGGACCCTTTCCTTGGAGAAGGGGCTCTGGAACCAAGGTACGCGGTCTTGCCCACACTAGACGTGTACAGTGGCCAAGCGTACCAATTGCTCACCTCTAGATTTTCATGCCAGTATTTTATTCTGTTCTTTTTCCTTCTTGGAAATCCCTTAGCAAAGAGTGTCTGCCTATATCAAAGTCAGTATCTAGAAAGCATTGTTCCTAAACTCATAGAAGGCAGTTTAAAGGCTAGGACAGGGCTTTTCCTTGCACTCAAATAATCTTTTTAATTTTCCCTTTTCTGAGGAAGTATATGTTAGCATTTTACATGAGCCCTTCCTTTTTGTTAGATTATCGCTCGTGAATGACGCCTAGTACAGTGGTACATAAGGCTTGTGAGTGACCCCAGACAGTGGTACATAGGGCTTGTGAGTGACCCCAGACAGGGGTACTTATGGCTTGTGAGTGACTCCCAAACAGTAGTACATAGGGCTTGTGAGTGACCCCAGACAGGGGTACTTATGGCTTGTGACTGACTCCCAAACAGTGGTACATAGGACTTGTGAGTGGCTCTGAATACAGCGGTATATAATTGTAACACCAACTATATGCAGAGCTCTGGAAGGAGAAATCCCAAGCTGTAGGCCAGCCTGGACAATTTAGCAAGACTCTGTCTCCTGATTAAAATAACGAGGCAGGGTTATAGCTCAGGGAAAGAATACTTGAATAGCCCTGGATTTAATCCACAGTATATCAGAATTTTTTAAATTCAAGTTTTAATTTCAGAGATAATTGGAAGAGAAAAAAGTTGCTAATAGCTGGGTGGTGGTGGCACGTGCCTTTAATCCCAGCCCTTGGGAGCCTGAGGCAGGCCGGTCTCTGTGAGTTCAAGGCCAGCCTGGTCTACAAGAGCTAGAGCTAGTTCCAGGACAGGCTCCAAAACTATAGAGAAACCTTGTCTCAAAACCAACCAACCAACCAACCAACAAACAAAAAGTTGCTAGTAGTTTCCCAGCCTGGTCTTATTCTTAGATTTGAGGTAATGTAGCATATAGTTTCTGGTTCATTATTTCTGGTTCCAAGTAGAGGTCTTCCCATGACTGAGGAAGTACTTGGGTTAGCTCAGTGATGTAATTCTTCTCACGCTACTTTTAAAAAGTAGAAACCAGTTTATAAACTTTATGTGGTTGAGAAACCAGTTTGTTACATGATTGAGAAATAGTGTCGTGTGGTCCTACATTTTAAAAAGAGCTGTGAGGTCCTCTTACTTGATGAACTACATTAGATGAATAACAATATTAGAAAAATTAAAACCAGTAGTTTAATTTGCTTTCTGGCTACCATTTTGACCTGTTATCATAATGGAAACTGAGTTTAATGATTTTAGAATAATATTAATAGAATTGGCATCTTTCTTAAATGTCAGAAGATATTTACATTTATGCAAAAGAATTTTTTTGTACTTTAACCCAAAATAATCAAAACTGGATTTTAGACAAGTCTCGGTGTTTGTAAGGATACTACTCCTGCATGCGGTGCTCATATTCTTAGAGCCCACGTTGTAGGCATCCAGCCTGTGCCCCAAACACGGATCCTGATGGCTTCAGTGCCACTGTCCATGCAGTGACTTTTGCAGTGTAGAGTCCTTTATCTTTATTTGCACCTTCATTGCCATCTTTGAGAGAAGTGCTGGTAAGAGTTTCTTGGCTTTGGTTCCACAGAGCTGTCTTCCTGTTCCAGCTTGAGTCTGATTTCTGTAGTCTCCAGCCAGTCCCTTTTGAGAAACTTAAATCTTTAGGTGCAAATGTTTAGGTGTTGAGAGCACATTGCTCCTGAAAAAGTCATGGTAAAATAGTGACAGTCATTAATACTGTTAATATAGGTGGAGAGCTGAGGTCCAGAGAGCGTGGCCTGGGGACTCTGGGCTGCTTCCCTGGGCCTGGTGAACACGTAATGGCTTTTGCTGCACTTTAGAACTCTGGCCAAGCTCTTTGCTCAGGACTTGCTGATAGTTCCCTATCTTTGTGAACAAACTGACATAATGGAAGATAGTTCTTTTCCTATGAATGGAGAGCAAAGCCTCCGTTCTCACCCAGGTCTTTGACTCTGGTTGTTGAAGTCTGGGAGGTCTTCTTGGTCAGGAACTTGGTAGGGCTGCTTTTGTCCTTTGAGTTTGAAAACTCTCTTCTGTTTTCTTTGGTTTCTCATAGTCTCCCCCTCCCCCGAATGTTTTCTGACTAGTTCATCTTTATTAAATGCATGATTTGGCTTAGACCCTTTTAAGTAGAAGCAGTTACAGATTTCTGTATCCTGTGTCTCCCAGAACAATAGACTTTGAATATTGTTTAATGTTTATTATAGTATACTCTTATTTTTGTTTTAGAAAAATATATTCCATAATTCTTTGAATTAAACATTTCCTGTTTGTCAATTTGATGACGCAGAATCAGATAATTCCAGTAACATTTTTCTTTTTAAATTTCTTTAAAACTTTGATTTTTTAATTGTGTGGGGGGGGATGGGGGGTGGTTAGGGTGTGGGCATATGCACCTGTGAGTTCAGGCACCTGCAGAGTCCAAAAGAGCATCAGTTCCCCTGGAGCTGGAGTTGAAGTGCTTGTTAGCCACGCCCAGCAGCACCCAATTCAGGTCTCCTGCAAGGCCAGTATGTGCTCTTAATTGCTGTGCCCCACTCCAGCTCCCAGTGAGAGCCTTCTGTTCCTGCACTGTTGTAAATTCATCAAAGGTAACAGCAGCTCTTGAAGTGTTAGAACTTTCTCCAGCACAGGTGAAATCACCAAGCCAGGACTTGCTTTGGCATTGTTGCTAGTAATTAGCCAAGATTTTCTGTGTCAAGAGCTGTGTCATGGGGGCTATGGGGCTAGCCTTTGCATTGCAGGAGGCCCACGGCCATCTCTGGTCTCTACCCATAGACAGACAACCACATGGCAAATGCCCCAGGGCTGGGAGCACATTCTACTCCCTAATGCCCTATCCCATAGGGAACCTCTGTTGTCTTTAATTCATTCTCCAAACCTCCCTCTGAGTTAGGTTGCAGTATTTTTGTCCCTATCTTGAAAAACATATGTAAAAACATAAAAAGGGTAAGTAACTTGGCCAAGGTGGCAATGCTGGGATGTACAATGAGGCAGTGCTCTTACTCTACTGTATCCAGCACAGCCCCTCGGACTTACTTCTGTCATTGATCTAACGATCCCGTAAGTCAGAAGAAAAATTAAGTGCCAGCAAGAGCCAGCTAATGCCAGAAATAAACACCCTGAGTGGGTGGCAAACTGGAGAGATGGAGAATATTGCCAGTTGCCGATTTTTCAAGAGAAACTAGAAACCTGGGGTGTTTCATTAGTGAAAACGTTCATCTCTGCATATTGACGGTTGATTCCCTGTTTAGCAAGTAAACACTGCCTCCACGGTTAGTCTGAGGACCTCCTGGAGGTACATGGTAGTGCTTTGCTGACCTAAGGGGCTGTGCATCCACTACAGGATGGAAGTCGGGTACATGCTGAGTCGGGGGCACAGGTGGCACTGTGGATGGGTGAGTAGATGCTGTTTGGTGTTCTTTTGAGGCAAGGGAATGTGGACAGTAAAGCTGGTCACCTGACAAGCTCTGCCCCAGTCTGCTCTGGTGCAGACTGAACTGCCCGCTTTTAGCTGGGACAGGTATTGTTCATAACTTCGTCTTTCAGGACTTACACTTGCCCCAGTGTTTAAATAAACATCTCGCGGGCTCTGAGAACACACACTGACTCTGGAATTGAGTGCTTCCATCCTGGAGAAGTGAACCACAGCCGTACTTCACATTGTGGAGAGTCTCTTACCTGAAATTCTTGTTTACCTTTCTTTGAACAAGGAAGTTCTCTGCCAACGTTTTAGAAACACTGACTTCCTGGTGGCCTTTGGTGTTTGCCCTGCTGATCCGGCTCTCAACGCAGCCTTATAGGCAAGGAGCATTCAGCCCCAGGCTGTCTCTCACAGCCCTCTCTGACTGGTGCACACACTTCTTGTTTCCCTCGGCTCCCTCCCCTGGGCTCCCCTGACAGAGGGTGACTCACTGCTGCTAGACATGCTTGTGCTTCATCCGTTTTAAGTTTCCACTTCACTGATACTTTCAACAGCTTTTCAGGTCATTCAGAGCCTTGTTTCCTCTAAGGTTAGCCTTTTCTTGATGGCATTTCTGGTCAAAAATTGCAGGTTCTCAGCCTTCTTTATATTATATCTGTTTTATTCTTTGTTTTCAAACTACTTGTATAATTTTTCACGAGACTAGAGACAGAGGCTTTTCCATCTGACTTTACCTTACAGCACCCAACACAATGTTGTGCATGCAACCGGTGCAGTGAATCTGCCCGTCTGTGTGGTTAGTAAGTCCCAGACATCCATGCAGCAGGTGCAGTGAATCTGCCCGTCTGTGTGGCTGGTATGTCCCAGACATCCATGCAGCAGGTGTAGTGAGCATGCCCGTCTGTGTGGCTGGTATGTCCCAGACATACATGCAGCAGGTGCAACAGAAAACAAGAGAGCAGCCTGTCACCTTGTGCTAATACATGCTGTAGAATGGGTGCATCTTGAGCACGTTGTGATAAGTCAAAGACACTCCACACAATATACAGCACTTCAGTCGTATGAAACACTCAAAACAGATCGTGTTGTCAGGGCAGGGCAAAGGGGAGGAAGAGGGAGCTGCTCTGTAATTGCTATGAAATTTCCATTGGCAGTGTTGAAAATATTTTGGAACTAGAGGTGAAAATTATACAACATTGAGAATATGTTCAATGCCTCTGACTTGCACACTCAATTTTTATAACTTTATATTATGTAAAGTCCACCCCAGTGTTAAAAGAGAGGCTATTTAGCTCATTGTTTTGGAGGATGGAAACCATGGTCAGGCAATCCAGAGCTCAGCCTCTGGCAAGGGTCCCTAAGTGTCTCAGCATAGCAGAGGAATAGATAGGATAAAGCTCTGTGCAGAGATCACATGGTCAGACTGAAGACCCACGGCCCACAACTTCTCTTTTGCAACCTCGTGCTTTTTCCAGAACCAACCAGTCCCCAGGTACTGCAGTAATGCATTTCTCCAGTGAGCCAATTCCCACCAGGCCCTGCCTCTTACTGCTTTCACCACCTGTTGCATTGAAAACCAAGATGCTAGCACCTGAGCCTTTGTGGGAGGCCCTCAGAAGCCCTTGGGATCAGGAGAGTGTTTTGAGGAGGTGACACACGAGCTTCCTTGAGCAGTGGATAGGCTGTTGATAGTTAAGTGTTCGGCAGAATGGGCCTTCTAGGTGGGGCTGAGGTATAGCAAAGGTGCAATGCCAAATCTGTACGAGGAACTCAGAGTTGTAAGCTCAGCTGGAGTGTTAGGAAAGAGAAGCTTTGTTTCTGAGCAGAGAGAGGGAGGAATGCTGGGAAATTGGAAAGGCCCGGTTGTTGGTTGAGTGCTGATTGAGAAGAGGTTGGGGAGAACTGATAGGGGCTGTTTTTCACTAGTGAGGATGCCAGCAGCAGAGTCAATCTTAGCATGCTTTCCTATTAGAGCTGTAAATAAGACCTTACTGATGGTTAGTGCCTATTCTTAGATATTTGAGAGTGTTTATAGATGGTGTGTATATATCGGTAAGACCTTACTGACGGTTAGTGCTTATTCTTAGATATTTGAGAGTGTTTATAGATGATGTGTATATGTTGGTAAGACCTTACTGATGGTTAGTGCCTATTCTTAGATATTTGAGAGTGTTTATAGATGGTGTGTATATATCAGTAAGACCTTACTGATGGTTAGTGCCTATTCTTAGATACTTGGGAGTGTTTATAGGTGATGTGTATATGTTGGTAAGACCTTACTGATTTTTAGTGCCTATTCTTAGATAATTGGGAGTGTTTATAGGTGATGTGTATATGTTGGTAAGACCTTACTGATGGTTAGTGCCTATTAGATATTTGGGAGTGTTTATAGATGATGTGTATATGTCAGGATCTTTGTTTAGTCACAAAATTTTGATTTTGTAATTGATTGTTTCTAAAATTACAAGATTAAACTTTCTGAGAATGTTGCTACTTTAAAGTCTTTACAGACGCCTAGTAAGGTTTTAGAGGTCATGCTACAGCCCAGCGGGGTGGAGCATGCTTGTCATTCCTGCACTAGGATTCTTGGGTAAAGTTAGAAGGTTCATGCATATCAGGCTCAAAGCCAACCTGAGCTACAGGAGACCCTGTATTGGAATGAATGAGAGAGGGGACAGAATGGAGGGAGGAAGGAAGAGAAAAAGACGGAGGGAAGCAGGGAAGTGTTTTCAGCTCACTGCTTTCTTGGAATCTCAGCCTGGAGTTGCATTGCATCTCTGGCATTGTTTGTTCTTTTATGTGATTTCATTTTTCTGAGGCACAAATTAGCCTGCTAAAGATGATCCTGGAAATTGTACCTGATTCTTGTCATTTGAAGACCTAGTTTCTGTGTAAGTATGAAAAAATGAAAAAAAGAGAAAGTAATACTTTTTTTAAAAAAATTCTAGGTATCAGTTTAAATCTAGCTATCTAGGTATTTCAAGATTGATATCTCTCGCTCACATTCACTACTATTGCAACTGCACGTATTTATCTGTGGTAGAGATTAGAAGATTATTTTTGAAGCTGTGGCCATTGTGTGTGCAAATTGCATTGTAGGAAATAACACACGCCACTTCTGCCTGTAAATACTTCGTCAGAGATGGAAATGGCTCATCCTTTATTGACATGCTCTAGTTGGTGAAGGTGATCTCAAATGACTTCAGGGGAATTTGATATTGTGTATTCCCAAGTATTTTTCCTTGAGTACTTCTTACATTAGAGACACCAAAGATGTAGTGGATTGATTTGCTGTTAGAGTGACATGCTCAGCAGTTCTTACTGCACCTTCAGAGAGAGTCCTGTGTTATTAAGTAAATAGGAACTCAGCTATCTCTAAAGACAGATGAGTCTTTAGAGTGGATGGCTACTTACTAGGCTGCTTCTTGGGATTAAGCTGTTGTTTATATGTATTAGAAAAGATAGGTCTGGGAAACATGAAGACTGTGGGAAACCCAGTCCCAATTCTGGTCTTTGAGATACAAGATTAAACTTGTGTAGGATTAGTGCATATTTTCACAATCACTGTGAGTTTATATTTGTATCTTCCCTCTTCTGTCTGGAAAGACTTTTCTTGAAGTTACCACCTTTGTTCTTAAAGTCTTTCTGCTCTTTTGTCCATAATGATCCCCCCAGGCTTGAGGGGAAGAGTGAGATAGAGTTGTCACATGTAGGGCTTGTGTTGGTTTGCTTCAGTAACTTGACACATGATGGAGTCATCTGGAAAGAGGGAACCTTATCTGAGAAAAATGCCTCCATCAGATTGCCCTGTAGGCATGTCTGTGGAACCTGGGCAGGTGGTCCAGGGAGGTATAAGAATGGTAGCTGAGTGGGAATTTGGAGAACAAGTCAGTCGCAAGTAGTGTTCCTTCATGCCTTCTGCTTCAGATCTTCTTTAGGTTCATGTTTGAGCTTTTGGCCTGTCCTTCCTTAGTAATAGATTGTCAATGGGGAATCATAGGATGAAATAAACCCTTTTCCCACAAGTTGCTTTTGGTCATGGTGTTTATTTATCACAACAAATTAATGGGCCAGAGAGATGGTGCAATGATTAAGAATTCATGCTGTTCTTCCAAAAGACCTGAGTTCAATTCCCAGTATAGTCTCATGGTTATTTTCAACCCCACCTGTAGCTCCAGCTTCTGGAGGTGATCAGATGTATCCAGCCTCAGTGTGCACCTGCATTTACATTCACATGCCCATACACAGATCCACACACCTGCTTTAAAAAATAAATCTAAGAAAACAAACTAAGATTGGGCTGAACATTCAGTAGTCTCTTATTTACTGCACATCAATAAATTCTGAGTCTCTCTGCATTAATTTCCATCTGATGCATGAAGAAGCTTCTGATGAAGGTTGAGCAGTGCATTGATCTGTGGCCATAGCAATGAATCATCAGGGGGCATTTTTGTACTGTTTCCATTTAGCAAAATAATAGCAGGTTTTTACTAGGTTCCTATCTAGCCACAGGTTCTTGAACATGTTGTCAGTGTCTACCTAGCCACAGATTCTTGACCTCATTGACAGTTATATCCAATTAAACAAAATAATTGGTTACTCCCATAACGTGCATGCCGCTATTGCCCAGTGAGCATATGTTATCAGGCCGGACACCATTGTAGCTTGCAGGATTCACAGCTGAGTAAGATTTCTGATTGCATTTCTCCTCCAGTAGCATGCATATCATCTTCAAGCATTATGAAGCTAGCCAGTAGGGATGAAGCTTCTAGTTGAGTTCTAACTAAATTTTTCCATGTTCTATGACTCAAGTATGTTGTATGATCAACAGTATAATCTTATGGTCAACTTCTGGAGAGGAACAAACAGCATTGGCAATAGCCTAGAATGTCTGTGATTCAATGAGACTACTGACCAATAACCCCAAAAGAGGTAACCCATTCATCTGAAAGATTGAAGAAAAAGAATTTTAGGTGCTGTGTGGAGATGAAGTATTTTGAGTATAATATTAGAGTCTAAGAGTATTAGAATAAGTCCATTTGAGAATTAGAAGGGCCTTTCTAGGAGGAGACAGTAGAAATGGAGGCTGTACTATGAATACCCTGTTCTGGTTATCCTGGAGTAACTGAAAGCGGCTTCTGAAAAAGGTGAGGAAGAGATCAAATAACAGTCTTGTTCCCAGAGCCCTCCTTCAGAGAGGCTTTGGCTGAAGCAGCTATGAGGTATGGCTGTAACATTCCACCCACATGGCTTAGCAGTGCTAGAGTGACTACCGAGCGTTGACCCCTGCAGGGTAGGTGAGCTGACAAGTCTTAGATGCCACCCAACAGGACCTTGGCCACTTTGTGACATCTTGCCAGTTTGTTTGTGGAAGAAGAAAGGCACGTAGGCTGATGTCTTCCAGCCGTAGCCCACCAGCATCCCCAGTGACACCAGTATTGTCTTGAGTTTGCATTGGAAGTTTCTCCTTTCTTGAGTCATCCCCTTTTTTGGTTTCTCTTTTGACTACATATAGGTTCTACTGGCAGCAGGGATCTATGGTTCAGCATTTTGAACTTTTTAAATGTCTCTGCTATTACATTTTCATGATGACCAGGGATTGTTCATTAACATGGAGACTCTTAGCAGATTCACATAGGACCTAACCCAAAATTGTTTTCTGTTCTGCAAATAAGTTTACTTCATTAGTTCTTACTTTTTCTCATCTTTATAGTTCAAAGAGAGAATGTATGGAATCTTTTAGCTTCTAGTTCCCTCTATCCAGTAATATATGTATCTAGCCAGTATCTCTTCCCTGAACTTCCTCCTCGTGGCTTACTTTTATTTGATCTGAATAAATATTCTCTACTTTATGCATCCAAACAGAATGGATGTTCTGTTCCCAGTTGTCCTCCCTGTCTTCTTCATCTCAGTACACAGCAGTTCTTTTATGTTCCCTTCTGGTTCTCATTTCAGTCCATCCTTCATGTCCAACCGCCAGATAGTTCTTACCACCTCTGCTGCCATGGCCTAGTCTCCTAACTCCATATGTTTTTTTTTTTTCTGAGTTACTGCCATATTGTGTCTGCTGAGAGGACCCTGGATTCTGCTTCCTTCACAGTGTACATACTTACTATACACACTGGTCATAATTGGCTTCTGGAGAACCCCTTCTATCTTATTTGGAGTGGAAGTCTTCATAGTGGTACCTGTGGTCCCACATGCCCATGCCTTGTTTCTCTTCCCAGTTCTCATCCCCTTGTGCTATCTCCCATGCTTCAGCTGCCCTGACGTGTTGGCCACACTTCTTCCTGGGTGACCAACCGCACCCAGGGCCTTTCCTCTACCTATCTTCATCCTGATATCCTCAGGTACTTCTCCCTTATCTTTTTCTAGTATTGCTAGGTGAACTTACTCAGTGATGTCATCATGGCCAGTTTCAGATCACGATTTTCCCAAACCCTTATCTTTTCCTTGCATCTGTGATCTCTAGGAGGTGAGTCCTTCCAGAGTAGGCTATGGTCTGGGCTTGTTAGTCACTGAAATCCAGGGTTCAGAGGATGGCCTGCTGGAGCTCTGGTATGCAAGTGTATTTGAGGAATGGGTGAAGTGTTCTTGGAAACACCTGGATTTTTCATGCATTATCTATCTGAAATTTGTAGTACAGATTTGTATTTTGGTCCTCAGTTTAGGCCTGTCTCATAAATGATGAAAATACAATCACATTCTTATCCAGTCTTTGTATCTTAATATTTGCCTCAGCATATTTGTTAACTAAAAGTTCAGTAATATTTTAATATTGCTAAAGGAATATTTTGTGGTCAGTTATATTTATATGTACAGTCTGTACAACAGTGTTGATATAGTGACTCCATCCTTACAGGTACTTTCAGTCTATATGTTGTTGAACTACACTGAGGCAGTTTGCATGTATGATGATGCTTAACCTCTGGGCGTCAACATGTGTATCCTCTAAGAATGAGGACATTCAAAATACTGATCAATTCTGCAACTTGCTTTTGTAGACTTTCCTTTTTTTATCATTCTTAAAAAATGACATTTTCTTTAAAACTCATAAAAATGTGTGTGTGTGTGTGTGTGTGTGTGTGTAGGATCACCATGCTCGTCAGAAGACAACTTTGTGGAGCCTTTTTTCTTTCTCCGCCTTTCTGAGGACCCTGGTGACTGAGCTCAGGCTCTTGTGCTTGGACTGCATGTGGTTTTATCCACTGAGCCACCTCACAGACCCTGGTTGTTTGGAAAATTGTTATTTAATCCAGGTCTTTCATCACTTTTTATGTCTGCTCTTTATGTCCTTTTCATTTTGAAGAGTGTTCACACTGCTGCCTTTACTGTTTTGTTTTGTTGACTTTTTTTTGGCCTCTTATTAATTACTTCCTTATAATTGATTGCTTACTTATAACTACATTCAGGTTAAATATTTATAGTGGGGAGTATGCTGTAATGTTTATTGCAACGCAATAAATGATATCATGTGAACTTGTTCCAGTCAGGTGCTGACTGCAGGTCTCCCCTCTATAAAGGCGTATTGTCCCCCCAACAGAGCTGAACTTATTCAAGAGGTAATACTTTGAAGCTCTCTCTCATATCTTTAATACTTGGTTATATACTAATGTTTCTTTTTTATTTTTATTTATTTATTTATTAAATATATACTAATGTTTCTTGCCTAAAGAACACCTGCACTGAAATTATAAACCAGCTTTTCTAATTTTCTTTCTCCTATATGTTTGTCTGATCTCCTGTCTGCTCTTAGCTGTTTCTACAGTAGAGCCACAATCTACTAAGATTTAGGTTTTCTTTTCCAGAGTGAATTCCAACCATGCTGTTATTAGTCAGACTTACATCAATGTTCACACTCTTTCCAGTTGAACAGTAGGTGGTCTTTCAAGATAGCTGCACATATTTTTTAAATAGTCATGAGATTTTGTTTTTTGTATTTCCTAAGAAATCTGTATTATAAAAAAGATTGTAAAAAGTGTTCACAGACTCTAATAGATGCATAGAAATTCTTTGTTATTTCAGTTGGCATACAAAATACTGGATTATATTATTACACCGCCATACATTGTTGATCTTCTTGCAGCGCCTGATGCCACACTCATGGTTTGTATTCTTTAAGTTTATGTTTGGGCCCATTCTCCATCTTGAATTTGGTTTTTGGGTTTTTTTTTTTACATGATATAAGTTAGAGGTTGAAATTTATATTTTTTTCCAGTTTTATATGGTTGTCCTCGCATACTTTTCTGAAAACAAGCTTTATTTCTTCATTCTATTGCTTTGATATTTTCATCAACAGTCAAATGCCAATGTATATGTGCATCTATATAGGCCCCAACTTTATCTCATGATCTATTATTCATTTATCCTTAGCAGTGACATACTATTCTGATTGATGAAGCTTTATGGAAAACCTTTAAGAGAACACAGCCTTCTAGTTTGGTTCTATTTCAAGATTTCCTTAGGCATTATCATCTTTGCATTTTTTATAAAAAGAAATCTTTAAAATTTTTTCTTTTATTTTTTGAGATTGTATCCCTTCCCTTTTCTACCTGTAAACCTTTTTCAAATTTATGATTTTTCATTAGTTTTTTGTTACATATGTATATATACATACATATTTCTAGATACATAAACATATGTGTGTGTTTGTATTTCTAAATATGTAAACCCAACCTGCTCAGCCTGTATAATATTATTTGTATGTATATTTTCAGGGGCCACCATTTTGTTTTGGATACCCAGTTGGTGTACTATTCCCTGGGGAAGATTAGTTTCCCATTCTCAACATTCTTTAGTTTCCTGTATTTCTTTGTGTAGGGTTGAATCCTCATGGGCTTTCCCCATCCGTGCTAATATGTTGGCAGGTCCATTGTTACTGTCCTTACTCGCCTCAAGGTAGTCAGAGTCATGAGACTTTGTGGCTGTAGCTTCTGACATTCCTGGGGGACACCATCTCACAGCAATTCCTTGATCCTCGGCCTCCTACAATCTTTCTCGCTCCTCTTTAGCATTGGTCCCTGAGAGTGTTTTGTATCCACTGGGACTGGGCCCACAACTCTGCATTGTAATTGGTTGTGGTTTTCAGCAGTAGTCTCCATTTGTTGCAAAGAGATATTTCCTTGGTGAGGGGTGCACTTGTCTGCTGGCATTGTGTCTTTATCAGATAGGATCACCATGTTTAATGCATATATCAACAGAATGGCCTGGGGGAAAATATAGATGCTCACATGGTTTTGCTGTCCCTGAATCAGAATAGCCATTTGAAACTGACATTCGTCATTTTTTAACCTGTTCACGGTTTACAGACATTGACACTGTCACTTCATGTCTCAGCCAGATCTCCCTTGAGAAGAAACCATTAACCCTTTCTGGGAAAAAAAAAAAGAATGCAGTAAAGCAAAGCAAATATTTCAGCTTTGTAGACCATCGATTTTCTTCTGCAGATGTTCGATGTTCATTCCTGGTGTTACATTATCCAAGACAGTACATATAGAATAGCAGAATTCTAGTAAAACTTTCAGAAATGTGATTTGGCTGACTTAATGAGAGCAAAAATAGCAAGTATAGAGACTTTAAATGTGTGGATATGGTCTGCCTTGTCTCTTATGCTCCTTCACCTTTCATGACAAGAAAATGCCTATGGTTTATGTGGTCCAAGGAGATGGCAGACAGGGCAAACTTAGCCCTAACATAGTGTGAAATTAAGGTGTGGGAGACAGAGTTGCTTAGCTGTGAATTTGACCTTTGCACTTCAGAATGAATAAAGGTTGTTTTAAGTTTTATATAATTAACCTGCTCAGCCAATAGTAGGATGTTGTTGACCCAACTGACATGGAAAATACACAATATTTTCAAATTTTAAAGCATTGCTTTCCTTTTACAACATCCTGAAGTTGATTCCTACAGAGATTCTCAGAATGTTTTTGCTGATTTGCCGAATCTGAGGAGAAAAGTAACCCAAACACCGTGAACTAATATCACCCACTTTGGAGGAACATGAAAGAGGGCTGTGGAGATTCTTGGCTGATTCTGTTCTGAATCCTAACAGCATGACATGACGTGTGGACTTAGTTCCTCCTGTTTTAAACAAACTGTGTACAAAGTACATTGGAAAACTGAGGCAAACGTAAAAGGAGAAAAATAAAATCTCTTCACTTATATCTCAGATTTTTAGATTCTGATATGTCATGAATACATCTTTTAAGAAATTAATTTATAGACATGTATATATACATGAATGTGCTTCATTTAGCATTAGAGTTTTATTATAGTTATTACAATCTAAGCACTGTCCTAACTTATTATAAAGGCTTGATAAAGGATCCCTTTGAATCAGTCTTTCGTGGCTATTCCAGGAATATCCTTATCTGCTTGTCCCTTTTCTGTTAGATAGCAGGTTAATTTTCTGATTGAAACTATTACAAATATTTATTTTATGATTAAAAATTTTACTGGCAACTTTATTGAAAGGCTACACATACATGTCTATGAATGTAAAACTACCAAGTGAACACAGGGTCGAAAGGTAGAACTTTACCAAGTTCCCTAGACACACTCCTGCTTTGAGCGTCCAGTCACCAGCTCTTCCTTCAAGGCAGCTGCTAACTGACCTCCCATACAGTAGATTAGCTTTCCATTAAATGTCTGTGGTTTGGTTAATTTCCTTTAAACCTCTGAAAGTAGAGTTACTATAGCAAGAAGTATACTGTAAGATACCAGTTCATATTATTAAAGTGCTTTTAAAAAACAGTGTTATATCATGCCAGCACGTGATACAAATGTGTGGAGAGGACATCTGTGCCTGAGCACGGGAAAGTGGAGAGCAGCGACAGGTGGAAGGGGAGAGAATGCGGGAAGCAGGCGAAGTGGAACGAGACCACACTGCCTGGGGGAATCTTAGCCATCTGCTTAAGTTCTCTTTCTTCCTAAAAATGATCTCGGCCTGAATGCTGCCTGTCAGTCCTGTGACAATTAGAAAAATGAGCATATGAATGGGACACAAGGTACCTCCCAGCTTTCTGTCCACATTCATGGTCAAAGCAAAACATGAGTATCAGCGGGGCCTAAAGCACGAGCATAGCCCTTCCCTGGATGGGAAGCTGGGGTGCCCGGCAGTGCAGCCACCCGCTGTTTCCATCCCATGACCTCACCCCATCTCTGAGGACTCTGCTCATTTAGATAACTCCTGCAGTCTGATTCTAGAATGAGTCACTCCAGGTCTTGGGGAACCCCGACGTGGAATCATAACTTACGTAATTATCAATCTAGTGTTTGTATAGTGTTTGACTTTAGGGGATATAAATCCTACCTTCCTAAGATGCCCAGAAAAACATACTTGTTTATGAAGAGGTGATGGGGAAATTCCAAATTGAATGATGTCTTTATGGTAGAAAACAATTCCTCCCTGGGAACTATGCTATATTAGTTTCTGTGTTCTGCTTCCACCATCTGGCCCATGGATGATAGCAAGACCATGGCGTTGTATCTACTGGTGTGGCAAAGAGCTGGCTCCAGGTTCCGGAAAACGCTTCAGCATTTGTGCTTAATACCCCGACTTCATCATTTCCTACTGTAACCTTGTTTTCTCCTTTATTGGCATTCTTTTCTAAAGCAGCCACTTAGTAATATGGAGTACAAGTGTTGCTTCTTCTTTTACTTCCTCTTTTTTCCTCTCTCCAAACTTAAGTGTCTTATGACAAAGCACCGTGGTTCAGTTAGACTGAATCTCCCAGGGGTGAGGGTAGCCTGCTTGTATGCCCCCAGTATGGGTTTAATATGGATTTTCTCTTTTGCCCTCTGCAGGTTGCTTCCCACTAGGGATGGTGGAGTTGAATGGAGACTCCTCCAGGCCTCCTCCAGGATGAACCACCTGCCAGAAGACATGGAGAATGCTCTGAGCGGGAGCCAGAGCTCACACGCCTCTCTGCGGGACTTCCATTCCATCAACCCCGCGCAGCTCATGGCTAGGATCGAGTCCTATGAAGGAAGGGAAAAGAAGGGGATATCTGATGTCAGGAGGACTTTCTGCCTGTTTGTCACCTTTGACCTCTTATTTGTAACATTACTGTGGATAATAGAGCTAAATGTAAGTTGATTTTGTTCATGACTACTTGTTTCCAGAGGTACAAAATTTACATTTTTTTCCTCCTCTTTTTTTGTCTTATTTAGTGAATTCCATCTTTTTTTTTTTTAAATGATGCAGTGTAACCTGGCTCCAGCGGACTTAATCTTTTCTTTTTAGTGTTAGTGTAAATACACCTGGTGAACTTCAAGTTCACTTCCGCTGGGATCATGAAATTTGAGTTCCTAGTGCTTATCTTAGAACAGAGAGCTGGAAGCCGCACAGCCTGTAGGACAGATTCACCTGTCTGTCTGTAGGAAGCTTTGCTGGGACACAGCTCTGCTCGTTGTGCAGAGGCTTGTTATCCATGTCTGTGCTCTGGCTTGAGTAGTAGAGGAAAACCTGACTCAAAAGGCAAAAATGACTATTTCCTGGGCCTTTTTTTTTTTAAATATAATTTTTTTATTGAAAAAAAAAAAAAGATTTCCGCCTCCTCCCCGCCTCCC
>NW_026067924.1:18924846-19104650 GCF_014885135.2 Alexandromys fortis
TCCCAAACATCCCGTTTCCCAAGTTCCCCCCAACCTCCCCTTCTCACTTTTCTCTCCCCATCTCCCCTTACCTCCCTCCCCCCCCTCCCCCAAGATCCCATTTTTTGCTTTCCTGGGCCTTTTTACATGAAAATTTACCAGATCTTCCTCTTAAAATCAAATCGAAATGTTGGGCGTGGAGAGATGGCTCAGTGGTTAGGAGCACTGACTGCTCCTCCAGAGGACCAGGTTCTGTTCTAAGCACCAACATGATGGCTCACACATCTGTAAACACCAGTCCCAGGGGACCCAATGCCCTCTCCTGATCTCTAAGGGCACTAGGCAAACACATGGTACAAAAACATATATTCTGGCAACAAAACACCCATATACATAAGATAATTTTTAGTATTAAAATATAAGTATAAAATGCTTCTGAAATATGCATTCTTTATTATGTCTGCTCTTTAATGCACTTGCTTAAGATTTTACAAAAGAGATTACTTCTTCATATTTTATTGAACAAGTTCTAGAATAATTTGAAGAACTATGCAATTATGTCGCCCATTAATTATCAAATATAAATATAATGCAAATTTTAACATATATTGTTTTAAATTTGCTAGTCGTACATTAATAAAATTAAAAAAAAAACAGGTGAAAGTTATTGTACTACCATACTTGTCTAAACCAGGTGCTGTTATTCTTAAAGCCTTGGGTCTGGCTGCTTGTGTCGCCCACTCCTCACCCGAGCCCTTCTGGAAGATACACACCTCTGTGCACACACCGTCTCCCTTATTTGTCAATGGTTCATTTCATTCCTCCCATTCTGGCCGCCTGCTTTCACCCCGGAACAGACTACGACCCACCTTAAGACCACTATAGTAGTATTCCTTGTGCATAAACTGGTTAATTTCCTGTATCCTCTTGGAGATGGTGAGAACCTATCGTGCCGGTGTCGGTGTAACTATCACCACGATTCTGTCTGTCCTGCCACTGTCTGAATCTGTGTGTTGTGATTCTTTGTTGCTGTTGTGTTTTACACACTGGCAAGCTCCTGAAGACGGACATTGTTTTCCTTTCTGAAGTATTTCCTGGATCTGAAACAATGCTGGGCATGCAGTAGGTTCCTGGCAGATACTTTGTGAATGAGTGAAGCTCACTGTAGCAGTGGTGAGCCGCTGGATTAAGCCAGAGGCAGGTTGACAGCAAGCACACAGTCAGAAGCGGTGACGGACTTGTTGAAAGTCCATTTGTATCCACCCCGGTGTTTAAGACCACTTGTTAATGGAACCCAGGACAGTATAGACACACTGTCCCGTACCCAAGGTGCTTGGCCTCAGAAGTGCTTCAGACTTTAGATTTTGAGGGTATTAGAATATTTACATAGATATAGCAGGATATCTTGGGACTGAGACCCAATGTAACAACAAATTTACTTATTTATACTTTATTCACATAGTCTGATGGCCAGGCTATACCCTTTAGTGGACATGAAGTTGAACTGAAACTCTTCACATGAGGCCAGATGTGGAAGTTCCCACTTGTAGGATGTGTGTACTCCAGGCATCCTCAGGTTTTGAAGCAGTTCAGTTTTCAGACGTGTGGGTAAGGGATACTCGGTTTATTCTAGAAAGATGATTGGAAAGGGATTTGAACTGTAGCTGGTCTTCCTGAGAATCCTGAGCCAAAGATTGTTAAATGAAAATTTAAAGTACAAGTTTGGATTACAGACATAAACAGTAAGAATTCCACGTGTAGACAGTGAGTCAAGGATAAAGTGCACCCGGATAGCAAAGAAAAGCTTTTTCCCCTGACAAGTGTGCACCCAGGAAACAGAAGCAGGAGGGAGATGTTTGTGTTTGAGAACCTTCTTTGCTTGGGACGCTGGAAGTACCTATTCTTTCAGTATTCTGGGCAGCAACTTTCTGTAGTTTGCAGAGCACAGCGTGAGAGTAGGTGACTACTTGCATATGATCTCTTTTCTTCTACGCTTCACGTGTGCAGATCAGTAGCCCATTAGGTCTATAACTGACCAATACTTGTCACTCAGAGCCCTAAACGCCTCGTGAGTTGTAAGGCATGGAATAGTGGTCGTGTTTTGCCTCCGTTTTTGTAGCAAATGCAAGTCAGTGAAATAGCTAAGGGCCCCTCTTTCTTTGTGACCATTTATTTTTATTCCAAGTTGAACAATTTTGGAACCTTGTGAAACAGTTCTTCATTAATTCCCCTTCTTACCCAGTTGCCTGTTTAATTGTTCTATCCTTCTTTCAGACTCTTGTCTTTAAGACTGCATTTGTATTCAGAAATTCATATTGACCAGCTGAGCCACAGCTCAAGGCTGTAAGACCCAGCCTGGGCTGCATAACTGGCCTGGAATATGACTCCTACTTGATTATTACCTTAAATATTTCTCTGTATAGTTTGATCTGTATAATTCTTTATTTGGCCATTTAAAATTCAATTTGGTAGTATGAATAACATAAAAAGTTTATCCTGTTGGATTTTATTGTCCTCATTCACTATAACTGTGTTATATATGATTGTAGATCGAATCTGTTCCTTATTTTAATACAAGAAAATCTATGAGTATGAGTGTCAAATTTTTAAATGTCAAGAGCAAATTAAAACAAAAACTAGCCAGAGAAAATATTGGCACATATGACCTATGTCATGGCAACTGGCCTTGGAGATGGTTACTATGAGATTAGGGTCTCTGGCTCTTCCAAGAAATCTGTGAAGACAAATCAAATTGATAGAATTTATTTTTGTTTCATCTGTGGACATTTCTTGGCGCCAGGGAGGTTTGCGGGGAAGTATATAGAAGCCTTATGTTGATTCTCACTCTCTTCTATCCTCATTTGGCTTCTCCTAGGTGAATGGAGGCATCGAGAACACGCTGAAGAGGGAAGTGATTCATTATGACTACTACTCTTCTTACTTTGATATATTTGTGAGTACTTTTATGTCTTAATTCAGATATAATAAAACGGACACCAAGAGGCAAGATCCCTTGAAATAGGCCGTAAATGCCGTGCTATTTTTCATTCCTTTGAGCACTGGCCCTCCCTGTTTCTTTTCCCCTAATTACCTGCCCCCTCAGTGTTCTCTAAGAAGTTGATGGTGCAAGAAGAGACGAGGTAAACGAGAGAGAAGAAAAGCCAGCAGCAGAAGCCTCCCCACACTTACCCTCCCCCTAACGGAAGTAGAACACACCGACAGGACCTGGTCCTCGGAAGGAAGAACAAGTCCCTCTCTCTTTTTTTCTGTCTTCCTATTTATATTGATAATAAGGACTTGATTCGAAACCTTGGCTAGAAGGATCTAGGGCCGCAGTTCCACACTTCCACGTGATGGTCTGGGAGCCATGTCTCTCTGGGCTGTCCACAGCTGAGTCAGAAAAGGATAGTAAATTGTAACTTTTCTTACCATTTTCCCCTCAGCTTTTGGCAGTGTTTCGATTTAAAGTGCTGATACTTGGATATGCTGTGTGCAGACTGCGCCATTGGTGGGCAATAGCGGTGAGTGTGTGGCATCATGGGTCATCTCCAGGCCTGGTGGCCCAGCTGCTCCCAGCAGACTATTGAGAGGAGACAGGATTTTAATGAGCTCTAATTTTACCAGTTTTTTCTAAATCCCCTTCTTCCCTCACTTTAGTAGGTTTAATTTGCAGGCCTTGCTGCAGTGAAGACAGTTCAGTTACTGACATGGTCTGTAGTAAGGAGTCTAGCGGCCAAGGAAGACCTACCAGCCAGACTTCTCCTCCTCCCACTCAGCTTTCAGATAAGAGTGGAGGGCAGCGCTTCCCACTGAGATATGTGGAGAATGCCTTGCTTTTGATGATACCCGCCCCCGCCCTCAATCTCTACCCAATGGTCTATATTAGTTGCTTTTATCGCTGAATTAATTAATTCAGTGTAAGTAATTGCTATATCGGTGTAAGCAACTTGAGAAGGGAAGAGATTCTTTTGCTCACAGTTTGAGGTGGGAAGGCATACATGGAGTGTGTAGCCGCTGGTCACATGGCATCCACGGTCAGGAAGTGGAGAGATGGATGCTGGTACTCAGCTGACCCCAGCCCATGGAACGCTCTTGCCGCCATTCAGGGTGGGTCTTCCCCCTTCCTTTAAACCTCTCTGGAAACACCATCACAGACATGCTCAGCGGTTTATCTGCTAAGTGATTGTAAGCCCCAACATGTTCTTAGACATGTCAGCCAACTGTCAAAGAGGAGAAAGTGAATTGTCATTCACTTCCTTTTGTTCCTCCGGCTTCTCCAGACCAGCAGACCAGCTCCACAGTCTCTTCCCTTGCATCTAGCGCAGAGATGGGGCGCATTCTTTTCCTTCTCAGTTAATACAAAGAAGCTGTATGTTAGAGTCAGTTGGCTGTCTGCATCATTTTTGCCTTGTCTATGGTGTCCTGAGTGATGCTCATCCCTTTCCACACATCTAGTGAGGCCGGTGGAGGACAGGTGCAGAGCTGTTGAGCTCCTTAAACTCGAGGATGCTCAGGAGCAAGGTGCAGTCCGTCAGCAGCAGTCTTCACTGGGCTGGTGTGCATGGAAGCAATACTGCCCAGGAGCTAGTCGTCCAGGACGGCTCTGACTGTGTTACCTGTCATACCACAGGGTGCAGGGCAGACTCTCTGTCACTTGGAGTCTCATTTCCAGGACGTAGCTGACCTTTGTTTCAGCAAGTCTGAGTCCTGTTTCTTAAGCTAACATCATGGTGGTTTTGATTATTATATCTTTCCATTTTGCCAGAACATTCTGCATTTGGGACGTTCAGTTACAGAGTCTCCATGTAGAGTCACGTTTGCCAGACTGCCTGTCTGGGCATTTCTTATGGAGAGGTGTGCACGGACTTGTGCAGGGCGTCACAATATAGCACCTGCTTTCATTTTCAGACAGATTTCCACGTAGTTCAGATGTTCACTGTGTTTCATCTCAGATAGTCTAAATAAGGAATGGCCAAATCCTATTTTTGTTTCTGATTATTTGGTTTATTTGTAGGAAGGGGAAATCAGCTAAGACAAGCAATCAGTATCAGTCTTTAAAGTAAATTATTGTCTGCTATTGAAGTGTTTCTCGCAGTGAATTACTTGGCGTGTGTATATCTGCTTAGTTCTTATAGACAAAGACTCAGTGTGTCCTCGCCTCTATCCTGCTGGTCACTTTAGTCATTTCTGCCCATTGCTCTCCTTAGGCTTCTCCCTGCTGAGCTCTCAGTTGGAACAGTGCTCAGCATGGCAGGGTTGCTCTGGGAGTCACAACTCTAAGCATGTCACCTATCTTTTCTGACGTGTACTAGAGTTGTACCTCGCACTGACAAGAAGTTTCCCAGCACATTAGTTGGGAGGTAAACATCCACCCAGATCGTGTGCCACAGGAAATCCACTTTCCCCAGCATGGGTGTTTGGGGGAGCACAGATAATGTGGGAAGTAGCCGGGCTTAGCACAGTTCGCTCAAACACTGTCTGCCCCTGGCTCGGCTTTCTTATTGAGGGAGGAACCCTCACAGCAGAAAGTGCCCTGTTTGAGGAGTGTTATGTTGTGTGTCTTGCAGTTGACGACAGCAGTGACCAGTGCCTTTTTATTAGCAAAAGTGATCCTCTCAAAGGTATGTGTGGTCCTCCTTCCCTGCACTGTTGCCCTCTGCCATGGTGAAGCCCTCCTTGCTGTGTGAGCTGATGGTGACCCCTTTCCCTCACACTCCTGTTCTCCAGCTCTTCTCTCAAGGGGCGTTCGGCTACGTGCTCCCCATCATTTCCTTCATCCTCGCCTGGATTGAGACCTGGTTCCTGGATTTCAAAGTGCTGCCTCAAGAGGCAGAAGAAGAAAACAGTAAGTTATTCCCCTTTCAGCCTCCCAGGCTTGCACACACCACACTGTAGGGAACTGCTGTGACTTCTTACCATGAGGGATGCTTCGGGGACCAAACTGAGGCAGTTAGGCACCTGTTCCTCAGAGGCTGTGTCAGAACTGAGGGAAGAGGGTGGGTAGGTGAGCGCAGAGTGGCAGAATGACTCCTCTTTCTGGCTGCTGGACCAGGCTTCCCCTAGAAGGCATGGCCCTGGTCCAACAGACAATCATAAAATAACAAAAATAGTCCCTGCTTCCTTCCTACTCCCTGGGTGACTTGATCTTCACTCACTATAAGGTTCCCTGTAGGTCGCTAAGCTTTTATACAGAACTGAACTGTCCCTTTCAGGGGCAAAAAAAATGGTGAGCCAATTTTAAGTGAGTGGGCGCAGCAGGCTCAGGATGGGCCACGGATAGAACAGATAGTTAAGTACGAAGTGCCATACCTCAGTGTGTACAGCAGGCTTAGGATGGGCCGCAGATAGAACAGACAGTTAAGTGCCTGGCAGTGGGACCATGGTGGTTCATTTAGAGTTCAGAGTAGACTCCAGCTATGGCTGTCCTGCTCTTGTAGCCTCCTGCTATCCTCCTTTGAATGACTGAGTGACATCTGGCACCATATTCTCCTAAAATCTAACCAAGTTATTACATAACCACATGGTATCTAGTGTACTAGGGTGTTTAGGAGGAAGGTCAAATGGTCCATTGAGAGCTGTGTGGTTGGTTCCTGGCCTGGGTTCTTCTCTGTTGAAACCGTTAGTGGAGGGAGACACAGTGCTGTCTGCCCCTCTGGGAGAGAGTTTAGCTAGGCATGCTGTTTCAGATATATCCCTGTTGGACCCTTTCCCAGAATCTGGCTCGGTTTGCCCTAACAGGAAACAAATCTTGTGTTTTATAGAAAATTAAGCATAATTATAGCTCCAAAAGCAACAGGATCAAGAATCACTTTACATGAACTTTGATTTGAAAAACTTTCTTCACAGAGAGAGGCTAACTGAATTTTAATTCAAGAGTGAATTCAACAGAGTATACTAAACACTGTAACAAGATTCTTCTGCTATTCTGTGTTCATTGTCCTAGCAGAGATGGGGAATATCAAGTTAGCATAGGGAGGCCAGTTTTTATTATCTACAAACACCAAACTGAACATTGTTGAAAGCGTGTCAAGTGCTCACATGACTGAAGTTTGAATGGTTTTGGGATTAAAGTTGTTTCACAGTATGTGGTAAAGCTGGACACAAAGGCTGGAGAAACGGCTCAGTGAATGAGGGGCCTGCTGACCCACATGGTAGACGGCGGGGACCAACTCTCACGAATGGTCTTCTGATTGGACACTGTGGCACAGGCTCACCCCACACAGGCACACATACACAAATAAATAAACATGAATAAAATTAGAAAGAAGTAAAGCAAAGTCACCCAGTATTTTCCTCACATATAGATTCTAGTCTATAATGTATATATTAAATACACACATACACACACATATATCTGTAGGCACAGTATACCATGTAGAAAGATGAGCAGGAATATTAGGTGCTGAGAAAGGACAATGCAGGTAAAAGGACACATGGCACATGAAAGAGGATATAAAGATAGTTGTCTCTCTGGTTTTTAACTTTTTTTTCTTCCTTTTTGGTGGTGGATAAATGCGTTAAAATGTTACTGGTATGGAAAGTGGCTGTCCTAACTGTATACCAGTTCATAGAGAGATACAGCGTTCAGTACCGGGCAAATGTTGGTTGAGTGGCTACACTCATCTAACTGTGTGATGTTTTGTGAGTTTACTACAGTAAAGTGATTTTTACATTAAAAATGAAAACACATTCCATGAAGTTTAAAGCAGCATTTTTCGTCACTGTAGTGGCACAGAGGACACGTACCGGGCCCCTGCTGTGGTGAGGTACTTGCTACTACAGTTCCTAATGCTGATGCTGATTTGAGCAAGAAAGCTTCAAGGATGGATGCAGGCTCTGTCACTCCACTCTTCACATGAGAAAAATTAAATAAAATAGACAGCAGGGCCAGAGCGATAGCTCCACTGTTAAGAGTGCGTCCTTTCCTTACAGAGGGCCTGAGTCTGGTTCCCAGCACCCAAGTAGGGTGACTCACAACTGACTGTAACTCCTGCTCCTAGGGACCAGATGCCCTCTTCTGGGCCTATGAATATCTGCACCCACGTGACCATACTCCAACATGGATGCAGACACACAGGCATCCTGGAGCACGTGCATGCACACACTCACATAATTAAAAAAATATTGAAAAACTAAAATAAGTAAATAGCAATTTATTGTCTGCAGCACTCTCTACATGTTGGTGGTAAAAGACCATGTGGGCATCACAGTTGACACCTGCTGTTTCTCTAACCAAGTCTAGATGGTAGACCATTTGTCCATGCCGACTAGGTTTGATTTCACTTTGTGAAGTTAGTGTTAAAATTGGTCTTGATGTTTGTAGTGAAATAAGAATATTTGAGGGATTGAAGCTCTGAATACTCAACCCAGGAGTAATTGGAAATGATTATTAAAACTTTTTTCTTTAATCTTCACAGAGTTGATGGGTAGTTTATTAATGAAATCTTTATTTGATGGTTGAAAGATTTTCAAAGTACCTTGTTTTGCTAATAGCTTATTTGATGTATTGAAATACCATTTTTATAACAGTTAATCTTGCCAGGAAGATACCAGGAAGGCTGTGTGGCTCTTAGCATCTGCATTTCTTCTCTCCCAGGACTCCTGCTCGTTCAGGATGCGTCGGAGAGGGCTGTTCTCATCCCTGCAGGACTTTCTGATGGTCAGTTTTACTCCCCTCCTGAGTCTGAAGCAGGTAAAGAAAGCAGTCCCTTGCCATTTGTGTTTGGTTTGTCTTGAAGCCTCTCTCTGTTTTTCCCTCTTCTGCGTCCTGCTCTGTCTATTTCCCAGTCAGTTCAGCAGATACTGAGCATGTACTGGTCTAAAAGTAAGTAGGGAGTGTCTCCCAGGAGACCATTGGTGAGACAGATTTAAAGAGAGGAGTCCTGGGATGGCATGCCTCCATCCCTAAACCAGCCTTCCTCTAGGGTTGCTCATGGCTGAGAGAGGCTCCATCTAAGTGCTCCTATCAGAGGTGTCTCAGGACTGTCCCCTCTCTCATGGCTGATACCTCACCATTCATAGGCTTTTGGTTGGCCTGTGTTCTCTGCATCATCTGCTTCAAGTCACACCATTTCTACTGTGTGGGCGCATATTCCGATATGCCACAAAAGCCATTGCCCCGGTTTGAGCTGATACATAGCTCTGCAGACAAGCTGTCTGCCCTTAACAAAAGCCAGGATGCCTTGCTCCTAGCTTCTTTTATTAAAGTGTGGATTACCTGAGAAGAGGTGTTGACTGAAACTGGTCAGGATGTTTGGGGTTTCTTTCCTTATGCAATTTGAAGGTTGTCTTATAGAGATGCTAATTCAGGGCCTACCTGACTGCTAGATGCAGACATGATGAGAGCCCAGGCACCTGGTTGCCTAGGCAACAGCCTTTGTGTGTTCCCCCTCATTTGGTGAGGGTATATAAGATGTTTGGACAATAAAGGAGGATTCTGGCCTTTTCCATGATGACGGTGTAAGCTGTGTCTGATTATTCCTCGCGACTCCATTCCAGCCAAGTTAGGAAGTCTGTGTTGGACCCAAACGGGCTCCGACACTACTGGTTCCAAACAGATAGCATTTCTGGGCTTACTGTCTGTCACTTCTTCTCTTGTACAGCTACTGGGTTTGCTTCTCAATAACCAGCTGCCAGGGTGCTCTTAAAAATAAATAGCAATGGACTTAACTATAGTAGCAGCAACAGGCCCTGACCAAAAAAGCACAAAGGTCTAGAATAGAATAAATATTTTCCAAAGAAGGTGTGCAGAAAGCCAGTTCTGTGTAGAAGCATGCCCACACCCATAGTCTTTGTGAAAAATACAAACAAGGCCATGCTAAGGTACCAGTGTGCCCTGTTAATGTAAGTATTTTTTTTTAAATGCCCTACATTTGCTGAGGACACGGAACAGGTCTAACCTGTATGAGAGGACAAAGTGGTACCTATCGGAAACAGCGTGGTGTTTCCCAGCAAAATTCAACTTAGAATTTATTATGCTATCACGCAGCCGTTACTCCTCTGACTAAGAGAAAGGAAAGCAAACTCTCGAGACACAGTGAGCCCCTGTAATCATAGCAGCCTTGTGTTCGGTGGCTATCAGCAGGCGAGCACGGAGCACGTGGCATCCACGCTGAGACGTACTATAGGCTTAAAAAGGAGTCAAATTCTGACCCATGCCACAGCGTCTGTGAGCCTTGAGCAGACTATGCGGAATAAAATAAGCCAGATACAAAAAGCTAACACTGGCCTGATTGTGGTTATCTGAGGGCAGATCCCAAGGGTCAGTAACAATGGCTGCCCAGGATGGAGGAAGTTGCGCCATGAATTGCGCTGATGGTTACACAGTAACGTGACCCTTATGCCACTGCATGGGACACTTCACAAGGGTTAAAATTGTTATAGTGGGTGAGGTAAAAATGCCCAAAATACTTGATTTTTATTGTTTTGTACAATATAAAAAGTGCCTGTAAAGTCCTGGCAACTTAAAACACTGGAGTGGTGTAGAACGGTACCCTCTCCAGGAGAGCAGGAGGGTGGGCAGGGAGGGAAGGCTGAGTGGAGATGCTCAGAGCTTCAGCTAGAGCTAGCAGATTCAGAACAGAAGCAGCAAGATGCATGACAGCTTGGGGGCCTTGGAGCCCGGCCTTTCTGGAATGTTAGGAAGAGGAGAAGGCGGGCAAGAGGTGGGCAGGGAGTGAGAGAGGCCAACAGAGGTGAATTTGGCCAGATATGACTATTAGAATCCTTTAGCCCTCAGAAGGACTCCAAATTAGGCGGTCACCCCTGTTATAGGGAATATAGTCAATGCAGTTAAAACTCAGTCCCAGGGTTATTAATTAATAGATGTTTTAAACTCAATGGAGGTGTGTGTAACTTTCCATACTATACATAGATTCATCTTTTGTTAATGTGTAATTAAATGGAGTCCTTCCTCACCAAGCTTTCCGGGTAGACGCAGGGCCTCTGTCTGTGGTGTCTGCCACCACCTAGTGGTCCCTTGGGGGATTACCATGAAGTTATGGCTAATGGTAATTTTAGGCCATTTTCTTACACCAATAGACTTTCCTGGCCTGGTTGCCCCCCCCCCCCGCAACCCCCCTCCCACTGTACGTCTTGCCCTAAGGTGGCTGCCTTGACACTTTGTCTCCTGGACGTTGGCTAGCAGTGGTCATGCTGTGTGGTTTCTGCACTCAGCTGCCTTCTCAGTGTAAAGTCTTAGGAAGTGGTAGGACCCCAGCCTGCATCTTTCTTGTTCCTTTTGCCATGTGACGCTACACCATTTATTAGCCAGTGACACTTCAAGTTGTTCAGTTTGAGCAGTGTAAGTAATCAAATTATGAGCAGCCCCCTATGTGTTCTGAAATTTGAGATTTATTATTTTTCTTGGATGGATTTTTAAAAGATTTAGTGAACTGTATGGTAAATATCTCTAGAATGTTTCATGTGCTGCTCTTTGAATTCCTTCATTTCTTATGCTCTTCAAGCAGTGGATGTTGGCTTAATTCTCTCTGGATCTTTGTGATGCTGTTTGCCCATTTGGGGGTTTGGTAGTCTAACGAGATGGAAGACGGCCCATTGTGCTTTATCTTACGTGTCCCTCGTGATCCTGACACATTTTCCTCAGTCCTGTTCCACATGATGGATATGTCTTTTCACTTTATATGTTTTTTTTTTCATATTTTCAATTACATTATTTGATAATCCTGTACTTTTATATATGAAATTTTAAGAAAATGTTCACTTATTCTTTGAACACTTCCTATATGTATAAGATGTATCAGCACTCCCTCATTCTAGGTCCCTGTAAGCACCTCCAGCTCATCTGCTTCGCGACTTGGTGTTCTCTTTTGTCTTTAACCCATGAGTCCAGTCAGCGCTGTCCATATGTGCTGGGTGTTGGGGTGTGGGGGCATTCCATTGGAGCATGGACAGCCTACCAGTGGTCAACCCTGAAGAGTGACTCTCCTGCCCCAGCAGCCACTGCTCCTCTAGGGCAGGCCTATAGGTGCCCCTCCGCCCTCCACACTAGCACTTTTCACTTGTGTGATCTCGTGCAGGTCACAGCAGTGCTGGGAGTTCGTGTGTGTGAAATTTCATGCTAGTGGGCAGAATTTCACACCACCCCTCCCCATCCTCTGGCTCTTACATTCTTGCTTTCCGTTTGAAGTCTCTGCTCTCTGCCGTGCTTAGTGGTATCAGACACTCGACAGAAGTCAGGCTCGAGCTCCTGGTCTAGGCCTCTCTCACACTGCAACCCACGAGGCTCCGCCTCCTTACCTCAGCCTTACTTTTCTCAGTCTCCTTCTTAGACTCCCTCCGTGATTACCAGAATGCTACATACTTCCATAGAAACGCAGAGCTGCCTTGCCCATCAAATCCCAAGCACTGTCAGCACTCACGGCTCGTGGTGTTCTCTTCCAGCAGTGTGTGTAATTTTACACCACTCTGCCTCTCTGTCGATTCTGTTTGTGGGGCTATGAGTTAAAAACTAGTTACTATCATTTTACTGTGGACATTTTGAAATATTCAAAAATATGTGTTATGTTTTCTATTTTTCCTCATTTGTATATATTCATTTGGACTTTAAGTTTTGCCATACTCAAGCTTAGAATGTGCAAACTTTATTGACTGTTATGAATTTGCTTTTGCAATAATTTTCTTGTTGTTAAAAATTACATATAAATTAGTTTTAAATGAGTGCAAGTTATTTCACTGAAATATAACTCAAGACAGGTAGCTCTGATTTCTGATCTTTAGAGAAAAAGTCATGAGGATAAATAGTATTTTTATTTAGTATAGATCCAAAGGAAGAGATTTCAGAACTAGACTGCTTGCTCAGTTGTTGAAAAACCTAAGGCTAAAAACCATCTGTTCAGAAGAGCTGCTCAGTAGTACATGGTCACATGACCGCCTGGCCGCACTTCTTAAGCATTAGGAGCCGTCATTGTCCCTGGTTCAACCCGTGCAGTGGTTTTTAAAAACATCTAGATTAAATATTATTTACACGTAAGAATGCATACACAGCGGGGCTAGAGAGACGCCTCGCTGGCTGCCATTCCAGAGGAGCTGGATTCAATTCCCAGCACCCACAGAGCAGCTCAAAACTGTCTGTAACTCCAGTTCTCAGAGATCAAATACCTTGTTCTGGCATGCGTGTGCTGCACAGACATACATGCAGACAAAACCCCTGCACATATAAAATAAAGTTTAAAGGATACACACAAGTCTTAACCAAGAGGGAGATGAAGACTAATGACCAATAATAATTCTTGGTGTGTTAGTTCCTTTGACTAGTATGTAAGTGAATCTATTTCACCAAGCTACAGGTATAAGTGGTGTTTGAAGTTTCCCCCTACAGAACTTTAAACTTTAAAGGTCAAACTTTAAAATGGCAATTTATTAATCTCAGTCTCTTGAGAATTAAGTGTGTATCTTTTACATGGAATTTTATGGCTTTATGTCTATATTACAGTGAAGAAATTTGTAATGTTAATACAAAACCCTCTTTTCCCTTTTCTTTTCCACCTCCTAGGATCTGAAGAAGAAGCTGAGGAAAAACAGGACACCGAGAAACCGCTTTTAGAACTATGAGTTCTGCTCTATGAAGTAAGCGTTCATAAGTGAAATTGTTCCAGCAAAGTGCTTAAGTGTGGGTATTTCCTTTGGATGGACTTGAAGGAAGTGTCTCAGGGTGTGCAGCCACGCAGGACCAGGTTGTTCTGCTTGTGCGTGTGTAACAGCTGCACTTCCCTCACGCGGAGGCCTTCACACTCTGTGCTGTGACCGCATAGTTTGAGAGATCCCCAGAGACCCATGTTTCTAAGAAAATGAGCATTGACTTAGCCAGAATGTCAGCGCCAGGTGCTGGCTTGATGCAACCACCACTTCCTAGTGTCTTCAGGTCCGCTGTCCTGTGAGGTGTGGGATTGCTGGTACCTCCATGTCACACTGTAGGGTGGAGAGCATGAGTGAGGAGCCCGTCTGCGGTGGCACAGCATGAAATGGGGACCTGAACTCGGGTCCACCTGCTTGTACCCTGGAGACCTGTGCAGTCTCCTACAGGGCCGCATCTCAAGGGTGTTAGTGCTTCTGATGGGACAGCTGTGCGCTCCTGCCTGGACATTGGTGAGTGTCATATCCACATCCTGCCTGCCAGGACAGGAAGCAGCAAGCGAAAGGCAGCAGCCCTTCTGGCCGGAGCCACCAGGGAAGAAGCAGACTGTGGTTCTCGAAGCAAGGGCAGCAGATAGGTTGCTGGCTCAGGCCGTACAGCGGCAGACGAGCCCTGTGTCCCAGTCAGTGTCAGCACCCAGCACAGCAGAGCAGCTGGACACATAGGCAATAATCAGCCTTTTGTGAAACCTTTACATTAAAGCCCTGTGTCGTCATATCGTTGTCCTTTATGTGCCTGTCACCCTCAGTACAGACTTAGGAAACTGGTAGGCAGCAATCCCTGCTCAATATTTGTCTCCTTTCTCTCCCAAGTGTGAAGAACCCTCACTGCAAGCAGTCCAAGGACAGCAGGTGGAGATGGGGTTCCCTTGACAGTGCAATGCCGACCTGCTCACTGCGGTTGTGATGAGCTAATGGATTTATTTATGGCGATACCTCATGGACAGTGCTCCACCTCCACTCGCATCATCCCTGCCTGTGACCGCTGGGTCGTGCTGTGCGCCGCCTGCTCTCTTCTGTGAGTCTCGGTCTGACCCGATAATGAATAACTCAGTCTTGTGCTGCGTCCGAATCAAAAGACTGCTTAATATATCAAAATAACGATTTTGTAGTAAGTGAGATACCTTTTTATTTCAATTCACACGGTGTATTTTTTTTGTTTCATGTCTCAGATTTCTTTTGTATTTCTTTTTTAACTCCTTACATTTCACTTGTGTTTTTAAACTCATGCACATGTGCTCTTTATACAGTTTTAAAATAATAAATCCAACATCCGAAATTGACTGTTTTGTTTTATCTATATTATATATTTGGCCAGGAGTGGTAGGTAGGGTTACAAGAGGAAGAAGGTGAGGCCGTTGTCCTGTGTTCTGTATGATTCTACTGGAATATGTTGTTCTGGGCTAGAGGTCTGATAGTCGACATACACGGCTACCTGCAAAGGGCATGGATGTCTTTGCGGTCACTTTTCCTGGATGTTTACTTAGCTTCGATTAATATGAATTAATTTACATTATCAGCTGTTTTTTTACTTTCAACTTCCCAGGGGGGGCAGACCGTGAGTCTCCATCACTGGCTGTGTCCTCCTAGGAAAGTTAACTGCATGCCCCGGTGATGCTGAAGCTTGGCTGGAAACAGATTGGATCTATACTGTTCTGAGAGCATGTCCACCTCAGCAGTGCCACGAGGAGTCTGGCGGGGAGTCTGGGGTGCAGCAAGAAGGGTACTCAGGGGTAGGGATAGTAGAAGGATCTCTCTGGGGATGTTCTATCGGGAACTCACCAAGGCCAGCTGGCCTGGGTCTGAAAAAGCCTGGGTTAAAACCGGTCTCACTGAACATAGAGGACAATGAGGACTACTGAGACCTCAAGAACAATGGCAATGGGTTTTTGATCCTACTGTACCTATTGGTTTCGTGGGAGCCTAGGCAGTTTCGTGGATGCTCACCTTACTAGACCTGGATGGAGGTAGGTGGTCCATGGACTTCCCACAGGGCAGGGAACCCTGATTGCTCTTTGGGCTGACGAGGGAGGGGGAGTTGATTGGGGGAGGAGGAGGGAAAGGGGAGGCAGCGGTGGGGAAGAGACAGAAATCTTTAATAAATAAAAAGAAAACAACTTATGCTTAAAAAAAAAGAAGGATCTCTCTGGGTCTGTTCTTGGGACTGGACCAACTCGATGACAATTTCTTGTGTCAGGAGTGGAGCAGTATATGCTTCTAGCCATAAGCCAGTGTGGAGAACACCCCTAGAGTGCTGACAGGAGCAGTAGATGTGGGCCTGGAAACAGTGCAGCCATGCGAAGAAGCTGACTGATGAGACGCCAGTGGGCAGCATATGTATGTGATTTAAATCAGAGACTAAGAGATCAGACGCTGAGATCCTGGAGAGGGCATCTCGGCTGCAGTCGATTCCTCTGTGGCCTGCGTGTCCACTCTGCATTCATCCCTGTCTGTTCTCTGACCTCTCATTACTGATATCCTACAGTTGGTCTTGATATCAACTTCTGATATCACACACAGGTAGGGTCTGCATACACACACACACACACACACACACACACACACACACACTTGGGGAAGATGACTTTTTCAGTAGCACCGAGTTGACTTCCATTTTTTTTCGTTCATAAAGCACATTACTGTGGCCCACGTCTTCATCAACCAGAATCAGAATGTACGCCTGCACCTTCTATATTCTAAAATAGACTAAAGCATCAGTATCTGTAAATGAGGTACCTCAGACCCCCAGCAGGAGGCTAAGCTGGTGTTGGAGCCACAGAGAACCGTCACACACTCAAGGGGATGATCAGAGACCTATTGTATGGTCCTGGGCATCAGATTGCACCGAAGTGAATGAGTGCTGCCTATGCACCCCAGGAGTCTTGCTGCCCCTAGTGTAATTCTTCAGTTTAACAGCCAGCCATCTCTCACATAGCGAGACTAGTTGGTTTTTTTTTTTTTTTTTTTTTTTTTTTTTCCCCACTAGTCATGGCCTTTTGAAACCGAGCAGAACTGGCTGTGGTTTAACTGCCCGTATTTTCTCTGCTAACACCCTAGCTACCCTTTGTGTTGCCCCAGTCCGTGAGTAGGTGGGTTTGACTTTGAGCATTTTCCAGGAAGCAACCACATTGACCAAGCAGGTAGACAAAGATGCCTGAGAAAATGAAGCCATCAGCCACAGAGCAGCAGCCTGCACACCATCAACCTCCAGTGTCCCCCCCTCCCCTGCACCTGGCACTCTTTCTGTATGGCTGAGACGTGAGAGCCCAGGTGGACTCCGGAAGAAGGGTACTGGGAGGCACTGCCTGTGTCCTGGCTACTCACAAAGCTGCTGCCTCCTATTGTCAGTTTCCGGTCTCTGCATCTGCTCTTCCACCGCAGATACAGTTCCATGTCTGTAAAGCGGGCCCAGGAGCTCGGCCTGAAAAGGACTGATCAACTCAGGACTATCAAGGAGTTGAACAAAATGCAATCTATGCCCTGGCAATGCTGAAGCATGCATGGGCAGCCCGTATATGGCGGTTCTGTTGAACTTGTCCATGTTGGGTATCATGGTCTAAGTTGGTGAGGACGACTGAGCAGGTCTTTTCCTCCATCGAGAAGTTAATGTAATTTAAATCTAATCTCTGAATCTTGTTCATGTATTGTTCCAAATGTGCGGTGGCTCTGTGTGCTTTCCAACAGAACCAGCTTTGTAGACTCACGCTGATTGTAAACAGTCTTTCCGACATGAAAGTTAGATTTCATTTTAATTCAAATGTAGAAGCTCTAACTTTGCACGTGCCCATGAGAAAAGGTGTGGAATACTCACTGAGCTTTCATCCAGCTACCGCATGGAGAACATTTTGTTTAGTATCGCTGCTTACAGAAATGCAGGCATGGCTAACAGGTGCCATGCCTGCTGGTATTCCTGCATGGTGGGGTGGTAGAGAATGGGAAAAGGACCTGAATAGATACATGTAACAGACCTCAACCAGATGAGATGTTTGTCTTCAGAAAAAAAAGTCAATTGTTGCCACAGTGAGACCTTGTTTTCTACTGGGAAGATTAGCATAGCTCGAATCTGACAGGCCTCTTGTGGGTGTTCACATACACCTGGTCTCCAGAGCTAAGTGGGCTGACTGTCTATGAAGGGTGACTAGGCGGACCTTCTCAGTGTCACTAGAAAACATGGATAAGACCCTTGGTCTATGACTGCACGTATGTGCAGCTGTGTGCATGTCCACATGGAGACAACCCCAGGTGTGGACTCTCAGATACTGTCTACCTTGTCTGTTAAGACTGGGAGAGGGCATCTCAGCTGTCGTCACGCTTTCTCTGTGGCTTGGGGGTCCACTCTGCCCTTGGCTTTTGGCCTTTCTCACTGTGAATTTTCTTTGTGAGAAAAAGAAATTCAAACTGATAGTCCTTAGTACTGGAGAAAGTTCTGGGGTGTGTTGCCTAAAAGTTTTCACTTTGATTTGTAATTAGAACATGGAGTTTCTAAGATACTTGTATTTATAGTTGAGCGGCGTTTGGCGTACTGCTTTCCTGTGCACAATGGTGTGTATAGAAAGACATAAAGACACGTGACAGCGGGTTTTCCCAGCTGTGAGGTGGGTGCAGAACATTCAGCTGGTTCTTAAATGCCTGCCATTGGGAGCTAGACACTGGATAATTATACACAAAATACTCGAAGTTCTGCAAGAAAGGCTACTACTAAGACCAGACTTTGTGTGGGACTATATGGATCTTCATTTTCTACTGAGTACACGTGGGTGCAGACTTCTGCTCCCTAATTTATTTTATCCCAACATGAGCTATTCAATACAGCAGCATGTTTGGTGGACAGGAAGTCTGTGTGGGAGTTGGCCATGCTTGGACAACCCAATGACAGGCTGGGCTTCAGTTCTGTAATTTTAATACCAACATAAAACTAGGAGAGCAAAGGTAGATAGACAATTAATGTGGGATTTCCCTCTGTGTGCTGTGATTACCATTATGAATAAAGGAACTGGTTTTGGGCCTATATTAGAGCTATAGGGGAACAGAGCTGGTTGAGGCAGGGACTAAACTGAATGCTGGGAGAAAGAAGGGCAGAGTTGAGGAGAAGCCATGGAGCCACCGCCAGAGAAAGACACTGAGAACTTTTCATTAAGCCACTGCCACATAGCTATACACAGATTAATGGAAATGGGTTAAATTAAGATGTAAGAGTTAGCCAATAAGAAGTTAGAGCTAATGAGCCAAGCAGTGATTTAAATAATATGGTTTCTGTGTGATTATTTTGAGGCTAAGCAGACGGGAACCAAAAAGCTGCCTCCCTCCTTATGACAGACAGTTCCCTTGAGCAGTTCCTAGTCTGGTGAGGAAGGTTTTCCTGAGGAATACCTTGTTTCTGCTCCATAACCAAATGCTTTAGAAGGAAATAGTTGGGCTACTGAAGCCAGGCAGTCTGGGCTCAAATCTAGCTGCTGTTTTTATAAGCTGCATAGGCTGTAGGAAAATTTCTACCCATCTCTGCCTCACTTTCCCAACTCCTCTGTGGAGTTTGGGCCGCTCTCCTGGGAACAGTGTGAGGATTGGGAAGCATGATACTGTGAAACAGGGACAGAGTTGACCACATTGCTCACATCCTACTAGACCTTTTCCTGTTTCCATGGGAATGGCTTAAGCCAAATGAGCCAGGCCAGTTTTCCCTGGGAGAACAATCATTTGGGCTTCTCCACTTGGCCGCAGCTCCTAGGACCCATAGCTCCAGCATATTGTCCCAGCCACCATCTTAGGGACAAACTTAGGAATATAGTTTTGGACCTTGTTATGAACAAGCATTGCATATCATAACTAGATTGTCGTGTTGCTTTGCACCTTGAACTTTCAGTCACTGTCACAAATAAAAGCACACATCATATCAAAGGTAGACATGATTTTTATTGTATTTAGCAAGCAAAGCACAGAGTTCAAGTTCAAATAAGGTTCTTCAGAGCATATGATGTAGAAGCCTTTAGGGCATTATCTGGTTGAAGGACATGAAGTGGGCTGACTAAAAGTTGCAGTTTGTCTACATTGGGCTTGTGATGCTCTGGGCTGTTGTGGGGGGGAGGGTGCTAGGCACTGAGAGAAGATGGGTCAGAATGGCTGGGTGCTCTCATGGGCTACTATTTGTTGTAAAGTTGATCAGTTCCCTCTCTGTTGAAAACATCTGTATAGTAAGGATACTAAATTCCTTATATGTGACCTTGAGGAGCTCAAAGCAGCAAGCACATCCAGCTAGACCCTCATAAGACATTGAGGGCAGAAAAAGGATGCAAACAACATGACCTTCCTGTTTCCTGTTGCATCATCCATCATGAACTTTGGCCATCACGATGCACTGCTGCTCTTCTACACAGACAGAAGATAACGAAGGCCAAGTGGACCACACTCTTGGGGAACAGGCTGAGGTAGGTGTAGAATGCCAAGGTATTGGTAACTTGAAGCTGCAGCTGATCTAAGAGAATCCTGTAGTTAGTTCCATCTGCTCTTTTTTGTTTGTTTGTTTTTGTTTTTTCGAGATAGGGTTTCTCTGTGGTTTTGGAGCCTGTCCTGGAACTAGCTCTGTAGACCAGGCTGGTCTCGAACTCACAGAGATCCGCCTGCCTCTGCCTCCCGAGTGCTGGGATTAAAGGCGTGTGCCACCACTGCCCGGCTTCCATCTGCTCTTTTGACAGAATAGAACAGATAGGCAGATAGGGGACTTTTTTTCTGGTGACCTGAATTGAGTGACAAAATCTTGCACTCTTACCAGAACCAGCAAGAGGACTCATCTTGGAAGTCAGATTGATAACAACCCCTGATAAGTTCATATAATCTTACTACTACTGAAAAGAGAAATTGCACTTGGGGTAGATGGATCCTTTTGAAGGTTAAATGGGGAATAAGTTTAGAATTCTTCACTTTCACTGTTTCTAATTAAAGCAAATAATATCCATCATGTACAAAGCAAATTAGAAACAATATTCTGAGATCTTTGCCCATGAAACTAATCTTTTCAATACGTTGATAGCTATTGGTGAAGGAATTATTTTCATTTCCATTTGCAGAGGGCACAGGAAGGTAGTTTGCCTAAAAGGTACTGAGTAAGTACAGCTGAAGTCTTGGTCCACAGAAGTGACTTTAAAGAACTCTTTTACATCTGCAAGTGTAACTATCACCCCAGATGTAGAATATAAGCATGGGTACAGAGCAGAGCATCTGCAGCGTTGTAGACACCGCCTGCAGTGCTATCAGGAGGCGCTGTGCATGGGAAAGCATGGCAGCACAGCAGGGCGCATGGGAGGTTCTAGACTTCAGAAAAACCTGAAGGGACTTGTCAGTCCAGACTTCCCAAGACTCTCACCCGTCTCTCTCAAGGCTCTCATTAGTTTATAATGGGCAATTGGAACCAAAATATTTTGCAGTTTTATAAGAAATATGTGTTGTCATCAATTAAGACAATGATGGAATTGGAAAACCACAGTAACCACTTGGTGAGTCAAGGCCATGTTTGTTTGTTTGTTTGTTTGTTTTTCTGCATAAGAGATCTCAAATACTGAATATTGCAAACTCTGTCCTTGTTCAGGTCCATTCTTTATGTGATACCTCAAACTCTTAGCTCATGGCTTTGAGAAAATGGATGAACAGTCACCCCTATAATAAGTATATGAGTCTCCTTTTGGTGCATATGTAGGGATAAAGGACCCAGAAACTACTACTCACTATGCTTACTAAATATAATAACTATGCTGGACATGTGACATCTAGACACACTTGAAATAACTGTGAATTTGAGGTATTATTCTCCATTGTCACATGAAGAAAATTTTGCTTACACAGTGGAAGTCATTCATGCATATTTGTGCACACTGATCGTTAAAATGACTGGACCACTAGTCTGATAGGTATCAGTCTGAAGGCTATGTTCTTCCCAATTCATGTGATATTGCACCATAGGCAATTCCTTACACTGAATTAGAGGGAAAACACACAACTGAGTAATGATCAAATTGCCATTTGATGACCTGAGTTGGAACCCACCCCCCAGATATGGATTGTGACATGTCCAGAGGACTTCATGTTTGCTTACACAACTGAAAAGTGGAGGACACTGTTACAGTGTATGAGAAAAGTAAATGAAGTATGCAACATATACACATAAACCCAAATCAAGGGCCTTTTGTCTAAAATGAACTCTGTAAGTGCAGGAAATGTGGTGAGTACCAGGAGGGGAAAAAAAAGCCTACTAAAAGATTCTGTAGCCTCTAATCAAAGTCATACTGTATGAAGATCAGTTGTTGACTAGGAAGTAATGGGTCAAATTACACTATCACTCAGTTTCTCATGCAATTCCAGTCATTATGACTTTTCTTTAAATCAGAGAAGTTCAAAGTTACAAAGATTAAGATCATGTTCTCTCTAATAAAATAAAGGTAAACAGACAATAAGACATACCCTTTCTTCTTTCCAAGCAAGCTTCCAGATCAGTGGAATTATTAACTAGAAGAAATGAGAAAAAGTTCTAGTGAGTTACCTTGGCTATTATTTGACATGTTCTCTCTCTCTCTCTCTCTCTCTCTCTCTCTCTCTCTCTCTCTCTCTCTCTCTCTCTCTCTGTATTCCATGAATATATTATATTACCATTGGTTAATGAAGAAGCTGCTTTGATCTATGGCAGGGCAGAATATAGCAAGGCAGATAAAGCTGAGATAGAGAAAGAAGATGGAGTTAGGCAGACGCCAAGTAGCTGCCAAAAGAGAAGGATACCGGCCACAGCCTCATGGTGATATATAGGTTAATAGAAATGGATTGATTTAAGATATAAGAGCAAACTAGGAATACTCTTGAGTCATTGGTCAAACAGTGTTGTAATTAATATCATTTCTGGGTGATTATTTGGGTCTGGGTGGCTGGGAAACAAATAAGCAGTCTCAGTTTACAAAATGTGTGTGTGTGTGGTGGGGGGAGAGAGGTTGATCTCATCAGATAGAAGTGATAATGAAAGCTCATACTTGTAGAGTGATGATTGCTACACCAGGCAATGTATTAAATGATTCACATTCATTGTATTTAATTCCACAGTAGGACTTAAATGAATTAAATTCTGAATGGCTCTATGTGGAAGAAAGAATTAGGCTTTAAAGATATAGTCAAAAATCTTACATGACTTCTTTATGACAGTTTCTTTGTTTGGGAAATAAATTCATTGCTAAAAGTGCTTGTCTTGAAAACATAACAATCTAAGTTTGATCCTCATAACACATGTAAAAATGCTAGACTTGGGTACATTCTGTTTTGTTTTGTTTGTTTGTTTGTTTTTTGAGACAGGGTTTCTCTGTGGTTTTGGAGCCTGTCTTAGAACTAGCTCTTGTAGACCAGGCTGGTCTCGAACTCACAGAGATCTGCCTGCCTCTGCCTCCTAAGTGCTGGGATTAAAGGCACCACCATCTCCCGGCTTTTTTTGTTTTGTTTTGTTTTGTTTGTTTGAGACTTGGGTACGTTCTGGTAGTCCCTGTACTGTATAGGCAAAGGAAGAAGAGCTGCCTTAGGCTAACTGGCCAGGCAGTCTAGCTTAATTGTTTGTTTGCTTTTTAACATTAATCCGAAGATGTCCAGAAGGCGAGATGATAGAGCGTAGGAAAACAGTTTCTCATTAGACAAAGGCAAGGATAAATTAAAACTTACCATGTTCATGTCTCAGAACACTTTCTCTGGGATTAATAATTGTGAAAGCTGAAAGAAATTAAAGTGATAGTTATTCATGCTTATTATTTGAAAGTGTGTGTATTAATGCAAATGCAGTTTGTATTAATTGATACAGAGACTGGAGAAGCCATATTAAAAAAATATAAAGCTTGCAATTCCCAGAATAATTGATGTTACTCTGAAATTCCATAGAAAACAGTTGTCACCTGTTTTTGTACACAAAAAATTTCAAAGATAGTGAAGTGTACATAACTTCTTTTTCACCACACCTGTGATACACTATTTCACTACTAATTGGAGTTAAGGCCAATTCTATAGGTGGAAATCTAGCTGGTACTGGAAACTAGCCAGCTTCCCAGCCTAGTGAAGTCATAAACCTTAGGAAAAGAATCTACTACCACCAATTTACTAGATCTGCACAATTTTTCTAAACATTATACCTACAAATAAGTGTAGCTCTTGCCCCTCATCAAAGAAGTTTTCTTTTTCACCAAATGAAGACCAAAACAGAAATGGACAACTGGACACAGTGCAGAGATCAATGAACTGTGAAAACCCAGCCCTGATGTATACATCTACATCAACATCACAGTCCTGCACCTACGACTAGGGGACATCCCGCAAGAGGAAGAAGACAGACTGTAGCCATAATACCAGGAAGTCTTCTGTGAAACAATCTGTCCCAGAAAGGGCTGCATAAACAAGATGGAAACAGCAACAATATCAGTGGACATGTTAATGTAGAAGGGAGAAAACTTGGGGTCCCACAAAGAACTACAGGAAACTATTGACTTCTGAAAGGAGAATTAGCCTCTCTCAGGGATGAAACTCCTTATTGTTTGTCCAATGTAGAGTAGTCAGCTTTAAAACCATATACATACAAACAACAAAAATAGATTCCGCAGGTTCTACTTAAATATTTTTGCAAATGAACACAGACACAGACACACAGAGAGAGAGACACACACACATTCCTTTGAAGTCTGGGGCACTGGAGGAGATTGGGGGAGAATAACTAGAAGGTGCTGGAGAAAAGAAAGGTAAATGGGAAGTGGGATGTAATTCTCTTTCAGTTAAAAGCATTAAAAATAATTTTGAAAGGAAGAAATTATCATCTGAGGGTTAATAAAGGACGTGGAGATTATCATGTAAAACAATAAAACTGACATACAAAAACAGATGCTGCATGATGTCTCTGAGTTGTAGAGACTATGAATACATAAATATCAAAGAAGAATTGTGGATTCCAACAAGAGTGGAGAAGGGCTAGTGATGGTAACCAGGGGCAAAGAGGAGCAAAGTGAAAGTACACATGCATGAAAATGGTGTCATGAAACCCATTGTTTGTACACTAACAAAAAGGGGGGTTCTGAATTGTGTGTAATTGCAGGTCATGGACTACAGCTACAATGCCTTTTGATATGCGGCACTACATCTTTTTCTAGATGAGCAACCCTTTGCCCTCAAGCCCTGAATTTATTATCCTCCAAAATGAACTACTCTATAAAGAATACATTGTTTTCTCTTCATTTCTGTGCGTGTTTCTGTAGCCACATTCTGGGAAAAGACAAGAGAAGCCTGTGTAGTTTTTTTTTTTAAGTGTCTGGTTCTCTGAATTGAAATTGAGGTGTTGGTTTTATTTATGTTCATAAGCAATGCTAGAATAACTTGATATCACTGTTTTCCCAGTCATTAAATGATGGGCAAATGGATGTGTAGTGGGGGGGTTGGATAGATGGATAGATGGATGGATAGATGGATGGATGGGTGGGTGGATGGTGGAGTGGTTGGGTGGTTGATTGGATGGATGGATGGATGGATGGATGGATGGATGGATGGATGGATGGTTGGATGGATGGATGGATGGATGGATGGATGGATGGATGGATGGATGGGTAGTAGGGTGATTAGATAGATGGATGGGTGGATGGACTAGGGTCTCTTTTGTAGTTGTTCAGAGCATCTCACTGAACTCTCATTTGTTAATTTGCTACGTTAATATGATGTCAAGGGAATGACTGATTTTTATAAATGTCACTCAGTCTGTTCGGCAAAATTCAGTTGTTCTGTTTTTCTACTGAAAGCAAGGTGGATTCAAATGTTTAGATGGTTAAGAGGAAGACAATATAATCTAAAACTTACCATTTTCAGTTTTCAAAGAAGCTTCTGTGGGATCAATGATGTTGGCAACTAAAGGGAAAAAAGCAAACATTAGTCAACTATCTATGGCTATGACTTCACAATATATATG
Organism: Alexandromys fortis; assembly: GCF_014885135.2. Lineage (NCBI taxonomy): Eukaryota > Metazoa > Chordata > Mammalia > Rodentia > Cricetidae > Alexandromys > Alexandromys fortis. The sequence goes on from NW_026067924.1 coordinate 18,950,429, forward strand.
TGTGTGAATATATTCATATACCTATTTGTACACATTTGCATATTAAATATAATGTCAACAGAAAGATATCCAGTATAATATGAGCCCTGCAATCCCAGAAACATTAATTGCGCTGCATGTAATTCTGTGGGTGACATTCATATAAGATGTTTCTACATGTGAACACGTTGAATTCACAAAGATTGCACCATTATAATCTCAATGTAAAACTTTCTAAAACTTCCCTCCCAGACCCACTTTTCTTGTGTACTCATAGGTACTAGAAAAGCTTCTGCTTCAAAAGAGAGGATGTACAAATTCATGCTCAATAGAAAAATAAGCAAAATATTGGTTGACATGTGGGCTTGCGTATACTTGACTTGATGTGTTGATGTGTCACACTGTGAAAAAAAATCAAGCCTGGTCTATCCAGTAAATTCCAGGCCAGCCATGTCTACAGAGTATGATCCTGACAAAAAAGAAAGAAAGAAAGAAAGAAAGAAAGAAAGAAAGAAAGAAAGAAAGAAAGAAAGGAAAAGAAAAACCTGCTAAGATTTCAATTCTTTTTACTATAATATCTGAAGGTCCCAGTGCAGTTATTTCTGGGGATGAACAGACAATCCAAGTTATATTTCTAGTTTCCTTTGTGAAACTTGAGACAGTGGTACCTATGAGTTTTTTTTAAAAAAAAAAAACAAAAATAATGTTCTTGCTTATTTTAAATAGTATTAGAGAAGCACACACTTGTTCTTTGAGCTTATTCTTCTGCTAAATGTGTTCTCATAGGTGTGGATTTCTTTTTACTGTGGAATGTTACTGAAGAACAAGTTCTGTGTTCATTAAAATGGATTTGGGTGTGTTTGGCAAAAATGTAAATATAGTCATGTTTGCTTTCTGTCTTCAAGATCTGTTTTAATGGCTCTAGAAATCTATTTTTATCCTTTTAATAATTTTATTAACTAAAAGATAAATAAAACCTCTACCAGCGTGACTTATTGAGGTACGAAAGAATAAATAGGGTTACTAAGAATATAATCTATGAGTTTATAAACTCTCTCAGACTAAGGTAATTGCAGTGTTAGTGATCAGCTGCATGTCCTTTGATAATCATCTCATTAAGTTTTTTTTTTAATCAAGACAAACTACACAAAACAAAACGTCTTCTCAGAGACAGCATTAGAAGTTCTTTGCTGAAAGCTGTTACCAAAAAATGCCTTGATTTCTTTCCTGCATGAGGCACGCACAGCAAACACTTTTTTCAGAGTCCATTGTAAGTAAATTGTAATAAATAACTGGAACCTCTCCTCTGCATGCATTCATCACCAATGGTTTTACCCTTCTTTATTTTTCCTTGACCACTAGAAAAGTTCCAACATAATTAAACCAATAGAATGTCTATGCTAACTTCCAGTTTGTATATTTGTCTTGCCTTTATCTCTTTAAGCTGGAAACTGAACATGGGGACTCTCTCGTAATGATTTGCTACGCTGTGGCAAACAACAACAACTTCCTTCATTGCCAGTAATTTGTTTTCTCTTCATAAAAACCCTAGGCAAAGGTGGGCATCTTTACAGACTTCACTGGTCGCTGCTGAAATAAAGTCTTCCAGAGGATGAAGACTTAGTGAGAACGTGTAACGGCTGAATGGCAAAGATGTCCCCATGTGTTGAACTTTGTGTATTTCTCTACTAGATCAATAGGGTTTTGTTAACCACATGGGAAAAATAAAGGATTCTGTTTCTCTGTCATTCTGGGTCCTTCGGTATGCTTTCAAGACTCAGGATAAGAACACACCCATATGGAGAGCTAGCTACTGTCCCATTACCTGTCTTTGCCTACTCACTCTTCTGCCTAGCTGTGTCTAGGACATGGCTCATGAATAATGCATGGTTCTAAATGATGCGAAAGAGTACGAGCTCTTCACTGAAGCCACTGGGTCACTACCTCATCCATTCATCCACGTCTCACTCAGAGCTGGCCTGCAGGTGACAGAGCAATTGTTTACCCAAATGGCAAGAAAACAACTCACCATGGAAGTGTTGTATATGTGAGCCTCATCCAGGCTTAAATTAGGAATGATATCAACAGTGACATGTAAAGCAAAAATCAGAACTCTGAAGGCTGCCATAAATCTTCAAGGGCCAAATGGTTCTACTTTTTATTCAATATAAATGTTTTATATGAGCACTATCTTGTCAGTTAAAAAGTAAATGAACTTAAAGACAAAATTTAGTGCATTTACATTGAATTTGGAAGTTTTGTTTATTTTACATGGTGGAACATTTCTGAAAAGGTGTGTATTGTTCTTGTGTATGAATCAAGTACAGACAGCAAAAGTGGAAACAGCATTTCAACATTTCATGCCCTGAATGGCTAGATGCCTTTAGATATGTTGTTTCATTTAATTCATGCATCAATTCTAAAAAAAATTTGTTTAGTATTTACATATTTCACATAGTGTAACTGAGGCTGAGTAAATTAAAAACAAACATTTTGCTATTTTTTTCCTATAACATTCTGTGAGACATGCCTGGTTTTATGTTTATAATATATGTAGTAAGATTTAAGAAAGATTCATTTTTTATCAATACATATTATAACAATAGGATCATTCCCTTTTACATATGTTTTCTGGAAATACATTTACGTTAATGTGTACATACCTTTATCTATGGGAGGAAAGAGAATCTCTTGATCAACTCCTCCCTTATTGTTTTCATGTTTGACTATGCATCCATACTCCTTATTCATTGAATCTTCAGCGACAGTCAGCCAACTTAACTTCATGTATGTATCTTTAGTCTTCATGGTATTTCCCTCTTGAGGTTCCAGAACCTTATCGCTACCCTTTTCTCTCCAATATACACTTATAACATCAGGGAAGAATTTCTCGAGGAGACAAAGGTATGTCCCAGCCTTATGGAGATTTGTTTCAGCAACAGAAGGGAGAAAAATGGTAGGCTTGGGGAAAATGTCTGAATCGAAGCGTTTGCCTGTAGGAAAGTATAAAATATAAAAATAGAATTACCAGGGAGATTCAACTGTTACATGGATTTGGCAGAATCTGGAACACTGTGCTAGGAAGACAAATTATGACTGAGTTAGCACCTACTGTAGACTTTCACCCTTCATTAGGTTGCAGAGATTTACTATTGTCCTCATTTTAGAGATACGTGATTAGTAGAGGTTTTTGCATGACTTCTAGAAGTCAGTTGTTGACTGGAGGGGCCTAATTGAAATATGTCTTTTGTTATTCCACAAGCCAGCACGGATTCTTTGCTACATCTCCTGTGGTTTTTGTTTTTTTGTTTTTCAGATTAGATCACATTTTCAAGATGGATGAAGGAGTATTGAGAATAACTATATGATGTCTCTGAGGACTGGGATCTACACTCCCTGATGGCTAGGCTTCCCTCCCACTAGTCTCTTAGACTGTCTGGCTAAATCACTCTCCCATGCATTAGCAATTCAATTAGCCCACCCTCCACTTAGATGACTCTCAAATGTGCTTCTTTTGTATGATCTCACAAATGAGATGTTGAGAAGCAAGTTGCCCGTTTTAGTGGCCGTTTTGTCCATTGTACAATAGCATGCACTAAGTTGATCCCTTGCCTGTGCCTGTGGATCTCTGCCCAGTTCTGCAGCTCTTACTCTTTCTCTGTCATCCACAGCATCTCGTTTCCACATCTAAACCACTCTAGGCTTGAGAGCCGGGCTGTTTTTAAACTTTCCCTTCCCAGTGATTGACAGTGTCTAGAACTGTAGATTTGGGGACAAGTCTACAACGTCTTTAAACAATCTGACAGAGTTATATACTTACATGTTCTGTTTGGCTTTAGAAAAAAAACTTTAACTTTTTGTTTCATTTAGAGTTGAAGCATTACTAAGATAAAATAGGAATATGTTTCTCAAATGTGTCTGAATATAAATTTATCTGATTTAAGAGACACTTGATCCATCTCTGGCATCCAAGTTTAAACTCTATGCTTCTCCTAGAATTTGTCAACACGATGTGGTTTGCTATCTACTTGTCCAAATAAGCTTTCACTAATAGTCACATACGTTTGATTGTTACATGTAAGTATTACATAGTTTGTGTATGAGCATTTTATAGTTCACACATACATAAAGCTAAATCCTATTACGTTATTTGTACAATGTTCATGTTCTCCTTTAATAAAATTGTTTGCATCAAAAATTCTTGTAAAATTTCTACAGCCATATCCATCATGTTCATTTCTCCTTGGTACTCCTACTATTTTCTGGTTTGGTTGTCTTTTTTCTTCCCTCTAATCCTAGAAAGAGTAAAATCACTGACAAGTGTTGTTCTTGGGCTGAAGATTTTCTGCTTAAAAACTCCACAGTGACTCAACACAGATAAAACAACTTTAAAGTTCCTGATTCTTGAGGTTCAGTTGGCAACATAGGTGTATGACAGATTGTGTCTCTGAGCAAATCAAACTACACTTTGAGGAGTACTACTTAAAAGACCTTCTATAGAAAGGTAGCTTTATATAGTAGCAATATTAGTGAATAGTCTTCACAGAATTCTAACTTCTACTTATGTGTATGCATTTTAAATACAGGATCGCAGTTTGCTGACCAACAAAGAAAGAAGAAATTGCTTACAAAGTAGCTTTATTTCTATTTTCAATAACTCATAACTGCGAAGCTGTGGCCGGATACGGTTAATAAATTGTTTTTCAATTTCTAAAAATGAGAAAAATCTCATTGGTTACTCACTACTAAGTCAGCAGTAAAGCAGCTTCCTTACCTGAGGGAATTACTATGAGCTTTGTCCCTTTTGAAAATTTCTTGATCCATGTTGAGCTGTCACACTGCTCAGACCTTCTACAAAAACGTGAGCCCTCGCTTGAGCTGCAGTATGATGAGACTTTTAGAAACTCTGTCTTACAAAGTTGACCTGGATTCCTTTGGAAAGTTTTCTGTTATCCGGGAGTTTTTAAGTTTCTGTGTGAACTGACCTCACAAACTGTTCTCTCTTCTGAGGCAACAGTTACTGGAAAGTACCAACAAACAATGGGAAGGTGAAAAGCAGAAGGAGGCTGGGCCATGCCACAAACCAACAGCTTTCCTATGTTAGCAGGAAACATTCTGAGAATTAACTCCCAGATGCTTAATATTGCTGAAACTGCTAAGGTAATTCATCAAATATGCCTCTATTCTCAGAAATATCAAGGCTATGACTTCAGCAATTTGGGAACTTCTTAAGGGAGAAAGCTCTCCAGCCATGGCAATGGAAATGTAGCAACCGAGGATGCTGAGCCAAGCCTTCCACACTCTAGGAAGTCACACGATCTCTTGACAACATGATTTATTATCAGGGTGGTGGCAACTAGTAAATGGTTTCTTTGATGATTTCTTGTTCTCTCTCATATAAGAAAATAAAATTATACAATTCTATCTTCCATAAAATTATAAATCCTTTATTTACACTGGAAGGAGGAAATTAATACCCAGTGCTCTGTAATTCTGTTGGGGGAACCCTAAGGGCAGTTCTGTGATCTTCTGAAACTCACCTCTGAAGGAGAGGAATGGCCAGAAACCTGGAGCACAAGAGAAGCTCCTAAAAGACCTACCTGGCCACCATGTCATCTCCAGATCCAGCAGCCCAGGTTTAAGTTACATGAGCAGACATGAACTCTGTCCCTAAAGATGGAGGTTGGTAATCAGTACAACCATCCATGAACAGTCCACTCACAGTCACCAATGCAGATGGGAGGACAAAACTGTAGAAGAAATTATGTCCTGATTATGGTATTAAATGTAAATGTTTAAAATTTTAGTTTTACATATGTCAGTATTTTGCCTGCATATATGTTTTGCATAGCACGTGCATGCTCAGTGCCAATAGAAGCCAGAAGAGGGCATGAATGCCCTGGAACTGGAGTTACAGTCAGTTGTGGACCTTTGAGTGAGTGCTGGGAGCCAAACCCAGGACCTCTGCTAGAACTGGGGAGATAGGTACATCCATCTCAACTTTAGACTTCTGACCACCTAGCCAAAGAAATTTGCTTTAGACTTTGTTTTGCTTTTAAGTTTTTCCATTAAATGAACAACTTAAAGATGACATAACATGTCCTTGCACTATTTTAATGTGCATTAAAAACAAACCTGTGTATTTTAGATAGCCGCATATATTTAGTTTTCTAAATAATTACCTGCACTAATATGGTGCTAACAATCCAGAACATCAGTTGAATGCCTCAATTGTTGAATGAGGGATTAGTACGGGCATTACAAAACTTTATGTGTGTTATTTGATGAGCCCTCTTAATAGTTCATTAAGGTTAATATTGTTTTGTTCTCCATTGAAAATTGGAAAAATTAATTAAAGATATATAATTTAACCAAAGTCACACAATGTCAGGGAGTGTGTATGTAACAAAGATTGATTTAGTAAGCACTGAGAAATAAAGGAAAATAAAGATAAATTGAACACACCTGAGCCAACTCTTGTCATCCCAAACTACACCATCATGTACAGAACCCTCCAGAAAATCTGCCCGTTTCTCAGGTAGGACACCACACTACTCATCTCTGGTACTCCAACTCCCACCACCAGAAGACATTGCCTGCTCCCCAAGTTCTAAAGACAACAGCCCTGACAACTATGGCACCCCATTATTTCCATGCCAACTCAAGCAGAACACCAACTGGTGAGGCCAGAGATAGTGTACTTCCCAAATGGCTGGCATCCGTACAGCTTCCTCACTCATAAATCCGTATGGAGTGCCTCCATTGCTGACCTTCAGCATCATCTAACTGATATAAAACCAACGAAGCCAAGGGAAGATCAAGCATAGATCTAAACACCCACTCACAGTGAAGGCAGGCCAGAAACTTACACCAACAACTGAACCAGCAAATTACCTCCAGGTGTGCAAATCTAGTGTTAAAACATGATGAATAGGAAAAGCCGAGACTGTGTCTCCTCTAAAATTACCAAATACGCAGTTCCCAGTGAGAATGATTTACACGAAACTCCAAAAAAATGTTTTTTTTAATTATAAATACATTCTAGGAATTCAGTTAATATGAATTAACTCTCAAATGGATACAAATACACCCTTGACTACACAGAGTGGACCAGAGGTGGGTGACCAGCCTCTCGGCTGGACAGCCCAGTCTCTAGGCCCAAGGCCTCAGGGCAAAAAATCTGCCCTCCCACCTGCCTCAGCCACAAGAGCAAGCCTTCTTCAGGCAGATTGCCCCAAGATTGACAGCTGAACCAATCTCGTGAAAACTCATGAACTCTAGACCTACAGCTGTGGAGCCTCCATGGGACCGAATCAGACCCTCCATATGTGGGAGACAGTGGTGAAACTTGGACTATCTGTGAAGCACCTGGCAACAGAACCAGGATCTATCCCTGGTGCAAGAGCTAGCTTATTGAAGTTCATTCCCTACGGTTGGATGCTATGTTCAACTTTAATGCAGGGGGAGGGGCTTGGTCCTGCCCCAACTAACTGTGCTTGTTTACTTCCCATGGGAGCCCTTACCCGTTGCTAGGAATGGATAGGTGGTGGACTTGGGGGAAGATGGGAAGGAGGAGGGAGGAGGGCATGGAGAGAACTGTGGATGGAATATAAAATAAAATTTAAAATATCATTTAAATTTTAAAAAAGAATAAACTCCTGAGCTACACATGGTGGCACATGCCTTTAATCCCAATACTTGTTAGGCAGAGGCAGGTGGATCTTTTGAGTTCAAGGCCAGTCTGGCCTGCAAAGCAAGTTCCAGGACAACCAGAGATACATAGAGAATTAAAAAAAAAAGTCCTGGATGAATTCTAAGGGATTCAAACAAATAGCTGAATAAAATAATGAAGAGAAAGGCAGGCAGTGGTAGTGCACTCTTTTAATCCCAGCACTCGGGAGGCAGAGGCAGGAAGATCCCTGTGAGTTCAACGCCAGCCTGGTCTACAAGAGCTAGTTCCAGGATAGGCTTCAAAGCTACAGGTAAACCCTGTCTCAGGAAAAAAAAAATAATGAAGACAATTGAGAATCTGAAAATAGAACTGACCAAAGTGGTAGAGATAGGGAAGAAAATTCAATCAGAAATGATGCTGGAAGTGTAGAATTCAGTCGGTCACATTATGAAAAGTAGAATGGAAAGTGTCAACAATGCATGATCATGTGGAGAACAGAATATAAGAATGTGGAGGCAAGGTGAAAGAATTGGATCATTAGGTCAAAGAAAACAATGAATCTTAGCCATAAGAATGCAACATGCGAGGCCTTTGGGACATGCAGAAAAGAACAAGCCTAAATATGTATAGAAGATGGAGGAGAATTACAAGCCAAAGATGCAGATGTATCCTTATCAACTTTACCAAAACTTTACCAAAACCATGGAGAGGCCCAAATTGTAAGTACATCTATTATTAATGCTAATTACACCAATAATATCAAAAACTCTCTTCTGCCTTGCACTTCCCTGCCCTCCTCCCCTCTGAACTAAGTATCTTACTATGTTGCTGCCCTCAATACCATGCCATTCTTTCCTTGACCTTCCAAATGTTGTGATTAATACAGCACCTACCTGAGGATACTTTCTGAGATCAGAATTTCCCCCCATTAATTCTTTGAAGTATCTTTGTGAAACATAGCGCTCACTTCAATGGGAATAGAAGATGAAGCATCTCAGAGGGAACTATAAGTGATCATTGCGCAGGAACACGGGTTGAGATGATTACAGATGCTGTGTTCCAACATGTGACCGTTTAATGAAATTTTTGTGGTAATGGAACAAAACAAAGTCATCAATCAGGGCACTTTTCAAATACTTTGGTGAAAATATGAAGCATGTGGGTTGTAGCAAAGCGGGGAAATCTGTAGTATGATTAGTAAAAAACCCAGAGACAGAAATTCGGATTCAACCTGAAGGTCAGAAAAGCAAAACAACCAGCCACTCACTGGCTCTTACCTCTACCTCAGTCCTAAATAGTGATCCGGCCTCCAGGAATCTCAGAATGAGACTGTGTCTGAGAGCTGTCTCCTCCCATTTTATATTCTTCTCCAGGGTTGGGATTAAAGGCATGAACCACTACCACCCGGTTTCTATGGCAAACTAGTGTGGCTACTGGGATTAAAGGTGTGTGTCACCACTGCCTGATCTGTAAGGCTGATTGGTGCAGCTGTTTTACTCTCTGAACTTCAGGCAAGCTTTATTTATTAAAATACAAATAAAATATCACTACATAAATCTCTACCATAGACATCAGATAATATCTCATAGCATAAGGTAGTGGCAGCTAGTGATCTGCCAACATATTCCAAAAGGATTTATCTGTTAGTTACAAAGATGCTTGTTCAGACACTATCAAGGACAATTAACAATTATTAAGTAGTTAATGACAGTCCAGGATAATTTGACCTCAAAACCACAACATTTCAATTCTTACCGCCATGGAGATTCTAGCAGTTTCTCCCTTGGAACTTCAGTCTATACAAAGTAGATTTCAAGGGCGTGGGAGAGGAATTTTTAGTTTTATACTTTTAATGTTTGTTCCTTGGATGTACTCAATGATCCCACTACTAAACTCAGAATAAACATTAATTATCAACTATTGTTTTCTATATTGCTGCTTTCTGAGATGAAAGGAGATGTAGTACTGGTTTTTTTTGTTAATTTATTGTTTGAGACTTTCATACATGTATATAACACATTGTGGTCACACTAACCAACCCACTCAGTTATCTGCTTCATCCTAATCCCTCCCTTTCTAACCAACCCACCAAATATAGCATGCTGATTTTTTTTTTGCTCTGTGACCCACTGCATTTCTTGATGCTATTGCTTTTTCTTTTCATTATTTTCTTAGCAGATAAATGAAGTATAGGGGTAGAGCTTGCTTTGATTCAGCTGTGATTCCAAGGCTGTGGACCAAGCTTTGTCACACTGAACCACTTTCTAAGCATTGTACTTGATTTCTAATATACCCCGGTAAACTGATTATTACTTTCAGGTGAAATGGCCACTAGCTTTCTGCACTATAAACTATAGATTGTAACTAAAGACAGACCTCTCAGTTTCTGAAAATCTCCAGTGCTTGCAAAGGATCCAGGAAACTATAAAGGGAAATATCCCTGTGGGATGCAGGTCTCTCCTTATATTTTGCCCTCTCCTGACTTAATTCTAAATCATTCACTTGCAGCAAACCTCTGTGCAATGAATTGACAAAAGACCAGATCATGCTGCAAGCTCTCCTTCCTGTATCTGAATAGCTCTCAGACACCCTAACTGAGTAGGAAACAGTGTGGGGCCATCCTGTGCCCAAAACCTCACTGGAGAAATAGAACCCGAGATGTTGCCTGGAAGCTCCGGGGCACTGCGAGGAAAGGCTCGGGTGGCCTCTCAGCTGAGCATCAAGTGGCAAGCGGCTGTGCTTGCTGAGAAGGATGTGGGTTGGCACAGCTGGGAGATGGTTCTTATGCAGGCTGTTCTGGAAGCTCTAATGTTGTGCTACGTCCAGATGGCACAGTAGTAAAAGGCTTCGTCTTCTTTCTTCAGGAAATTTACTTTCAAGGTTGAAGTAGAAGTTTGACGATCTTTACTTACTTCAATTTTCTTGTTTATCCCATCCAAGGGACGTTGATTATAGTTTTGCCTGACATTTATTAGATAGTCGAACTGTTGGTTTTCTCTCTGCCGGTACCAATGTATATCTGTGTCGCTATGGTCTGGAGAGATTTTACAGGCTATTTGGGCACTCTCGCCTATGGCTTTGGTGACTGACATTTCAGGTTGCTCCAACTGCCCAAGCCCAACTGCAAGCAAAGAGAAAATTCTCATGAGCAAAGGAAGCGGCATTTGAAGAAACAGAAATGAGGAGGACTTCATTGCCCCTTGCATGTGGAAATGTCTACTTACACACCCAGAGGCAGGAGAAGGTGAATGCACTCAGGAGCAACATCCCAACTGTCAGGCTGCTTCAGAAAGAGGCAGGAAGTAGTCTGTGAGCTGAAGTCTCAGGTCCCAAGCAGGAGGGTGGGGCTGTCCCAGTGCCTCAGAGAAATGCAGGGTCAGTGGATTCCCCAGGGTGGGTCATGATCTAGTCCAGTTCTGAGCAGTTCTGGGGTTTCCTGCCCCACAGCAGCAGGTCAGATGCATATGTAGGTTAAAGGCCTAAGAAATATCCTTTGTCTGTATGTCTTCATCTGGCGGAGTAGGGAGAATCACCAGTCAGTCCCTCACTCTACTGTAGTTATGCAGCCTGGGTAGAAAAAAGAGACATTTGTTATGTTCTGTCTATGTTTTTGTGATTTGCTATTGATCCAAGACCCAGATACAAAGGTTGACTATGATGTTCTGCACCAGGAAGGAAAAAAAAAAAAACCCTCAGATGCTGTATTTGGCAGACACTCTGTGTATAAGGACATAAATATGTTGTGTTTTCTTCTATCTACTCCAAAGTCATGCAGTAGATTGTGACTTGGATAATTACATTTCATTTCTAATATAGGAACTTTGAAGAGAAACTTGATTAAAATTGTTGACAGGTATAAGCAAGCCCATCTATGCAAAGTGTCATTTCTTCTTAGTGGAGCATGGAGTCAAATATATTAGGTAGAAACAGCCATGATTAACATTCAACGATAGCTTTAATGTTAGTGAACATTAGTGCTTCACAGCCACTGGCGGTTTCTCAGGCATTTGACAAGCTTCATTACATGACTTCATTTAACCCTGTCTACAGCCCTATGCAGTGGGTGCTGTGTTCTTCTCCCTTTGACAAATGGAGAGAGTGGTAAAAAGAAGTTAAATCACACATTCACTAATACAGAACTCTTAGGTACGATGATTCAGATAAGCAAAGATCTATTAATGAATATCTAAGTAGGCTGAAAAGAGTCACCTCTTGCACCCCCCTCTCAGTGTGTCTAGTCCTTGGGAATGCTGTAACCCTTTGCAGCACAGAAATTCTCCTTCAACAGACTGTAAACATGGGCTCTTTCTGCTCCATACATGAGATTCCTTATTGCTGAAATGGAGTTAGATGAATCTTTGGGGCTCCCTGACCATCTAGCCTAAATAAATGAGCATGTTCCAGGTTAGGGAGAGGTCTTGTCTCAAAAACTCAGATGGCCAGTGCCTAGAGACTAGTAGTAAAGATTGTCCTCTGTCCTCCAATGGTACATGCACACATGAACATCCACAGCAAATAAATAAGCAAATAAACATAAAAGAAAGGCGTGAGCATTCGTTACCTTCCTGCACTACGGAGCAAAGCCCTCTGGTGCTCTGTGTATACAAAATACACTTAGAGCAACAGACAACACACATGGAGTACATTGTCAGACTCTTTGATATTGAAGTTGTATGTCAATGCCTTTCCAATTGCGGAGTCGACATTTATCTGTGACCTCATTACAAAGTCAGTAAAATAAAAACTTTAACCCAATTACTCTGAAGGAAGCCAATCCCTCAGATTCTCTCTCTCTCCCTCCTTTTCTCCCTCACTCCTTTTTTCCCTCTCTCCCTCTTTCCTTCTGTACTTGAAATGTAGGCTGAAGCCATGTTCACAAGCGTGTTTTAATGTATCCCTCCTTCACAGTAACCCTTCACAGCCCAGAAACACCTGCACACAAGGATGGTTCCCCATTGTTTCACTCTCTTTGCCCCTTTCTCAGGGAGCCTCCCGCTGCCTGTCTCTGCCTGAGGGATGTCCTATGACCAGCTTAGAGAGGTGTCTTCTGCAGCTGATCTGTGCAGCTCACATTGTCAGAAGTCCCCATCGGTTTTTAGAGGCCACTGTACTGAATGCTTCTCATGGGCTTGATAAATGAGTCACAGACACCCAGTGAGTGTGTGTGTGTGTGTGTGTGTGTGTGTGTGTGTGTGCGGGTGCACACGCGCGCATGTGTGTTGGTGGGCAGGGTGTTCCTCATTTTAGTAATATCAGATATATGAGCAAACAGAAGCCAGGAAGCATTTAAAGGACACAGACCTTGTAGACAGGCAAAATCGGCTCAAAGATATTGCTAAAGGGCTGTCAAACTCTAATCTACTTTTAAGCTTCTTCTATGGGATTTATATTTATGGAGTCCCATAGTCTAATGAATGAAGTACTTTGTTCTTGTTTTTTACTTAGTTTTTTCCAAAAATTACACCCAAATGATTATGTTTCTTAGGCGTCAGAATAAATAAAAGTACCTCCACTTACACTATTTCACTAATTCCTTTTCTTTATCATCTACTTCACAAACACAAACCACTGTCGCCATCTCCTGAAACAGTTCCTAATAGAAAACAATGGTCAGGAGAGTTTGTGACAGAAGAGGACACAAGGCGGCGCCACTATCCAGCAATTGGAGGCTTCTCCCTCTGACTTCCTAGGAGAGAGCAGCTGCCTGGAGACCTTGATTGATCTGAGTGTGGAGAAGAAGTGGAGTTGACCAGAAAGACTCCGTAATGTAGCAGGCACCTAGGAAAAGCCGCCAGCCAAACCCCACGATCAAAACATAGAATTCTGGGTAGGGAGCTGCTGAAGATGAAAAGGCCAAGAGGAGGGGACCCGCTACAGAGTGCCAGGGTTCTGGAAACTTACTTCAGGCTCCCAAACAGGGCAGAACAGGAGAATTCGAAAGCAGATGTGGGCAGACGAAATCTGTCCCAGGCGGAGGGAGCTGGTAGAGGACCAAGGTTGGAGGGTCTGACTCTCTGAGTGGGAAACAGGAGGCAGTGAAAAATGCCCTGGATGGGATCTCCAGGAACCAAATTGTGAGATAGTGGAGGAGCGAATGAGCGGACACTCGTGTCTCTGCGGTGGGCAAGGCAGACATCAGGGACAGGCTGTGGATTTAGAGGAAGACACACCCCACGTTGTGTTACCTGAGGCCCTGTGTTTAACTTACAGCGGTCTGTGGGCAGCCTAATATGTTCACAGGGAGCTCCAGAGAGAACTGTCTTGAAATGCTTTAGGATCTCTCCTCCCTCTGCTCAAAGATAATTAAAGCCAAGGCTGGTAAGCGACTGTTCAGAGTCAGTGAGGTGATAACCCAAGAGAACTCTTTTAGGGGTAGATTTTGAAGAGCAGTTTTTCAAAGTGCCCTAACAGAGATCTGGGTTAGAAAGAAAAACATTTAAAAAAAAAAAAAAAACTAGTGATCTAGAAATTATGCCTAGTTTTGAAGAGACAGCTCTGGGATTTGTTAGAAATAGTTAAAAAATTTGAGAAAAGACACAGACCTAAAATGTGAACAAAGATGAACTACCAGGGATCAGTAACCAGACTGTAACTGTGGCCGGGACAAGTCCATGCTCAGAGTTTAGAGGAAGTGATAGGCTTGGAAGCAGAGACTGATGTAGAGTCTACAGAGGAAATCTGCTTCCTGGTTTTCTCCACACAGTTCACTCAGCCTGATTTTTCTAGGTCCCAGGACCACCAACCCAGGGATGGCACTGCCCATAGTGAGCTGGGCCCTCCCATATCAACCAATATTCACCCAAAAACCTTCCACAGAGTTGCCTTTAGGCCAATATTCTGGAGCCTTTTTCTCAACTTAGAGCCCCTCTTTCCAAAGGACTCTAGCTTGTGACAAGTTAACATAAAACTAATATACTACCTTTATATCTATAATAAACACATTTTTTCTTCTTCCTCTTTTCTTCATACACACACACACACACACACCATACACACATCATCATCATCATCATCATCATCATATCTTTGCTAGTGATGCTATTACTGTTTGTGGAGGGAACACTAACATATGAAGAAAATCTTATAAAAAGTCATTCCAAATTTAATTTCGCTCAAATTGTCAATCAAGGTTCCATTTGAACACTACAAATAAGCCCCTTGTTTACCGCCTCTGACAAAGTGTGGTCCTGCTTTCATCTTGTTAGGGACAGAGAAATAGTATCTAAGGTTGATGGAAAGAAGAGTTTTTGCCTGGACGGAGCCTTGCCAGATGGCTCTCTGTTCAGCTCTACTTCTTCAGTGGTTGCCTGGAGCACCCAGAGCACGGGCTAAGTTACAGGTAAGTGGCACACAAGGAACTTTGTACCCCTGAAGATTCATAGAGATTCTGCAGCATCCAGGGATTACTTAAAACAAGTATGACTATCGCTTAAATTTAACCATTTCTCCATCACTGACCCAGAAACCATTTAGAACATAGAACAGGAAACAGAGGGGCTGAGGCTTTTGTGGATGCCTGTGAAGATGCACAAAAGTTATTTCTGCAAACGTGTCCAACATAAATACAAAATACAAAATCCTAACTTATTTGAAGAAGCAAAATTAAACAATCAATTGAATATTTGAGGAAATAGTGATAAGAACATCACTCTGCCATTCAGGAAATAAAGTCACAGAATTCTTTGATTTTATGATGAATGTAAATCTCTCCAAACTTCAGAAATTAATGGATCATTGAGAAGGTTTTATGGAGCACAAGATTCTCTTAAAGTTATTGCTGGTTAAGATGAGAAAGACCACTTTTTTGTCACACACAGTCTTGTTGAACTAATTAATGATTAGCATCCTTTTTCCCTCTAGTTTTTGACTCATACAGGGTATAACTCCAAAAGAGCAAAACAAGCAAACAAACAACCCTAGCATCACAATTTTAAAAGGGAAATGTTTATTAGTTTTTTGTTTTGTTTGTTTTTATTTTTATTTGGGTTTTGTTTTTGTTTTTCTACGTAACAACCCGAGCTGTCCTGCAACTAGCTCTTGTAGACCAGGCTGGCCTCAAACTCACAGAGATCCTCGTGCCTCTGCCTCCTGAGTCCTGGGATTAAAGGCGCACACCACAACTGCTTGGTTTAAAGTAAGATGTTATGTCAACACAAAAGCATTTCACTCACCTCAAAGGAAATAAGCAACAGTTTATTCTGGAACTAAATATGGGGACATGGATTCAGAATACCTCAAAGTCTATCTCTAGGGTGCGAACATCTTAAGAAGTTGTTACAGTAACAAATAAATAAAGGTAAACATTTGTGAAAGTTGGTGGAAACAACAGACAGGTGGGTTGTAGCAAAGCAGGAACATCTCTGGTATTATTCTCATAGACTATTCCGAGCTTTTGTATTGGTGAGAGCTAATGGCCTGCTAAGAATACATTCTAAAGGGGTTTTCGATAGTCACAAAGATGTTATGCCCGACATAGTAGTAAAAAGTAATAAATGACCTTCAAAGGAACTAAAAACAGCACAAGGTAACTTGGCTTTGCTCAGTGATATTCTGAGTCTGTTCTACCACCAACTGTAGCCATATGGACTTGGAGCATCTGGAACTTGGGTCAGCTTCTCTGCTTTCTTTGCTAATAATGTCAGTTCACATTAGACTTTGGCTATTTATCAAAATATCTAACTAATTTTCTTCTTACTCTTGGACAGAAGAAAATAGAATTCATCCTTATTGGTCTTTGTTTCAAGGTTTGGGAGTGTCGCCCCTCTACACAGGAGAAAAAGTGTGGCTTTTCCAGAACTTTGAATTTACTAGAACATGAAAGATAAAGATTCTTTTTAATCTAGAAATTATATAGACATCCTTAAAATCAAGAAACTAAAATAAGATAAAAATATATACCCAATCCAAAAAAATTCTCTGTGTTGAAGCTTTTTCAAGTGGAAGACAGAAGACAGAGTGCTGTGGGACAATGGTTTGTACCCTGTCACTTGTATTTTAAATAAATGCTGATTGGCCAGTAGCCAGGCAGGAAGCAGAGATGGGGCAATGAGAATTATGGAAGAGGAAACAGTCAGTCTGCATTCGTAGCCCAGACACAGAGGAAGCCAGACACAGAGCAAGCAAGATGTGACTACCTTGCCAAAAAAAGGTACCAAGCAACATGGCTAGCACAGACAAGAATTATGGGTTAATATAAGTTATAAGAGTTAATAAGAAGCCTGAGCTAATAGGCCAATCTGTTTATAATTAATGTAGACCTCTGTGTATTTCTTTGGGACTTAACGACTGTGGGACCAGGTGGAACAAAAATCTCAGTCAACAAATGGTGCCAATGTAGACAGCTAAATCCACTTAAAACCTGAGAGAGTTTGGGAAGTAATCCTAGACACAAAATAACAGTGTTAAGCATGGTTTCACGTTGGTCTCAGGTTTGCTCTCTTTGCTAGAGGCAAGTACATCTCATTTAAGAGAGGCTTCCTGACTCAGCTTTAGCTGCAAGACTTTGTAGCTCTTTTAAGAGGTCCTGCCATGAAACACTTAAATGGTTTTATAAATAGCCAACAGCATGCTTCTTGGTGGTGTCAGGGACCATGAAACTCCATAGAGTTGTGGCAATAAACATGGCTTTGGCCAATACCTCTGCCATAAGGCTAGACTCTCAGAAAGCTAAGGAAAGGGGTGGATCCAGCCATCAATGTGCTCTCCAATTTACTGAGAAAACACAATAATATCACAGAGAGCCAAGATAATGTTAGTGTGGCAATATGGGAGGGATGGGACAGAGAAGAACATGAGCTTAATTTTTTATAGAAAGCAGATATGGTGCTGGGCTGAGGTTCGACACGGTTGTTGAATGGAATTCAGGAGATGCCATTGCTAGAGACCAAGCTGTGGCTCTAGGAATCCAAACAACCTACTGCAAATGGACTCACACTAAGGTTTCATATAAATCCAAACCATCAAAACATGTCTGCAAGATTGAAATTTCTAAGGAGTTATTAAGTGAAATAAAAGCTGAAGAATTAAACAAGATTATCTGCAAAAAGAAGAAAAAATATAAAAGAAAAAAAAGAAAAAGGAAAGGAAAGAAGGCACAAAAATAAAAGAGAAGAAGAAAGGAACAAAGGAAGGGAGGGAGGGAGAGGGAAGGGAAGGAAAGAAGGAAGGAAGAGAGGAAGGGAGGGAGGGAAGGAGGGAAGGAGAAAGGAAGGCTGTCTAGTAGAGTTCCCATCTCTTTTATAGATTAGATGGCCCTGGTTCACAAGCGTTTTGCCTAAGAGAATCTAATTAGATATTTGAAACTCAATATGTTTAAGTAGGTGCAGTGGTTGGCACATCTACAATGAGAAACCCCCCCCACATTCTCATTCACATAAAAACATCCTATTTTCTTGGATTGAATTATAAATCCACTACAGCTGTGGATTTGGATGTGTCATAGCAGAGAAGATATAGCAGAGGAGCTTTCAGATCCTGGAATAAATACCCGTAGATGTACTGCTTTCATGCATGAATGTCACAAGTAGTTACAACAGATGATCAAGTTGGCCTGGTGACTGACACCAATATATCTTCTAAATTGGAAACAAATAGGTTTCCTGCAATGATTACAGCAGCCATGACAACAAAACAACAAATTTCTATTGAAATTCTTTAGCGTGGTAGCTATGTCACCTACCAGGAGGCAGAACTGTAGCACAGATTCTAATTGGTGTTAATAATAAAAACCTAGAGTCAGATATAGGGATTAGTGCTGAAGATCAGAGAAGCAGAGAGGCCAGTCACTAGAGAGTTCTTTTGCCTCTACCAATGCTCAGATTGAATGGGAGATTCTGTCCTCAGACTGCATCTCCAGACTCCATCTGTCACCACCAAACCTCAGACTGCTCTGTACTCCTGTCTCCTTCATCCTTAAATTCCTTTCTCCACCCAGCCAAATCACTCCTGTCTCCACCTCCCTAGAGCTGAGATTAAAGGCTTGTAATCCCAGGTGTTGGGAGTTCTGTTTCTCTTTGAGATAGCTTCAATCTTGTATAACCCAGGCTGGCCTTGAACTAACAGAGCTCCCTCTGCCTCCATCTCCTGCTCTCAGTGGCTTAGCTCTGCATTCTGATCTTCATGCAAGTTTTATTTGTTAAGACATAAACAAAATATCACTACACAGAATAGATGGAAATTGGGTCAGAGCCCACAGCATGCCTTCTATTCCTGGACCGCAGAAGGAAAGAGAACATCAATTAAGCAGAAAACCCTCTCAACTCAAAGAGCATAATCCCTGCCAAGTTAAGGCAGAGCTGATCTTCCAGAGAGAGCCATAGGCAGGGCAAAGTGGCTGAGGGTTTATCTTAGACTCTACCAGGTGTTTAGTCAAAAGGAGGAACTGTTGGAGAGAAGCTGCCTTTGCTTCTATGTTATTATTCCTACTTTTCATTTAGGATACTTGTAGACATCATGAGATCTAGGAACACTGGGTTTGTTTTTTATTCCCTTGAGTACATAGCCAGTGGCAGGATGCTGGTTCTGCAGATACCCCTGTATTCAGGCTGCCTGAATGCCTCATTCTTCATTTGCTTCATTGCCTCATCTGATCAGTTACAGCTGTCTCTGCTACACTCTTTTCATTAAACGGCCATAGTTCCTACTTGAGCATGTTTGTAGAAACATGCTCAGAATCTTCATGAAGATACAGAGAAGACTAATTTTGTCTTCACTTCTTTGTCCTTTATTCTGTTTCTGTCTAGGTCAGTGTGATATAGTCAAACTTTATTTTACTGATGATCACACTTGGGCTTAATACACTCTCCTGATACTAGTAATATCTATACAATCTTTATGCTTCAAAGTTCTTGAGTCCTCAGTTCCAAATGTTTTGAAGGGGTGGTAATATCCACATCAGTCAACTTAAGGTTGGTCTTAACCCAAGTTAGATGCTCCCTCTGTGGAAGCACAGAAAGCAAAAAAGAGCATGGCCATCTACTTCAGCTTATCTATCTTCTACATAAACTTTGGATAATATTTCCATGGTCCCAGGTTATAGACTTGGGACAGACAGAGCCAAAAGTCACAGTCAGAGTCCTGTTTTCCTGTCTCATTTGAACATCTTTTTGTTGCTTAATACAGTTTTTGTTGTCAATATTTCTATTTTTTGAGGAAGTCTTTAGAACCTAAATATGAAGAGGAAAAATATTTAGCAGAATGATTAAATGAACAATCTATTTTATATCAATTTAAATACTTCTATATCCTGAGTAGTAGAACCTATTAGTGCAGAATTTAAAAAGTCAATCATAAAATGGATTAGCTAAATTTCCTATTGTCCCTCCAAACATCTTCATTTAGAAACCATTTTCTCTGACAATAACTTAGGGATCAAGTGGATGTGGGCCATAATCAAACAGAACTTAGCTCAAATCCTACCTATAAAGTCACTCCATTTGTCAAAGTCTAAAACTTTTCATTATAAAATTGAGATGCTATTGGTTAATAGATTAAATGACAGATTAACATTGATCTGCCACAGAAGCCTTACCTAAGAAACAAGAGCATCATTACTAAACTCATTACACCATTTACAATGATCTTCACCCTTGACAGAATACTCTGCATATTTGACTATACACATAAGTAAAGATTTTGATGCTTTTGCTTGCTTCATTAAGAACAGGAAATGTGCTGAGTCAGAAAAATCTGCCACCCCTTGGAATATGTGTTTTGAGTCTGTCAGTATCTGAATACGGTTATATAATAGTTTTGGGGATACTTTTTACGTTTTATGGGTTAAAATAGATAAAGGGAACAAGACTGCTGATAGGAATGGGGTCTTCCAATGACCAATAAAATGGTGACACTTGTTCATTGATGATTTTGTTGGTGAGTTAATGAATTTCTTCATGGTAATACCCCATGGACATTTGCCTCACCTCCACTAACACTCAGTTCCTACTGTGGTCGTCAGATCATGCCATGTTTTTTTTCTTTTTAACTGTTTGGTGAAACTCAGGCTGACCCAGTAATGAGTACCTGATAATCTTATATTTCCTTGGAATTGGAAGATTTCTTAATGTATTGAAATTCCACTTTTATGTAAGTGAAATGCCCTTTTAAAGGATCAATTATTTGGTTTTCAGCCTCAATTTCTCCAGTATTTCTTTTAAAACCTCTATAACCCTTTTCTTAAAACTCATGCTCATGCACTTTGCATAATTTTATAATGTGATAAGTTCAACATATTAAATGATAGCTGTATTTCTCTTAGTATAATTCATTTGGCACAAAGTATTAGAAATATGAAATGGGTAGGCATCCATGGTCTCTTAAAGTCTTCATAACATTTGACCATGACCTTCTGGCTTTCATTATTTCCATTGAGAAGTCAGGTGTAATTCTGCTAGGTCTGCCTTTATATGTTACTTGGCCTTTACCTTTGCAGATCTTAATATTTTTTTTCTTTATTCTGTATGCTTAGTGTTTTGATTATAATGTGGCAAGGGAACTTTCTTTGGTCCAATCTATTTGGTGTTCTGTAAGCCTCTTGTATTTTTATAGGCATGCTCTTCTTTAGGTTGGGAAAGTTTTCTTCAATGGTTTTGTTGAGTATATATTCTGTGCCTTGAGTTGCACTTCTCCTTCTATCCCTATTATTCTTAGGTTTGGTCTTTTCATGGTGTCCCGGATATTTTGTATTAAGCTTTTTTAGATTTAACATTTTCTTTGACCAATGAATGAGTCTATTTCTTCTATCGTATCTTCAACACCCAGTGCTGGCATAACTAGATATCAACATGTAGAAGAATGCAAATAGATCCATATCTATCACCATGCACAAAACCCAAGTACAAATGAATCAAAGACCTCAACATAAAACCAACCATACTGAACTTCATAGAAAAGATATTTGAAAGTACACTTGAACACATTGGCAAAGGAGGATACTTCCTATATATAGTCTCAGTAGCACAGACTATGAGAACAATTAATAAATGGGACCTTCTAAAATTGAGAAGCTTCTGTAAAGCAAAGGACATAGCCGGAGGATGTGGGGAAAGGGGACAACTCCTCCATTGCTGGGGGCAGTGCAAACTTATACAGTGGCTTTGGAAATCATTATAGCAATTTCTCAGAATATTAGGAAACATTCTATCTCAAGACCCAGCAATACCAATTTTGGGTATATACCCAAAGGAAGCTCATTCATACCACAAGGACATGTGCTCATCTTTGTTCATAGCAGCATTATTTGCAATAGCCAGAAGCTGGAAACAACCTAGATACCCCTCAAAAAAAGAATGGATAAAGAAAATGTGGTACATTTACACAATGCAGTACTACTTGGAGGTAAAAATAATGACATCTTAAAATTTTCAGGCAAATGAATGGATCTAGAAAACATATTGAGTGAGATAAATTCAGACCCAGAAAGACAAATATCATATGTACTCACTAATAAGTGGCTTTTAGACATAAAGCAAAGAAAAACCAACCTACAATTTACAAGCCCAGAGAACCTAGACAACAAAAAAGACCCTAAGAAAGACATACATGGATCTAAATAAGAAGGGGAAAAAAGACAAGAACTCCTAAGTAAATTGGGAGCATGTGGGTCACAGAAGAGGGTAGAAAAGAAGAGGGGAGGAAGGAAGGAGAGCAGATAAAAAATGTATAGCACAAGAAAAACAATAGAAATACTAAATGCAAAAATAAAAAAGAAATATGAAATGGGGATGAACAGAGATTGAGAATAATGCAAAATGTTAACATATTATTTTTAATGTAAAACCATATGATGTGTCCTGTAGTTTTCCAAGTCCTGTTATTTGGGAAAAAAAGAGTCCCAGAAAAGCACTACTATCAAGTTTTTGACTGTCTAACTCATTTGATTAAAAGGGGAACTAATATACACCATGAACTATTTTTCCAAATGTGCAATTCACCCTTTGCCTCCCAGAAGCAGCCTGTGAGTCTCCACCATTAGCTTTGTCTTTCTAGAAAGGAGAACTGAAGAGCAGAGATGATTCAGGTGTGGGTGGAGATTCCGTCCTGAGTCTTTGCTGTTCTGTGTGTGAGCACACATCAGCAGTCCCACCGGGAGGCTGGAGTGCAGGCAAGGGCTACTCATAGTGAAAAGAGTGGAGGGAACTTTCCAGTGTTTGTCTTGGTACAGAAACTTAGGCTCCGTGACAATTTCCTGTCTCAGTAATAGAGCTGCACATACTCAAAGCCCACAGCTATGGCTAAGCAAGACATCATCCATCTTATCAGCTTAAGCTGAGATGAGTGCTTGTTCCTAGACAGCTGTGCAGAGCCAATAGATGGAGCTAATCCTCCTAGGGGGCACCCAGCCTGGTTTAAACAGTGGCTCTGATTACACACAAGATTACGGCAGTATCTGATTCAAATGTTCCATGACATCAGACTGTGAAAGCTAGCCTCGGATGTTCCATCTATACTTATGCTTTCCTGGGACTGGACAAATGAGGCCAAGTACCTGCTGCCCACTCTGTGTCCAGCCTGTGCGGCCAGGGTTGGAGATATTTTCTTTCTGTGTTCATATTTCTGAGCATCTGAGTCTACTCTCTCATTTATCTAATACTCATGCTAATATCTTCAACTAAGCCTTTCTCAGGTGACTCTGATAATGTTTCTCTCCCGAGGTGGAATTACTAAGCAATGGATGACTTTAACACAACTGAGCTCAGGGCCTTCTGTGACTTCCTAGAGTACATTGTTCTTGCCGTGTCTTCATTTTCCTATGCTACTTGGATCAGGACACAGCCTTATTCCTTTTCTTCCACTAAGAAAATGAAGCAAAAATCTCCTTGGGATCTTAAATCAAGCACTGGAGAAAAGAACAGACCCTTGATGGAACGCTAAAACTATCATGGGGCTACATCTCTCCTCTGTTTCTCTGCTGGATAAAGTGTCTACTCAGTTCTGGGAACAGATTCCAATCCCCACTGCAACTGAGCTCTGTGAGCACCAAGCACAAGCCCAGTGACCATCAGCACAGAGACTGAGTTTCTGGTCCACTTCCGGAATGTGGAGTTGGAGGTTTTCTCTCCAATAGCTGTGGTCTTTTGAAAGCAAAGCGGAGCTAGCTGTGGTTTAACTGCTGCTATTTTGTCTTCTAACACCTTAGCCACACCTTGTGCTGCCCCAAACATTGGTGGTTTGTGTTTAAATATTTTCCAGGAAGCAACCACATTGACAGAGTAGGTAAACAAAAGAAGCTTGAGAAAGTAAAACTGCTATTAGCCACAGGACATTCTCTCACCATCCCCCTGTCCCAGCATTCTCTCTGCACACTGCTGAGGCTCAGGGCTGCCCAGGTGGACTCCAGCAGGAGGGGGTAAGGGGGTTCACACCACATGAGACAGGCCTGATGCTATTGGCCAGTGATGTCAGTTCCACAAGGCTGTTGCTAATTGTCAATTTCCGGTCATGACATCTGTTTCCTTGTACAGACATAGTGTCTCTGTTTAGAGGCTAGATGATGGATCTAAAGAAGTCTAGTCAGTTCAGGAACACTGGGGAGGAAGCCTAAATTAAATTTCATCTTCTTAAAAGGCCTGACTTTTCTTGTCCCCCTGCCTTCTCCGTGAGAACCTCTGCTTGGTTTTACAGACACTGAAGTTGATTGGACAAAACCTGAAGCCTTTTCATTTTAAGTTAAAAATATAAGCTCTAATTTGAGGACATGTGCATAGGTAAAGAGGTGATTCTCTTCATCTACTCTGAGCCTAAAAGCAAAAAAAGGTTTTTCTTGAAGACTAATCTGTTTCCATCCTACAAAGAAACGCTGTGCTGGATAAAGAGCAGAACCGCTCACACCAAACACATGAGGTCCAGGACCTGCCATTGTCTGTGGAGACCCCATAGTGCTCCCTGCTACCGCTTCCCTGCTTCCCTGTATGGAACACTGGCACTCTGTCTATCTTACTGTGTGTTTGCGCCTGAGCTGGTACATACTTAGTCCCCTGGCTAGAAAATGCCACAACATCTGTGATTCCTACCATTAATTCATTCAGATGTCAACTGCTTGGTTTGTAACTTTGCATGCAAATCTGAAATTTCTTAAATTTAAGCATTGTTCTAAGGATGCATGCATTTTAGTGTGGGACTAAAGCATTAGAAAATAATAATATGATGTGTATCTCAAAAGGCAAAGGAAAAGATGTTCAAATATTCTCATGGCATAAAAATGATGAATGGATGGGTTAGGAAAAAGCTGTGCTGACCTTGATTTAAAGAATACTCAATATGTGTATGGACTCAAACATTACATAGGATTCCATAAATAGGCACGGATTTTATCACTCAGAAGAGAAGCTGATAAAGTTAAGAACAGCCAGGAAAAGTAGCCAGGATTCTATCTGAAATGTGGCTCCCGGTTCAGGGTTCTCCCACAAAATCTATCACGTACTCACCTGCTTGAGGCTGTTGTGTTGTGATAAAAGTCATGGACCAAGGAAGTTGCCTAACCTCATTCCTGCATCAGAAATTACCTAGATTCCCAGAACCTTCTACAAATGGTTCTGTCTGTGGATGAATCTGAGTCTCAGGATGCTGTTCATATCCACATAACAGCATTAAGGGATCTACCATGCCTGAAACTCACAGTCCACTATATTAGTGCTCTGCCTAGAAGAGCAGTTTCAAACCAAAGACAAATGCTCAATGGAAAGCAGAATAGTTGTTCTAACTTACAGAAAGTGGAACAATTGTGACAATTCTAGAGCAGATTGCGCTTCCAGCTAGAGGAAGGTTGAGTGAGAAAGAACAACAAACCAGTAACCTGGAGTGATCATGAGGAATAAAGAGATGAACTCACAAGTCCTTAAGGAAATTATCACTAACTTTACCAAGGAAACAATGCATGTTTTTATAATTTGTAGGTTGTCTTGATTTAATATTACTGAAAAATATAGTATATGTAATACATTGATGTTCTCTCTCTCTCTCTCTCTCTCTCTCTCTCTCTCTCTCTCTCACACACACACACACACACACACGAGATCAGAGAAATCTGGCTTTAAGTTAAAAGTACTGATTAAAAACAGTGACCTTCAGTAGTGAGATTAGTTCTGGAATCTCTAAACTGTGGTCCATGATTGTATCTATTTCAAATGACTGTTAGAGGATCAGAGGTTGCTTGTTGTGTAGTACAAGACATGATCCTATTGCACTCTGTCACCCTCCCCATGGAGAAAATTAGAAATAATTTTGGTGCCTTTTTGTCTGAGTGTGGTATCCACTCTCTAAGGTAAGGTCAAGGGCCTAAATTAGGGCTCTCAAGAGCTTGCTTGTAGTTGCTATTACTAATTCATTTAACATGTAAAATGCTAGCGGATAGAATATTCTGACTCAATTTCACAGAGGGAAGCTGTGGTACTGGAGTTCGGTGTCTGCAGTCACTCTCTTCCATCCCTTTTCCTCTCTGGAGTTCTGGTAGCTTCCAGGGAGCAGCCCGAGGGTCAGCAAACATGCTGCTATGCAAACAGGCACAGAGCTGAGCATGCCCAGTTTGAGTCATGTTAGATATCTGCTCATGGTCAGGAGAAAGCCTAAAACCAAATACCCAAAATGTGATGGCCTTTAAGAGCAGTAACATGGCTCTTCCAATGGCTCGTGGTTCCGCCTACACCAACTGTCACAAGAAATGTCATAACCACAGACTGTAGACCAAGATTAGGAACGTGGTTTTGGACTCTTGTTACCAACCGTCACTGAATGTCATGGCTCTGTTATCATACTGTGTCTTTCATGGTTATTAAATGAAAGTAAAGACTAACAAAAGCAGACTTCTGATTTTCAAAGAATTTATTGTCTCTAATATGAAGTACAAGAATTCAAGCAGTAAAGAAGGCTCTTCAGGGTGTCTAGTGTGGAAGCTTTCAAGGGAGTTAGCTGGCTCAAGGGCAACAAGGACTGCGGGTAGAAGCTGCAAGCTACATGTACTGGAGCGGTGATGCTCCAGGCTCCCAGAGAACTACTGAACTACTGAAGAGGATAGAATCAGAAGGGAGGTAGCCTTGGTTAGAGAGAGAAGTTGCTCGAATTGCTTATGAAAGTCTGAAAACTTTTGAGTGATTACAGAATGAAATGCATGTGATTTTACAGAGGTCAACGTTAGTAAGAGAATCCAGCTGGGCCCCATAAGGCACAGTTTCACAGGGAGGGTGAACAGGAGCTGACTTGTTGTGCCACCGTTCACTTCCTTAGGGCCTCTTCTCATTGCCACAGGTAGCTGTTCTTCTAGCCAGAGAGAAGCTGACCATGGCCAGGTGGATCGCACTCTTGAGGAGGAGGAGAAGGTAGGTGTAGTAGGCAGAGGTGCTTGTGAGCTGGAGCTGCAGCACAGCTAAAAGAGGTCTTTCATTAGTCCCACCTGCTTGTTAGACAGCGTAGCACAGGTTACTGAGGAGGGAGTAGTGAGTACTGATTGCTGGGGATTTACATGGAGTAACAGCTCTCCTCACTCAAACTTAAAACAACACTCACCATTCTCAAAAGAACCACTAAGAGGGCCCTTGAACTTGGAAGTCAGTTAATCTAAATTCATCAATGCCGGTAACTAATGAGTAGCTAGATGACTTTTAACAACTTAGACTTAACTTTTATCCTGCTGTCTTTGGTGGTTAAAAATAATAGACATATGAGTAAGTGAATTCCTTTGTTAAAATTAGTTAGGGTACATCACTGTACCTGTCATTAAATTACACTTTACTTGAATTAGTTGTTCACTGTGTGGCTGTGATGTGCGTAGTGACACAGTAGCTGTAAATATCACTGTCTATTCTGTAACACCCAGACATTTAGATATTTCTAAATTAATCCAAGGCAGTTCGAACATTGTTATATTCAAAAGGAAGAGTCCTGTAATGTTAGCTAAGCATACTAAAAACCTACCATTTTCATGCCAGCAAGGTGTAGGCTCAGCACTCACGGCAACTACAAGAAATAACAGTAAGAATTTGTTAATTCATATGAACATTATTTGACAGTTCTCTCTGTGTTTGTGAATATGCGTATATCTACATGTCAATGAATACATAGATGTCCTCACATAGACAAAAGTGTATTAAAATATGAGCTCCATAATCATATAATTATATATAATACATTATAGAGGTGAGCCTCATTATATATTACTCAGTACACGTCTTTCACTTGGTTTGTTTCTATATACAGAAAAGCAGAAATTCAAAAAGAATATTTTTCCCTTTTTACCCTAAAAAACACATCAAGCTGTCTAAAACGATCTTCAGAGAAAAACAGCCATGACCTTCCAAATCAAGTACCTTCCTTAAACAACTGCTCAAAGTTCATTGATCATTTTAGTGACTAAGGAATTCCCGAGGAGAAATCCAGACAGTGACCAGAAAGAGGCTCACAGGTTCTAAATGTTCTTATTCCTCATAAGTTCAGAAGGTCCCTGGGCTTGAGACTATTGTTCAATGCCAGCAGTTGTGACAATTAATTGCAAGACCAGCTCTAGGCCCTTTGTACATTCAACCCTCTGCCTGGACGTGCAGCTTTGTACCCACTGAATTAAGGGATCCTTTGGGACCTTGCATCTGATTTATTCTGAGTAAGTTGGAAAGAGTATGCATTCATCACTGTACAGCCCTCTCCATGTTGGGACACTGACGTGCTAATCCTGGTCTCCCCATCCACATCCCTGTTCAGGCCTATGTGGGCTTTCTGAAATGCATTGAAATGTCAGGAGATGCATTGGTTATGAAGTATGCTTGCAACCACTATCCTTACTCGATTTTTAATTATGATATCCTATATGACAGTGATACATACAGCAGCAACCAAAATCTGAATATTTCAAGACTGCTAAGTTCACTTCTTTTTTTTTTTTTTTGTAATAAGCTTTAACTCTTTCACTTGAATATGTCGTTAACTAAGGCACCAGTTTCTAAGGCATCAGTGTTGGAGACCTGAACTTTGTACACAATAAGATTAAAGTAAATGATTTTGTTTGCTTGGCAGAATATTCTTAATTAAGTCATCAAAAGCAGAACCTCCATTTTAGTATTTATCATGTACTTAATTGCTTATTGTGTCATTTTTAAAAAAATAAAATTGACACTTTCTAGAAAGAAAGAAAAGAAAGGAAGGAAGGAGGGAAGGAAAAGAGAAAGGAAAGAAGGAAGGAAGGGAAAAAGAAAGAAGAGAGAAAGAATCAAATCTGGATATTTTGGATAATGATGATAGATTTAGAAAAACTTAAGCCAAAGCCTCTGCCATTTTAATATTTTTGGTAAAGTACAAGATAAAATGCATGCAGTGGCCCTGTTAAATGTCTTATGTTGATTTTTATTAATACATGATAAAAACCTGGATATTTTCTTTTTTTTCTTTTTTTGATAGCATTTTTATTTTTTTTCTGTTCTTTTTTTAATTTATTTATTTATTTATTAAAGATTTCTGTCTCTTCCCCACNCTTTTGTGAGGTGGTAGAGGTAAAAAAAATAAAATCTAGCATATTTAATTATCATACAGAAACAACTCTTATTTTGTCATAGATCATAAAATGCAGTAAAATTAACAATACATTTATTATAATCTTATTTTTTAATTTATTTATTTATTAAAGATTTCTGTCTCTTCCCCACCGCCGCCTCCCCTTTCCCTCCCCCTCCCCCAATCAAGTCCCCCTCCCTCGTCAGCCCAAGAAGCAATCAGGGTTCTCTGCCCTGTGGGAAGTCCAAGGACCACCCACCTCCATCCAGGTCTAGTAAGGTGAGCATCCACGAAACTGCCTAGGCTCCCACGAAACCAATAGGAAACCTGGATATTTTCAAACACATTTTCTAGAAAGCTATATTTCAAAGGATATGTGCACATACCTTTCTCTATTGGAGGAAAGGAAATCTCTTGATCAACTCCTTTCTTATTGTTCTCATGTTTGACAATGCATCTGTGCTCTTTACGCATTGACTCTGCAGTCACGGTAAGCCAGCTAAACTTCATGTATGTGTCATTGGTTTTCAGTGTATTCCCTTCCTGGGATTCCAGGATCTTATCGCCATCCTTTTCTTTCCAGTATACCCTTATAACATCAGGGAAGAATTTCTCAAGGAGACAAAGGTATGTCCCAGCCTTATGGAGATTCGTTTCAGCAACGGAAGGAAGGAAAATGGTAGGCTTGGGGGAAATGTCTGCATCAAACCCTTTGTCTGTAAGATAAAATGGAAAATCAATAAAAATAATAATCATGAGGATAGTAGTTATTATTTCTGAGGCAGAGTCTCAGGTAGCCCATTGTATCATCCGACTTGCTACGTACCCATGGATGGCCTCCTTCTGATCCTGGTCCTCCTGCCTCTGCCTCCCAACTGCTAGTGCACCACTAAGTCCAGTCACTCAAAATAATTATTACATATCATTATAAACACAATATTGAATGGTTAGGAACAACTTCTGTCTTTACACTACCTGTTTTCTCGTGGTGTGGTGAAATATCCATTCATCTGGGAGGATGGATGGTAGGGTGAGGAGACAAATTGCTCCTATGGTCATTGTACAGATGAAAGTTTCTTGTCATTCCTAACATGCTTCCCTTCCCCATCCTTTGTGACTTTGTTCTCTGGCAATTTAGTGCAATCCACTGTCAATTTATGTGCCCTGCTTTCCTTAGAGCTCAGTGGAATAGATGTCAGGGGGTAGCTTTCAACTTTTCACTGTAGCTGTATGAGGTCCCTTATGTAATTGCAATCAATTGAATAGATCTGCTAGCTGAGGTTGCGGATCACTTTCTCAGTTTGAAGTTCTCAGGGATCTCCTAATTGCTCTCTACTTTTAGGAAGCATCCCAGCCTCACATGGGAACCACTCCTAGTTTTGGAGTTGAGCATGTAGCTGTAGCTGCACCTCCAAATTATTCCTAGTGTGTTGCATGTAGGCGCTTCAGTGGATAACTACCTAGTAAGGGGCCACGGAGAGAGGGGATCTTCCAAGGAAGGAAAAGTAGAATTTAATGCTATTAAGGGATAAAGAGAAAACTAGAATTGGAATAAATAGGGAGGAGGATGGAAAAGCCGAGTATGAGAATGGACAACTAACACTAAGTGAAAAATCACATGGAACAAGTGGAGAAGTTATAGTTCCATAACTGTGTCCAAAGCATAGACTTGTTCACAGTACACTAGACCTGGAGAAAAATGAAGGCTACTGTCAATTGAGTCTATCATAGACTTGTCTGTAATAATAAACCCCACATCAGTGTCAAATGCTTTAATAATGACTTCTGTCATGATACATGAATGTTTTTATGGAAATCTGAATATCTGTAAGCATTATATAAGATGTTTGCACAAGTGTTCTTCGTATCAACATTGGTAATTGAAATCTCCTGGAAAGTGCTTCAGGAAATCCTGCTCACAGCCCTCTTCTTTCTAAACATCATCACCTCCACTTCACTATGGCCATGCCTTGCCTTCCTTCAATTACTTTGAAAACATATTCATTCCAAATCTACCTGTGACAACACATTTCATTCTCCTACCGAACATGAAGGACCTCCAAAGTGATTCAACCCGTATCCAACCAAGAATCTAACTCTGCCTTGTAGCTTGTGTCTTGTTCCCATAGGCTGAGGAGTTTTATTTTATTTTTTAAAAGATTTTCCAGCTGTTTCTTTATTTCCTCCCTTAAAGGTTTGTCATTTATAAATCAGTTCTCAGTCTAGAATGCAATTTCAAGTTAATTGAGACTTTTTTTTTTTCAGAGAGAAATTTTCAAAGAAAAATAAAAGGAATAATCATGTGCTTGGGCAGAACTACTAATAATTAGACAACAAATGTGGTCTTATAAAAAAGTAAAGACACAGGAAAAAAAATTGGACTATAAAACTATCCTAAGCTTCCTTGAGGGAAATAATGGTCACATAAAGATGTAAAACCGTGAAAGGCCATTTACATAAACACTGGGCAGAAGCAGTTTGCACAACCTACAAATTCTTACAGAAAGCTCCAGGTAATATTTCAAGAATCAGAGTGACATAAATTGTGACCCAACATGAAGTCAGACAAATAAGAAGGGGATTCATTCATGTCCTATAGTAATTTGCTGTGAATTGTGATCAAAATCAGTAATAATGATCTCCAGTTTGTCTGGAGAATGGAGCACTAGTTGTATTCCAGACTACAGAGACAAGCCGCCAACAAACCTTCATTCTGAGGATTCAGCTAAAAGACCTTTTACAACACTATCCCCAATCGTCTGTGCCCATGATCCTTGGAAGGACTTCCACTTACTCTTTGTATATGCTACTATTCTAAATATAGTTTCAATGTCTTACGGGTGGAAAGAAGAAACAATTTATAAAGTAGTTTTTGCTGTCATATTCAATAATCTATCCTGAAAATGACTCAGGCTAAGAACATTGTAGTCGGGTACAGTAGTTCATCATGGTTTCTGGTCTTTCTCTACAATCATATATATATATATATATATATATATATATATATGTATATACATATATATATATATACATACACTTTTCATCACTGGAATGAAGTAGGAAAAAGTTACTTACCAGGAGGGATTACTATGAGCTTCGTTCCTTCTGCAAATACCTTGCTCCAGCCCGAGCTATCACAGTGCTCACAGCTTCTACAAAAAATCTGAACCTTCTCCAAACTTTCTTGACATGACAGGCAGGCTGAAGTCTTGTCCTGATACACTGGTGTGGTCTCCTTAGAAATCCATTGATTATAAATTGTGTGACATCTGGTTACTTGAAAGTTTTTTTCAGAAACTAACGTCATACATTGCTTTCCCTGGAGGAAGTGATGACGGAAAATAGAGGGGGTACAGTGGGAGAAGAAGAGAGGTGGGTTAACTGGTCCACCAACTGTGAGGTGGTGAGAAAGAAAATAGAAGAGGTACAGTTGGAGAAGAGAGCTGGGCTAACTTGTCCATCAACTGCATTTTTTTTCAAGTAACTAGGAAAATTATTCTAAGAATTGTTTTGCTTTTAATTCCAGGAGTTCCGTTGTGTTGAAACTACTCAGTGTTTACATCAAAAGAATGTGTTTTGGTTCTCACAAGCACCAATGCTTCTTCTTAGGAAGAGGGGAAATATTTCTGAAAAGAGGAAGCTCTTTAGTAATTTAAAATAAAATGTGCCAACACATATAAAAAATGCGACCCAACTTCTATATTTTAAAAAGCTGCCATTATTAGTTGCCATTAATCAAGAACTGTTATTGTAGCTTTATCAATGAAAAAATGTAATCTTTCAAGCCTTACTGTAAAATAATTGTAAAAATTAATGAGTTATAAAATGTTTCATTGCATTTGTAAAAAATAGTGGTACACATGCCTCTAATGGGATTTAACACCTCTCAACAAAAAGTGTACTGTGCCTAGTACTAGAAACCTAGCTAGCTATTTAATGGTTACTGGGAGAGAACCTCTAACTACTAATTTGCTAAACCACAATAATCACTAACAACAATCTATAAACAGTCCTTCCAACCACAGATTAGGGCAGTCACCACCCCTCATTAAGGAAATTTCTCTTTGTAACAGATGGAGAAAATCACAGCCAGTCAACATACAGAGTTATGGGACAAAATCCCAGTGGATACATCTACAAGGATACATCTCCCACACCTATGGCTCAAGGTACATTACGGAAGAGCGGCCAGAAGTATTGTAGGAGCCAGAGGACCAGTGTATTTGCTGTAAGATTGTATCTCCTAGTAACATCAGAAGTTTTGTTCACAAAGTCTCACCAATATGTCTGGCCAAGTGTGAGCAGAGCAAAGATGACAACCAACGAACAAACTAAACTGGAAGTGGAAAAGTCCACAAGGTCTCAACCCTACACAGAGAACTACAGGAAACTGAGTAAGGCTGGGAGTGGGAGGGGTGGTCCTCCCCAGAGGAGCACATCAGTTGGTTGTCCAGCACCAAACAATCAACCATGGAAAGATGCATAAAGTAACATTATATGGACTGGAAGGTTATATTTAGAAATATAGCAGTTAATGAAAAAGAGGCCATGAACATGAAGGAGAGCAGAGAAGAGAAAAGAATATATGAAAGGGTTTGGAGGTTGGAAAGGGAAGGGAAAAATGTAATTAAATTAAAATTTCAAAAGTAAATAAAAAAGAAAGCATAAAATATAAGGACTGTATAAAAAAGCAGCATCAAGTTTTAGTAGTTGTCCACTAAAATCCTTTCCCATACCCAAAGTAGTTCAGAGCAGAAAGGTACGGGTGCAAGGCCATGTCTATGTTAAGTTTCAAATAAACTATGTAAAATATAGAGATGCCCTCATGCATGGTTTTTTGTTGAGAAAACTTAAGATCTAGATGATATATAAAAGTATATCTTCCTGATTATCTCAAAGGGAGGGAAAGAGTTACAGGTCCAGCTTTTATCTATTCTTCCCTGCACTAAATGAGCAGCCTGCCATCCCAGCCTGATACCTAGCTTTGCAGCATAGTAAATGAAAGTGCTTCATCTTCAACTCTCCAGTCTCCAGTCTTCTTACTAAAGGTGAGGACCATGGGTCCTCACAAACACTTCCCCTCTGCACATAGAAAATAGCTTCCTCTAGAAGACTCTAAATAGCTCAGGGAACAAAATCAAGTTTTGATTAATGGAATTGGATCAAAATAAAAGGCTTACTTAGAGTAAAGAGATGGCCTACTGAATGGGAGAAAGTCTCTGCCAAAAATTAATCTGACAAAGGATTAGTATCTAAGATACATAAAAAATTCAAAAGCTGAATAACAGAAACACACTCCCCAGTCCAATCAGTAACGGTCAATGAATTGCAGACTTTTCTTAAATAATGAAGTCTAAATGTCCAGTAAGTAGTTGAAATGCTCTCAAAATCCTTAGCCACTGGTGAAGCAAAAATCAAAATTGCATCCCCTCCTAGTGAGAATGACTTCCATCAAGAACAGAGTCAACAACTTCAAAAATTATTGCAGGGGTGGTAGTAAGGAGCCATTACGGAACAGTCTTGAGGATGGCTAGTGAAGACAACTTAAATCCTAATTCAAAGCAAAGATTGAATAAATAAATATGTAAATGATGAGCAAATGAAGCATCATAAAACTCAAGTTTGAACATAGACATACAAAGTTTTGTATTGCATTTTCAAGTTGGAAAATGACAACTTTATTTTTTAAAAAAATAAAACAAACTATTTTCTTTTCATTTTACACATTGCTTTGGGGAAGGTTCAAGGCCCTCCCTATCATATCTAGGCTGAGCAAGGTATTCATCCAAAAAGAATAGGTTCCCAAAAAGCCTGTAAAAGCAGTTGGGATAAATCCTGGTGCCACTGCCAGTGGCCCCTCAGTCTGCCCCAGCAATCCAACGGTCACCCACATTCAGAGAGACTAGTTTGGTACTATGCTGGTTTCTTACCTGTCCTGCTGGAGTTGGTGAGCTCCCATTAGCTCAGGCAAACTGTTTCAATGGGTGTACCCATTATGGTCTTGGTCTCTTTGCTCATATTCTCATTCCTTGCACCCTTCAACTGGACCATGGGAGCTCAGTCCAGTGCTCCAATGCAGGTCTCTGCCTCTGTTTCCATCAGTTGCTGGATGAAGGTTCTATGGTGCTATTTAAGGTATTCATCAATCTACTACAGGACAAGGCGCTCATATTATCTACAAGAACTGAGTCTAGACTGACTAGAATCCTTGCACATAGAGTTTACTTGATTTCCTTTGGTTTTCAGCTGTACAAGGAGACTGCAGCATCCATGAAGATGTTTGTTCTTTACAGTCTGGATAATGATTGTGTAGTTGTCCCTGTAATGGTTGCCCATTACCAGGCAGTGTAGACAGAAAGAGGCCACAATTACAAGGGACTTGCTGTTGTCTCACTGGCACCAGTTTTGGTCATGACTCTATTCTGAGTGCCACCACCATCTTAGGAGTGTCAGACTTCGGTCCAGCTATGCTTGAATTTCTAACACATGAAACCACAGCTCCCTGGGTCCTGTACCCTATCATGTCCCTCATTATAGGAAAGTTCAGAGGGGCTTGCTCAGGACTGGAGAGATGCCTCAGTGGTTAGGAGCCCTAACTGGTCTTACAAAGACTCTGAATTTAGTTCCCAGTACCTAGTTGGGCTGTTTATGACTACATGTAACTCTAGCTTTCCGGAATTAGACAACCTCTCTGGCCTCCACAGGCCTCATATGCATATATTCATACACAAATACTCAAAACATAGACACACACAAGCAAATGCACACACACAAGCAAACACACACGCATAAAAATTAAATAAATATTTAAAAAGCAGAATTGAATCTCCTTGGTTTTTTTATCTTTCACCAGAGGAGGGATAGTATGTGTAAGCTAAAAAATAAAATGAAACAAATCCCTAAACAAAACCATGTTTTCCTCTTCATAACACATCCATATCTTTGCCATCAAGGACATGGAAACAAGTTTGAAAAGAAATAACCAATACTTTGGACACTGGAGTCAAGCTGGAGTTGGAATGACTTTATTTGGCTGCTACTGAGACTTCTGCAGAGAGGCGTTTGCCTAGGTTTTTTTTGCCGCTGTTCTTATTCTCCAGGTAAGAGCTATGGAATGTTGGACACAGTCTGCATCTCTGTGACAAGACAGGTATCAGGCCAGGGCTACCAAATCTGAGTCGCACTTAGGGACTCAGCAATGAGAGGTCCATGATTTCACTGTGTAGAGTAAGGAATACACGCCTGTGCCAACAGTCGTGCCGGAACTGGCAAAGGCCTTACCAATATACTCATGAAGAAGCTTTTTGTTGTGCTCCTTGCACCCTATTTATGCTCCAGAAGCCCTTCCAGGTATTGAGACCAGAAACAAGAGAAAGCTGCAGGAACGAAAATGGCCAGGTAGATATGGAGAAATAGCACGGGGATGAGGAGCATGGAGCACGCCTGCCAAATGCCTCCCTCTCCCTTTCTGTTGTGTGATAATGTCATAACTAGCTTATAGCACCCAGCCTACATTGGGGGTCTAATGGCATGGGTCTGCCAGGCATACTTCTCACCATGCCCCTTTGAATGAAATGCCATCTTGCTAAAAAGAAGTTTCTCTTCGTAGTGCTCATAAGAGAAAGGCAAAGGGACTAGAAACAGGGTTGTTTCTGCCTTACGGCATCAGTGGCTTGGAACGAGCCACTCACCTTTTCTGAGCTCTAGCCTCCTCACTTGGAGTGACGTCTCTGACCAAATTGAGTCCTAAGGACCCAGTCAGTCCCTGTGACCGTGTGAAGGAGAACACTAAGGGTCTTCAGTGGTTTGGCGACCATGAGTGCAGCTGAGGAGAAGGGAGAAGAAGGTTTTCTTACAGGTTCCCTCAGAGGATAAGACACCGTGAGATCCCAGCAGGCACAGTAGTATGTGGCTTCGTCTGCTCTGATAACATTGTTGATTATCAGGTAAAAGGTACCGTCGCTCTTCTCATCTGTTTCCAAGCGGGAGTTGAGCTTGTCTTGCTTCTGAGTCTTGGCTGAGCCATAGAAGATTCGTTTTATGGGCTCCCCTTCTCTCAGTTGGTACCAGTGCACAATGGTATTCTGAAGGGGGACCCCAGACAGCTTGCAGCTTATGTGCACCGTCTTGTTTGGTGTTCGTGTAAAAGACAGCTGGTCCTGAGATATCCAGTTGTCTCCATCTGAGAAATGAGGGAGAGAAATCAGAGATTTTCAAATCATTATTATTCTCACTTGGCTCAGTGTACAAAAAATAACGAAAGGGGAAAAGGAACAACATCAACTTACAAACCGAAGCGAAAGACAGAAGGAAAATCCACGGGACTGGCATTTCCAGTCGCAGCTGGAATGGACACCAGAGACAGCGACGGGGACCTGAGCAAAAGCAGATTAAGACACAGCCCCAGCTCTGTGGAAAAGGGATGGGGGAGGAGGGCAATACTAGTTTCTGAGCTTATGAAGGTCCTGCCCAGTGAGCTGTGTCACTTTATCGTGTTCCTGGTGCAAAGGATCTACCAGGTACCAGACGTCGTCATCAAAACACCTATTACAGCAGCAGTATTAGTTTTCTCATTGGGAGCCATTCCCCCCAAACCCCACCCCTGTCAAGCTTAAGTATTGTTCCAGTACGCCTCTCCTTGACATCGTTTATTACTTGCTCAATTTTAAATTGTTTTTCCTTTTCTTTTCTTTTTTGGTAACTACTGAGTGTAACCATGAATCATCTTGGGGACATGGAAGAACCATAGCGAGCAAGATCCTCCAGTCCTAGGTGTATGACTAGTAGTCTGCTTGACTTGAAAACTTTGTTTAACAGTGTAATGAAAGACAGCAAGCAATAACCTTTTATTCCTGTTAAGGAAAAGCATCATTTCTTTGACCCACTCATAATTAGACTTTCAGAATCACAGCTCTGCTTAATTTTGATGGGAAAACAAGAAAGACGTGCTTTGCTGAGGTTGGGCGTATTCTCACTTGATTCGAGAGAGCTCTGTGACGTGCTTGTGCTGTGATATGGAAAGACGGAGGCTGGATGATCACAACACTGGAAACGTTTAAATGAGATGCCAGGAAGTCCTGAGTGTCCTGTGCTCTTATTACCACCGTGGCTTTGAGCTGAGAAGCTCCGTTTACTCGCCTCAGTGAGTGACTGAATTGGAAAGGGCATTCAGGTCTATCTCTTTTGAAAGGTTGTGGACCGTCCGTCATTACTCACTCGCTCATCACAAAGTCCTCAAGCTTTCTTGAGGATTGTACTTCAGCCTTCTTCCCAGGAAGCTTTCCATAGGAAGGGAAGCAGAAACCACCTTGGACACTGGTGAAAGGTGTCCGGGGATGGGATGGGAAGACATGATAGGGTTCTGAGGAAGGAGACACTGCACTCCGGGCATCTGGTGGGTCAAACTTGGGGCCACAAATACAGCATCAGAATGCTCAGCAATCTTGGTCCTAACTCTCTGGGGAGTGGTGAGGAAGAGGTAATTCAGCACCCAGGTGAGATCAGCATGGATGGCTTCTGTTGAGTGACAGTGGTCTAGTCCCTGTGGAGTGTAGGAGGAGGCGTGTGTGTCTGTGCACGTGAGCTTCCTGTGGAGGGTTTCATGTGTGTGTGTCTGTGCACGTGAGCCTCTTGTGGAGGGTCCCATGTGTGTGTCTGTGCAGGTGAGCATCCTGTGCAGTGTAGGGGGAGGTGTGTGTGTGTGTCTGTGTGTGTGTGTGTGCAGATGAGCTTCCTGTGGAGGGTTTAGTGTGTGTCTGTGTAGATGAGCCTCCTGTGGAAGGTTTTTGTTTGTTAACAAAGCAGCATTTTAATAGAGTGGAGCCCAGTACGCACAGTAATATGTCCCTGTGTCCTCTTCTGTCACTCGGTATATTCTGAGATTTGAAGACAAATCATTCTGCCATTGCTTTGCCTCATATCTTTCTTCACTAAAACCTTTTTCATAGATAATATTTCCTCTTGAATTAAGACACAGCATTCTTTTTGGAGGCTGGCCTGGCTTCTGCCAGTACCAGTGTATATATGTATCGTGCCTCAAAATGATTTTAAAATGACATTCGAAAAATGCTGTATCTCCTTTTCTCTTGGTGATATACGACATTAGATGTGAAGTGGGAATGCTTCCTCCTGTATCTGAAAGACGGGAAAAGGGAGGCAGGGAGGAGGCAAACACTTTTAATTAAAAAATAAATAAATAAAATAAAATAAAAAAAGAAAACAAAAGCTAAAACTTTAAAAAAAAAAAGTCCAAAATTGTGAATTTTGAATTCCATTAAGACAATACACCTTTGGTGTCCAAGTCCAGTTCCAGTCAGTGTCTGGGTTTT
Source organism: Alexandromys fortis (assembly GCF_014885135.2). NCBI lineage: Eukaryota > Metazoa > Chordata > Mammalia > Rodentia > Cricetidae > Alexandromys > Alexandromys fortis. The sequence continues at coordinate 18,989,879 of NW_026067924.1, forward strand.
GTGGACCTCCCACTCCACATGTGCCTTGAGGGATTCCGAATCAGAGTGGAATTTATCAGTTCAATTTGAACAGCTGTGTGAGTGTACTGCTTGGGAATGTGGTGTGACCTGACCGTCCCTGTTTTCTGCATCCCGAGAGTGAAGAACACCTTACTCACAAGTCCTGAGAGAGGCCAGCGTGAAGATTGACAGCAGAAGCCACATTCTGCCTCCTTTGTCCCGAGGGAAACAGAACACTAAGGCTACACAGGCCCAGAACAAAAGAGACTAGTACAGGAAGAGGAAGTGGCATTCTGGGGACTAAGAGGGGGGCGGGCATGGTGTTTTATCAAGATTTCTTGTGGCAATTGGTTTACCTAACTCACTTACTAGCGGATTTCTCTATTGTCCTTATGGAAGATGTTTATCAAACTATCAATTTAGAGAGACAATTTCTTTTCCCCTTAGCATGCCTCAATGGTTCATATCAATGGAGTATGGAAAGACTACACATGTGTAGTGTTTGTTCTCCACCCTTCTCAAGCCCTGTGAATCATGATTTCAGTTTCAGGTTGACGCTTTTAACTTGCATGTATGAAAGAGAACTTTTAGTTTTTTTCTGGTCAAAACTGGTTGTATTGTTGAAAGATTAACATTCTTTGTTAGGTTACTCTTAAAATACAGACAGATTTAGTGACGAGTGAGAGGAAGACAGACAAAGAAGAAAGAGAAGAAAGGAAGAAGGGGGAAAGAGGCATAGAAACAGATAAAAGAAAAAGGAGGTGGAGAAGAAAGGAGAGGAGAGGAGGGGAGAGGAAGTGAAATCTCCTTCCAGTGTGGATCATGAGGAGCTGTTTTTATATCACCCTGCACCTGGCAGTCTTGAGTACAGGTCTCTTAGGTGATCAAGACACAGGAAATGCCTTTCTAATTCTACTTTTGAATAGTTCAATTAAATAGGCATGTTAAAGCTGCTGGCTCCCTAGACTAAATACAACCTTTAAGAAGGCCCATTATTCCCCATTACAAATGTATGCATGTTTGATAGGGATCATTAAAAAGCACAGAAGGAGAAGACAAAGCACTCAGCTTGGCATGAGTGGTGGTGCTGGGGCACAGCACCACAGTCAGGTTCATATACACAAACCCAGAGGCTTCCATGTAAAATCACCTAATCCCAAAAATCCTTGGAAAAAATAGGAAACCCGAGCAAGGGACCTGAACTGGCTGCAACACAATCTCTCTCTGGAAATGTTAGGAACCTGCCTTGTCAGGGAGTGTAGTTGTGTCCAGAGTCTCCTCCTAGGAAACTTGGGGTGCAAGGAGCTGGTGACAATGGAAATGTTGTCACTTCTACTCTCCTTTCCCCATCCCTGTTGATTTTTCATTAGCACTATGAAGCTAATGATAAGAGGACAAGCATTTTGTGTTGAAAGCAAAAGTTAATCTTGTTTCTGGGTCATAAAGAAGCTACTGAAAATTTGCAGTGACTTTCTACATATATGTGAGTTACATATTTTCTACATATATGTGAGCTACAAGCTACATTGTATGTGCATTGGTTGGAAAGTTGCTATAGAAAAACCAAGTAACAATGCACTATTACTATCAAGGAATCAAAGAAGAGACCAGACCAGCTGCTGGATGGTGGATGAGATTCTAATTGTCCTGGGCTGTGGGTTCACCCCTTGAACGGCTTGGCATCTAGACCTCTGTGACTCAGATTGTTAGATTCCCAGAGGGATCCAGATTCTTGGGAAATGAGATTCAGACTCAGTAATCCAGATGGAGACTTGATTTTTTTTCATGCCTAACACAGTTCTTGGAATTACATGCTGTAGATGCCCAGGGCTCAGGATATGAATCAAAATGATAGAAATTGCATTTTTTGATATGCAATATCACCAATGTGACCAGCTCCCGTTAGTGAACCATTAGGTACACTCAGGCTTACATACTTGTAAAAATTTTATGAATTATTTAAGATGATACTTGCGAAAGTTAGTTCAAGTTAATTTTACGATGTTATCCATTTGAAGTTAAGAGAATGGGTCAAAGATAGGTGAAGTAATTTACCAAAGTTGATCAACTAATATTGGAAGGTTGGAAGTATAACAAACAATCATTAAGTGAATGATGATAAACAGAAACATAAATTAAAATGACATCATAAATTGTAGCATGAATAATAAAAACCCAGAGACAGAAATTGGGATTCAACCCAAAAATCAGAAAAGCAAGGCAGCAAAACTATTAGAAAAGTTTTACCTCTACCAAGACTGAGAGACCATAGACTAAGCAGATTAAGCCTCTCTCTTTTTCCATTTTATATTCTCTCTAGTGCTGGGGTTAAAGGCATGACTCCCTAGTACTGGGATTAAAAGGTTAGGCCACTACCACTTGGATTTGCTTCTGCATTGACCTTGTGTAGCCCAGGGTAGCCTTGAACTCATAGAGAGCCATCTGCCTCTGTCTCCCAAATCCTGGAATTAAAGGTATGTATCACCATTACTTGACCTTTAGTGGCTTTGGCTTTGCCTCTGGTCTTCAGGCAAGATTTATTTATTAAAAGACAAATAATATGTCATTATAATATGTGTTATTCATCTGTTATCACTCACTATAGCAATGGACAAATCTATTGCATTTATTTGCTTGTTTATTTCTAGACAGGCTTGGTGCATTCTAAATACTGGGATTATAAGAATGGATGCCATCATACCTGGTTTATGTAGTGCTGGGGAGGGAATTCAGGCTCTTGCACCAGGTAAACACTGTACTAACTGAGCTATAGACTCAGCTGGAACAAATATATTTTTGAAATAGCCAAGTAATAACTACCTTAGCCTGTGTGAGCATTGGTTACAACCACTAGCATCGGCTGCTCACTGAAACTTCATCTTTACCTTGTGAGTAATTGGAAGCTGTATCTCCATCAACCTTTGTGGGCACGACACAATCTATGGGTTTTCTGCAGTTCAGTGACTGACTGTCACCACTGTAATGTTCCGGTCATGTTATTCTGTTTTGGTCTTGTCCTTAGAACTAAAGAGTAGCAACAGGAATGAGTGTGAAAACATAATAAGAAAAAAAGCTCCAAGTGTATGATGCATATGATTATATTATATAAATAGTTTATTATCAAACAGATACATAAGAGTTTATGTACAGAAGCTTTCTATTGGCATGTGGAAAGTATGCTAGAACCACAAATGTTTTTAAGTCACTATTTTTTTTTACAATTTTTTTTTAAATTTGGGAAATTTCCTTTCTGTTTAATCATTTTTATCAATAAATATGATCCTTCATCTCAAAGCTTTTAATATAAATCATCTCTACAGCCAACATAGTCCTAGTGAATATGTCGCAGGCTTTTTAATTAAAAGCACAAGACTCCAATGCTGCTTTTCCTAGCAAGCACTTGTAGACCTCCAGACAAAAGCTAGAGGCCGCTGATGTCACAAGGTTAAGACTTTTATGAATTTTTAGCATCTTTGTCTCCTACATATGGTAATATACATTCTGCCTGTGTGTTTTAAACTACTAGGAAGTGGTGGCTAGCACAAGGATAGAGGCAGAAATCAGGGGCTGAAAGAGAAATGTGATCAGTCCGCCCTTTCACATAAGCCTAGCCTACACGTACACACACACACACACACACACACACACACACACACACACGACCCTGACTAGCCCAAGTGGTTGCTCCCTGTTTTCCTTTCTTTTAGCCATCTCAGGTCCAGGTCCCTTCCTTCCCCACTAAATGTAGTGAATGTTTTCCATTTTATTAACAATTCTTCAAAGAATGTATTTAGTGGTTCTATGTTGTTTGTCACTTTAGACCCACAGATGCGGTGCCACTTTCTCTCCTCTATATGGCTTGAGCATCCATCAAGTTTCCATCCATCTATTCAAAAGTTGAGGCTGTGAGACTTTCCACTGTTCTTTCGAGAATCAAGTGAGTCATCTGTAACAAGGGCTTAACTCATAGATTACCAGAAGCTTGATTCCAACCCTTTGTCCACTTCTTTCGTACGGTTATAAAAGAACCAAATCATGTAGTCAGCAAGCTTGCCATCCCGTATTGAACTGTTTCCAGATATTCTCATTTAGTAGGAACGGTGTCAAGCCAGGCTTCAACTGCAACATAGTCCCTGGGGCTGCACTTGGATAGGAGACCCACATTGTTGCAGGGGAAGCCGCGGAAGTGCTGTAAGGAGGGAAAGATTGGGAGGTACCCCCAGCTGAACAGCAGGTGGCTGCTCATGCTGAGAAGGATGTGGGTTGGAACACATGGCTGGGGGATGGTTCTTGTGTAGGCTATTCTGGAAGCTCAAATGCTGTGCTTTAGCCGTAGGAACAGTAATAGATAGCTTCGTCTTCTTCCTTCAAGGAATATATTGTCAATGTCGATGTGGAAGCACTAGAATTTTTACTTGCTTCCATTTTCTTGGTCTCATCTAAGAGAATATGGGTGGGAGTTGCCATGACATGTAATAGAAACTGTAAACCTTGATTTGGTTTGTGCCGGTACCAGTGTATGGCTACACTTTTAAAGCTGTTGATGGAGACCTTACAGGATATTTGGGCAGTCTCATCCGTTGCTCCGGTAACTGATATTTCAGGTTGTTCCACCTTCCCAAGTCCAACTGCAAGCAAAAAAGAAAAATTTCCCGTGATTAACTGGCAGGCAAAGGAACAGCAACACAGGCGTACTTTAGTCTCTGCTTCCCAGGGGAAGGACAGTGGTGACTCACAAGTCAAGAGGCACGAGAGAACGACTATGTTCAGGAGTGGATGTCTCAGGCCAGCTTCCCAGCGAAGATGTAAAGGAAAGAGGACATGTGAGCCAAATTTCTTCATGGTCTGCTGTAGTTATGAATGGCTCTGGGTTTCCTGGCCCACACAAGCTGGTCAGATTAGCACGTAAGTTGTAACTGTTCTTCTAGGGGTGGGGCAGTGTGGGTGCAACCTTCTTCTCATCTGTTCCCTTTTCCATTGCTTACTTCCGAGATGTTAAACAGAAGCTATGAAGCTATAACCATGTTTTCCTATCTGTGATTTGCTATATGTTCAGGCCTGGAGGGAAAACAAAAAAACAAAAAAAAAAACTGACCTTAATTGTCCAACAACAAACAAGCCTTTGAAATGTTTTGTTGACTTTAATTAACATGCTAAATACCTAAACTCTGAGTACTTTATAAGTTCTTTTTATTCAATTGGATTTCCCTAAACAAATTGTGAGCAAGAGAAATCACTTCATATTAATACTCTTGGTCCATTTAAGAATTAATCAGATGACAGTTACTGGGTGATCACAGACCAGCTGTGGAAATTAGTATTTGTACTTTGTGGGTAATGGAGCTTCCCATGAGCAGATGTCAGGTGCAGTAAAATTTTTAAATCAGTTAAAGTTCAATATGTAATGAGAGCTTTGGCATTAATTTAATATCTAACACTCAGGGAAGACTTGGTTCTTGTCAGACTCTGATCAACATGTATTCTTATTTAATTCAGCTTCTTCAGTAGCTTTGCAATGTTATGAGCATCCCCGTTTGACAAATAAAATCATTGAAATAGTTTGAACGTTTTGTACTTATTTTGTATTCATTAGTGGAAATAAGGCTGTTGAGTATCATTTATATTTACATATGTATGCATATAATTTTAAGTGGATGTGCACAGCTGACTTTAAATTCCCTCCTGATTTTCTCCATACTATAATAGTTCTGGTCTTTATATTTTTGTGAACTTCATTTTTAAGAACCAATGGCAATTAAATGACCTCTACAGTACACAATCTTGCAGAAAACTAGCTGAGGTAATTAAGCACTCTGGGCTTTGATTTCTACATGTGTGCATTGCCTACACATATGCTTTTTGAAATGTTAGGAAATTACTAATGTTGTGCTACACAAAGGTACCGAACTAAATGCTCAGATATGCATGTCCTGCACAGGAGATGTCTTCTATGATGTCATTAACTATTATCAAACAGTAAAAATTAAAATTCCTAAACATTTTTACAAAACCACAATATCTCATTTAAGAACACGTAAAACTAATAAATGTATGATTTAAAACACCTATTTCTTTGGAAATAATTGCCCTTTAATAAGCGGGGAAAATGTATTTCCTTTTCTAATATGTCAAGAAAAATTTTGTATTATTCAGAGATTATTGCTATATGGAAATTTCATTATATTCCATTGTATTTTAAAATTTTTACTAATAAATGCACAAGGCATTAATTCCAATGGCTAAATAATATTCCTTGCATGTAGATCTAGATTGGAATCAAAGAAACATGATCCTAACTAGAGATGGGGGGAAATGGACGAATCACTTATCTATTCTACCTTCTGTGTTTGCCTACCTTGCAAATCCCTCTCTACTCCTCAAATTCACCAACAGATCATGGATCCTTGACACAGAGGACATTAGGAATGAACATGCTGATGGAATTTTGAAAATTAGTTAGGTTGAAAAGTAGATACAGATGTTTTCTGTACCTTCTTTTTAGAAGAATTTTTTCTAGAAGACTACTATAGTGTTATTGTTAAAAACAAAAAAAAATACAAGGTTTTATTTGAAAAAAACTAACTGGGAATTTATTGGCATATTACTTATTCTACAAAACCATGTAATTACTCAAGTCCGGAGGATTGTTTCAACATACAGTAATAATTTGCATCAATTAAAATTGCATTATCATTTGTCTCCTCTATGGAGTGGCAATAATTAATTGATTCTTTTATGCCCCCTGAGATGAAGTATCTTAGTAACAGCCCAAAGGATCCGTGTTAACTGAGTTTCTACCCTGATCTATCATGGACCCTTGCCTGAATAAATGCCTGGATCACAGAATGTTCACATATTTTCTGATTTGATACTGTTAGTGAAAAAAGAAAAATAGATATTTTAGGTGGCGTGACTTAAAGGAACTAATACATGCAAAGGACTGAGAGCACCCATAGACAACTCACACACGGGATTAACAGTGCCTCACCAGCTCTCGCCTGTCCTTCATAAGCACACAACGCTGTGGGCTCATCTAATGGCCAAAGTGACCCCAGTTGGTTTTTGATGACAGCATCCTGAAATTTTTCCCTGCCCCATCTCCCAGTAAATGATCCTTCTTCCATCTGAATGTACTGGAGATATCCTAGCGCTCACTTTCAGAACTGCAATCCTTACGCTTCTTAGAGTAGCCTTGTGGTTTAGTTCGGGAAACAGGGCTTCTTATCTTTACTTATTTATTAGGCTTCAATTATCTAAACTTTAATTTCTTTAGTGGTACCACTGATCGAGAGTAGTTCCGCCTCTGTAGACAGTCTGGCTATATCGATCTGCTGACTGAGTTAGATTCTAAACACAGTTTATGTATTGTATACTGTGAGAGCAGAGGGAGCTGAAAGTATATGCATTGCTCGGTGTTCCTTCTCAGCACCTCTCCCAGGAGCGAACATTATTGGAAGCCCATGGCAACTGAAACCCTGGACCTTGCTTTCTCACTGAGAGAGTAAGACAATCTTAACACACTTAATGTCTAAACTAAGTCAGCAGGAAATGATGCTGACCCAGAAAGACGGGCACAGTTCCTGACACAGTCGATAGCCATCAGACTCGTTTTCTGGTTTCCCCTGATAGACGAGCTGCAGGTGAGGGCTGAGGATGAGCAGGGCCCAGGGCTGGATTGGGTTGCGCTATGTTAGGAAGGAAGTGGTTGCAGACATGCTGAGGGTGTATGTGCTCATTACTATGATTCTCCTCCAGGACGCAGCATGCCATCATGTCTTGTTTCTCCAGGAAATGTGTATGAATGACCAAGGAAGGGAGGGAGGGTTTACATGCTTCACATGTGTTGCAGTTTACCTTTAACAGCCCTTGGAACATGTTCCTACTTCTGAAGTAAATATCAGCTCCTCAAAAAAAATTTTCATTTGGTGTTATTCCATAACTGAGTAAACATGAAAAGCTGCATGTGGGTAACTCCAGAGAAAATGTATGCCTCCTTTCTGTAGTGGAATACATTTGATTGGTTCACGTGGATTCAACTGCTACTTCAAACCAAAGAGAAACATTATGAGAACCATAAAATTACAAAACCACCCAACATCTTTTAAAAGTCTCCCTCAACCAATCTCAGGAATAGGGAAATACACTCATAGATTGAAAAGTGAATACTTGTAACTATAACATCCAGCCTGCCTGGGCTCTATGTCTAAGCCTTAGACTTAAACTCCCTAAGGAGAAACATGGGGAGTCATGTTTCCTGAAGTCATGTTTCAGGTTCCTGAAGCAGAAGGTGTCAAACCAGGATGACGGAGCAGGAGTTGGATCCTCTAGTGTTTAGGGAGAAAATAGATACACCCAGGTCAGCCAGACCTGAGATCACTAACTGGTCAGCTTTGCTCAGTTCTGTATGACACCAAAATGTTTATCCCACTTATTGAGACAAATGTTACAAAGTTCCGTGCCCTGTTGGTTTTCATCAACAACTTTATTGTATTGATTTCAATGATTACCAAGCCTTTGGGACATGTGAATAGTCCAGAGTTCTTGGCCTGGTGCTGTTAACTTCTTGGTTGTGGTCATTGGTCCTGAGGTATGAGGAGAGGGCTGTGCTATGAACTATAGAAAGTTTAGCTGAGTTGTAGCCTCTACCCAGTGGAGGACAGTAAGACTCCACCCTTTTGTGACAACTTAAAATGTCTACAAACATTGCCAGTGTCTCCTAGAGGAGATGACCTTCAGCTGAGAATCGTTGTTTTAGCCACATGTTTAGGAAGAGGCACATGCTAACATGATTGTCATGAAGTCTTAGCTGAGATGGGGACAAAATGAGACCCCTGATGAACAACCAGCATGTAAAATTTCCCTCTCACCCTGAGCATCCTTTAATCTTTTGACCACTTCTTTCTTTTAGAGGAGCTTGCACAATAACTGCCGTTCAGCATTTAACACTGATGCTTGTGGACCAGCTGTTTCCCTATTACTTCCACATCCTTACCCTACCTTCAGCTGTACTGGTCTATTTTAGAGATGCTTAAGTGTTTCTGTGGAATCAAACTGAATTTTAATTCTTTCTTTCAAGTTCTCCACATTTATATATAAATCATGGATGATTCTTTTTATGGACCACATTGGAATAGTGAATAAAAATGTTAAAATAAAACTGAAATTCCTTGTTTGAATGTTTACAGTTTCCCAAACATTTACTGTACATTGGTTTATTTCATCTGAGTGACGATACTTTCAAGCAGAGAGATAATCCCAGAGGAAATGAACTAGTGAAGGGTGATGTTGAAGCTCAGTCCTGCTTCTTTAATCCGAGTCCATGGTGTCCAGAAGGGAGCATGAAGTACTGCTGTCTTGCATCTCAGGTCCTGCCTGACCCTCAGCTATGAAAACTAAATAAAACTTCCTGCCCCCACCTCTGTTTAAGGAAGGAGAAAAGCAGGGTACACAGTGACTCAGAACTCTTGACCTCCACATCATTCGCTTCTTTCTTCTCTCCTATGCCTCTTCTTGAAGAGCTACAGCTCAGGGGATGCCTGAGGTAGATTTGTGATTTGTTGTATGCTCTTGTGTGACTGTAATTTTTTGGCTCAAGTGTTATTGATAGCATCCTGAATGAGAAGAGAACTATGGAGTCCTCAATCCTGGAAGATGCTTGGAAAAATTAACACAAAATTCTATTTAAAAATAAAAGATACACAAATAAGATTGGAAAACATAGAATATCATTTTTCTAATACGTATCACTTGGGTATTTGAGAATTTGACAGAAAATCTACTTAAGTAATCTTCTTTACAGTTTGGTCAATGCTATCGGACACGAATGAGCACACACGTGTTTGTAAGCTCCTACACACATATAAACATGCAAATGCACACACAAAAGAATATGTTTTTTTTGTTGTTTTTTTCTTTTTTCTTTTTTTTAATTAATTTATTTATTTATTAAAGATTTCTGTCTCTTCCACACCGCCGCCTCCCCTTTCCCTCCCCCTCCCCCAATCAAGTCCCCCTCCTGGGTCAAAACTGGTCTCGGTGAACATAGCGGACAAGGAGGACTACTGAGATCTCAAGAACAATGGCAACGGGTTTTTGATTCTACTGGACCTATTGGTTTCGTGGGAGCCTAGGCAGTTTCGTGGATGCTCACCTTACTAGACCTGGATGGAGGTGGGTGGTCCTTGGACTTCCCACAGGGCAGAGAACCCTGATTGCTTTTTGTTGTTTTTTTTCAAGACAGCGTTTCTCTGTAGCTTTGGAGCCTGTCCTGGAACTAACTCTTATAGATCAGGTTGGTCTAAAACAGAAATCTGCCTGCCTCTGCCTCCTAAGTGCTGTAATTAAAAGCATGCACCACCACCACCACCCAGCTAAGAATAAGATTTTATATATGTAAGAAGAGACATGTAAGTTTCAGCATCTGATGCCCACTTGGCCTTAACACATGACAGGTCCTCCTTGCATGGCCATGTGCAAAGTTTGCATGGGTGGCCATTGCAGGCAAGGCCGTAGTTTTGTTAAACTCTGAGCCCGATTTGCATGTGCCTTCAATAATGTTTCCATCTACCCAGAAGAATGATAGTGAAAGAGCCCCAGCCAAGATGGGGCTCTAGGACATATCTTAGTGATTCGCTCTTCTGCTCTTCTGCGATAAAAACCAATGCTCTCACTGTGTTCTTCATTCCTTCAGAGAGATCTTAAACACTGAAGTTCAATAAAACTGAATGCCTAATAAATGTTTCTACATATCATTTTTAAGCAGGCACCGAATTCAAGTTTAGTTGCATGATGTCAGGTGACTCAGGAAAGTATTGCCTATCCATATAATGTGTAAAAAAACATACTCTATTTCACCTCAAAGTGATGCAGTATTAAAGGATTTGGGGGTTAGTTTATTCGTTCACATTTGCTCATGACTCTACAATCAAAGAAATAAAGTTTTCAGTTTAAACTGGGCTCAAGTATCGGTAACCAAGTAGCATGAAAGTCTCAAGTTACTGTTGCAAGGAGCCACTTGTTCATCCCAGCCGTCCAGAACCAAAATAACCACAGATAAATTGTATTAATTAAAAAGCTGCTTGGCCCATTAGCTCTAGCTTCTTATTGGCTAATTTTTTCATCTTAATTTAACCCATTTCTATTAATCTGTGTATTGCCACATGACACTGGCTTACCAGCTGAAGTTCCCAGCGTCTGTCTCCAGCGGCTCCATCGCTTCTCTCTGCCTCCACCCCTCTTCTTCCCAGAATACAGCTTAGCTTTCCCCGCCTCATTCTGTTCTTCCCTGCCATAGGCTCAAAGCAGTTTCTTTATTCATTAACCAATAAAAGCAACACATAGACAGAAGGACCTCCCACACCAAGTTATTATCTCCAATACATCTATAAACTGAGACAATGAGAACAATAATGGATATCTTTTATTTTTAGAGATATTTTAATTAGGATTAAAAAACTAGCCTTCCCAAAAATGTTCCACGAAATAAATATGCTGTGGCAAATATCAGTCCTCAGCAAACTTCTCTATCCTAGACTGCTAACTGGCTGGGCCTCCAACAGTCCCTAAGAGAGCTGTTGAAAGTATTATATTTTCAGCCAAGGGTTCTTGAGCAAGGATTAGAGATGGGAATTTGGTCTGTAGGAATGTCTAGTGGTACTGTTAGGGACCAGGGTTGAGCTGGCCAGATGGATGACTGCAAGGTGATGATAAGGCATGGCATACAGAATGTCCTTTTCTGAGCAGAGGAGGTGAACGGTAAGGGGGAGAGGGGAACTGGTCTGTTTGTGCCCTAGTGACAGCTGCAGTCTGTTTCAGTACAGATAATGGCAAGGTTGAATCATTGTGCCAGCCCAGCTTGCACAGTAATACAGGCCAGCATCGGATTCTTCCACATTCCGGAGTACAAATTTGTAAGTCTTGTCTGTGCCTTCATAAACATGGTACTTCTCTGAACTGAGTCCAGAATCCACCACAGTTGTGGAACTGATGATGTTATAGGAGAGAAGGTACTGTGGGGTTCTCCCCTCTTGGAATCGGTACCAATGGATATAACTGTATGTTGTGCGAATATCACAAGTGATTCTTACAGAGGAGCCCACTGGCCTGGTGATTGACATTATTCTTTCTTCCAAGTTGGGGGATGTTTGTCTGCCTACAGCGGTAACAGCAACAGAGCAAGAACAGCAGAATAGGAATTCATCAGCATGACTTCCCATTTAAAAAAAAATGAAATCTCATGAGCATCTATGCCATATACTTACCAGCAGGCAAGAAAGCTAAAAGTAGGGCCAGGACCCCCAGCATGCCTTCTGCTCTGTGGGTTGGAAAAGCCTAGGTGCAGCAAACACCCCTCCTAGACACGAATCTCTAGAACTGTGATTCAAAGCTGGTCTCGCTGAATGAGTCACAGGCATCACAGGCAGCGAGACTCGGTTGAAGAGCTCCCTTAGAATCAACCAGCTGTCCAACTAGAAGAGGTGGGTGTCTGGGAGCAGCCGTGCCTCTCTGCTTCTGTGTGGTCGTTTAGCGCCCTCTTGAGGCGGCTGAGAGCAGGGACTGTTCAAAGAAGTAACATGGAGAGGAAAGAGCTGGAGTAGGTTCAGTAAGACACATTTGGAGACAGATTTCTGGATGAAATTGCCTGCCCCACTCTGGAAAATACCTGCAACCCAGACTGTCCATACCATACATGAATGTTGCTGTGATCTTGTCTTGAGAAAAGTTATCTTTGTAACACATGTGAGTGGACTTTGAAGCAACCACCAACAGCAAATCTGATAAGGCTTGAATCTAGTATATTAAAAGTAACTAGAATCAATTATCATTGAAAGAGCCAGCATTGCAGCAAGAAACCCCAAGACCAACTCTCAACACGATGTATTTGCCTCGGACATACAAAAAGCAGGGACTAGGAGACAAAGGCAGGAGATAGAGGAAGAGGGAGAAGGGGAAAGGGACTGGGGGAGGGGAAGGGGAAAGGATATTTGTCCTGGAGGATGACCTCTGGATAGAGAAGAAGACGTGGCCCACAGACAAAAGGCTGTTTATAAAGGGAAAAAGAGAAATCCCACATTAGGATGAGGTGTTTACTTTTGATTGGGCATGTTAATTCAGGCAGCCAAAAGGGGGTTTTTCATTGTTAAACTTTAATACTTTAAGAGCTGGACCTTGGTAGTCTGCCTCAGGAGGAGGAAGTGGCCAAATAAGGTACTAGACTACTGTAGCTATCTTAAGAATATAGTCTAATGGTTTGAAGCAAGGCAGAGGGAATGGGGGAAGGACAAGGCCTGCCAGAATCTCCTCAATGATGGCTACATTTGACCCTTTGCTAATCCCACTGACAGGGTAAGACCACTACCACAGTTTAGAGCCAAATTTGAAGCAAGCTTTAATTAAATACGGGCCAGGTAGATGGGCCCTGGCCAGGTCCATGCCCAGGTTTTCAGGAAATGGCCCAGAATCAAGTATGACAACGGCTTAAGACATAAAATCCCTAGTTCATTTTATTTCCTATAAGGTCCAATTAGGGACAAGCATGTATCCAGTTTCCTGCCTTCATGCCTCCCGCCCACATGGGATCAAGCATATTCTGGGCAGATGAATCAAACGAGCGTGTTAAGAGGAGTGAAAAACAGGCAGCTTGTTATCTCCCATCAACAACAACCACCAGCATTTCAGGAACCATCTGTCCTAGGGCAAGGGGCTGGCAGATCAGAGGCATTTTTGTTTCATAGATCTCTTAGGCGTAGTAACTAAAACTTAAAATGTAACTTTGGTTCTCACTCCTTCCCAAGCCCAAAGGAATAGGTGTGTGTGTGTGTGTGTGTGTGTGTGTGTGTGTGTGTAAGCATGTGAGCATGTGTGCACAAAACCTTCATGCTGGGTATGATGGGTGTGAGTGTAATCCTACTTCCAAGAAGGCTGATACAGGTCTTTGCAATTAAGAACCAGCTTTGGCTACATAGTAAACTCAAGGTCAGCCTAGGAAACCTACCAAGATACTGTCTCAAAATAAACCATGAAAGGACCATTAGGGCTGTATCTCAGTGATAGAGCCTATGCAGCCGGGGAGATGGCTCAGCAGTTAAGAGCCCTTCCTATTCTTGCAGAAGAACTGGGTTCAGTTTTCAGTGCCTACGTGGTAGCTCACAACTATCTAACTCCAGTTACAGGGACTTTAGTGCAGGCTCTTGTACACATGGGCTGCACATGCACACACACTCACACACACACAAACACAAAATCAATAAATATTTTTTCATAGTATATGATATTCTTTATATTATTTTTCCCTGTTGCCTGTGAACTGGAGACTGTGAGTCTGGCCAGTTCCTCCCGATAGGTCCAAATTTGCCAACTAGATACACTTCTGCTTTTCCTCGCGATTGTACAGGTCACATTTCAGCAGAGCTGCATCACTGGCGTGATAGAATTGTAAAAATTCTATCTGCCTCGAGGAGCAGATTCTAGTAAACACATTAATCTTCTATTTCTATTTCAGCCCCTATGAGACTGAGACTCTACCTAGCGATGAAATAGAAATTAGTTTATTTACCAGGAATTATTATAATTATAGCATTTCCCATGGTTTCATGGCCTGTAGATAGGTGTGTGATCTCTCTGCATTATATTTTGGGCCCAGTGAGTTAGCTCATTAGTGTTTGTAGTGACTAAGAGCACTCATCACAAAGTCTGAAACATCACAGACATTAAGTATGTATGTACAGGGGGAGTCATCATATAATATAGCTTTCAAGATATCATAAGGGATCAATGAAGTTAAATTTTTTTGTTTGTTTGTTTTAGTTTTTCGAGACAGGGTTTCTCTGTGATTTTGGAGCCTGTCCTGGCACTAGCTCTTGTAGACCAGGCTGGCCTAGAACTCCCAGAGATCCGCCTGCCTCTGCCTCCTGAGTGCTGGGATTAAAGGCGTGCGCCACCACTGCCCGGCAATGAAGTTAAACTGTGTGTCATCTCCACAGAAGATTTGAAAAACTGTCACTAACAGTCATATTGCCGGCCTGGGCAGGAGCAGTGACTAGCAAACCATTCCTGGCCTAGGAGACTGAATCAGGAGTTGAGAGTGGAGGAGACAGGCGAGGAGGCAGACAGAGGGATCCTAGCTCAAATCTGCTTGCTCGTGCAGCTCTCAGCGCCTGCTGGTTCTCGGGCTGCAGTAGCATCTCCTGCAAGGGTGAGCAGTCTAGACCAGACACTGTGCCCAGGGAAGCTGAGTGCTTTAGCCAAAGCTCCACTTCCTGGTCACTGTATCTCTACATGCACAAGGATGTCAGGGAGCCATTAGCTCTGATCAAACACTGCCTCAGGGTACATGGCTGTAACGCAGTCAGGCCGTGAAGCTCACTGGAAAAGGGCAGCAAAGAGTGTGATCTGCACACAGTGCCCTGGGTCAGGGACTTCTCAGAATGGGACTTCTGGAAGGACGTTTTAGAGAGCTTGACGGAGAATCTAAATCTCATTGGACAGGATTGGTTTGAAAAGACAAAGTGACCAGTCCAGTCAGAAGTCTCTGCTGCCACTGAGAAGAGTGTGTCCTTGGGAAAGTCCCCAGTGTAGGCAGAAGTAGCTCCTCCCCTCTGCACATGATGTACTGGGAACCATGTCAACTTATTGGTGTTGAAGTAAATAGGTTAGTTTTATGGACCATTTAAAATTTTATAACCTTTCAATCCTTATAATAATCATTCAAGAGAGATAAAAACTACATTTGACAGGTGGGAAAATTGGAATTTAAGAAGCTTTACCTGCCCAAGGTCACTTAAGACACAAGGAGGCTTGGACTAAATACAAGCCTAGCAAGTTCCCAAGCAGAAGCCACTGCCATTTAACATATAAAGAATTTGGTACAGACAGAACTTCTGTCCTAAACTAGACAGTGTGAGGGAGTGATGGAAAGACATTTTCAAACACACACACACAAAAAAAAAAGTCAGTAAAGAACACAGGGTCTCCTCAAATCATGTAGTCAATTATGGGAGCCAAAAATACGGGGTAGACATTTCCCCCAACATTTCAATAATTAATGGCACTTTTTGAAGAACTAACTCTATTTATTTATTTATTATGTTTACAATATTCTGTCTGTGTGTATGTCTGCAAGCCAGAAGAGGGCTCCAGACCCCATTACAGATGGTTGTGAGCCACCATGTGGTTGCTGGGAATTGAACTCAGGACCTTTGGGAGAGCAGGCAATGCTCTTAACCTCTGAGCCATCTCTCCAGCCCCCAAGAACTAACTCTTGATCCGTTAAGTGATAACAAACACTCTTTAGGACGTATTTCCCCTTTCCCAGCAAGAGTAAAGCTGGTGGTACCTGTTGCGGTTTTCCTGATAAAGCTCAGGCACAGAGAGTTCCAGGAGCTAGCTTCCTGATGTCAGGCAGCTCTCCAGGAGCACGTGAAGAAACTGAGAGAGGAGATGGAGCTATCGCTGCTAAAGCGCTTGCCTTACACGTGTGAGGACCCGAGTCTGAATCCCAGCCCCCAGCCCCAGCCCCGTTGGCACCAGGTGGAACACATATTCCATCTGTAACCCCAGTGCTAGCACAGCAAGATGGAGGCGGAGGTAGACTCTCCAGACACTCAGAGGTGAGCCAGCTTTGCATATGCAGAGGGGAACGGCAAAGGAATTTTGTTTATAGCAAAGTGGAAAGATCAACACCCAAGACTGCCCACTGACTTGTTACACACTGTGGCAAATATGTGTCTACATGCACACACACAAACATGCACACATATAAACATTTCACATACATAAATATGCACAAATATACACACACATAACACACCACACACACATCCACACATACATACATACACACACACACACACACACACACACACACACACAAAACACACACCCCAAAACAAAACAAAAAGTTAAAAATGAGTGAAAAGAATTTGAAGGAGCCACTCTATCTACTGTGCCTGCTTTCTCAGTAAAGTAGTTGGATGTTTATGACTCAGAATTATCTTTGCTGCATTTCAAAATGAGAAAGCAAGATGGTGATCTACTTTTAAGTTGTCAAATGTGTGTGCTTCCTGCTGCTTAAAAGGGTTTTGATGGATTTATTTACACAAGTTTCTGGCGCCCTCTCCCGGCCATAGTAGGAATAGCATCACACTGTGTTTCCCTATTGAGGTTTCAGTAAAGGGCAAGCTAACAGCATTCTCGTCTCTGCTGGGGCACACCTGGGGCTTAGTTAAGACACCCTCCTTTGCGTGGTCTCTGCTTTCTGAACTTCAAAACTGGGAGAAGTGACTTATGGGTTTTTCTTCCAGCGTAATGTATTGTGACTCTGGCTTGAATAGATGGTCTGTACACTGAAATAGCAGATGTGATTAAGATGCCACAGGGAAGAGCTTATCATTTTAATTTTGATGCAACAATCACGTACGTTGCTTTTATCCTCTTGACTAGACACTGAGTCGGAGAAAACCTCTTGGGCTTTCTCTTTCCTCCAGCTGAGCACAATAGCCAAAGAGAAGAAGGCCAAGGTGACAAAGGTGGCCCCGGCCCTGCCGTCATGAAGAAACATGAGGACAAAAAGGTGATGAGTCCTTGGCTTGAGAAAAGTCTAGGAACTTTGGCTTTGGGCAGGACATATAATTGTACGTAATACAATCACAAAACTAAAGCAAGAAAACCACATAGGGTACATAATGTCTGAGTGTCTGGTGGTTTAGCCACCTAGCCAGGTCACAACCCCAGTAGACTTGCTTTAGGCTGACAGGTTGTCAATTCACAGATTCCTCCTGGGGAAGCATTGGAAAATAGAGCTTTGCAGAGGTAACTCACGGGCTTGTGCACAAACACTTGGACCCACACACCACACACGTAGACAACTGACACACACAGGAAAAGGTAACTCACAGTCGTGTGTACACACACTCGGATTCACACATCACACACGTAGACAACTGAAGGCACAGGAAGAGGCAACTCATGGGCTTGTGCACACACACCTGGACCCACACATCACACACGTAGACAACTGACACACACAGGAAAAAGGTAACTCACAGACGTGTGTACACACACTTGGAACCACATACCGCACACATAGACAACTGAAGCCCACAGGAAGAGGTAATTCACAGGCTGTGCACACACACTCGGACCCACACACCACACATGTAGACAACTGAGAGCGCACAGGAGAAGCTGAGTTGTGCTGAATCTTGCTAGCATTTGGTTCTAGCCTGTGGAGAAACTGAAAAGGAAGAGCCCTCAGTGAATCGGTGGGACTGGCTTGGAATGTTCAGACGGGGCCAGCTGTTGACATCATCTCAGTAAGAGTCAACCTTTTTAAAATATTTTTAAATATTTTAATGATTGAATTCTAAGAACCAGCAAGCCTATCAACTGTGACTCGCTGCAACCTGTAACTGGAGGGCGTGATGGCCGGCTAGGATTCGGATGCTGAGAACAAGCTCCGATCTTCTGGTTCATGTTCATCTGAATGAACTACTAAAGACTGACCGGTGCCCAAATCCAGTCCTTCACTGTCCTCACCCTAGGCTGCTTCAATCATCTCAGAAAAGGGGAGGTGTGACAGACCTCCATGGTGAGTGACCAGTGGCCAGAGGCACTTAAATGACCCTGGCAGCTAATAGACAGCAGATTTTCCCAGAGAAAAGGGGGGGGGGACTCACATTTTCTACAACCACAGAAGACAATAAACAATTCACTTTACCCTGGTTTTAATTTATGCGCTGAAACCACTCTCTGTGGCTGAGGATTATGGGTTATCTAAGTCTCAAGGCTGATGACCGGCATGGTGGGGCAAACCTGTAGGCCCAGCTATTTGGGAGGCTGAGGCATGAGGGTGGTTAAGTCCCAGGCCTGCCTGGCCTCTACACTGAGTTTAAGCCTATCATGGGCAACTTAAGATTTTCTCAAAATAAAGGTAATTTAAAATGTGACTGGCATGTATCTCAGTGGTAGGGTGCTTGCCTAGCAGTCCTGAGTTCAATTCCCATTACTGAAAAATAATGCAAATGTTCACATATGAGTTTTTGGATGTGTTATCCAGGAATTAGTGACGGATCTTGTGGAGTGGCTGGTGCCGTCCTGTTTTTCTGATATCCTTACATATGGTGCCACGCTCTCATTCCTAATCCACGCCAGCATCATGGCAACTGGTCCACTTGTTTCCTCCCCATTCCTATCTCTCCCTGTGCTCTCAATCCAATACATTTGCTGCATGTCCTTGGAGCCTCTGTTATCCGTGCGAATGGCCCAGTAGCGCTTTGTGAATAATGTGTTTTACCTGCTTGAGCCAAATGCTCTTCCCTCCTGAGTCGCACTCACGGTTTGGAGCTCCGGTCTGATTCCCTTGCTCCGCAGCTGGCTTCACTGAGTATTATTCACGCAGCTTCCCAGGGTTAGGGGCTTTGCTGTCACTGCCCATGCTGTGCTGTAACCTTCGTGGGCTTCCTTTCTGCGAAATTAGTCCTAGGTACACACACACACGTACACATGTACCCCCCCCCACACACTTTCAAAAAAAATACTGCCAGTGGGTGGTGGTAGAAATTTTTAATTTTTTCCAGTACATACCAAGCAAGATCTCATCAGTTACCAGATGCTAAACCGACCATTAGGAAACCGGCACGTGTACTGTCCAGCCTCCTTCAAAATCCTGGCTATTCACGTCCTTTACACTTAGCAAAGAGGAAGTGCCATAGCACAGGGTTAGAGATGGAGGCAGGGTTCTGAGGTTACACATATCCTGGTACTGCAAATCACTATGTGACCTTGCTCTTTTTCTCTGTTTGTAATAGAATATTAGTGATTACATCATAGTTTTGTGAAGATCAAGTGATTTCAAACAGAACATTTAGAGAGCCTGGCAAAACTACACATATGTCCCTACTCACGTCAGTGGATCAAAAATATACACACAAGCCGGGCGGTGGTGGCGCACGCCTTTAATCCTAGCACTCGGGAGGCAGAGGCAGGCGGATCTCTGTGAGTTCGAGACCAGCCTGGTCTACAAGAGCTAGTTCCAGGACAGGCTCCAAAATCACAGAGAAACCCTGTCTCGAAAAACAAAAAAACAAAACAAAAAAAAAAAACATACAAACAAATAGAAGCAAGAAGCCATTGGATATAGATATAAATTAGATGTAAATTATTTTAAGGGTAATTTTTGAAACCCCTTCTCGGATGAGTAGTTTTGTGTGTTACCGGTCAAGCCTTTGTGAGTTTCAGATGTAACAAGTATATCAAAGTGCTTGCCATTTGTATCTATTCATTAAACGAAGCTTTCTAGTTAAACCTTTTCATTTATTTTTGGCCAGGCACTTGGTAGGCTTAGGAGTTTTATTTAATATTGCCCTCCAGTGTGACAGGATCACTTTCTATTTCTTTTATATTTAATTTCAGACATCCTGTAATGCTGCTCTTGGGAGGTTTCTGTAGTTTTCTGAACAAATTGACTGGTGCTAAGCCTCTTGTTTACCCACTCAGCACACTTACATATGAACGCCTGGGTGGATGGAGAATTTGAAGCTGGGGTAAACAGTGTATGGGCGTAGGAAACCAAGGGCTGAAGGCACTCTGCGCACACTCTGAGTGGGAGAAAGCGCAGGACTGAGCAGGAGAGTGAGACATAGGCTGTGTTCTGGGGTGGCAGGTAGAAGTTTGGGCAAATAGAGAAGGAGACATTCCGGAAGAGGTTGCGGAGGAATAGCATGTGCTGGTTTAGGGGTACAGGGTGGGGCAGTGAGAAGACTCATAGGAGGGAAGCAGAGGGGAAATACTGGTGGAGATGGGGCGTCTTTGAAGGCCCACTTGGATACCAATGACACACAGTGTCCAGAAGATACCCCTCGCTGTCATGTGGGTAGGAGAAACAATGTTAAGAAGGGAACTGTTAATACGCTGGGATTAGAGTTGTGCTTATAAAATGTATTGAGGAGAGGGGAAAACTGGGAAGGCAGGGGGTGCAAAATCACCTCTGGCTGTGGGGACATGCATGCCTCCAGGATCAGGTAATAGACAGTAAAGTACAGGATGGCATGACGTTATAGAGGGTTATAGCTAACAACTCGGGCTAGGAAGGAGCTTGACAACTGTTCAATGATCATGAAAATATGTGAAGTTAGAAGCAAGAAGAAGGCCCTCTCGAGGGTCAGTCCTGAGACAGCAGGGATACAAACTGAAGGTTATTGTCATCTCCCTACTTAGGGCTCCACTCCCAACCCCCTCAGAAAGAAGAGAAACAAGCACAGAAAACCAGAAGGAGAAATCAGAGAGGTAGGACAAGTGGAATTTGTGCCCCGGAATCTTAGGGAGAGTGTGGAAACATTTGATGGTATCAGATGCCACAGAAACCACATGGTGGTCAGAAATGGGGAAGATACGGCAACGTGAGAGTCTATAGTGTTTATTGTCGGGGAGAGGGTACACAGGTGCCATCCTTATGACAAAATACTTACGGACAAGGTGCTCCCACACTCAACTGAACTTATATAACTTCATGACAGACAAGGATGGATTTCTCAAGAGCTAAATACAGACGCACCCACAGGTGCTGCAGGGAGGCAGAAACAAGCTTACAGCTCCACTTGATCTTCAAGCATCAACACCTGAGTGTTTGACCTGAGATTGTATGGGTCTTGGGGCGATTCAGATTTTAGGAAACTAATACAAAGTTTACATTTCCTTTGAAAAAAGCTTTCGGGTCTTTCCCTCTGTTTGCATAGATTTAAGAGTTGTGTCACCATTATCTTTCAAACCGTAAGAGTCATTAAGTGATCTTGTAAAAGTATAACCAATGGCTGAAAATGTTTGGGTTGACTACTCATTTTCGTGTGCATTTGAATGTTTGGGGCTTTTGAGCTTGCTCAGTCCCGCGCTGTGTGCTAGGATACAGAGAGTTGCTCTCAGCCTGATCGATCTCAGCCTAATGTAGTAGGTTAAGAAAATCTCAAATCAAGGCTGAGTCTGGAAAAAGAGCATCTCCATGCTGAATGGAACTTCATGGCTCTCAGCTGTCTTTGTCAAGAGACTGACCTTGTCTTTTTCATGAAACTATGGATGGTGTATTTACTTGAGGACCAATAAGAGGTAACATTTTGGGAAGATACACTACAAGAGACTACTACCACAGGAGACCCAACCTGATGTGCCTTCCATCAAGGTCTGGCCCACAGTGTTTATAAGGATTTTTTCTCAGCTCTAAGTAAATTAGAAGGCAGAATTTAGTTGATCTTCTTAAAAAACACTAGTAAAGTCCTAGGGATTGTCACTCTGACATTTGCTGTTTCTCTAAAGCTTCAAGGTGCTCAGTCATGTAGTCTGTGTAGAATAGATGACGAGTCTTAGTCGTCATCAAATTCATTTCTTACAGATTTGGAGTTTACCCAAGGTGTTTTCTTTAAGGAGTCATCAGAATCAGATGTGGAATCGTGAGATTTTACTAATGACCCAATCCAAGGCTTCTGTGTGTTTTCAAAGAGCATTCAGAGCAATGAGTCTTCACAGTCTACCCAACAGAGGTCTTCATCATGGTTTTCTTGTTGACTCAAAAGCTTCCCTAGCATTGACAAAAAGAGTCTTGATGGTGTTACAGCAGCATAGAGTTGGGAGCTTTTCCTGTTCAGGGAAACAGTCCACCCTGAGATGTCATTGAATGTTTAACACAGCAAAGGATGCTGTAGCTATCCATACCACGTAAGGTAATGGAGTGAAGTTCTAGTATGGGGCCAGGCCAGTGTCCACTTCTTGATAACCACAGGCTTTCTTCGATTCTTAAAGATATGAACATCTGTATGCCATTGGTTTTGAATGAGGGGGTAAAAGATTAAGTGGCTCAGACACAGCTTCTTGGATCTAGGCCATGTGGGGTAAGATATACATACAAATTCACCGACATACAGCCAAATGACATACATGGGACGGGTTCATCGCAGTGGTCGGCATGGAAGCTTCTGAAGCCACTCTCACCCCATTAGCAAGCCCACTAGAAGCAATGTCCACTGTATGTAAGAGTGGGTTCTGTAGCACGGGACTAGTGCGCTATTTCCCTCTCATTCCTTCTCAGGATGTTAGGAAATCTTGGATCTTGCAGTTTCTGGAACAATCTGATTACTTGAATTTAATATTTCAAAACCAAAATATTATTTAAATATGGATTAAACAACTTAAAGCACATTGTTTTGGATAAACTTAGTAGGCTCACCTAGGTACATTCATCCAGGAAGTTTAGGGCAAAATTTATCTCAGCCATGCCCTGGCATGTTTTGTTCCATGTCAGCCACTAGGGGAGGACCACAGTGGAATTTCAGAGTAACTGCTCCTCCAAGGGACGTGACAACTAGTTTTGCTTAGTTTAGGTACATGTTATTATTAAAACCATTTGGAGGACTGGAGATGCAGATAAATTGCCTAGCATTTGCAAGGGTCAGAGTTTAATACCAAGCCCAACAAACAATAACAAAACTAAAGCAAAGAAATCAAGCCCCTGTTTGCTCAGTCACTTTTCAGCACCCCAGATTCTCTCATGTCGGGGTAATTTCCTTTATAGGGCTCACCTTGCTGCACTTTGCTTGACTAATTCCTTGGCAAGCTGCTGGACAAGGGCATTTTACGTTTTATTTTCTTGCACTAGTCTAGCATTCAAAATGACTAAGTCTCCCTGTAAGTCAACTCTTGGGAAAACAATGGGTCAATAGAAATTTCCCTGTTAACACTTAAAAGAACATAAAACCCAGTAATCTATCAGGAGAATTGGAAGCATAAAAAAGAAATACATTCATGCATATTCTTGATCAGTGTGCGCTGTATACAGAGCCCTATTAGTAGAAAATTCTCCAAATGGAACATGCTTGTATGATGAATTCTCTTCCAGCTACAATGGCTCCATGAATCGACTTTTCTATTCCATTCGATCTACTTTTTTTATGTACTTACACACATAAAAATGCCAGAAAGAAAAGTGAGCAAAAATGAAGCTGTCGTGAGGCTGATTATGAGCCATACGGTTGTCAGTGAGTCACAGACCGAGTGTCCGCAGCCAGCAACACAAGGGCGGCCTCCCCACAGCTGTTATTTGCGCTCTAGTAATTGCCGGTTCCCAGGATGCACCGAGTGACCAGCAATGACTGCGATGGAGAGATGGTGAAGTAAGGCAGGGCTATGGAGCACAACCCAGAGGTGGAACAAGCGCACGTCTGCACAAATAACAACTCCAGTCTAAACTGTTTCAAGTAGCATGTCCAACTGGAACAAGATTTCAAAAAGGGCGGGAAAAAAATAAAAACCACTCATGAAAAAGAATCGGTGTAACTTGGAGATTGCCAAAGGTTTATTTGGAACGACACAGCACTGAGAAACAAAACGGTTACAGATGGTTTGTGATACAGCACATATCACCTCTTTCACTTGAGAATGCTCCGTGAAGATGGGCTGCATAAAGATAGCGTGGAAGTTACATAGGAGCTTTTGGAAATAGGTCCTTTTGCCCCCTCATCCATCCAATTGCATAAAGGCAGAAGTGAAGACTGCGTCATTGCTGGCCCAGATCTGATTTTTATCGGATGGGCCCCAGCAGCTGAGCGGCTACACCACCACACCCTGCTCTCTCCAAAGGGGGCAGCAGCATGGGCGTGCTACCTGGCATCTCACCCTGAAAACGGCACACAACACACACAGACACTGTCAACTGTTTTGGCAATGGGATGAGTGGTTTTGCCCTGAGGCAAAACTGCAGCTGTAATGCCAGACGGAGTAAGAGCAATGCGCGTATCAATGACACTTACAGGCGAAGAGCTACGGTGGGAGGGGAAGGGATGGGCTATGCATATGTAGCCAACTGCATACACATAGGTCCAGCAGGCATGGGAATTAGCTTGTGGGACTGTCTGTCCATACGTATGTATATAGAGGTGATCGGAAAAGACTGTGAAGAACGTTTGCAGCCTGTTTGAGTTTTAAACGCAGTAAACTTGAAAGGGAAAGCGAGCCTGTGCTCACACTGGGCAAGGGGGGGACGATGGTGTCTCACTACGGGATAACTCATTACATCTGCAGGGCAGCCACTCGACATCACACACCTGACGCAAAGAACTCGGAGTCCGGTCTGGAAAAAGCTACTTTAGACTTGGAGGAGGGGAATCAAGTTACCAGTGTCCACAGTTAGACGAAGCACACACAGACCACTATTGAACACAGGGAACAAAGGAAGGACTTGTTCCTTAGTTTGCTATTTTCCCCTCTTCTTAAGGTTTTTGCATACATGCTCTATGGATCTGTCTTCCCAAGCCTCATCTGGCACCAGACTGTCACTCACTATGAGGGTAGTAGCAAGAGTGAACTCCTCCGCATCTCATGAAGGTTTAACAACCTAGTCATGCGACTCTTGAGACATCTGCAGCCCTACTCCAGACGCCGGGTGAAGTTCTCTGGAAAGAGGCCTTTGTAAGTGGCCAGGTCTCTGTATTGAAGCCAGTCTGACTCCTTCACCCCCACCAACCAGCCTGCATCCTGCAAGACAAGAACAGGGTTTCAGAGCACAGAAAATTCTGGAGCACAGTCATAGTGCCAAGATCTTTCATAATAACCCATTCTGCTAGTACTGCCATCTCAGGACACAACACTTCCATAAAACACTGTAGAATCTACAAGTCGATAAAAATAATGAAAAAAGAATTTGTTATATATTATCGTGCATAGTTAAATTAAGGTTAATTTTAACATGCTAATTTCTTATAGAGGATACTTAGCTAACATTCACTGAGTTAGAAGTTGTTAAGCAAAAGGGATTTCACATGAAAACATGGTATTCAAGGAACACAACCAGTTGTCTTGTGCTTCATAGTGGACGAGGATTGAGGAAACAACCCTTGGTGCCAAGCAGAGTCAAACATTTTAAAGTTGTTAGGTTAGAATATAATGCTGACGTGGCCACCAAATGTCTGGTGTTGCATCCTGAGCCACTTTCTTACAGGAAAGAATTGTCCCGTGGCTCATACCACGTAGCCCCAACAAAGCCCCATATACAGGACTCATGGCTACTGGATGCTGTACCAGTGCTGCTGCTGCTGCTGCTGCTGCTGCTGCTGCTTCTGCTGCCTGATGTTGTTTCACATCCACATGAGTTACAGAGAAATTTGATGTTGTGGTATTCTTGCTGGAGATACGCGTTCTTTCTAAATGAACTCTGTTTCTCTGATCGGTGCCATAGGAAAGTTGGAGAATTCATGCTTAGGTGGCCAATGACAGAATGGGAGACAATTGCACTAACTGGCAATTGCAAGCTGCTCTCTGTCCTTGGCCTCCAGAGGAAAAGGGACAGGGAAGGATACATACTATGTGGACAGGAGTGGGAAGCGGCTATCTTTATTATGTTAACCAAGGCAGGAAAGAGAGCCCACTTACAATGAGGGATGGCCAGATTTAATCCGAAGCCATCCTCCACGAAGTGCAAGAACATCTGATAAAAAGAGGTCTCAAAAATTAAATAGACCACTGGATATATTCCCTTTGATATCATCTGAGACGATAAAGTGATGCTTCCAGATAGACGAGAAATATAAGCACTTAGACAGACCAATTTTTGAAGAGAGAAAATAAACCCACAAAAATAACAGAGGAAAAAAAATGTCCCAATAAACTGACCGATAACACTCTCATTGATGAGGAACGGTGCCCTCTTCAAAATTATGATGTCACATATGTGAAGGACAAAGTTATATCTAACGTAAGAGATGATAACTAAGCATTTCTCAAGCCTCAGTATGCATATGAAAGGGAAGGTCCCCTCCCACACGTCTATATTGAATTTTATTTACAGTGAGTCGTAACCTAATGAGGCCAAATAGAGCTGGGCATTTTTAAATTGTTTCATTAGAGAACAAAAAGATAAGCGACACCCACAAACCTGTAATGAAGATGTATTCTAACACATCACTCAGAAATATAGCTACAACTGTAACATAAAGGGTATTAGGCAGTATAAATCTTTAGCTGAGGAAAATTAAATTTTAACTGCAGAAAATATATGGTAAAGAAGAATTTCCAGTTTTGGCTATGGTGGAACAGCTTGTATTGGATAAATGCTTTTGCATAGAGTAAGCATTCAGGTGCATATGCATATGGCGTGTGCCTATATGAATCTATACATAGCCAAATGCTTGTTATAAAATATAATTATGAAATATAAGAGGCTTATATAGAGAGAATTGGGTATAAATCATGTGCGGAGCTAGCTGACGATACCAGGAGTGACAAAAAGCAAGCAGAGAATGGAGATCATTTAACCCCTGGACGTAGGGAATCATTGTGGGTGAAGACAGGCTAATACAAGCTCTCTCCAAGGACTGGCCTCTTTCTACATACTGCAGGGTTATAGAATTTAAGGTCACAAGAGCAGCTTTCTACTAATGGGCAGGGAAACTCTTGGAGGAAGGAAGTCCCCAAGTACTCAGAGACATTTTCCTTAAATCCTGGGTTACATCTATAAATGAGATGTCAAGAACTAGGAAACAAACAATAGCAAAATGGTTGAGCACTGCAAAGAGAGTCTTAGCACTATCAAGAAAGGGAGAATTTGGTGTTAATATCCTGAGTAAGGCTGGAGACTTGGCTCAGTGGTTAAGAGTGTGAACACTTGCATGCACCAGAGTTCAATTCCAACCATTTGAGTTGGTTCTTAGCACCCACATCAGATAGCTGAGAATCACCTATAACTCTAGTGTAGGGCATCTAACACCCAGCTTACCTAAGCACCTTCCTCATATGCACAGATCCGCACACAGTCACATGTGCACACATAAAGTTTACAACAAAAATAAGTCAAGAAATACTGATTACCAAGTCATGAGAATGGATAAAATACTACACTAGAGCTTCCTATAGATAACTACCCTAAAACTACCTTATGGTTGAGAGGTAGGAATATTGTCTTAGGGCTAAGAATT
The DNA here is from genome assembly GCF_014885135.2 of Alexandromys fortis. Classification (NCBI taxonomy): domain Eukaryota; kingdom Metazoa; phylum Chordata; class Mammalia; order Rodentia; family Cricetidae; genus Alexandromys; species Alexandromys fortis. The sequence goes on from NW_026067924.1 coordinate 19,017,826, forward strand.
TATAAAAAGCCTATCTATCATTACTCTAAGAAAATACAAAACCGTCTTCAACAATTTAGGTTAATAAGTTAGTAATTAAAGTGACTACTGAAACAAAAAAAAAATAGCCTGCAGGTATAGAAAACAAAACCCAGCCCTCTACAATGTACTATACTCTTAATGTGTCTAATGTCAATAAAAATGTTACCAGATGCAAGGTCAAAATCAGGAAAACATGCCCCACAGATAAAGGCAATGGGTAGATGTATGTTCTGGTGGTATACAATTTTTGAATTATCAGTTAGAAATGCAAACAAATTATAAATTTGTTTAAGGATCTAAGCTGGAAGACAGTGATTTTGAGACAGTATGTGGGAAATCTTAACAAGGAAATGGAAACTAGATTAAAGGACCAGGAAGAAATCACAGAACTGTGCAGTGTGATGCTGGAATTGGGATAGCCACTGCGTAAACTTCACAAACACAGAGCAGCAAAAGATATTCTTATAAAGCCCCCAATCTGATTGCCATAGTGGAATGTAGATTGGTTAAAAGAGAACAGACTCTTAGGTATCAGCCTTGAACATACTATAATTAGGAACTCAGAAACAGAGAAGAAAAAGAAGGGGGTAGGGAAAATTAAAGAAATAGTACCTGATAGTTTCCCATATAATAGAAAATAAAATGCCATGAGTCAAAGAAGCAAACTGAATTCCAAGTATGAAAACACACATGCACACACACACACACACACACACACACACACCACTCTAGCATATGATAGTCAAACTCATCAGTTTGACCACGAATACCAAAAAATTTTCTGTTACACTGTTTATAGATAAGTCATACTAACCAAACAACAGCCAAGCTCTAATTATTAACAGTGAAGACCACAAAGCAACATGTTAAAGAGCTGAGACCAAAAAAAAAAAAAAAAAAAAAAAAAAAAAAAAAAAAAAAAGGTCAGCTCCAAGTTCTCTCCCTAGTGAGAAAGCTTTTAAACTGAATAGAAATGAAGACACGTGCAAAGGATTTGCTGTCATCAGGGCAGTGTTACAAGAACTACTAACGAAAAGGAAATTAGCCAGAAAGAAATGAGGATACTCACACTTACAGAAATAGTAAATATACTGAGACTCTTGCTTCTTTAAGAAGATAAATTAGAGTTAGTGCAAAAATAACTAAATTTATATAATTATATATGTATATGTATTATTGGGTGATGGATAATTTCAATTGTCAACTTGATGGGATTAGTGCTCAAGTTATTAATATGACACATTATTTGTTGTGCTCATGAGAACTGTTTTTCCTAAAGAGAAAAGACTTAATGGAGAGTAACCACGTTGTGAGGGGAGCAATCCCATGAACTGGACTGATGGAGGTGGGTCTTGTATCTTATCTGTTGCTTTCATTGGTTAACTAATAAAGAAACTGCCTTGGCCCTCATAGGACAGAAAATTAGGTAGGCGGAGTAGACAGAACAGAATGCTGGGAGAAAGAAGCTGAGTCAGTGAGTCGCCATGATTCTCCTACTGGACACAGACGCAGGTTAAGATCTTCCCTGGTAAGACACCTCGTGGTGTTACAGGAATATTAGAAATGGGTTAGATCAATATGTAAGAGCTAGCCAATAAGAGGCTGGAACTAGCCGGGCCAGGCAGTGTTTAAAAGAATACAGTTTCCGTGTAATTATTTCGGGGCATAAGCCATGCGGGCGGCCGGGTGCCGGGGACGCAGCCCCAGCTGCTCTTCCTTTCAACACTGGACTCCCAGAGTAAGAGAGAGAGAGAGAGAGAGAGAGAGAGAGAGAGAGAGAGAGAGAGAGAGAGAGAGAACTGGATCACCAATGGGATTCTCTTCATTCTGCTTCTTGTTCTGATGGGATACAAGGAGGTTGAGAAAGCCCAGCTCCATATTCTCACCACAATGGAGATGCCTGTTGCTGTGCCTTCTCTGCCACAGCGAATGTTACCTCCTCAAGCCATGACCCCAAATAAGTCAATTACTCCCTTAAGTTGCTTGTTGTCTGACACTTGGTCACAGAGATGAGGAAACTAATATAGGAGATTAGTGCTGGGGGTGGGCTTGTGGCTGTGGCTACCTGGTCATGTGGTTTGTAGACATTTGGAACTGTTTCGTGGAAGAGTTTGGGACCCATGGGCAAAAAGAGAGCTCGAATGCTGTATGAACAGTCTAATGGGCTATTCTGATGGGACTGTGGGAAGTTAGGATGCTGACAGAATGCAGAAGGTGAAAAGAGACTGTGCCCACGGGGTTGCAGTGAGACAGAAGGACTCTACCAGAGACCACTCATGTTTTATTCTGCCAAAGAACAAGGCTGTGTTTTGCCTGTGTCTTGCAGTATGAGTGACATTGAACTAAACATTGAAAATTAATGGGCTAAGCTGTGTGGCAGAGGACATTTCAGGACAGCATAACGTCCAAACTGCAGTCTGGTAAAACCCAAGGTTAATGCATTTACTTAGATTTACAGTTTAACAGAACAGAGAGATATAGAAAATGGGTAGTTTAAGGCAAAGAGCCTAAATCAGTTATGGTTATAAAAATAACTGATAAGGGCCAAAGAACTATAGTTGTTAAAAAGTAGTTGCATGATTAATAGAAAAATCAGAACTTCGTACTGGGAAAGTAGGAAAGCCATACAACTCCAGCCACCAAAAACTCCAACTTGTAAAAATGCAAACTTATTTGAATTATTTCATTTGAAATAGAATAATTGGATAAAGACCACATCCAGGGCATCCTGCTTGAGTAGTACCACACACTGCAGTCGTTCCCCAGGTTCAGCCTTCAAGGGAGAGAGAAGCTACTGTGACTAGGGTCTAAGGAAGTCAGGCTACACCTTGCACTGGCAGCAGAGTCTTGCTTTTCCTGCAGGGTATTCATTATCTTCAAACATCCAATGGACAGATGCTACAGGGTCCTGGAGGTTCATGCCAACATCCCAAGAAGCCACTGAGTCTAACAGTGTGTGGCAGAGTCAGATTTTCTGTTTGGATCTCTAAGAGGGCAATGCACAAAGCTGGGAAGGCAAAGACCACATTGCAATACCCCCTGAGAGATTGGAAAGGCCAGCATTGTCTGCCGACAAAAGTTTCATTCACTTAATAAACATAGTCAAGAGAGAGGACGCAGCATTGAAGAAAGTGCTTGTGGGGACAGCCAAGGCTAGTGGAGCCCAGAAGAGAATATCACAGGCCCAGGTGCCACATCCGGGCATTTGGTGTTGAGTCGGCTGGAATTCTGCCTGACTGTGGCCCAGTATTTCTTTGATCTTCTATTCCTTCCTTCTGGGGATGTTTACACTGTGCTGTTATATGCAATATGGTGGTCTTCCTTCTTCAGGCCTCACTGTCAAGAAACTGTTAAAGTCTCAGTTGAAACACTGAACTTAGACTTGTGAGAAATGTTAGAATGTTCAGACTTTAGGAATGTTGGAGATGAACTAAATGCATTTTTGCATAATGAGGTAAAGGTGTCATGAGTGAAATGTTATCTTTTGCAATAAAGTATTTGTTTATCAAGTTGACAACAGATACACTTGCTATGGTTACTTTCCATTGTCAGCTTTATTAAACGAACAAATGCCTAGCGCACTTCATAAGACACGCCTCAGGACTTTTCTGTGAGTGCTCTCCCAGGGAGGGCTAACTGAAGGGAGAAAACCTGTCCCAGATGTGCAAAGCACTGCCCCATGGGTTGTGATCAAAACTAGTAAAAACGAAAACTGAGAAATGCAGCTAAGTAGTGCTGTGCCCCTTCCTTTGTTCTTCATAAGCCGATTATGAGGCGGTCCACATGCACCTTCCAAACCAGGCTGTCAGCGCTTTCCTGCCCTGGAGGATGAACTGCTGCTCCCAGTGATGGACTATATTCCCTCAAGCAATGAGCCCAAATAAGGCCTTCTTTGTTTGAGTTTCTTCTCCTTAATTTGCTGCTTCTGCCTCCACTCTTTATCATTTTTTCTGATGAATAACCTAGTAATTAGATAATAATTTTATTAATCCTTTCAAGGAAATAATTTAAGATTAGTGATTGTTAATTGTAAGGTTTTCTTTGTTTTGTACTTTTCTGTTTTCTGGGTTATTGTTTCTAAGTGTGTGTGTGTGTGTGTGTGTGTGTGTGTGTGTGTGTGTGTGTGTGTTGAGAATGGATTTTACTATGTAGCTTAGAATAGTCTCTAAGTGGTGAACCTCCCTATCTGCCTCTGCCTCCTGAGTACTGAGATACAGGCATGGGCCACTACGTCTGCGTCTGGTTATTGAGTGCTGTTGGCTGCATTCATTTGTGAATTTATTTTTTATCGTTTTCTTATTTTCATTATATATATATGTATAATTTATTGTTAGTTTATGGATGTTTTGCCTGCCTGCATGCCTATGTGCCTTATGTGGACAATGCCTGCACAGCCTGGAAGAGGGGGCTAGATTCCCAGAGACTGGAGATACAGACAGTTGTGAGCCACCATGTGTTCTAGGAATCAAGTTTGAGTTCTCTGGAAGAAACGCCAGCCCCAGAATGAAATATTTCTCACTTAAGATATTATTTGATAAATTTAATTTTTAGAAATCAGTTTTCCAGTTGGGTGGTGCTGGCGCACGCCTTTAATCCTAGCACTCAGGAGGCAGAGACAGTTGGATCTCTGTGAGTCCCAGGCCAGCCTGGTCTACAAGAGCTAGTTCCAAGACAGGGTCCAAAACTACAGAGAAACCCTGTCTTGAAAAACTGAAAAAAAAATCAGTTTCCATTTTTTCTAATATTTGGAGGTTTTTTTTTTTTTTAATTTCTAACTCTTCCAGAGGCGGAGAATGTAGGTGTTTAGATACCCGCTGATTTATATTGCTAAATCTATTATCAAAAGAAAGAACAAAAGGTTGCCATATAAATGTTAACTTAAAAAGCTTTGATATTTGAACTTTATTTTAGGGAGAAGACTCATAAATACATTTCTTTAAAGAATTTTTAAAATTAGCACGGGAGTCATAGGTCTTCTCTGTAAAAATACATGCTCCTAGGCTCGTTTATACATGCTTTGCATACCATTTCAGGAGTCCCTAAATTGTGACTATGAACAGCCTTGGAGTTCCTGTATCTTATGACCCAATCATTTGGATCAGAGATACGTTTACCAATTGTGGTCTAATTTAAATGCCATGCTGTACAGTGGCAGAGTTGTAAGTTCAATAAGGTATAAAAAGGCTATATAGGCATCACCTCATTGAGATCTGAAACAGTTCGGATTCTCTATAATGTTTCCCCAGGCTCTTTCCATGGGTTACCACCCCATACAAGGAAACCATTTCTGAGAGGGATGTTCAGCATTTCCTGAAACCTGATGTTACCAGTACAGCATCCCTAGCAAGAAATCTTGAGACAAGAAAAGCCCATCTCATCTAATTGTACAGAAAGGAACAGTCAATGGCTTCATAAGAAAGGGATACTGAAAACCAGCTGATGGAGTACTGAGTGAGCAAATTCTTAGGGACTTTTCAGAGTGGGTTCGCAGCATCTTAGAAACAGGGATGATGCAAGAAGCCACTTGTCCAACTGGCCCTCAAAAGACCAATATGGCTGACACACCTTCCAGTCTTACACATTACCTGGTCAGCTTCTGAGTCTGAGGGGACCACGAGCACCACATCACCCCTCTGCAGGTTAAGTTCATCAGAATTAGCTGCCTCAAAATCATGCAGGGTTTCCACCTGCAAAACATTTAAAGGATTGGTTAATTTTGGAAAGAAGCTGCGTGTGGTTGCTCTACCTGCAACCCCAGCACCCAGGAGTCTGAGGCAGGACGGTAGCCATGACTTCAAAGCCATCTGGGGCTAACTAGTGAGCTCTGGACCAGGAAGATCATGGGGTACACAGTGAGACCATGCCTCAAAATAAAGAGAAAGAGTTTAAAAAAAAAGGAAGGAAAGGAAGGGTAATGTCACATTTCCTGATATGATTATACAGACACAGCTAGAAGCATTCTCTAAGTACACAAAGGATGAAGATACATATTGCAATTCTGCTATGGATGGGATATGGTCTTCAGCAGAGCTTTATTTGTGTGTGTGTATGTGTAAGGTTTGGTTCCCAGAGGGGTGGTGAGAGGCACGGGAAACAATAAGATAAGGAATATAGTAGAACATCACGGGGCGATGTTCTCAAGGGAAATAGTGGATCTCTCAAAAGACCCTGGTTACTCTGCAAGATTATGAGAGTATGAGATTTTTTACGCTCCAGTTTCCTGTGTCTATTTCCTCAATACCCTTGCTTCTTAATGACTCACACGAGGCCATTCATGTCTACTTATTAATTCAATGCACTATGTAATAACTGAAAGTACTATATTAAATTTTAACTAGTTAATTTTTGTTAGATATTTTATATATTTAATTATGCTAGATTTGTTATATTTTGTAAGATATTTAATCATCAGTCAGATATATTATAACTGAGGGTTGTTTAAATTGAGCTAAATATGCCAAGCTAAAGAATTGTCTTTTAAAGTATCAAAAAGACAAAAAGACAGGCAAACTACCACTTGAATGTTATCTAAGAATTACGCTTTAATTAAACAAATGGCTTTTTAAAAATAAATTTTCACTCTTTTCTGTCCTAGCACTTTATGCCACAGCAGTCTGTTTTTCCTTTGCACTTTTGCAAACCTTTTTAAAATTTACATCATGGAAAAAAGCAAAAAGACTAACACACTGAATACACATTTCTCACTTGAAGGATTATACAGTCCTGACCAGTTTTATGTCTTCCATATTGGTTCCTTGCAAACACCTGCACACTCAAGACGAAACAGCTTGCTTTTAAAATATGTATTTCATGTGTAGAATACAAATTATTAGAGCTAGAACTGAGTCATCCAAAGTTAATATCTGCAGTGAGAACTGCTGTAGAGCAGGACTGTGATGTGCACCTTGGGTCATGCTATACTGATGGGTTACACTAAAGATGGGTCCCCCATGCTCTAGCCTTACCTGGCACAAATTTTCTTCCTTCACATGTATGGCTTAAAGAAATAAACATGCTTCTAGCCCTAACTTTAACACATATGCTCAAATATTTTGCTGTAAGGTTAATCTATTCATAAATCTATTATACCTGTACCCACTTACATTGGCAAGGTGGTAGTTTCCTTCTAAAGGAAGGACAGAGAATGGATAGAGATATTCAATCCTGATGTGGGAGTGTCATATATCAATCTGTTGATTTCATTGGTTAAGTTATAATAAACCAGCTGCTTGGCCTCATGGCTTGGAACATAGATGGGAGGAGTAAACAGAATAGAATTCTGGGTGGAAGAGGAAGTGAGGTCAGACTCTGCTCTGCTCCCGGAGACTCGACAGCTCTGCTGTGGAGCAGAGACACCATGATGGACGGAGGCTAGACTCTTCCCGGTAAGCGCACCTTGGGGTGCTTACACGCATTATTAGAAATGGGCTAGTCCAGGTGCGAGAATTAGCCTGTAAGAGCTAGAGTTCATGGGCCAAGCAGTTCTTAAATGAATACAGTTTGTGTGTTGTTATTTCGGGCATGAGTTAGCCAAGCGGCCGGGGTGTTGGGGACGCAACCCCACCGCCGCTCATATTTCAACACAATCCCATTCTTATGAACACAATTGTATGTATATATAAAATATATATAAATGTATTATATATAATTAAATATGTGTAATTATATATAGTTGTGTTCATAAAATGGAATATATATATACATATATATGTATATGTATATATATGAAAAATAGGTATCCAGACATGGTGGTCTGTACCTATCACCCATATATCTGGGAGGCTAAAGCAGATGATCACAAAGTTAAAGCCTACCTATACAGTTTAGCAAGACCTCGTATCAAAATGAAAAAGTACAAAGGTATATAGCAAGTAGCTGAGTGCTTGCTTAGCATGTGCTAAGTTCTGAGTTTCCTCTCAGTACCAAAATTAAAACAAGCCAAACAAAAAACAACCAAAAACAAAGGCTGCATTTTGAAATACAGTATCAAATCATACAATGCCTACAATTTCTAATTAAATTTTTCCTTGGGTAATTATCTACCACCAATACTGTAAGTTGGAAGTGGGGTTTCTAGGCATTCACGGTTGTGCTGTTTTGCTTGACTAGTAAGGAGGTAGTTTATGATGGCCTCTGACTTTAAAAGCTTACTTCCCAGAGAAGAAGGCTTGTTTGTTTTGTCCTTTTTACATAAAACCCTTAGTGTCTTTAGGTACTTGTTTTTGGACTATTGGTTGGCCCCTTGATGTGGGATTCCCTTCTGTACGCTATAAATATGCTTTATTACCATTGGTTACTAAAGAAGCCACTTTGGCTTATGGCAGGGAAGAATATAGGTAGGTAAGAAAACTAAACTGAATGCAGGGAGAAAGAAGGCAGAGTCAGGCAGATGCCATGTAGCTGCCAAAGGAGAAAGATGCAGAACCTTAGCGGTAAGCCACAGCCTTGTGGCAATACACAAATGAATAGAAATGGGTTAAGATGTAAGATCTAGCTAGAAATATGCCCGAGCCATTGGCTAAACAGTGTTGTAATTAAAAAAGTTTTGTGTGATTATTCAAGTCTGGGTGGCCAGGAAACAGAACAGCAGCCTCTGATTACCACCCCTTGATCTGCACTTGGATCGGATGACTATTTCCTGCCTGCAACTCCTTAGGAACATACTGGAGCACAGTTGACTTCAAAGGTCTGGTCTGGCCAGCTGGACAGACTCAGCTCCAAAGGAAGCCTCGAAGGCATTTGTCCACCCACAACCTTGGGGTAGGTCATTCACCTTTAAACTATTCTATTTTGATGTACGAAGGGTGTTAATGTATTGCATGCTTGCCCAAAACAAGGACATGCTGCCGTTTTCCCAGGGGAGGTCAGGGTGAAAGGAAAACAGATTTGAGAAAGAATACACAATGCAAATAGCATACTGAGAAACTACAAAGTGGTGCAAAGGGAACTCAAAGAAACGACAATGACCCTGATGTGACAATATAAAGACCTTGTAGAGAAAGCCAGGAGGCATGTCCTGAGCAGCATCCTCTGCAGACACGGAGGAATCCCCAGCACCTCCTGGTGCAGCCATAGCTGCCTGAGAATCCAGAGGCGTGGCCTCTGCAACCAGTTCCTGCGTCTCACCAGCCTGGCCCTGAGTAGCCACATCCTCGGTGGCACCCACGGTGGTTTCATGGTGTTCTCCTTCCCCTTCATGGTTGGAGGCTGGCTCGATGACAACGGAAGGGATGACCTTCTCCTGGTGGACAGAGAATGTGGATATTGTCACAGCCTGGGAGACAACCGGTGTGTTTGCTTAGTATCTTTCCCCAACCATCTACTCTTTCTCTATCCCATTAACCCACAGTTCCAAGCATTAAGTTTGCAGACATTGGGCCTCTGGCCTACATTTGTCCCGACTTTCTCACGGTCTCTCCTGAGTACTAAAGCTTTAATGGGAAGCCTATATAGATCCTTGAGCAGTCACACTGCCTGGAAAATCGATGGAGGGGAGCTTCTATGAGCGATCCAGAGTGGCGGGAGGCCGAAAGAAGAGAGGGTCTGTCCTGAGGAAAATACGAGGGAGGACTCCATGCTACTCTCACACTTTGCCATGACTGTCCGTAATTGTCCAAGTCACAGGACTGGTGATTTGTTGTCTTTGATAGCTGCTGGGGGAAAGGAAGAGCTAGGGCCAACTTTAATCTGATGTGTGTGCTCAATTGACTATTTCCTTAAAAAGTGGGTTGGCTTTGGTGGAAGAAGACTGGTGGGGATTCTGAGATACTCTACTAATAGTAAACACGAAGCACTGGTAATTGTAAGTCATACTGAGTCCCTACCAAGGCTGGAACGGAGCTAAGCCTTCGGGGGTCTTCCTTACTTGCACAGCTTTGCCATTTCAGCACCCTCTTCCTTCCTCTCTCCGCCGAGTTTCCTCATCAGCTGTACCTCATTTCTCCCCTCTATCGTGACTGCAGCTTCCCTTCCCCCCTTCTGGGCTTCAGTCCTCAGGAGCAGAAGTCCGTTCCACACAGAGAGAGCTACCACCCAGGCCAGCAGACAAGAGCCCACTAAACATCCCTCTCCGCAGAAGTCCCTCAGGAAACCCTTACCTGGGGAGCAGCCACTTCAGTCTCTGCTGGTGGAGGGCTCTCGCTGCTTGTAACCTCATTGCTCTCAGCATCGACTTTGGTTCCGTCAAGACTTTCTCCTTCTGCAGCAGGGAGTGCCGCCTTCTCTGCCTCGGCTTCCTCCACCGGGACCCCATCAGTGGGCACTGTAGTTCCCACAGTCTCGTCGGCATCAGTTCCCGGAGGAATCTATAAAGTAGAGAGCAGTTACTATGCCTGTGTCTCCAGAGTCTCTGCAAGGCCTCAGCACCACTCCAGCGTGCTTCCCCTATTAAGGCCATCAGCACTGAGCTGCTTGCATGGACAGAATCCCAGGAGTCAGGGGCAGCAGAAGCTTCTGTGATCAGAGCTCACTTTTCGCAGAGCATCCAATGATATGGATTCTGCATCCCTTGGCTTCACCCTCAATCAGGTATAATGGATGGCATTGGAAGAGGTGACATATGCCATTCTTTAGAGACTGGTAGCAAACAGTGGATGGATCTCGCTCTACAGACTTTTTTTTTTTTTTTGACGAAAGCAGGTATCAGTGGATTAAGCTTTAGGGAATCCCTGTGTTATAACACTGAAGGGACCTGGGTTTCTGTCCCTTATGGCACATGGAGGAGGACCACAGCAGGATGGCGTACCATCACACACTGAGAATCAGAATGGCTGCCCTCCACATCTGCAGGCCTTCTCCATGTTCAGGGAAAAGGAACGATGGTGGGTTTTTTCCAAAAGAATGTTAAGAAGATAATGGGAAAGTTTTGAAATCGAATATACATCAGCAATGTACAAATATCCATGGAGCTATCTGCTGACTAAAAAAAATGTAACAATCATATTTGGGGTCTTTACTAAACCCAAAAAAGTTTTCAGTAGTATGTAAAACATGAGATGTTGAAATAGAAGTACTACCACAGGTTTTAAATTTGGACAAATTGGTTTAATGTCTAACCCTTTAAGAGGGTTCTAATAATCTGTATGGCAGACCGATTTGACAAGGTAGAATAAAAAAGACTATCAAGAAATAACTTTCCAACTGATTCTATACAGTATACCCAGGACACATTTTCCAAACACTGATGTTGCTCTCTGATGGGTCAGCGTCAGCTAGTGCTCTCCCTTACTGGATTAGTTCTGCGTTGTTCTCAGTATTGTTAGCGAAGCCATACTCTTGCAAGCATTAGCTCTCCAACACGACATCTGAAGTGGGTGATGGAGAACAGCTCTCAGCAGGCACATAAATGGGGTATGGGAATGTGACCTCACACAGGCACTCAACATGACATTCTCCAAGAACTCACTTCAGCCCCAAAGTCATACCTACCATATTACTTAAAATAATCTTCAATGAAGGACTTTCTCTAAATATCATAATTTTACTTTGGGCATAAAAGAGAGCTTATCATTTGATACATAGTCAAAGAAATTTATGTTTCATATGAGAATCTCCTATTATGAGAATTTGGTTCTTCACAGAAAATGGATAATGGTGCAAACACAGTCACTTGTCCTTAATTCTTTTATTTTTACTCCGTCATTAAAGTACATGGATTCAGAAAAGTGGCCCTGTTGTGTGAACCGTAGCTGATACTTAATTGAAATGAACTTGAAATGCTGGTAAATATTGAAATGAGTTCAAAGTTATATGAAGATTTGTGTTTTGGTGAAGGACTGAAAATTCCAACAAAAATAAATTAAAATGTGAGAGAATTAGCATCTCTCATTTTAAGCAAACAATGATCTTTTTATAAATGTTATCGTCACTGTTGTCAAAAGAAGTATAATTAGCAATAACTTATGGAGGTGTCTTAATTCCAAGAAGAATAACAAGCAATTGTTCAATGATTTTTTTTTTTTTGTTCATGAAACAAACAGTTTTAGGTTGGGATAGAGCTCGGTGGTACAGTGCTTCCAGCTGAGGCTTTTGTTTCAACTCCAGGTATTGTAAGAAAAAGAAAAGAAAAGAAGGATGGGATGGAGAAAGAGAGAAAGAAAGGGAGACAGGGAGGGAAGGGGTAGATTTTCACTGGAGGTACTAAAGGCCCAACAAGTTTTCTTCCATACTGAGAACTATGGATACGAAGAACATGAATATGGTTGCACTCGGCTCAAGTGCAGAAGGCAAACTATTTAGTTATTTTTTTTTTTGTTATTTTTGCTTTCCATGTATCTGGACAAGAGTCACACCTATGAACAACACAACGATTTCAAGAGCTTTGATCAAGATGGACTCTATCTACATCCAGGCAAAATGGCAAACCAGCCTACACACACAAACACATGCATACACACACACTATCGGTGAAAAAAGCATCCTTTGCTATTTTATAACATGTACCTCCTCGTATGTAAATTCATCTATGTATGTATGTTCTGAGCAGCACATATCATTTGTAATTGGTACTATCTTAAGTGAATTAATTAATGTTGCTGTTTTAGAAGAAAATATGTTACTTTTCTATGGCATATTGTTGATATTACCAAGGGTAAACTTGTGGGTTTTTTTTAAAAAGAATTATTTTATTTTATTTACTTCTGTGTATGTGTGACTGTGTCTTTATGTGCACATAAACTCAGGCTTCTGTGGAGGCCAGAAAAGGGCATCAGGTTTCCTGGAGCTGGAATTACAGGTGAACATGAGGAACCCAAGAAGGTGATAGAAACTGAAATGAGTCCCCTGGAGAAACAGCAAGCACTCTTAACCACTTAGTCATCTCTCCAGCAACACCAAAGGTAATTTTAAAACTCACTTGATGCTAACAGAATCATAAGCTTACAAAAGTGATTGTTTTCTGTGTGTCTGTCTGTGACTGTATCCTATTTTACTGCCACAAGATAAACATATCATAGCGTTTTTTGGCTAAGTAATTTGAGCAGGCATTGTGGACGGAATCTACTTGTTCTGACTACAATCATTGCTGTGGCAACAGCTACCAGCAGGGGGAGACCAGGGACTGTTGTGTGTTGCCTGATCCTCAGAAGTAAGGACCCCAGCTTCAGGAACTCAGAGATTCATTTCATCTCTGCCACATGAAGGGAACTTAACAAGTAGGAAAGGGCTGATAAAAAGGTGGCAAATAACATCACTCAAGCACTGGGATGAACAATGCTGGGAAAAGGTGCTAAGGAAACTAGCAATTTCACTCCTGAGGATAAAGACATTCAGAATGACCCATTTATTCACGCTTGTATGATCCATGTTGAGAGTCAATTGCAACACATCTTCATAATTTTTTTTTCAGGGTACTTGTGGAGATTTGATATTGCTATGTTTTTGACAATGTCTTTTGCTCTCTTCATAATGGTCAGTTTCTGGCTTGGAGCAGATGCTACAATGTCTGTGGAAGTTCTGTGCTGTTCTAGTAACTTCTGACCTTGTTTTGCGAAGGGTAAGTCTAAAGCAGGACTCACTGGTATTTGCTTGCAGAGCTTTTTAAGCTTTGAATTAAAAATTTAACAAATGTACGTGGTCTTGTCATTAGCTTGTCCATGTGTGTGATGTTTTATTAGTATAAATTTGTTGTGCATAGTGATGGGTTTCATAGACATTTCCATTCAGGTATAATATTACTTGGACAGTATTTGCATATTTGCTTCCTAGTCTCCCCCGTTTCCTTTATTCCACTTTCTTTTCCCAAGTAGCCTTATTTTTATTGTATGTCTATAAATGACTGTATTTGTTTCACAAATGAACACATATACAAATGACTATATTTATAGCACAAATCATTACATACACACACACGAGAAAATGTAGTCTCTCTCTCTTCCTGGTTGTGATTTCTTGTGATCTACCCCCAAGGATTCTTTCAATTAGAAAATTTCAATCCAACGTAACAAGCTTCTCCCTCAGTCTGTAAATCTGTCCAGCATTGAGTATCAGCAATGGTCCAGGAGCTGGATTTTTCCTTTTGATCTTCCAATCCAATCTTCTTACCTTTGCTGTGCTTTTCCTCTGTGCTGGGAGATCCCTGCTCCTCCCATTACCCATTTGCCTACACAGTTGTCTCTGGTCTTTCCCACTTATTACTCAAATCTTAGCTCTAATATGCCATTTCCTTTTCCCAAAATCCATTCTTACTCCCCTTTCCTTTGGCTTGCATTGACGCTTTTTTCTCTCATCAATATCATCTTGGATTTCACTTAGAGAAGACAGTTAAAAGTTTTCTTCCCATATTTTGAATAATATTTTTTTGCAGCCAGATAAAATGAGGTTTTATCTAGTAAGCAATCCATTCATTCTTTTGCATGGTTTATGTGCCCTCTGCTGCTTTCAAACTATTTCTATTAGGTAATGTCTCAGCAGTTCCTGTATGTTAGAAACATTTCCTTTCTTCCACTTTTCATCCCATCTAGGGACATTCAGATGCCCCTTTGAGGTGAACAGCCAGGAGAGATTGTCTTGTTGAGATTTTTATTTTGTCAGCTTGACACAATCCAGGCTTATCTAGAAAGAAGCCACTTCAATTGTGAAAATGTTTCCATCAGATTGGTCCGCAGGCAAGCCTGTGAGGCATTTTCTTGATTAATGACAGATGTAAGAGTGCCTAGCCCACTCTACATGGTGGTTCTAGGTTATATAAGAAATCAGGCTGAGCAAGGAATGGGAAGAAGCAGGTCAGTAACAGTATTTCTCTGTGCCCTCTGTTTTAGTTCCTGCCTCCATGTTTTTGTCCCCATTGAGTTCTGCCTTGGCTTCCCTCGATGATCAACTGTGATTGGGATGCTTAATCCAAATGAAGAACCCTTTCCTCCCCAGGTTGTTTTTGTTGTGGTGTATATCACAGCAGTAGTGAATTATCAAATTAGTGATTTATCAAGCTGTAGCGTACAATCACCTACTTCGAATCTCCCAAATGTGTGTCAAAGGTGTGCAAGCATGATCCCATGGCACACTGCCAAGGTGGAAAGGCACTACCATACACATTCATCAACCGCCTTGTAGGCTTGGCTATGACTTCTATTACCTCTATACTTTCGCTTAAAGAATATCCTCCTATCTAGAGCTGAAATTTCTAGAATTTAGCACTATAGAAACTTTAATACTTTTTGTTAAAATTCTCTTTCATCATTAATGTGGAGGACTACAAGAGAAGAACTGATAAAAAGTTAATTTTATTTTTTGTAACTTTTTAGCGTTTTCAGTTTTCTCATTCATTCTTAACGTATGCGGTTATTTTATTTATAGTACTTCTGGCATAAATAATAAGTGAATACTATAAGAAGTATATATTACATACTTTGGATAAAAGGCACATTTTGATAATTGCAGGGCATTTTATACTGGAGTCAGAATTTGGCAATATGTCTACATATTGCTTTATAAAGACAATTGGCTGGAAGATCACTGAGCTCTATCTAGGCTTTCCAGTTCATCCTGATTCTAAATAATAATAATTCTGATGCACAGATGGGCTTCTCTTGTCAATTTATTTTTACATGTCCATCCTGGGTAAGAAACTTGCATTATTGTGAATCTAAAAGTCTCTGCATACCATCACGGAAGTTTATGCTCATTGCATATTATTCTCTTAACATCTCTATTATAGCTTTCCCCCATTATTCCTAGAAGTTAACTAAGATCTAAAGAGCAAAAGTAACCTGCTCAACCAGTAAACAAAGTTTGGAATGATCTGACCAAATTCTGTGTTTGTGTCATACTAATCTGTACCCGAGAATATAAACAGCGAAATTAGGGAGTTGTGTAGCAGTCCATGTATTTTCTTCCAAAAAAAGTTCTAAGATTTTTCCTTCCCCATTTCCATCTCACTCAGCTTTCAGGCTGCTACCCTAATCTTTCCTGCAGTCCCATCGGAAGCCCTAAGCATCTGGCTTATAGTCCAACTCAATCAAATGCAGCACTGTTGCCATGGGAAACAGTTATTAAAATTAGCTTCACATCTTCTTTGAAAATCATCTTTGGCAGAGATGCCAAAGTTAATGAATTTTTGTTGCTGTTAATTTGGCTTTAAGCACAGGGCACTGTATCTCATAATGATACCCTTTAGCATTAAAAGTTTCAATTAGTGATCTATTTGCAAAATGACTAGAAAAAGGTGCAGCTTTTAAAGCCAAGGTAAATATTGTACACTGACTGTGCTTGCTCAGAAATGTGAGCATGAGCAAGCAGTGGTTGGAAAGCAATCATAACAGGCTTCTTCCATGGGGCTTGCAAAGTCTGTAAGAGGCTTTTACCTAATTCTATTTATCAGTGTTTGGTTTTGAATCCTGAACTTCAGTCATGGAAGAGGGAAAAAGCACCATGAGAGTGAATCATAACTCCAGCCCTGAGAAGGTTTTTAAAAAGATGTTTTTGCAAGTTGGGCAAGTGCCTGCAATCTCAGCATTTAGAGGGCTGAGGCAGGAGGACAGCTTGGGCTACATAAGTAAGTGACAAGCCAACCTACACACTAAGATTCTGACTCTAAACATTGTCAACAAAAGAAGAACAGCAGAATGCCTTTTGTGTGGGCCTAGGATCAGTATGACAGAATTGAAGGAAAGGTGCCAGGCACTGCCTGAGACTAAATGAAGACTGGGCTGAAAATCACTTGAATATTTTCATGTTCTATGGGCAAATATCCCAGCCCTGACCATGTACATGTCTTAGAGTAGCCTAAGGCTTGACAGATGGCAGTGTGTGACCTGAAACTGGAGGAGAAAGCAGCAGAGCATCACACTGAGAAGACCCACTGGCAGCCCACTGACCTCATGGCTTTGGAACAGCAGTGGCATCAAGGAGTGAACTACCCCATGCCCATATCTCACCTCACTTGCCTACTAAACGCAGGTGGAAAACAGCCGTAAGCAAGATTTCCTCACCACACTGCAGGGATTTGAAAGTTTCTACATTTTAAAGCTTTTGGTTGTAGATTTTTAAAAGCAGAAGAACTTTAAGTTTATCAGGGAGAAATGAGAAACAGATGCAGAGGGTAACGTGATTTCCTCATCACCAGCTTTCTAGAGCTAAAGAGCTCGTTCTGTGCATTCCCATCTTAGGGCATTGCTGCCACATGCCCTTGGACAACTGCTTTACAGCCAGAGGAATGGATGAAGACATATACTGCCTTTGGGAAGCTCAAGATTGAGGCTGAACAAGAGCTGCTGTTTCGTTCTGATTTTTCAGCTACACCCCAGGGACATCTCTTAAGTCTAAGAACTAACTGTGGAAAGTCCTGATATTATCAGAGATTTAAGCCTACCTGCAACCCTAATGTTCTTCACTGAAGCTATTCATTAAAAAAGGATGGAGGCCATCACATAAAAACACAAGTAGAAGGAAAAAAAAATACCAAGGAGTCTCATTCATAGACAAAGAACTATAGGTAACTGGCGACAGCTGAGAGAAAGAGAAAATACCTCTCGCTGGGATGATTCCTTTGGTTTCCTGATATAAAGTGGTCAGACTTGAAATCATATACACACAAACAAAAATGGACCAGCGTGTTGTATTTATGTAATTGTGTATATGCTTATGTAAATTATAATTAAAGAAAAGAGGCTACCCATTTGAGGGGCGACATGGGAAAGTCTGGAGGAAGGGGACATAGGAAGGACTGAAGGAAGGAAAGGGAAAAGGCTAAGTGATGTAATTATATTTTAATCAAAATGTATTAAAAACCTGCTTGCAGAAGTATAAAAATTGGATGAGTGAGAGAGTGGGTGATCTCGACAACCTGAGAGGGGATTACAGAGAACCTGCATCAGCGCTTGGTATTAGAGTGTTGGATTCTTTCCTTCATGTCTCCACCCCATTGTTCAATGTCATGGGCTTTGTGGAATTAAGCTTTGTTCTGGAACCTGGGACCAATGCAGTACACAGGCACAGATGGAGAAGAAACCATCTGACATTCAAAGTGGGAATTTGATGAGCACTTTTCAGAATCAAATGATTTCTTCAAAATCCAAATCGTCATCGTTCTACCTTCCTGGTATTGGTCACATTCATCTCAAAAATCAATGATTTCTTTAACAGTGATCCAGAATTCAGTTGTACTTTTCCTTGTCCTGTGTTTATGTGAGCAAATGTATGTGTGGATGCATGCAGTGGTCAAGAATTGAGTTGCATTTTCCCCTCTATGTTGAAGTGTGCAAGTGTATGTGTGGATACATGCAGTGGTCAAGAATTCAGTTATATTTTATCTTGTATTATGTTTATGTGTGCGAGTGTATGTGTGGATACATGTAGTGGTCAAGAATTGAGTTGCATTTTCCCCTCTGTTGAAGTGTGCGAGTGTATGTTTGGATACATGTAGTGGTCAAGTATTCAGTTATATTTTTCCCAGGCAGGTTCCAAGGATGGATGGATGGATGGATGGATGGATGGATGGATGGAGAGTCTAGCCAGTCAGTGAGCACAATGGTCAGTAAGTGCTCATGTATCAAAAGCCAAAATGGAGAGCTATAGAAAATACCTGATGTCTGAATTCTCCACACATACATGGACACATGCAACCACACATACACTCACACGCATAAACATAGAGGCAGGTTTTGGAGAGCCACATCTATGGCTACATGGAAGTTTCCCTAATCCATTAGATCAGTTCTTTGGTATAATCTCAATAATAATAATTATTATTATCATATTATATATTTATGATGATGATGATGTCAGGGAATTGAGTTTTTACTATGAAAGTAAAAAAAAAAAAAAGAAGGCTCTTTTATCCTGGGAACCATGGCAGACAAGGGGGTCCTTTATCCTAGCTGAAGCCAGGACAGGAAGTGGTACAAAGGATCATGGGAGAAGGTGGAAAGAAGCAGCATAGTGGATGGAGGGGGCGGGGCGTGGGCTCACCACTGCCTCCTCCTTTGGCTCCTCCATCTCCAGTCCAAGGTCCAGCCCGGCAGCAGGTGCAGCAGTGGTGGCAGGAGGCTCCTCGGCTTGGGGCTCCATGGATAGCGCCTGTTCAGTTTCAGCCTTAAGTTATTTGTGGGTAAGAAGGAAAAAAAGAGATTCGACATGTGAATAGGTAACACTGCAGCATACTGGAGCATCCAGAATCTCATCGTCATTCAGAGCAGGCAGCCAGCTTTATTAAATCCATTCTAGAGAAATAAATTCTCTCATCTAGTGGGCCCTTGCAGAACTAAGTAATCACAGAGTGGAATTGTGTTCAGCTTCTTTGGAACAGCCTCCAGAATGGTTTCCTTTAAAGTCGGGCAAACACCTACCACTGTATTTATCTCTAAAAGTTTACCTTCGTGTCTCTATGGTAAATGTAAGAGAACCTGAAATGATTCTTCTGTTGTGTGGAGAGGGAGAGGAATAGAGAGAAAGAAAGACACAAAGACAGAGATAGAGACAGACAGACAGAGAGACACGAAAAAAGACACAGAAACAGAGACACAGTGACACAGAGAATATCTCTTGAAGGTCCAACTTTGCCAGGTAGGAGTCAAGAATAACCTATAGGACACACAGTTCTGTGATCTTTCAGTATATAAGTATATATTACACTAAAAATGAAGGGATCATTCCAGTATGCAAATCAAGAAAGGAAAAGGCAATGATCTATTAGTTGATCCATAAATTCTTAAGACAAACTCATTTTCAATCCTATACCTTAAGTTATAGTCACATAGTGACCTGTGACTTTGATGGATTCATTGTGTTCCACTGAGGACCATAAGTATCACAGGAAGCTGGTTTCTGCTTGTGACACTGTGTCAGTGGTAAACAAGGTTAAAGTCTGATTTTACAGGTGGTTTTCTTTTTTGCTTTCTGCAAAGAGGGAGCTGTAGAAATCATTTTCTGTAAAATTAACTCTCCAAAGGAGCTAGTATGACCAACTAACTTTCAAATATCCCATGATAACTATCAACTGTCCCCAAATACATTCACATCAACTTACCAAGCTACCTACCATATTCTGATCTGCCTGCATGGTGAATAATGAAGTTTCCTGGGGCTGAAAAGAGGGAGAAAGCTTTAAAAAGCTATCTCAGTGTGGGATATCCCTCTGTATGCTATGAATATGTTTTATTACTATTGGTTAATAAAGAAGATTCTTTGACCTATGGCAGGGCAGAAGAGAGATAGGTGGAAAAACTAATTGAATGCAGGGAGAAAGAAGGCAGAGTCAGTCATACATCAGGTAACTGCCCAAGAAGCAAGAGGTAACAAACCACGAGCCCCACAGTAAAATATAAAATAATAGAATGGGTTAATTTAAGATAAAAGAGTTAGTTAATAAGAAGCCTGACCTAATAGGCCAAACAGTGTTGTAATTAATATAGTTTCTTTGTGATTGTTTGGGTCTGGGCAGCTGGGAAATGAAAGCACAGTCTATGCTCACTAATGGCACCCAGTGTTTGGCAACATACATTCACATAAAGCCTAAGAAAGCTTAAGAAAGGTTTCTAGACCCACAAAAGTGGGAGTCAATTGGAGCTTCTTGGTAACCACATTTTTTTCAGATAGGCTCTGTTCACTGGCTCAAGCAGAGGTGTGGCTTCTTTAAGATATGGCTTCCTGGTTCATACTGGTGGCATAAACAGTTCTGGCTCTTTTGGGAGGTCCTGCTACAGAGAATTAAGTGGGATTTGTGAGCAGAGTGCTACAAATTGCTTAGTGGTGACATAGACCTGCTGCATCCCTGGAGCTGGTACAATGAGCATGGCTCACAGAGCTAGAGGTAAACAATTCTGCCATGTGGGATATGGCACCATTCTCCTCACATTTAAAAAAGAACTCTTGGTCAAAAAAGCATTACAGATACACAGTAAAGACAAATTCAGACAAAAAGGACCTATAAATGGGTCACAGTATTGGATAAATGTACATCTTAGGAGAGAGAGAAGAAGGAGTATAGACAGCCATAGATTAAAGGAATAAAGTTAATAAAATAAATACTAAAAAGTATTAGAATAAACAAATAAGCCATGTAAAGAGGGAATATACACAGAGAGTCTGGATTATGTATATTATTGTGTTTTCCTTGAATTTTTTGACTATTAATGAGTTAACATTTGAGTCTTAGAATTGGTAAGCTAAACCAACATATATATTTTAAAGGTATCTTGACTTCAAAACTTTAGTCTAAAGATATGTTACTTTGCAAAAGAGGTTCTGCTTTCGTTTCCACAGAAGATGAGAACCTGTGGATTCTTTCCAGGCTAATGTGATAGAACTCCCCCACCCTAAAAAAAAGTTTTCAGTGAATCCTAAAAATACTTTGCCCAACAAACAGCAGGAAGCAGTTTGGAGAAAACTACATCCAAATTCCCAAAATGATTGTTTATAAATGTTTATTTTCATTTTAAAGGGATTGGTTATAAGTAGTTAATGTTCACAGTTCAATTTCTAAAAAAATTAAGGGGGAAATGATATAGAGATGAATACTTTGCATTGGTATAGATATTGATCTATTATTATAAATTTAAAGTCAGTTTTGTTATACTGTATATATGTATTTCTGCTCTTGTTTAAAGTATTGTGTTTGTGCAGTTCATTTAAAATGTAATATATAGTTATGAAACATAGATTAATAGTTATCTATAATAATCAAACTTTAATTATGTTAGATTTTCTAGATATACAGAGATATATTTCAGTTAACTAGATAATCTCAATACTTCAAAAACCTACAGAATATGACATTTAAAAGATTTTATAAACTTAGACTTTTCTTGACAGTGAGGCATGTCTGCTTCTGGCAGCACCAATTACTTCAGAGAGGTTGATGGGCATTGAAGGAACTTGTTATGGAATTTGCCTTCAGTGTGACAAGGCTAGTCATTTGGGCAGGAAATTGCCATTGCTTGACTGCTTGATGGTGTACTGTATGAACTGGTCATGCAGGACCCACAGAAAAATGGCTGATGAACTTTCTAAAAGATGGAATGGTCTTTCAGGTTCCTGCTTCACAGAAGAAACTGCCAGGTGCTGCAGGAGCTACTTTTGCTCCTTCAGCCAATAGCCTTTGAGATACCAGCCCACTGGGGTGTGGTATCTTTTGCTTTAAAAAAAAAAGCAGCAGTAGCCTTCCACTCACTCTCTTGCTTCAGATTCCACTTCTGGCTATCAGACACTATTCCTGATCATGCAGGAGGCTGTTGTCTATTATTGTGATCTGTACGTTTTTTCCCTTTAAATAAATAACCCTTATGTTAATCATAATTCCAAACTGGTGTGGGATTGTTTTGTGACTTACTTCATTAACCAGACATTCTGCAGGACACAGAAGAAAGCAACTGACAAACTGTCATTATAGGCAAAACAGTCTTTCAAATTTCCTGCTTCATAAAAAAGGCTACCAGATACTATGGGCAAGAAGGACTTTGGATGACTATCCAGGCAGTGAGATGCCTCTGTCAATTCTAGAGTTTTGGAAGTTGCTTACAATGAATTTCCTGTTTACTTAGCTAATATATCCTTCTGGGGTATCTGATGGAGCTGAAGTCAGATAGTTATAGTTTTCCTTAGTTATGATAAAAGATAAATTAGATATAAAACTTTAGACATATAAAGAAATATTGTAACTGTATCTTGTTTGATATCTGTTTTGTTATATGTAATTTTACTATGCTAAATTTAAAACTTTCTTTTCTATTTAGACAGAAAAGGGGAGATGATGTGGAATTCTCTTCTGTATGTTATGAAATTTTTTTTATTACCATTGCTTAATAAAGAAGTTGCTTTAGCCTATGGCAGGGCAGAAGAGTGATAGGTGGGAAAACTAAACTGAATGCAGGGAGAAAGAAGGCAGAGTCAGGCAGACACCATGTAGCTGCCCAAGAAGCAAGAGGTAACAAACCACAACCCTCACAGTAAAATAAAAAAATAATAAAATGGGTTAATTTAAGATGTAAGAGTAAGTTAATAAGTAGCTTGATCTAATAGGCCAAACAGTGTTGTAATTAATATAGTTTCTGTGTGATTAATTGGGTCTGGGCAGCCGGGAAATAAAAGTGCAGTCTCTGCTTATACTATTTAAACTAGAAGCCATCAGTTGTATCAGTTGGTGTTCTTGAAAGTCCCCCTTTAAATAGTTTAAAAAATACCAAAATAGTGTTAACATGAGTTATTCTAAACATTAATCTATGCTAGCAGAACATGTCAGGAACCACTGATCTCTTGGAAAGAGCTGGAGTGTGGTTCCTGATTTTTCAGATGGCTTTTATCTGGAAAATTACTAAAGGTATGGCTGTACATGGTGTGGCTCACTATGACATTTTAGAAGGAGCTCTGAAAATCATCATCTCTAATATCCATCATCTTGGTAAAAATAATCTTATCTCCTCTTCCAGTAGCCAAGTCTAGAGGATCTTTCATACTGGAATTACTTCTAATGACTAGTACAAAAATTGGCATAGCCTATGTATGAAGCACTTAGCAAGTGCTGGGTCACTGGGTTCAGCTTATAGCAAGGACAGCTCATTTCATCACAACAATGCCACAATGCTATCTCCATCCCTCAAGTTAGTTGTAAGTAGTGAGATCAAATTTTGTATGGACATTCTTAATCATTTTGCTGCAGCGATGACACAAAGCTCCCGCAGGAAAGAATTAAACATTCTCAGCAGGTGGCTCTTGTAAGGAACCAGATTCACCTTACCTGGGTAAAGCCATTAAATGAACCTCCAGAAGCCTAAAGGAAATGGAAAACGGGTGTGATTTTTTTTAACCAACATTTCCATAGGATGAATGAATATCTACTAGACAAGTTGGAGACTAACGACTACAACACACAAATTTAAAAATAATACAACAGCTTGCTTTGCTTGAAAGCACTTAGGAACTGTAAAAAGCCATGCTGTATTATTATAAATAGGCTGACAAAAAAAGTGGAAGATCCGTTTTACAATTGTTGCTTGCATATGGGTCAATGTTTGCCAACACTGACTTTCTCAATAATGAGAAAATGACTCTAGGCCAGAACCATGGGTGTTAGTATCTCTTTTAAGTCATTCGTATCCATCAATTTAATGAACAACAACTAAGATTCTACAGCTTTCATGAGCTTGGGTAGAAACAGTTCATGTTTTATTAGTGGAGTCAGATTAGCACCAGTAAATAAATCTGCGTTGCTTATGGATTAGCACATTTTAGTGTTCAAACAATAAGAAAGAAAGAAAGAAAGAAAGAAAGAAAGAAAGAAAGAAAGAAAGAAAGAAAGGAGGGAGGGAGGGATTAAAAAAAAGGAATAAAGGAAATGAAAGTAGAAAAAATAACTCAGAAAGTGGAATAGCAAGAAAGACTCCATTAATTCACAGCACAATCATTATGTAGTATTTTTGTTGTTTGTTTTTGCTGGATGTTTTTTGTCAACCTGTTTGTGTTTGGTTTACATAGGTTTCAAGAGGTACATGTGTCAAGGAGATCAATGGTGGAGAATGAAGTTGGTGAGAGACATAAGGAAAACAGAACCTAAGGAAGTCTGGTTACTCTACACTACATTTTAGAGTAAGTACCTCATCTTTATCAGCCTCTATTTCTTGGTACAACAATCCATATCTCTGGTTAGCAATTTCATCTTCAGATAAATCTGAGTTGTTGATGTCATTGTCTTGGGGACTACCAGGGCTCTCCATGCTAGTGTTCCAGGAGGTTCCCTGAACCATTGGTCTAGCAGTCTCCTGGCTTTGATCCAAGTCACTAGCCCTGGCATATTTCCTGCATACATCTGCTGGTAAGTCCACCTCCATTCCTTTCTGACTTTCTGCTAAATGTCCCCAGCAAGTATGTAGACCTTCTAGATCTCTGATGGACCAGTGGCTATTAGATTCCTGCCAATTGGCAAGCCTACTTGCTTGGCCATCTGGAATACCAGAGACTCCTACTAGATTCACAATATTTGCTCCTGAATTCAAGTCTGGCTGCCAGATTTGATCTGCATCTGTTCCCCGAGAATCTGTCTTTGTAGTTCTTGGCAATTGAATCGCATGAGGAGGGTTTCCAGGCCCTGTACTTGCAAAGCCCCCTGCTGATGAATCTTTCCCCTTATATGAGCTCTGCCCTTTTCCACTTGCAAGAGTTCCCAGAGAAGAGTAAGGGTCAGTTCCAGACTCATCTACCATTGCATATTTAGATGATAAAGCAACATCCTGATTCTTAAGCCCCTCAGCTCCTTGAGCACTGACTACAACGCCACACTGAACTTCTACACCTGCACTTCCCTGTGCTGGATAATGCTTTGTGGCATGGGTGTGCGGGCCTGATGAATGTTTCTCTATCTCTTTTCTAGTTAAATCCCATTCTTCAATGCTCAAATCTTTAATAATAGACACAGGGTTTGTCTGGAGAGGCAGATTACAGATCTCTGTATGATGGGCAGGTGTAGATTCAGAGCCTTCTACATTTTTGTGATGACTGTTTTTTACTTGAATCTCATTGGACAATCCCTGGATTCTGTCACTAAATTTATCTGCCACATATATTCTTTCCTTGTCTCTTTCTAATACATCAGCCTCCTCAAAATAATTTTCATAGATTTTTAGTCTTTCCTCACTTTCCACCCTTAGGTCTTTTCTACTTCCCACTTCATGCCTTTTGAAGGTCTCCTGACCTTGTTCTGCTGGTGTTTCGAGATGATGTAGTGTTCTAGTTTTTAGACCATCACATATTTTCTCCTCATATCCCTCAGTATCTTCTAGTGCCTTGGTATCAATAGCTCCAGTGTCTACCTTTTGATTTGTGTCCACATATTTCCACATAGGATCTTCTACCTTCTGTTTCTGCTTTATTTCTTCATCTGATACGTTAGCTTCTTCGTCACCTTTTTTGAGCAGGTCAATTGTTCCCACAACCGGCTTCTCTGAGTCACATGCTGCATATGGCTGGTCCATCTCCATGTACGCAGTAATAGAAACTCCAGCCCCAGGCACAGGCTCTGAGGACAGCTGTTCATTTCTAGTTGGAGGGGCTGGCCCTAGGGCATCCTCACCCTGTTCAGCTACATTAGAAGGGTCAGTAGAAGCAAGCATTTCGGTGGATAATCTCGTGGCCTGCTTTACTCCAGAGGGACAGACTATGTCTTCTTGAGACCCACTTGGGGTCATCTCCTGGCTGACACTGTCTGTTCTAGCATGAGGGCCCCAAGTCAATGAACCTATAGTTTCAGGTCTTTGAAGCTCTTCAGCCAAACCACTGTCAGGAGTTTCGTCTATGATGAGGTTACACATAGAAAGACTTTTGGAAGAGTCAGTCTTTAAAGTATGTAGAAAAGCAAAGGGGGGAGAAAAAGATGAAACAGACCATGAAATATTTGATGAAAAACCTACAGCTCTTCAGTAGTGTAGTACCAGTTAAATAAAACAAAAAATAAAATTAAAAAATACTTGGCAGAGAAACCCTGTCTCAAAAACAAATATAAACAAACAAATAAATAAAAATAAAAAACACTAGAGTTAATTGACTTAAGGTCAATCTAGAACTAGCAATGCCATGGAGAGAAGTCAGTCTACCAAAAAAAATGCCATATGTATAAATGTTAGGTATCTTTAAAATCTAGAATCTCATAAAAATCAACTTACCGGTTGTACCAAATCAGTGGTTGTCTGAAAGAGGGGGGAGAAAAAAGTAAAAAAGGAGAAACATTTCACTGGTCGATGCCTCATTCTGACCAGGCACAACATTCTTATGAATGCTGTAGCTCTTACTGTATGGGAATTAAATTTTACCACTTGTTACAAAAATGATTTTTGTCCTAAAATTTCTTCAAGACAATTGTGGAAGAGGCCCAAATGAAACACAAAGAGCCTGTGCTGTTCTTTAGCATCAGGGAGGATGTTTTGTGGCTAGTTCACAATTTCAACCATAGGAGACCATGAAATGAAAATGATTATCCAAATGAACATGCAAGTCTGAGACCACCAGAATGCACAGATATCAAGAAATTATTCCATATCATAGGCTCTATAGGAACAAAATGTCAAACTCATTCTTCACTAGGGTCTATCTTTGAGGCTTGTGTTGAATGGAGAATAAATTCTTATTAACCACATGACTACCTTGAGGATTCTCTTGACAGTCTTCCTTCAACCTAGAAGCCATCTTCAACCCATATAAAAAATACCTTTTAGAGTAGACAGAACTATGAATGAAAGCAGTATGTCAGAAAGACACGATTTCATCCGTTTTTATTATGACTACTATTCCTAGCAGGTCTGTCCTCTGAAGCAGTGAAAAGCTTCTTATAGAGGTATTTCTGCTCTCTCTGCATTCCTTTTAGAGAGGGAATAAAATGTGTCATAATTCTAATTAAAATTATGAAATTTTGGGATTACCAAGATTAGTATTATTCCCATAATTAACAATAAAAGTAACACACAGTTGAAGTTAGAACTCTAGTGCCCTGACTATCACCCCATCCCCCCTTTAGAAAGTATACAAGTAACACTAAATCCATGTTAAAGGTATTGACTTGGTCGAGCATGCCTTCGACCAACACTGTTAGCTGTGATCTTGATCCCTTTCAAGGATCCTACAAAACAGAATATAAACTCTAGAGAGGAGGATGAGCATCCTTTTTATTTTTAGGAAGCAAGAAGAAATTCCACTTCTGAAGACTGTGTCCACAAATAATAACTACATCTATTGAATGTGTCTGCTGAATTTACTACACTCAAGTATAATTCTGAAGAACACACAACCAGAGCTTTTTAAAGACTAAGACCATGCCCTAAGGAATGTCAGGCTTCACATGGGGTCACCAGTCTCCTAGATTTGCAATGCCAATGAACACCACAAAGTTCTGGTCATTTCTGCTCCTCCCCTCCCCTCTCTTTCTCCCTAGTCTAAATTCTAAAAATATTCAACCTTGCACATCAGGTTAGCTTTATAAAACAACACCATAATTATGGCTACCTTTTGTTGATCCATATCACATACTGGGCTAAATACTATACACATGTCTTAAGCCTCTCACAGCACTCTGAGGTAGGGATCATTACCTTTATTTTATAGAAAAGGTGATACTTATAGAATTTTAGAAATTGATCACACTTACATGATTATAAGAATTAGGGTCTGAACTCAAATCCACAGCTGTCTAGCTCAAATTTTCCAAATGTTTCAACCAAATTTAATTGAATATAATGATGAAAAATTGTTATCACCTCTGATTTTCTCATCCACACTGTGTTATGATTCTATCTAAGAGTACACCACATATCTAAGAGCCTTCCATTACGACAGCACTTTTGGTCATCATCTCCCACAGGAAGACACAAAGAGCACAATGCCATTGTCTTGATCCCTACCAGTTCAGCAATGTAGACCACTGACACACATTTCTCTACTAGGCTTTTTTGGATTTGGGAAATGCTCACAACTTTCAGGTATTTTTCTATGGTAATACATTATCATTAAATGTATGGGCTTTCTTCTTCTCATAAATAAAAGAAGTATATTGAGGTTTCCAAATTTTTTGATCAAAATATGTGAAATTAGTTTTCAATGCCTTACCGTCCATAAGTCCCAGGGCAACGTCTAAAAGGAAACAAAGAAAAACATTATGAGTAAAAGTCCACAGTTAGTAATGAAATAAAGAGGCCAGGGAGAGTCGCAATGTCACACACATGTGGCATTTAGAGCAGCACTCTTTCCTAGGCCCGTTTTTGATAATAGAAACACTCCAATTCCATTACCTATTTGGGCTATTGAGAACTTGAAATGTACTAGTCTAAATGAAGCAAACTTTAAATTTTATATAACTTCACTTAGTTTGAGTTTAGCCACATGTAGATACCATGAGAACAGCAGGGATCTAAGCCGTCTGCCTTTGCTCTTTAGACTAGCTTGTTTGGTACTGACTGTGATTTACAGTAAGTATGGTACTTCACTAGACACACATCATTAAAACAAAAATGCTTTCCAATACTAGGGGTTATCATATCATTGAGGAAATGAAGGTTTCGAGACTTTAATCCTTAACCGATGTGCTTGCCTCTTCCTTCTATCTCAAGAATATATCTTATGACCAGTTTGATGGCAAACAGATCCTTAAATATGCTCCAATATAACTGGGGTACAGAACATACAGATTAATTGGCAGTCACGCTTATTGTAGTAGGTGCCCATTAAAACATATTAATGCATGCCTGATGTGTACTCACTACTGATGGTTTCATTATAAAGCACCCAATGCAAGGATCCCTCTGACAGAGAATCTTATTACAAAGGCTACAGGAAGTAGTTGGAACTACAGAGTGAGGAAGTGATGAGCAAGAGTAAGCACAAGAGCCAAGGTACTCCACATCCATGGTCAGGAACCAGGGCAGGGTTCTTTACGACGAACACAAGGGCAGCTTCAAGTTCGAACTATCTAGGCTACAAACACATTTCGGTGGAGGAGGGTCTGATGGTTACCCAAATAAACCTTGCCTTGCAAAGTATGAGAAACGAAGTAGTGCAAAAAGGACACCAAAAGAGCTTCGTTTAGGGAAGGCACGAGGCATATTATTAGAGCCTACACTCCCTTGAGAGAAGCGAGACATTGAGAACTACCCTGTGAGACCCAATTCTGAGGCAAACATCTGGGGTGGCAGGAGAAGGCTAATGGCATGGAGAAACAGAAAATATTTGGTACTAATAAAGTCTTATTTCTATACCTTATGAGTAGGAAATAATTTTTAACCAAAACGAAAAATAAATAACCCTCAGTTGGAAGGCACAGTGAGCGCCAGTTAACTAGGCATAATGAAGGTTTCTCATCCCTAAACTTCCCACACTCACTTTATACCTGAGACATGGGGGAGTGGGCTGCTGTAGCAGAACCTGCAGGAGTCACATCAGGCTTGAAAGGGTCAAAGTCCAGATCCAGCAAAGTCTCCTCCTTCTTCACCTCAAGGACTTCATTCTGTTAAGACAGATGGATAGGAGCTAATGGAATGAGCTAGGCAGGATGTCTCACTGATACACCTCTAGTCATGTCAGGGCTTCATCCAATGCAGTGATAAAGTCTAACCACACATAACCCACTCCCCAGATCACATTCCAGGTCAGATTTCCCATCAAGGGGAATGCCACACAGGTAAAAGAAATATCTTTTTTGGTTATCTCAAACAATGGATATCAGAAAATGCACAGATAAAAAAAACACAGATGAATATAAAAATAATAAGATGTACTGAGCATTGAGCCCATTAGCACAACCCACTGCTGTGGTATACCTCTATGATTCTAAAACATAGATAGGAAGGAACCAATGAATCCTACTGAATTCACCTTTCCCATCCTCCCAGTGGTTCTCATTTGTGTGCTAAATATGAAATGTGCCCTAGATGTTCAGTGTATGAACCGTTGGTCTCCACCTGACGGCACATTTTTGCGAATATGGAAACTTTATGTGGAAGTGTTAGAAGGAGGTTCTAGGTTTTATAGCCTGCCCCCTTCCTATCCTCTCTTTCCTTCATAATTGTGGATTCAATGTGACCATCCATCTTGTGTTCCTGCTGCTATCCCCTCCATATCATGACACATTGTCCCTCAAACAGTGAG
Source organism: Alexandromys fortis (assembly GCF_014885135.2). Lineage (NCBI taxonomy): Eukaryota > Metazoa > Chordata > Mammalia > Rodentia > Cricetidae > Alexandromys > Alexandromys fortis. The sequence continues at coordinate 19,048,396 of NW_026067924.1, forward strand.
TTGAAATGTAACCTTGACTTCAGTTGCTTCTCATCAGGAATTAATACTCCATTTCCTGATTTAGTTATCATATGATCTATCCTATCATTGTACGTGTTCGTGTGTGTGTGTGTGTGGTAAGAATTGTAAGACTATATTAAGCATTAGTATCTATTCACCTGTGGCAATGGTACACAGGAAAACAGCATGGACTTGAAGTTAGGTAAACCTGGGCTCAAGCTACACAGTAAAGGGCAAAATGAGACAAGGTCTCCATATACTATACCACAGTGGCAGGAATTGGGGGCAGTTTCACACAGTCAAGTAACATGTTTTTGATATTTGGTATGTTTCATTTTTGAACATTTTGTTGTATAGAAATGGAAAGGTCACATCAGTGGAGGAACATGCAACAGGAAGTTGAAGTGGCTGCAGAAAGGTTTGGAAGATGGGAATTGTTTTCATTACTGATCAAAGAAACAAACTTCCGAATACAAAAATGCACGAATAGCTGGGAGGGTGAAACAGTAATACTTTAACATCCTACATTTGTTGTGTAGGAAAGCTGCTTGTGTGTTACTGTGTGGGCCCCCTTTTAAATGAATATTGCATTCTTATCATCTAGGTTAAAACTACATTTACTAAGTTATTTTTAGTACTTAGGGATAGATTTTCATCATTCCTGTACATTATTTTAAAATGTAAGAATTTTCAGTTTAATCAAACTCAAAACATTTTTTTTTACTTCAGTTATGTGTCCCTTTTTTTATGTTTCTAGTGATGTCTATTCATTGTATGGAGTGAAGGCTTTCATAAACATCTTTTGAATTAAGTGTAGTTTGATCATTTTCACCCCATATGCCTTACTCTTTCTCCCACCCACCTCCTAGTCTCCAAATAGTACATTATCAGTGTTTTAATAAATAAAGCTTGCCTGCATGTCAATGAAAAACAGCTACACTCGTCAGCCATACAGGCCCTGCAGTGGTTGCACACACCTTTAATCCCAGCAGCCACACTAGTTATCCATAGACTGGGCGGTGGTGGTGCACGCCTTTAATCCCAGCACTAGAGAGGAGACAGCTCTCAAGCTCATCGTCATACTAAGGATTTGCAGAGGCAGGATCACCATTTCAGTTTGAGGTAAGAGGTCAGAGTCAGTGGCTGATTTCTTCGTTTTTCTGATCTTCAGGTTGAACCCCAATATCTGTCTCTGGGTTTTTATTATTTGTGCTACATGTCTCTTTCTTTTCCTAGACAATTTTGCTTCTTCTTTTATGTCATATAATATATATTTACATAATATGTTATATATGCCCCTATTGCTTCTTTTCATATTATATAAATATTTATGCACAAAACTCTCTCATAAATATCATATATACGCTCCAATATTAGTTTTTAGCTTTCCATTTTTCCAACATGATTATTCCTCATATACTTTTAAAATTTCATAGACATTGTTCTTTCAAAAACATTTTATTTGTCAGTAATTTAAATATTAAAAGTGATTCCCATGTTCTTCGGAAAGATGGAACATGTAGCTGGAAGGGAGAGATGGTAGGAGGGGTCTGGAAGGGGTGGAAGAGGGACAGTTGGAGACGGCTGTCATCAGAATAGATTATATAAATATGTGAAGAGCAATAAATAATATATATTTATATCTAATAATGTCCAATACAGAATTTTGCCAAGTATTTGCCTACAAAAGTATCATGTTTCCTACATAGCAAACAGATTACTAGAAGAAAGAGGTAACACAAAAACAAGCTCTGTGCTTCCACTAAACACAATTTCTTTATCAAATCTTGAAACCAAGATAATGGGAGAGCTGGACAGCATGTGGAAAGCAGCTCTGAATTGTTATGATGGGTCAGTAAAGCAGGGAAATGCCTGCCACTGTCTATTAAACCCAGAACTCTGCGGGAATGTGCTCCCTTTCTGGGGCGTCCGCCAGCCGGTCAGGAAGACACTCACCTCTCCAGTGGATCTTCTGGAGGAATTAGAGAAGGGGTGAATTATTACCAAAATATATAATATTAAATCCTCAAATAATTAATAAAATCTAAAGCATAATAAGGATTCATGTACAGGATTGCTTTTTACTGTTTAAGTTCTTGGGAGGGAAGATGAGGAAAAGACAAGCTGTCCTACAGCAGTTTATTGTTGAGGACAAAAAATTAGAAAATCAGAAAAGCATTTTGGTCCAATATTCCATAGTGTCCTCTGAGTAGGAAGAAAGCACTTCCCATGAGAAATTCTGAGCTATACTTAAGGTTTGGGCCATTAGAGGGCTCTGCAGGCTCGGTGGATTTCTGTTCTCAGTCCCAAGGACACAGTTGGGAAAGTGTTGCTGCTGAGCCGATTTTTTTTTCTTCTATCAGACAGGATAGATTTTGCTTCTTACATCGCAGCATCTGGCCAGGATGAACACAAGTGTTTTTCTTTCCCATTAAGAGCATGATAAAAATAGCCATCTGCAGCCATAAACGATCTTCTAAATGCAGGATGACTCATTTAGGAAAAAAAAAAAGACAACACTGAGAAGAATTATTCTACATTAATATAGGGGGAAATAATCTCAGATAATTTTCAGCTTTCTAGTTTTCAGTACTTCATTTTTCATCAAGAATTGATATCTTTCCTCTATTGTTCATTTGTCTGTGCACTGCCCAAAACATTATTACCCAGATTATACAATGTATTAGCTTATAAAGACCTTTCAATGCATCTAATATTACAAGCACATAACATGTATGTGTTCAAAAATCCTACAAGAAACATTAAAACAGTCAGATGGCTTTAAGTGGGGCAGTTATCATGTCTTGGCTTGGCTGAACAGTTCCGTGAACAGAATCTGTTATTTGAACGTAATAGTCAGCTCAGCAACACCAGCTTGGACCATCGGCTCAGCATCACTGATTTAGACCATGCAGACTTCCGACTGATCAAAACAGCATCTCTCAGAGTGAGGTCTCAAGACTAGTGGCTGCTGGTGTGATAAAATGACACAGTACTGCTTTCAGCCACAGAAGGACAAGCAACCGAGGAAACTGTTAAAACACTGCAGAAAAGGCGGTTTCCATTTGAAAATAAAGCCAGATTTTTTTCACTTAATAACCCATGATTACAAACCAAAATATAAATCCCATTTCCCATCTCTGCACATCTTAATGTGGAACCAGGGGTCATTTGGTGGATGGAAACATTGGATATCACACTCTATGATCCAGCAACTGGAGCTAGGGTGCTTCTCAGATCAAACAAAACAAAAGCAAAAACCAGAATCCCTTTTCTCTCTTTTACTTAAATTAAAAGAAAACAGGTTAAATGATGTCCCTCACCCCCAACAAACTTCTGTATGTCTCTGGTGGGTAGTAATTTCAAAATCATCTAAGGCTTCCATCCCCTAACTAACCCTGTTTCCCATCTCCTTCACTCAACAATACTAGCAAGAGTTGATGCTTCCAGAAGTACTTAAGGACTCTCCTGGCATCTGCAATTTTCAAAAGTACCTTGATTCCTCCTCTCCCCACCATGAGGGTCCTTGTAAGGGAGCCAGAAAAAACTTCAAATAAAAACACTTAAAAGAAAAGAACACTTCTGAGCCTCGTCTTTACTTCCGACCTACTCTGTGTGTCACCTTCTTGCCATTTAAGTAGCCTCATCTCCTAGACAGGATGTCCTTGGCTAAGTACACAGGCTTCTAGAGGACTAAAGTCCCTACTTGTGATGAAATTGAGAGGATGCTATGGGTGGTAAACTCAACTGAGCAAGGACAAGCCACCCTAAAATATGCTCAGTGCAATTGTTAATGTAAAAAAAAAAAAAAAAAGAATGTGTCTCTAGCGAGTTGCAAATGGGTGGGCTGATGTAACCTGGAAATTAACGTGTAACTAAGAGTCAGAGGTTGGTACTTCCAGCTGATAGGATAGTAAGGTTCAATGCTTCTATAAAGGCAATACTGTACGACATAAAATGCCCAGTGAACTGAAGTTGCAATGTCAAGACTTCCTAACAACATAGCCTAATTTTTCTTTTTTGGTTTTTCGAAACAGGGTTTCTCTGTGGCTTTGGAGCCTGTCCTGGAACTAGCTCTGTAGACCAGGCTGGTCTCGAACTCACAGAGATCCGCCTGCCTCTGCCTCCCGAGTGCTGGGATTAAAGGCGTGAGCCACCATCGCCCGGCTATAGCCTAATTTTTCAAATGTGAAATTGATAAATCCTCAAGGGAGGGAAGTCAGATTGAAAGAAAACCTGCCAGAGTGAAAGCGTGGTTATGTTGCAATGGTAAGATGACAGCAACTCTTCTTCATTTTATACTTTTCAATATATACTGTAATAAGTAATATTCTACTAAATAAATGTTAGAATATTCAAATTCTATACATTGTGTATATAATAATCCTTTGTTTACACAAAGTAATAAAGCAAGCCCAAGCAACCAGATTTTACTAGCAGCACAAATAGCTGCTACTTTCACTGAAGCGGACTTAAAAATCCCTCCCACCACGGTCCTTTCATAGATGCCCCAGCTTCCCTGGGCACTCACCTGCGAAGGTGTCGTCACATTGATTTCTGGAACAAAGTTGTCCTCAAAGAAGTTGATGATGTTCTCTTGCTTCAGTTCTTTCGTTGGGGTCACTTTAGGCAGAGGTGGGACAGGAGGCCCTTTCCTTGTCTAGGAGGTATCAAACATAAACATGGTAGCCAAAGGCGTTGTTTGTAACATCTTTGAGAAAGGGTCACATGAGCACAGCAAAGTGAGAAGACTGACTTCTGAATGAACTGAGGGGTACATAGGTGTAAGCCTACTTGATTCATGTGGGTGGCTTCTGAACACTGACAAGCAATGGTCTCATCAGGAGAAGTTAGGTCATGAGAGAAGAGTCCATACACCTCAGTTTGAGCACTGCCCAGGGCTGCAGGAACTATGATCCCACATGGAGGCCATACATTCTCAGCTCAACTACAAATGATTTCTCTCGTCAGCAGAAAACAGGAATTTTAAAACAAAAATTAAGCCAGTTGGTTTTTTTGTTTGTTTTGTTTTCTCCAGTGAATCAATGAGACAAACCAGAAGCAGCTTCCACTTCACTCCAGGATTTTGAAATGAGAACTTTAGACTCTATTATACATACCTTCTTACAGCTTTCTAGCTCCAACGATGTTTATGAAAGCTTATACCGGACCTTGAATGTTAAATGTCCCTACAGAAATATTATTTTTGCTCAATGTAGGGAAATCAAAAGTATTTTTTTCTTTAATAAATTCAAAAAAAAAAAGTATTTTTTTTTCTCTCTCTCCAGTTCCCTTTGCCTGGTCCTCACAGTTTCTTTTAACTTGTGCCAGGCTTTTGCTGAGGGATCACAACTCACATGTAACACAACATGGGTGATGGAATACTAAACCTTACTGCAGTCCTGGGCAGGCCTTGACCCCAGGGCCATTTTTGTTTTTAAGCCTGGTAATTGAACTCAGAGCATGGGGCAAGCCAGGCGAGTTCTCCATCACTGAACAGATCCCCAGTCTCTGAAAGGTGGGATTCTAAGAGAATGTAGAGATGAATACATTCTGGTCCAAGAAGCTGGGGGTGGGCAAGAAAGTCCAAAGGACTCAAACACTGAGTATAGAAGAAAAGGTAAAAATCAAATAGAAAACCAGACTCATTTTATAGTGGTAGTAATAATGTTTACTGTTTCACACTTTAGTCTTCCCACAGAAGCATTTTCTAATGCCTGGTCACCACACGATGATCCCAGAGAAAAATCACTTCCCCATGAGTTCTACCATGACACCAGTACACACATCCTACCTGTGAAGGTGACCTGGGTCGCACTGGGGCAGGAGAGGCAGGCGCTAGTGTGTGGTTGGGACTGGCTGTTGGGCTGGGCAGAGGCGAAGGCTCCTCTGGGGGTGATGGTGTCTTTGCAATGCGAAGAGGACCTGAATCACTTGATGAACACAGGGAATTGAACAAGAGGCCTTCTGAGAAGCAGGACTTCTGCAACCCAAGATGCTTTATCCCAGAGAAACCCTGAAGCTTAGTATCAGTTATCATATTCCCCACTTCCAGACTAATTCTAGTTATTAGCAATAGTAACTACATAGTAATGGATACTGATAACTGGCTCCACTTGTTGTTCCCTATGAACCAGAACCCAGCCAGGCATGATCTCTTTTCTTCAGAGAAGCCTTGCAATATTGATCCCACTTTAGATATGAAAAAGGAAGAGTGTTAAAAAAAGAGAGACTTAGAGTTTTACTATATTTGCATTTAGAACGTAATACAAATGTCTTGTTTGCTCCACATGCCAAACAAGCTTCAAAGATTTCCTGCCATAGGCAGTAGTAGTAAAACCAGCTTCGCCTTTGATACACAGGAGAATCATATCATGCTGCAATCCATAGACAATTACGCGGCAAACTGTCACTTTCATTTTCCAAGGCATCTGAGGAGAGTGTTAATAAATCTTGCCTGGGAGTGCTTTCTGATTCCATTTGAGGAGGCACCAATTCCTTGTTTCTCTGCTTTATGAAACAATGACTAACTCGGACACCTTGCAATGTGCCAGCAGACCACATGACAGGTGAGATTCCACAACTTGCCGAGAAGCCACCATGTTCTAGGCACCTTGCCAGGTGCTTGGGAACAGCTTTACACGATGACTCAGATGGCAAGCGGGACACATCCTACTCTCTAAGAACGTCTAAAGACAGCAGCTAGAGGGAACAGAGTCTGTGACCTACATAAGAGTACAAACAAAGCAGCCTGGTCTACACATTCAAGAGCTAAGGGAGCCGGGTTCTTCAGAGAGGAGACACTATATCAGTGGTTCTCAACCTTCCTAAGGCTGCCACCCGTAAATACTCATGTTATGGTGACCCCACGCAAATTTTGTTTCATTGCTACTTTATAAACTTTCATTTTGCTGCTGTCGTGAATCATAATGTAAACAGCTCATATGCAAGATATCTGTTATGTGACCGCCCCAAAGAATCGCAACTCACAGGTTGAGAACCGCTGCTCTACATGACTGGAACAGCCCCAGTCTAGGCTCTAGTCTAGAAATTGCCTACAGAACTCACTCACCACCTTGCTCTGCAGAGGAATACAAAAATAAATAAATAAAAAGAATGAGTAAGAATAAGAAGAAAGAAGGACAAACAGAGGAAGAGACACTTAAGTGGCCATGACCCTACTTCTTGTTTTAGACGATTTTGAAATTGGTATTTTCAAAAGCATCTCTGGTTTTTATTTCCATGTGAGGAAGCTATTCAGTTTCTTAACATACTTTACTTTTACAAGATCCAAAAAATCATTTTGATATTCTTACTCCTCTCTTGTTTCTAGTTTAATAGTAAAAAAAAAAAAAAAAAACAACGTTAGAGCTATAATTCTGTCCCTTTTCTGGCTTCTTTTAGGCCATGTCCTTCCTATGGAGAGAGAAGACACACTTGCTCCTCTGGCAGCCATAGCAGGGGCTACATTTATAACCACTCCAAGAAGTAAGTGATCAAAACAAGCAGCCATCGCACACTGACAAATGGAGAGGTTGGGACTGCATGTGGCTATGAACGATTCTATAAATATATTCCTATGAGTGTTTACAATGACTGGCATAAAAAATACAAGTGAAAAATGTAAAGCTCAATAAAATCAATTAAAAAAACCACAAGTGTAGAATCTTAGAACTGAACATCACCTTAGAAACCATTTCATTCCACAGCATCCCACTTTTTCTATAGATATTTTTTAAATACGCTCTTTAACTACAGAGGTTGCTGGACTTCAACAAGAAAAACAAAACAAATTAACCACAGAGGCACATGACTAGAACCTAAAGGGCTTCTGACTGCTAGTTCAAGGTTTGCTAAGCATGGGTGGGTAAAAGAGACTTCAAAATCATAAGAGAAAGTGGGCATACAGTCAACCCAAGGAAAACAGCTAAGATGTGCCACTTCGCCTGTGGTTGGCACATTAACAGCATCCTACAGTCGAGTCATAACAGAGCCGTGTTGTGCAGTAAATGCCAAAGCAGAGGCAGAAGGTAGAGAGGTCCCTTCCACTTCTTTCCTTCCTTCAGCAGATAATAATCAGCAAAAAACTTTGGAGTTTTGATTTTTTTTTCTACTCAGATAAAGTAAGAGGTAGAAATGATTCCTAGCCCACACTATTGCTCTCGGGCCCCATGTAAATCAGAGGCAGTTACTTAGGTCTACTGTGACCAGTAGCATATTGAGGCAACTGAAGGCCAAAAGGAAATGTAAAATCCCTAAATCTATGGTTAGGATGACTCCCCAGGTAGGAAGGCTCCTTTTGGACCTTTACAAGGTCAATAAACAGAAAGACGTGGTCTCCAGACTCCAGATAACTCAGCACACAGCACATCACTGGCACACGGAACAGAGCGAGCTCTGAGGAGCAGTGGCCTACCTGGGAGCTCCTTGGATACTGAAGGCCTTGTCAGCATGCTGATCGCCCAGTTTTGTCATCACTTCATAGAGCTTGTGGCAAAGCTAAGGGGACAGAGGCCCATTAGCCACAGCACATCCTAATGCCCACCCATGCCATTCTCCCTTAGAAAGAAACTGTTTAATGAGAAGCTATCATTGTTCTAAGAAGTAGATTGGTCTCAGGGCACTTGAAATCCCATAGACCAAATTTAAAGTCTACAGCCAAGCTGAAATAAACCAAATGCTGAGTCAATCAATTATGTATTCACTCTAATATCAAGCAGAAGAGAAAAACAGATTGTTCATCTTAACTCTATTAGAAAGTAGTCCTCAGGCTGCCCTGAGGAAGGACAAAAACAAGAGTTAGCAACATGGCTGATGCTTTTCTGAATATCCTGAGATCAATTTTTCATTAGTTTAGAACATCACTTGACATTCTGACTTTAACCGACAGAAGAGAAAAACAAGACAGTGAGGCTTTGACAAGACCCTCGGAGGGTGTAGGGAGCTGTATGTTGACAACTAACAGAAAGCAGAGCGCATGTGCAGAGAGTAGTAACAAACTGCAGCTCCAGGAGCCTTCTAAGAGGGTGCATTAGCTAGGGATCCTAGGCCACGCCCTCTGCTCCCTTTGCATTGCCCTTGGTAAGGGGAATAGCCACCATCACTCACCACTGCAATTTCCTTGTGAAACTTGGCCTCAAGGCTGGAGACATTTTTGAAAGTATTGACATAAAAGCCAACTCGTCTACCATGGGGAAACACAAAACAGAGATCAGTTAGCAAAAAATGGATTTTAATGGCAATTAAACATATTAGGACTGTTTTCTGTACATAATTTTGAACAACATTGGATTTAATAACATCTTAGAGCAAGCCTAACTTTTCTTAGCTGTCGAGCATTCAAGCTTCCCGTTGGCAACATCTCAGACACATTTGTAAAGGCAAAGTTATGGGAATGGTGCTGGGACATGAGGCAAATCCCATCTGTCTTCATCTGTGGTTCCTAAGGCAAATGGAGACTTAGCTTGTCACCCCAGTATAAATTCCAAATAAAAAGTATCTGGACTCTATTTTACTTCATTCTTTTTTTTAACTTATCTGAGTGACAACTTTAATTTAATTCATTTTATTGTTTCAATGACATTCTCAAAAATAACTAGTGTCCGGATTTTTAAATTAGGTCTGAACTCTCAACTAAAAAAAAAAAAAAAAAAAAAAAAAAAAAAAAAAAAAAAAAAAAAAAAAAAAAAAAAAAAGACCCGGACAAAAGGACACTCAGTGATCTTCTCTTGCTTAAGCTGAGCTTTCAGTGCATAGGATTCCAGGGAGAAGAAATAGAGAAACCATGAGAATTGATCAAGGAACTTTTATTTGTTTCTTTACTTGCTTTTCATGTCAATCCCCTGGGACTGCTATCATCATTTACTAGATAAAGGAAATGGGGATTAACTGTCCAGTGTCTACTGGACAATTCATGGGAAAAATGGGAAGAGAAAATCAGTATTAAAACCCCCAAAGAGGAAAAGGTAATAGAAAATCATAGAATACTTTACAAGAAAATTTTAAAACAATGACCTTTGTTATTTCAATATCAGCAAATTCTGCTTAAAGTAGGTGCTTTTGAATCTTAGCTAAAACAAAAACTTGGAGCCAAATTTAAAAATTTAAAGCTCTGAAATGAAGCAGTAATTAAGTGATAAGTCTGCCCCATCAATAAGGCACTATTTTCCTGTGCTTTATCTTGTACCTTAAATCCCTGCCACACTACCTTCATTTCCTATACCCACAGTCACCACGTGACCCTGATTTCACATATTTTTATCGTAACTGACTTTAAATCCCATATTTCACATATACAGACATGCCGATGGATCTCTAAATCATACACACACACACACACACACACACACACACACACACACGGATATATATCCATATCTGTATTCTGTCTATTATGGTTCAACCATGCATGGTTCAAAACCATCAGAAAACAGATGGCATCTGCACTGAATAGAGACTATTTTCTCCATCTTATTTTCTGAACCATTCACAACCGCTCTTTGCACCATGTTGTCATGGTATTAAGTCTTCTAAGCAATCTAGAGCTGATTGCAAGTGCACAGCAGGATGTGAGAGAAGGTCACGCACCAATACCACATCGTTTTTTTATGTAACAGGCTTCAGCAGCCATGGAGTTTTGCTTCCCCCGGGGGTTGTGGGAACCAATTCTCCACAGATACAGGAGACAAATATATATTTGCACACATACATGTACTTATGCATATGAACTATAGTAATGAAAACCCTGGCATAGTGTGTTTGGGAAACAGGACTCAGATCAGAGACCAAGAGCTGGGAAGCAGATGGTTCTCAATGGTGGGCAGTAAGTCACATTTATTTACAGATCAGAGGAAGTATGTAGCCATGCTTTGAGATAGGAGAGAGGACATATTTTGAGCTTGAATTCGAAGAGACAAGGTCAGACATAGCTATATGGGAAAGGAGAGACAGTGTGGACTCTGATAATGCCATACAGAGGAAACCACTTGCTGTGGTGTTTTCAGAGAGATGTTTCTGGAGGAGCAAACTAGAATGTATAATCTCTTTCTTAGACTCTGATCAATCTTTTCTTTGTCTAATTACTTAACAAAACCTACCTACCTCTGGGTACCTACCATCATGGTGGGCTCAAGAGGTACCAAGCAGCTTAACTACTAAGCATTTATACCAATTATACTTAAATTATAAAAACAAAATATAAAACCACATGGGAATGGCAAGATGCCACAGTAGTTTAAATGTGAATAAACATGAAATAATGAATGGATATGGGCACAAACAGCTAAAGATCAGCTGCAAACATCTGCTCGAGAGGACACACATAGGCTGACCAAGAAGATAGGTAGATGTTTGTCTTCTGCTTTGATAAAACACCATGACCAGGACAACGATCAGTTCATTTGGGCTTACAATTCCAGAGCAGTGAGAATCCATAGAGTGGGGGAGCATGAGAGCAGTAGCAGGGATCTGAGGCCACATCTTTAACAGCTATCATGAAGCAGACGCACTGACCGTAAGGTGAGGACTTAACCTCTCACAGACCATCCCCGGTGACACACTTCCTCTAGTGAGGCCTCACCACTTAGACCACCACAAACAGCGCCACCAGCAGGGGCCAAGTGCTCAAATGCTGAACACTACAGGGGATAATTTTCATTCAAACCATGATGGTGAATATTGTATAGAGTTTCTTTTATGATAAAATTACAGAGAAGAGCAATGAATGAAATTTTATGCCTGGCTCAATATTTCCTTATAATCTGTTTCACATATGCAAATTCTAGTGAGAAGTTTGGATAAGGAAGCTTTGATGTCCTTGTCAAACAGTTTCTATCGGCTGAGGCATTTTCCTTCTTAACTTTGAATATTGTTTAATGTAATGTCCATAAGTTTGCTACTGAAAACTTGCATATTTCAAAAGACAACATTTTTGTTCAAGTATTTTCTCCCTTGTTGTTATCACCTATGCATATTTTCGACATATTTCTTAGTGTACTTTTACTATCCATTGATAAAGGCTGTTACATTTACTGTATTAAATCACTAATAAAACTATCAAAAAAGAAAAACTAATGTGTACTTGTGATACTTGGTCTGAAATTTTCAACTTGACAGGCTTTAGAAGCAGATGGGAGACAAGCCTCTGGATATTACTGTGGGTATTATCTTGATTCTGTTAAATGAGGTGAGAAGATCTGCCCATTGTGAGTGGCGCCATCCCGTAAGCAGGGAATTGTGAACTGTGTAAGAGCGGCCAGAATTAGCTGACTACTGACATGTATTCAGTTATTGTCGTCTTCTCTAGGCTGTGGATATAATGTAACCTCCTCCCTCCAGCACTGCTACAATGGACCATAACTTGGGTCTGGAGACAAATAAACCCTTTACCCTTAGGTTGCTGCTGTCCCAGTATTTTATTACAGTAACAGGAACTAAGACACTACGTTTTCATGTTGAATTTTTATTTTACTGAGAGAAACAATTGGTACAGTACCAGAAAGAAATACTGTACTTTAAATAATTAAGCAAGCATGTATACTTTTATAATATTGTGTTTGATTTTAGAATTTAGAAATTAAGTAGCATGTGCTAATTTAGAAAATATGGTCATAGTGGTGGTGATACAACTTAACATATATAAACTTTCTCTAGTATACGAAAACAGAGACTGTTTTCTTTTTTTTTTCCCCAGAGACTGTTTTCAACAGGGGCCATGGACTTGTTCACAACTGCAGTCTTGGCCCCTGACACGGCACCTAGGGCCCAGAATGCACGTAGTAAATATTTTGTGAGTGAGTGAGCAATGAATGAATGAACAAATAAATGAACGAATGAACAGACAAATGAAAAAGCCATTGGATGGGTGCATTCTGACGGCCTTGACTTATGAAATGCTAGCGAGAACAGCAGTGAAGTACACATTTACAGGATGTCATGCTCTGAGTGCCTATATTTTCTTGGAAGGCTCATTTCACAAGTTCTTCATTAAATAATGGATCGTGAGTCTTTACCAGTTCTCCCAAAAGGTCTGGTTTATGGCATCACCATGATGTTTCTGATTAGTTGTCAAAATATTTTGTTTTAAATCACCATCACCATGTTGGCATCACAGAAATATTTTGTTCTCATAAATGAAGGAAATATTTGGAAACAGAGCAGATGGCATACGCAAACCTATACACTGTTCCCTCCAGGATGAACCATGAGAATTCTGCACATCAGGTGGAGGAGGACACGGCTTCCCCTGTGTTTCTACCACCTTCCCTGACATGGAGATGGGTGCAGAAAGGGGAGTCTTTTTGCAACTTTTCCCCAGATGCTGAACCCAATCACACTCCTGCTGCTAAACACTTAGCGTCTTCACAACTGAGCTGCAATCCCAACCCATCCACTCTGCATAGGCCAAGTCTCATGGGTTCACTCTCTTTCACTCAGTCATAACACTAACCCAACAGAACTCTACACCCAGGCTACTATCTACCATAAAAGCAGGTAAACGTAGCATGGCCCAGGTATCTTATTTATGCCTGTTCTTCCACATTTATGCCAGATCCAGAATCTTGCCAGCATTCTCAGTGCTCTATCTGTGAACTGGGGCAACCCAGGGTCTCACATCCAATCTATCCCAGGCAAAAATCCTTTATTGCATTTGCAAGTATCTGTGACTCTATTTTTAAAACTTGTGTATGATTACTACCTCTTTCTGGCTTTTTGTAAACCTTTTTATTCAAAATTTTTTCAAACAACATATTTTGATTATGTTTTCTCCCTCATGTTATTTCTCATTCTCCCTAAAACAAATAAAAGCAAAACACACAAATTTAAAAGCTCCACAAAACCATAAAACCAGAAAACAAAATGAAACAAGCAAAAACCCAATAAGACAAAAAAATGTCCAAACAAGACAAATAAAAGTCTACAAAAATACCATCGGGTTTGTTTTGTTTCCCAACTGCTTCTGGGCCCAAGGCCAACCTTTAAGTGTAATGTGTACCCAATAAGACTCCATTTGAGAAAACTAGCTTTTTATGTTTTGTCAGCAGGTATCAGTTGCAGATAGCTTCTTGGTTAGGGGTGGGAGCCTGTGATCACTTCCCCTTCTCAGTGCTGGGACTTGGGTCTGACTTGAGCCTGTGTAGGCCCTGTGCACGCTGCCACAGTCTGTGTGAGTTCATATGAGCATCAATCCTATTGTGTCTAGAAGATGCTGCTTCCTAGGAACCATCCATCCCCTCTGACTTTTATAGTCTGTATGCCACTTCTACATAGATCCATGAGCCTTAAGGGGAGGAAGACCTTGATGAAGACATCTTATTTATGACTGGGGGCATCAGAGTCTCTCACCCTGAGAATGAGGCCACTATTTATTTCAGGCAGCAGAGTCCATGGGGGTCCAGTCCTTTTTAAGCCAGAATCATGTAAAATAGCCCCCAGCCCTGTCTGACTAGTCTATGAACACCCTCATACAGTTCCAATCCACTATTCATCCCACACATTCTCAGGACAATATTCCTCTACTGCCACTGGCACTGCCATCTTCTCATAGTGACAAAAGTTGATTTTCAAAGATTAACTTGTTCTATCAAGTCTCTATATTTGCTGCATGATTCCTCATGCCCATCCTAAAATCAAGACTTTCAAACCAGATATCCACTGTGCTGTTTCCTCACGTCTGACGGAGTTATCAGTCCTTGCCATGGAGCCTCTGATCCCTCCAGTCACTGAACCTTCTTTGGAAGTTTAGCAAAGGTGAAATGTCATTATTTCCCCTGAACTTGATCTTCCTATTGTAACTGGCACTCACGGAACATGTTCATCACTGGCCTGTTCTCCGTTCACATCTTCTTGAGGTCCTACTTCCCTTCAGGGCCCGGATAGAGCTCTGATTATTTCCTCTCAGGGTTTCCTTCAGGGCTTCCTGACACTGCACATGGATTCACACAGCCACTCATGCATCTGGGCATCTACATCACCCATACTTAGTGTTTCCTACCCTCCTTTCTGAGACCCACTCGCTGTTACCTTAATAGACTTCCTAATGATTCTTCAAACACAGCACACATAAGATGGGACTCAGTACATCCCTAAACCTTCATTGTCAGCATGTACTAAATCTTTGAGGGAAGCTTCCCTCATCTCTGAAGTTACACTGGCCAATCAGCAATGTCAGTCACCATTGTGCTAGTTTGTCTGACATTTTACTTTTTGTTTCTATTTACCCTTCACAGTAGGCTGTAAGAAAAAAAAAACTTTCAGTATAAGATCTATAACACCTTAAAGAAGAGAGATACACAGTGGTGGTTAATAACTCTGATAAATAAGTGAATCTCACCTTAGTCTTAGTTCTACTCTCTCCCCATAATTCCCTCCTTAGCATTTGCTTTGCAATCAACCTCATGATACTTTACGTTAAACTTCAAAAAACTGGAGCTGGAGAGATGTCTTAGCAGTTAAGAGCACTGACTGCTCTTCCGGAGGACCTGAGTTTAGTTCCTAGCACTTGCATGGTAGCTCACAACCATCCTTAACTTCCCAGTTCTAGGGGACCTGACACCTTTGTCTGACTTTCATGGCTACCAGACACATATGGTACTTAGAAATACATGTGTATCCATACACATAAAAAGCCCTTAAAATTAAAAGCAGTTCCAAGAATCTAAAATCTATGCCTTTAAGTGTGCCCTCTTCAGCTTGGAATATTTGTTCACCAAATACTGACTTCAAAAACTTCAGATAAAGCATCCCCTACAGCATCCTCCTTCCTTATAGCAATGCTTTATAGCCATGTCCTTTGACCCACAAGTTTGTGAAAATATAAATATAGGTAGGAGGTAGAATAGTTGTGTAGTGTGAGTGAGACTCTAAGTTCAACATCCAACAATTCCCCCTTTAAAAGATTTGTCACTCATATTAGTTTAATAAAACACTGATTGGTCAGTAGCTAGGAAGGAAGTATAGGTGGAATAACCAGACTAAGAGAATTCTGGGAAAAGGAAAGGCAGAGACGGTCACCAGCCAGATGCAGAGGGAGCAAGATGAGAATGCCTTGAGTGGGAAAAGGTATCAAGCAATGTGGCTAAACATAGACAAGAATTGTGGGTTAATTTAATTTATAAGAGCTAGCTAATAATAAGGCTGAGCTAACAAGCCAAATAGTTTGTAATTAATATAAGCCTCTGTGCATGTATTTGGGACTGAACAGTTTCAGGGCCAGGTGTGACAGAAACTTCCATTTAAAATAAATAATACAATCTTTTGCAATCTATATCTTCCTCTATGTAGTAGATTATTTCTTTCAATGTATATGTGTGCGTACATTTGTGCGTGTGCATATGGTGACTGGAAAGTAGACCGCTCACCTCATATTTTGAAACAATACTAAGGTCTCTCACTGAAACTGTAGCTCACCAATTGACCAATTGATGGTTGATAAACTCCAGCAAGCCATATCTCTGGCCCTCAGGCGGGTACAAATGCATGCCACTACACCCAGCTCTATTTGGCAATAGGAATCTAACATCAGGTTCTCATTCTTGCATGGGGACCACTTCATAGACTGAGCCATCTTCCTGGACCTTACTTCTCTTCTTTATACATCCAAACTTTTGAAACAATTTCCTTTGCAGTGAAGCAATGGAAATTAAAAGAACAAAAGAAACAAAGAGCAAACTAAAGCCAAGCATCAAGCTTAATACCATCCACCTTTTAGATTCAAAGATGCAAACAGAGTGAAAGAAAAGGAATAGAAAAGGGAGATGAGAAAGGTACCATGTAAGGAGTGAGCAACAGAGACTTGGAGTAGGTATCAGACAGACATTTATTAAGAAAGGTAAAAGATGATACTATATAGCTCCATGCGGTTGTGTACACCTATAATCCCAGCATTTGGAGGTAAAGCCAAGAGTGATGTAGGATTCCTTACTGTATCTTGTGAATATTTTTTTATCACCGTTAAGAAGCTACTTTGGCCTATGGCAGGGCAGAATATAGAAAGGCAGGAAATCCAAGCAGAGATAGGCGAGGAAAGAAGGTGGAGTCAGGGAGAAGTCATTTAGCTGTGAAAGGAGAAAGATGCCAGTACCTTACTGGTAAGTCACAGCCTCGAGGCGATACACAGATTAATAGACATGGGTTAATTAAAGATGTAAGAGCTAGTTAGGAATATGCCTGAACCATTGGTCAAAAATGTTGTAATTAATATAGTTTCTGTGCGATTATTTGGGTGAGGGCCAAATAATACAAGAGGATCAGGAAATTTAAGGTAACCTTTGCTATAAATCAAGTTAAAAGCCAGCCTGGGCTACATGAGACCTGGTCTCAAAGCAAGCAAACAAAAACATAAGACATTTTATAAGGATAATATCTTCAGTAATATGCACATCTGAAAAAGGAGTAAAGTAAAAGCTGACAGAACAGAAGAGAAAAACTGGGCCTGACAATAGTTAATGTCAATAACTCAGCTTCAGTAATAAATAGAATAATCAGGCAGAAAACAGAGAATTGAGGACCCAATGAACACCACAGCACAATGGGACACAGTGAATAATTTCTGAATGTCAAACATGAGTTTGATGCAGGAATTCAAGCATTTATCACTAAGTACATGGTCACTGCTATATGGCCTATCCTGTGCATTTCCTCATAGGAGACACTGAAGATTAAAGTTGCTGACTTCATTATCAGGCTTGAGCAATGTCAATAGCAAGAGAACTACGTGCTTGTGAAAAATCAGGACCGTGTGCAATTTCAGTCAAAGAGTGCTGCAGATAAAAGCAGAGGGAAATTAAGCTCGGAAATGTGGTTACTTTCTTCAGGGCCACCAGCAATTTAGAAGGTAGGGGAAGAGATTAACAGTAATACAGAATGGCGGGCAGAGTTCTGTTTGAAGGGCCGGTGGCACGGAACTGTTGATGAGAACTAAGAAGCAACTTCCTGGTCCTACCACTGAGAGATGAAAAGGGATTAAGACACATAAATCTCACTTGATACCATGAGAATTGTGGAATGCCTGTGAATAAGAACAGCATTTGGTACAGGATTAGAGCCCAGGTTAATAGTCCAAAGAACAAGGTCAGAGACTAGATGAGGTCTAAGGATAAGGGAAATCCAACCAAGAGTTGGAGTGATCTTACTGTGAGTCTAAGATTAGGTAAAATTTTCCTAGTTAGAATTTGAGTATCCACTGAGAAATCTATCAGAGTCTAAATATTCGCCCAGCACATATGGCTATTTAATTAAAATGAGATACAACAAAATAAATATAAAATTTTATTCCTCAGTCTCCCCAATCACATCCTGAGTATTCATTAGGTATATGTGACTAGTGATTTCCATATTGGAAATCATAGGTGCAGAACTTCTCCCAGCCAGCACAGAGGCATTATAGACAAGGAAGGTGACAACAGGGGAAGTCGTTTCTCTTGGACTGCTAAAGGTGGGATGTGCAAATTGGAGCAGAATCATATTTACCTTGACCATAACGATGGTAATTCTTCTTGTAAGTCAACGTTGAACTCTTCAAACACTTTCTGAGCTTTCTGGAACTCCTCTTCTGCCTAGAAAAGACACACAGCATGTTGGCACACAGAGGGGTCATTCTTATGCAGAAAAGATCACTTTGTATTAAACAAGAATTGCCTTGTGGTACTCTCAGAAGGCTTTGAGAAGAAATATTTGTTGAAAATCATTCCATCTCACTATTAAATATGAAATGGTAAGATTCACAGGAAAGCCAGTGACTTTCTTCCAGGCTTGTTCTGATTTGGTTTTTTTGTTTGTTTGTTTGTTTTTTGGTTTTTCAAGACAGGGTTTCTCTGTGGTTTTGGAGCCTGTCCTGGAACTAGCTCTTGTAGACCAGGCTGGTCTCAAACTCACAGAGATCCGCCTGCCTCTGCCTCCCGAGTGCTGGGATTAAAGGCATGCGCCACCACTGTCCGGCTTGTTCTGAATTGTTAACTCTACAAAATGCTATACTGCTTCTACCAATCTCTGCTGTGGATACTACTCATGAATGCTCTTTCAGAAAAGTCAAAGCCCCATGGAAAGTCTAAATCATTACCAGATGTATTTTCAAGATAGATTTATAATTCGCTGTAGAACACACTACAGAGAAAAATATCCCTTCACCATATAAGAAAGCAATGACCCACAGGCTGGAATTCCACGGTACAACCTCGACAGATTTACCTTTTGTACTGCCTTGACTTGGATACAGGGGAAAGAAAGGCAACATAGATGAAGTGCTCGACAGAGCCTGGCCTGTGTGAGGCTTTGCATGAAGGGCAGCTGCTATCGCATGTGCTTGGGAAGTGATGGGTATTCATGCAGGATCTGCTCAGGGTGGGTGTATAGAAGAAGGAAAGGAGAGAAGGAAGAACTTGGAAGTTGAAGGTGGACATGTAATATGTATCCAAACTGAAGATCTTGCTTGTCATACTAAGGGATTGAAATTTTTTTTTCCTAATAAGGACCACTAAGAGAGGTAGGTAGTCAGGAACCTGATCTAGAGATGCCATGTTGGAACATGATTTGGCAATGGTGTGAGGTAGAGAAGACAAACCAAGACTGGAATCCAAGGGAAGAGTGGAGAGCTGATATCATTTAGTCGGCATCTGCAATGTCGACAAGATCGTGATGGCTTGAATGAGATGATCCTCACAGCCTCCAGCATTTGAATAATTGGTCCTCAATCAGTAATGAGGTTCAAGAGGCTTGGGAGGTATAACCTTGATGGAGGAAATATGCCACTGGTGGCGGGGGGGGGGGCTGGTTTTGGAACTTGCAGAGTTTGACTTTGATCTCTCTGCTTCCTGCTTGTGATGTAAAGTGTGACCTCCCTGATTTCTGCTCCAATGGCTATGCCTGCCTGCTGTCATACTTCCCCACTGTGGTGGTGATGGATGCGTACCTGTCCAATACCCAAAGCCCCAAATAAGCCTTTCTCCTACAAGTTGCCTAGGCATGGTGTTTTATCACAGCATTAAAAAAGTAACTATTACAACGATAAGAGCTGCAGAAATGAATCTTTTCCAAGAAACTGATGTTATGCAAATGTAGCTTCTGCCTTATTTTCAGTTGGGAGTTTTGTCTAAGAATGCCAAGGTTGGCCTCCCTCCTGAATCTATGTTTTGGCAATGTTCATGGACCATAAAGAAGTGCAGAAACTCTCCTGGGTTTCTTTGAGCTTGAAGCACTGCAAAGGGCTCAAATTTATTCAGATCAAAATGTGTCAGTCATGGATCTCACTTATAATAACATGAGAAAAACCTTATTTTAATTAAAGTGGCTTAGAAAACTGTGATTTAGTTTGAATTCTATCCTGATTGCAGTCTCCCGTTAAAAAGGGGAAATGTCCAATTTTTAAAAACAAGGCTGCTACAAGCCTCAAGATTTGGAGAGTGCAGTCACTCACTGGATGCACCCCTACCTTGGAGATCCGACTCTCATCCTTCCTTTTGGAACTCTGCAGAGCCTCCAAGTGATGGCGAGCGCTGTCATAGTCCACGAGCTTCCTGCTACGCTTTGCAATGCGATTCTGCAAACACAGACAACACATGACCTGAAGGGGAGGTGGTCACAGAGTCTCTGACTGCCAAAAGTCAAAGGTCAAATGCTTTCTGGGTCAAAAGCAGCTGAAGACTTTACAAGAGTCATTGCATTTACATATGTTTCTGCCTGTGTGAGTATAGTTAAAGAACAATCTACAGGAGTCTGGGCTCTCCTTCTACCACGTGACTTCCTGGGATTGAACTCAGGTGGGTCGTCAGGCATGGTGGCAAGCACCCCCACCTGCTGAGCCATCTCACTGGCATGGAAGGTGAGGATTTTAACAGAAGATAGAGGTGAGCAGCAATATGAATAGGAAAAAAGACAGCCAGAAATCAGAACGAAGCTTCCAGACCTTTGTGCTGTAAACAATGTCCCTTCTGCAAATAATGAGGCTGATCATGAACAGTTAAAGTTACACGTTGCCATCAAAGAGCAGGAAATCCCAGAGTGTTTGGAGTATCAGACAAACCTGGACTCTCTATTAGCGTCTATGCTCACTCTTAATATGTTTGCAGTCTGAAGACAGGAAAAAGCCACATAAGGTTTTGTTTTATGATTATAATAGCATACTAACTGCAGATCCCTAAGACAGCTTTACTCTCTAAGAAATCTTTTTTCAGTTTGTCATTGTCCTTGAAGTTTTAGAAACTAGAGCTAATATATCGCTTTGGAAATGCTGGTGCCCAGTACACAGGGAAACTATTCTTGTGCTAGCTCATTCCTAGGGCCAACCCCATTAAGGAATTTTCACAATCCTGGTCCAGAAATCCTGAACCACTAGCTATATCTAGTGCTGTACCTAGACAACACATCCCATGACCACAAACATTGTTCAACCAGGACCATCTTCATTTGTCATCTATATGACTCCTCCTTGCTTAGGAATCATATAGTTATAAATTATATGCATAGTTACCCACATTAAGCTCCCAGAGCTGTATAGTAGCCAAGATGGCCTGTTTCCCTCATATGGAACAAGTTACTTTGTATGAGGATGCCCATAAGGAAACTCACCCTAAGCAGAAAAGAGCTTCTCCACGATGGAGTCCCCCACGGTTCAAGGCCCCTGAACTTCAAGTGATGCTCTGCAGAGTACCTAGTCCATCGCCTTCTCACTGTGTGCTCTATGAACTATTCTCCCTATTCTAGACTAACGAATGAATTTAGTCATTGCTTGCTACTATAATAGCTAGGCCACTATAATAAGTTATTCATATGGAAACATAAAGAGGAAAATTGAAAGAGAGCTAGGCATTCCTGGCACCCATAGCTTAATTTGGGAAGCCACACCCATCCTCAGAGATGTTTAAGAAGAGACTCCTACTTCTGCTACATGGGCTTCAGATTCCTCTCTTTAGAAACCCTCTGTTGATATTCTCCTGCAGAAGGGAAACAAACAATCTCACTTCTTTCATATAGGAAGTCTGCGCACTTAACAGGAACCACAGGATGGCTATCATAAACATGAACTTCTAAGACAGAATGATCTGGAAAAGCATTCCACCCAAAACCCGAGAGTAAAAGCATACATGACCTGGAAAAACAAGCTCCTATCAAGAGCAAAACCAATAGGCACTTTGTCCTCCTGAGATGCAGCAGTAGATCTAGCCTGAGAATTTTCTTCCTAGACCTCTTATTACTTAAATTTGGTGCTAAGTCCCACCTGCTACTTCTCCATCATGAGATCAGATCGTCAAGAAAAGCTACATTCCAGCAATAGGGACAATTAAAAACTGAGCTTCAAGATGGCTTGTCAGGGACACCTGCAGAGAATGTCATTCAGAGACACAGGGGGAAACTGTCACAGTTTACATGGTCACACTGGGCACAGTGGTGCATGACTGCATTAAAGCTGTTAGAAGGGGAAGCAGGAGGCTCACGAGTGTGAGGGAAGTCTGGCCTGCTAGGGATGTCCTGTCTGAAAACCAGTAATAGAATGGAGTCTCTCCAGCCCTTCTAAAAGTTAGTAAATCTGATTATGGCATATTAGTGGTTACTATGAATTAACTTTACATTAATCTTACATTAACTCAATGTCCTCTAACTTTGTCTCCTTTTTTGTTTGTTTCTTCATTTTGTTTTTTTCAAGACATGGTTTCTCTGTGTAGCCTCGGCTGATCAACAACTCTCTTTGTAGACTAGTTTGGCCTCAAAGATCTGCCTGGCTTTGCCTCTGCCTCCCAAAAGCTGAGATTAGAGGTGTATGCCACCTGCACCTGGCCCTAACTTTAACTCTTAATTTGTATTCATTCCACCTATGTCTTTCTTTCCAGACTGAATGTGGGGCAGAATGAGAGAGTGACAGAAAAAGAAGGGGAGACACAGACAGAGAGAGGACGACAGAGACAAAGAGAGAGAGAGGGAGAGAGAGAGAGGGAGAGAGAGAGAGAGAGAGAGAGAGAGAGAGAGAGAGAGAGAGAGAACTGTAACTATGATTCTATGCTGAAGCTCTGGCAGGGAAAGTGATATCCTAAAACAGAATCTGTGCCCCTCCCTTTCAGTAGTCAAACTATTGAGATAATGAACTCCAAAGAATATAATTAATATTAATTACATTCTTCCCAAATGCCATGCATGGGGAGACACACCGATAGCTAGCACCAGCCAAAAGAGGAACTGGCTTTTTGGGAGGCGATTTCACAGTTCCAGCATCTTACCCCACAGTTAAATTAACTTATGTAATACTTTCTGGTTTTTCATATCACAAGTTTTTTTTTTGTTTTTGTTTTTGTTTTTGTTTTTTTTAACCATTGTCTCAGGAAAGACCGAAATTGCCTTCGATTTACAGTGATGGCCAAACTGTACGTGAATCCATTTTATTTTATCAGTTCTGGCTCCATTGTTTGTTTTAAAATCCAGGGAAATGGGGCATCCGGTTTGTGAACCTAAATGCTCAGTAACAGAAGTACAGATCCGAGAAAACTAGAAGGGACAACTGCTGACCTGTGGACACCCAGGCCTGTCCTAGTCAGACTCTTCAAAACCAATGACAATTAAAAACATAAGAGAAGGAAAGTGACTGAACAACACACAATAATATGTATGGATGACAATGAGAATAGAACTCATCATTCTGTAAGCTAAGATAAAAAGTAATTTAAAACTGAAAGTATAGTACGACCATAAGAACTACAGCAAACTAAGCCTTAGATACCATACAAGTCATAAAGCAATGGGCTTGCTGTCAAATATTGAAAAAATTGGTCTTTGAAAAGAGCTGAAATTCAGTTACTCCCATGCTTCAGAATGAGGTGGAAGAGTGCACTGGTAATTTGGTTTTGTTCAAAAGAGAAGTGAGGTGAATCTAGTGAGACATTTCCCTGTGTAACTGACAAGGTTCTCACAAGGGGTAGCTTACTAGGGCAGAGGTGAATATTTTAAGGTCTGTCATTCACTAGGCACATATAGTTGTGTGCTGGAACAAAAAAAATCAATCTTCCTTTCCTGTGTGACACTTTTGGGGGTTTGAATAGATAATAGATGATAGATAGGTAGATAGATAGATAGATAGATAGATAGATAGATAGATAGATGATAGGTAGATAGATAAATCAAAGCTTCATAAGAACAGAGTTAACTCAGATTAACTTTTTCTTATAACACAATTTAATTAAGTATCCAATAGTAAACTTAATTAAATAAGTCAATTTAAGTAATAGTAATAAATGTTAAGCAATAATAAATTTAATTAAAATTTCTTGAACTCCCTCGCTGCCCTAGATTTCTGTGGTCTAGAAAACAATGGTTACACTTTTAAAAATTCTCTAACAGCCCCAATTTGGAATTCGTGTTGGCACACTGAAGTAAATACATGCTTCGTTGCTCAAGCATGGCTGCCAACTTAGAATCTAAACTGCATTTTATAATAACTGCTCACAGCTGCAAGGCTGCCTGGGTTGGTGACATGTGGGTTTTTATTGTAATATTGAGTTTTAGATGTCAGGGGTACACACTGAGAACCATAACACAGGGTGCCCTGCCAGTCAAACATCATCCTCAGGAAGCTACAGTGAATGCTTGAGAATTTGCATGCGGTTTGAAAGGCATGTGGCCTGTGATGTTAATGGGAGTCGGGGAAGTCACTTTTGTTCCATGCTTTGGAAACTTTCCATTGACTTATCTGACTCACAGAGCTCCTTTCCATCAACAACCCCTTCGGTACACGCTCACCAGCCATCGTTTTACGGCCTTAAGGAGACCACTCCTATTTCTAAAGTGCACGCGTGGAGCACATGTAAAATTTAAATCTGTTTACACACACACACACACACACACACGCGCGCGCGCGCGCGCGTGCACAATAATTAAATACAGCCATTGTCCACTCTCCAAATCGTCTCTTTCCTGAGATATCCACAAAACCCCTTAATTATCTGCCATGCTACACAGTTTTCCAATCCTCTCTCTTGGCTGATGATTTTGCCAATGGAGCATGAAGGTTAAGGATAAGGGGGAGAAGAGACTGATCTGGCCTCTTTACTTGACGTGTAAAGCCTTGCGGTTGCCTTCGGAGTAGCACGGCGAAGCCCTTGATTGTGTCATTCCCTCATCCCTAGACGTGCTGCCACTGACGGATCACACTTGGGTGTGTGAGTTCACTGATGTGCCTCAAGGAAGAGGCTGCTTAGGTAAAAGTTCCAGTGAGTGTTGTATCGTGTGGATTTCAAATAAACTGAAACGAGCAACCAGGATGGTCGATTATGATTCTGTTTCAACACTGTGATTCTGTGCATGTTTGCTTTGTGATTGTATACTTTTAGGGAACACGGGCAACAAAATAACTGCCTCTGGGTAATAAAGGCAGTAACATTTTCCTTCTGAAACCCGGGAGCCTTTAGGTTGTCTACTTATCTGGTAAACCCGAACCTCACTTAGTTAAGTCGCACTATGAAAACACAACAGAATCAGACAAGCTGCAAGCTGACTTAAGTTTTCAGGAAGGCGAATACTGTTTTCTTTGTCCTCTTCTAACTTTCAGATCCTGATTTTATCAGGCCATAGAGGTAATATCAGAAGATAGAGGAATAAAACCTGGTTTTTGTTTCTCCCCTGGAGACACTGATTCAAACAACACATCAGTTCTCTCGTGGAAAACAGAAATTAGTTGAAAGGCTACTAGCTGCACAGCAAGTGCAAAGAAAAGCTTTGATTGAAAGACACTCAACAAGTGTGTGGCCACTTGCAAGAGTCCCATTGCTTGACACAGCCCAGGATATGTGGCTGCTATGCTTGACTCCCATCTCTTACCTGAGTAGAGACTCTCAGACCCTTTATGCGACAATGAGCCTTTGCATGGTATTGCTAGACTGGTCCGAGTCAGTTCAATCTTGGATGACACTTGAATCTACTACAGAATTAGTCATCATCGCTGTTTCTCTGAGTTCAGAGCAAACAAAGCTTTTTAAAGGTTCAGACTCCTTCTTCAGAAAGAAAAAGCCTGACAATTGTGTAATGGTCCCACTTTTAGAGAGACGACCTATGGAACTGGCTTTGATCTCAGCACTGATGGGGCCCAACTCTCTCTAGATAATTGGAGATTTTGAAGAGCAGATGGATTTGGTGGTGGATAAGTCCATAAAATATATTCAGTATTGAAATTGTGAAATCTAAAGTGAAGCTTCACAGCTTCCATTTCAAATGCCAGCTTTAAATGCACATAAGTTTATTAAGTTGTATAGACTCTGGGTCTTGCTAGTTTGGGTATCTAGTATTTTTATTTATTTGCATTGGGTTTTGTAATGTTTATTTTAAAAATAATAGGAAGTAGGCTGTACTACAGACAGACAGACAGACAGGTTTCTCAATATCTGACCAGGATGCCTCTGCGGGTCTGGCCAAAAGGAGACCATCCAGATGAGCACATCAGACCAAAGATGGAGTGGAGATAAGAAACCCTCCGGAACCACACTAGTGTGCACAATACCGTTCTCACCACACCTGAGAGCAACACCATTGAACTTCTAATCTTTCCCAGATCTCTGGCCGCTTCTGGAGAACCTATTTAACAATAAGCATTCTGTTTCTATCACTATCTATGTGTCCCTCATCAAATTCCTTGTTCTAAAGCCCAAGAACCTAGTAAATTCTAGTAGCTGCCTTCTAGAGT
Source organism: Alexandromys fortis (assembly GCF_014885135.2). Taxonomy (NCBI): domain Eukaryota; kingdom Metazoa; phylum Chordata; class Mammalia; order Rodentia; family Cricetidae; genus Alexandromys; species Alexandromys fortis. The sequence continues at coordinate 19,075,049 of NW_026067924.1, forward strand.
CCAGTATCTGCTGACAGGTGACTATTTTGTCTAGTGCGCAGACTCCAGCACAGAGACTCAAAGCAAATGAAATCTCTGGGAAGAAATAGCAGGTGGATGTGTTAATATTGGGAATCCATCATTCAGGTTTATTTCCTTGACATGTAGCCACCAAGAGGAATATGCTGCCCAGTACTCCAGAAAGCCGCAACTGTTCCTTCTGTATTGGCCAGTGCTCCTTATTCATACCCTGTGGAAGCAGAAAAGCTAGTCCTTGCCCTGCGTGCTGTTTTAGTGAAGATGCTTCATGTCACCGTGCAGCCAAGGCCAGAGCATTTCCTGCAGGAAATTTCCTGGTATTTGTCACAACTTCTGAGAAATCCAGGTCACAGTGGATTTTACAAAGAAATGCTTCAGATGCCCACAGGTGCTGATTCATAGTCTCCTTACCCTGCTAGAGGGTCAACGTGCCCTGAGTCCATCTTGAACACAGGAGCACAAGGTACCTATCTGTTGCATACAGATGTTTGTTTAAACCCATCATTACCCCCAAAGTCAGTTCCAAATCTACAACATTCAACCATTCACTTCTTTATTTACCCTAACAGAGGAGCTAAGAACTAAACCAACTGTTTTAAACACAATGCAGTTATATCCTAATACAAATACACCTTAAGGGCTTATATTTCGATTTTAATCTGAAAATTTCAAGGACAGAAAAGATGCCCAGATATGCTGTGACCACATGTAAAAATAATAGAAAACAGTGAACATATCAGATTTCTCCTCTCATTTACAGTTAGCTTCCTCCATTCTCTGTGACCATTTATTCTAATGAAAATCACCCCCACGAGGTTTGAATACAATGAAGATTTGATTTCTGATTTTGTATCTATAGGCTTGAAAAGACTCTGGCAAAGAAAGAAACATTGAAGTGTTCACTATAAGAGACGCTTTGATTTCTGTAGCTGGATTTTATTTCAACGACAATAGGAATAGAATGAAACCCATGCTTAACAAATGAAAAGTTACAAATGCCTTTCATTTAAGCTTGAGAACTTTCAATTCTCCTCTGTTGCCCTGGTTTCGGTAACCACATGGGACCATTCAATTATTTCCCTCACACACAGAGAGTGAAATACCTTTATGTCAGGAAATTGGCCCAAGTAGGTGTCCAGCGTCAGCAAGGACCCGTCCACTAGTTTTTGATGGAAGTCTTCCCATAGAACATCACATTTCTAGGGGGAAAATAAGAGACAATGACTCCATAATCTCAGACACATCTCACTAAATTTCTAACATATACAAAACCATGCAACTTGGCAAGCAATACTCCCCAAGATATGAGAAGATATAATAATGACTAATTAGGAAACAAACAGTAAGGCAGTCTGTTGTAGCTAACAACCAAGCTAAGAGGGTGGCTTCCTTAAAGTTCATCTCTGATTCTGAATTACTAAGGAATGTGGATGTCTTAACAGGTTCCCAAGTTCCAGCAGACAGACACTGGAGCTAAAAGATTGAAAAGAACTCCCGCGAGACAGCTAATTTCTCTGCCGCAATTGAAGGAACTGAGCCAAGCCAGACAGAAACAGAAACAAAATGTGGCTGAAATCTCATTTATAGAATGAAAGTCTGTCATATTACCAGTTATGAGGTATCCAGAGGATTGGGGGAAAAGGGTATCTGGTATTGTCAGTCTACCATGCCATGTCTGGGCTGTCACTTCCAAATTTATGTGAGTAGTAAGTCTTTCTTTTAAAAAATCTTATTTATTCTTTGTGTCTTTTACATCATCCACCTCAATCCCATTCATTTCTTTGTCCCTTCACATCTGTGCTCTGCCCTTGCAACCTCCCCAAATAAAATAAAATTTAAAAAAGAAATCTCATCATGGAAGCTGCAGTGTGACATAGTGAGTCACACAGTGAACCCTTTAGTCCATATATCTTTACTTGAAAGTGTTCATTGCAAAGAGTCACTGGATCAAGACTTCCAGTGTCTGCTACATTAACAATGCCAGACCCTCACTGAGACTCCTCTTAGGTATCCTATTGTTGTCCTGTGTCATGGAGATCCTGAAGCTTCTACAGGACTAGACCGGCCCCTTCATATGCTTTTGTAGATCATAGATGGGATGAATGTTGGGGTGGGCCAACTCATAACCCTGGTTCTGGGACTAGGTAGTTGCAGGGTTGGTCAGCCCATCAGCTCTCCCCTGTCCTCACCACCAGGCTGAGTGCTCTAGCATTGCCATGGCTACTTCACCCCTTGTAGCCATGAGCAAGGGACAGAGACAGTTCTCCTGCTTTCTCACCTACAGGGTAAGCTCTCTCACACCTGCACCATCAGGGCTAGCTCAACTGTACTGCCCAGGTGAGGTGCAGGGGCCAATTGCTAGAGCTCAGAAGGAGTAGGAAGATCTCTCCAACTTCATGACATCATGGCAGATGAGGGCCAAGACCAGCGCTCCTACGTTCATGTTTTCAGGGCAGTTCACCTATATCCTTGTCAACAGGGTCAGCTCTGCTGTGCTGCCTAGGCGAGGTGCAGCGCCCAATTTCCTGAGTGTTGCAGCTGGTAAGGGGAAGAGTCAGCTCCCTCACCCACCACAGTCTCAGGGGCAAGAGGGGAAGAGGAGGGCATCTTTCCTGTGCTCTCAGTGAGTGGTAATTCTTAATCTTGTTTCTAAAAAAAAAAACAAAAACAAAAACAAAAACCCAAGCAAATAAACAAAAAACAAGTTTAAAATTGGATATAATGTCCCACACCTAAAATCCCCAAATGAAGAAAATAAAAGTGAGAAGACCAAGGCCAGCCTTAGCTACACAATAAGTTTGAGTCCAGCTTAGGCAACATGAGATCATTTCCAAAACAAATCAAATAATTTTATTTGCATTTTTTCCTTTTTAGCACTTCAAAAACTAATCCTAGTTATTATAATGTCCAATTTAAGAATATTATGCAAATAAAGTAACTTAAACCTACTAATGAAAATGGTTCATCACTCATGGTGAGTAGACTCTGAACATGTAATGATCTGTGGTTCTGTTATCCAAAGGATGATGTTTGCACCTGAAACTCAGGGTCCAAATGTTCGGGAATCCACAGGGACCACTGTAGTACAACAGCCATTTCATTAAAGAGACAGTGTCAATAGTGATATTGCCGTGGAAAAAATGGAATCATGAAATCTTCTAAGGATAATAATACACCTTTCCATTATTCTTTAAATTTTCGTTGTTTGTCATGGGTTTTGAGAATGCATTATTGGTCAGGAATGTACAAAATGAGATAAGCATTTAACAACATGCGACTGAAATATGGTGTTTTTATACTGAAAAAAAGTAAGATGATAAAAACACTCAATTAGTGCATTAGAAAATGGTGTGTGGAACATTTTAGCCAAATCCACATCCTAAAAGATTTTAGAAATGGGTTATCTCCAACAAGAGCGTTTCTCATACATAAATTCATTCTTGTTTCAGTTCTAATGGGATCACAAAGATCAGCATCAGGGTGTCGGCACTGTCAGGCAGCAACCAGAGACTCTCCAAGGCTGTAGACAAGCGCAGCTTATCGGATTAGCCTTCCCCTGGGCTTCAGCAGTGTCATCTAACTCAGACCTTCTCTTCCTAGATGTGCTGCATCGACTCACCTGAAGGAATGGCATGACAAACAGTTGCTCTCCTAGAAGCTCCCCTCGCTGACCACAACATGCTCTGAAAACTGACTAGGGGACCTGAACACAAAGGCTTCAAACGTGCTTCCAGTTAGCACAATAGTTATTCCCATCTTGTACATGGGAATGAGTCCCCAGAAAATAAAGGAACTGCCTGAGGTCACACAGTCATTCTTGCTGTCTGTTCCACTCTACTTTCCACAAAGCAGTGACAGCTATTGTCTTACGTCCTGCAGGTCAGCTGACCCCCAGCTCCAGTCTTCAGCTCAGGTGTGAGGGTATTTCTAAGTCCCAAGATGCCATGGAGTTCAGTTGATTTTAGTGAATGGACTAACTGTGCAACAGAGGATGGGAGGTCTTCTGAGCCTTTGCTTCTGTATTCCAAGAGGGTTGACTAAAAGGGAGGTGAGAATAAAAGGGAGAACTCCTGCACAAAAACAACACCAAAAAAGGCTATGCCAAAAATATCTGCCACAACCTATGTCATCTAGCAGAAAAAAGCTATTGTTATTTTGAAGAAAAGCAATCTTTAACCCAACCCTTCTCAAATGTTCTGGAACTGCTTTTGGAATCGAGTTCCCCTCACACTACAAGTGCGGGATGACTTAGGCAGTAGACCTCAGGCTGCCTTCTGAGTATCTAGTCTTACTTTGCCCTGAAGTGGGAAGGGGGTAAGTAGGCTGATCAATGGAAGTCTTCTGGAAGTCATTCTATGAGTCACGACCTCGCTCTCACCTCACCAACCATCTTCACATCTTCCCTTCCGTACCAATCGGGCTCGTAGACTTCATGAAGTGACTCGGTGAGCTTCATTGAGGCCTCCTGCATGCCTAGCATCGGAGAAAAACAGTTCTTGTTACATGGAATGACTCTCTTCTCCCTTGCTTTGATAACTGACACAGAACCAACTATGAGAGCACACCTACATCCTTCCTTGAGAGGCTCTGAGTCTTTGTCCCTTCTTACAGTACACATTTTCAGTTACTTACACAATGGTAGCAAAACACTGGATCTTAGAAGTCAACACTATCATAGTCTAAGAACTACAACAACAACGTGCTCTAGTCACTTAATAAAAGGAATCTAACAACAAATATCTAGAACACCGAGATAATAAACAACGCTGCAAAATTCTAAGAGCAAAATTAATCCTGAATCACTGTATAAAAAAAAAAGTACATTCAAAGCAAGTAGAAACAGTATAAATAGGACTTCAGTATGTATAAGTTGAAAGTGGTTACTTGATGTAAACAGTCAAACTATTGAAAGTGGCTACGATTCAAGTGGAGCTTAGGTTTTCAAAAGACAAGTAAAAATGTATTTTCTCAATATCTCTCAAAACTATGAATATAGTTTTGAATAAAACCTTTCAGAAAGCTTTGACTTCATGAGGTCTAAGCTTTCTTTACACATCAGGAGGCTGCAAACACTCACTTACTAATAATAGTAACAATAGGAAGTGAGTATGACAGCAGGGTATATAAAGCAGCTCCAGGGCTTTGCAGCCACCACCCCTTTATGTCCTCCTGACATTCCCGGAACCAGCAAAGCACAGAGGATAAAGTGCAAAGGCTGGGTTCACATGAAGGCGACCCATGAATGACACCAGAACATTAGGCAAGCAGTTGCTGGAAGACCCTGCCTGGCCAAGTTGGTGTCTCAGCTATTATCAGTCAGGAGTTAACAAAGGGAAGCAGAGAAAACTTAATGCTGTGAAGCAAGGATTGGAACCATGTGTAAATTGATAAAAGCCACAGGATATCTGGACAGATAGTAATCAGTCCGGGGTTCGCCAAGGAGTACAAAAGGACAAAATTAAAGAGGTCTGAGTTGATAGTCTGTATTGCAGAAGAATGCGTGAAATCCACACAGGTACAACTTGACATATAAGCCTATGTGTTCCCCATCTCCCTGATAATTGAATGTAAATAATGGCCCTCACCATTGAGGTTGGGTGGACCTCAAACACCCACACTCATGCATATACCCCCATAAGGATATGTAGGCAAACACATAATTAAAAGATGAAGAAAGTATTTTTAAAATACAGACAATAGAGGCATCTGCCACACAGTGATGCCATGAAAATTGAAAGTGCGTGCCTGGCAAGTAAAAAGCTTATATATCTTTCTATTTAAAAATAAATTTTATTGATCATTATCATTATGGCTAGTTTTTTATTAATAATATCCTCAGTACTTTATCATTTATCAAGATCATTATAATCAGTTTTACACACTCACCATGAACTACAAGAATACCTTCTTAGAAGTGAAGGACTGTGTCAAAAGGTACGTGTAAAAACTGAAGGAACACTCATTTAAAAGCCTCTGCCAAATTGCTTTCCAAGAAAGCAATCTTAACAGAAAAAAAAAATTGTCTTGTGTCCTTGAATAACCAGAATTGCAAGGATGGCATCTCCTGTGTCATTTTCTTAATCATTCTTTGGTGAGTCCTGAAGATGAAGATTTTTCATGTCATGTCCATCAGAAGTTCTTTTCTCTTTTGTTTTGGTTTTTGATTTGTCTGTCTGTTTTAGTTTTGCAGTGCTGGAGCCTGAACCTAAGGTTTCACCTTAACTAAGCAAGTAAGTATTCCACCACCAAACTATGTCATCTGTCCTTAACCGCGCTTACATTTCTATTTTGAGACAGTTTCACTAAGTTGCTCAGTGTTCATTAGGGTAGGTTTGATCTTCCTTATGCTCTTATGATCTTCCTGCCTCAGCTCCCCCGTTTAATTCTTCTCTAGCTAAATTTCTCTCCAAACATTTTGTTCATTTCTAAAAATAAATCATTCGCCATTTAGTTTACTTACTTAGTTCTTTGTGTCTTAGTTCAACTGCATTGAATAAAATGTCATCATTTCTGGTCATTTTAAACACAGGTTTACATGGGAAAAATCTCTGGTTCTTAGTTTATGTCTTTTGGGGTATCTTGAAAAGACCTCATTTCACCCAAAAATGGGGACTAAATACTTTGTGTTTTAGTCTCATACTGAAACTTTTTGTATGTGCATGTTAAATCTTTATCTGAAGTGGGAAGTAATGAAGTGTGAATTGGGCATTGCATGTTTTTCTCAGTGTTGGAGAGTTTTCCCATAACTCCATGTAAGAAGCTTCATCCTCTCTCCACTCACTGTGAGGTCTGCTCTATGGAGCATCAAGTCTGTTGGTGCTCTTGGCTTGGACCCAGAGAGGGACACCTGGTGATGAGTAGAGAGTAGCCTGGCAGCCCGCATTCACTCCTCTTACCCCTTCTACTAGCCTCCTGGATTGCACAGCAAAGGTCAGAAACCACTCTGTTCCCTAGACTGCACACTGGCACAACTTTATAAACAGTTGGGCTTTGTTTTCCTTTTTCATTTTGCAAGTCACAGACTTGTGTTCCCGGGTACCCAGCCACCACCAGCTTCTCCTGCGACTTTTTGCTCCTCATAGTGAGAGAGCTCTTACTTGAGTCTGTGAGTATTGTAGCTTGGGACCTAGCTCCCTCAGAAGGGATGCCAGCTGCAGATTTGCTTTAGTAAAGTCTTCCGTTCACTCTGTCTAACAAACCTTCCTAGAAACCCCTGGCATGTGGGTGGCATTTATTTTTAGTTTGTGGCTGAAGGGCAGAAGTAGATTTGTCCTTGAATATTCTGAGTATCATTTCAATGGAAACTGGAAGGGGGTGGAATGAAACACCTGTGTTCTAATATGCTACTTGCCAGCAAGCCAAGTGGAGCTCTCAACTCATTAACACTCACTCCTGTTTCTTACAAATTCCAAGAACAACTTGTGCTTGGAAACAGGCGGTAAACAACACACATACACATTACCTTTGATTGCTGCTAAATATCCTCGGAGTTCTCGCTGAAGTCTGGTACCCTCTGCCTGAAAAACACACAAGTGCAGAGATGCTAAACGTCTTGTCTCTATTTTTCATGCAAATATGAAGAAGTGTTAAGATTTGGTTATCATTGCTAGAACCTTGTTACTGGAAAAAAATGTATGTATGTAAGCACAGACTGAACAAGATAATATGCCCATTAGTCTCAGTATTTATACAGGTGTTATTCAGAGAAAAAAAAAGACAAGATTTTGCTAAGTAGAAAGTGGGGTATAGCAGACAGACCCTTCATCCTTCATTCTTAAGAACCACCAGTAGAAAGGCTCCTATATACATCTGCTTTTTTTTAATTTTCACAATTGGAAATAGCAAAACCATTTTTATCACCTCTGTTCAGAATGGTATCTGGCTGTTGTTAAGTCAGCCCAGTATCCTGTGAAAAGGTGAATGCTGAGGCATGTGATTGGGCAACCAAAAATTTCTGAGGATGCACACACTATACACATTTTTGTCAGAATCATGTCACAAACCTGCAAAAATAACCTTTCCACCTTAAGTTTTATGGGAATAATTATGGCAGTCATATTCTCTCAACAAATCAATCAAATGATTAGGCATATGATTATAAATTATCATCCAATACAAACCTAAAATATCTAAGCAATATATATATATATATATATATATATTAGATATAAATGGCATTTAGCACTAAATACCCATTCAAAGTACTTGGAGATATGAAATGTCCATCATCTTTAAATATAGACAGCAATTAACTCAAACACACTCTGAAAAAAAAGATTTTTGCTGAAGACCATGTTTGATTCAAGGTGCACCCTACTGCCTACCAACGGAATACGTAAAGAGTGGCATTGTTATCATCCCGAAAACAAAAAAAAAAAAAAAAGAGTGGCATTGTTTCTTGCTGATCTATGTAACGTGCAGGGAAAGTGTGTATTTGAGTTCATCTCGGGCTAGTTTTTACAACTCTGCATACTGTCAATATCAGAGAAAAAAGTTACCGCATTTCTTGGAGTGAATGAATTTTAATCAGAGTGGTTCCATTCAGAATGGAAGAAGAAATTAGTCAGGTTCTACATAAGGGACCTCCATTTCAGTGTATTGACATGGTACAAATAAACATCCTCGGGGTTCCTTGACTGGATGAGTCTAATAGAACCAGAGTGTGAAGGCAAACTGCAGAAACCTGGGAGGAAAATGGGTGAAATTCTAAAACAAGACAGTGCAGTAGCAAAGCATTCCACAGAGAAGCTATAAGGATAAACATGGGAGATGAGGCGGAGAGTAATGAGCTCCCAAAGAAGCCACAGGACAGAGAAGCAGAAGGAATGCCAAGACAAAACCTTGAGAAAGGGACTTTCCTCCCTAAAATCTAAATCTACATACAGGAGACCATTACAACTTCACTTTTTAAGAATCCATAACCCATAGCCAACCCTGGTCCAAAAGCACATAATGGAAAATTCCGTAAATAATCCCAATTTTGATTTGTGGCCGGATCTCTCCCTCACAAAAATATAAATAAAGGTACCCATGCTGTGTATGCTTCGCGCCATTTTATCACCACCCTTATGTTCCAATAAACTTTATCTTATAATAATTCCAAAGTGTGGGAGCACTCACTGTGGTGAATTAGATATGCTGAAGAAAATGAAGGTTCTAAAGACAAGAAAGGAGAAAAATAGCTTGCTGAGGTTGCATGATCTTAGGAGATATAATAAGTCATTGTTCATCTTCTTCTGAGCCTCATCTATAGACATATAGACTACAAATGTGTATAAATGAGAAAAGATGATATATACAGGTTTGATATAATTCATGGCTTCAGAAAATTTAGTCTGCATTCCTCTCAAGCGAGGAGAAAGTACTGAAAGATTCAAAATATAGACTTGAGAGATTTTATTTCTGATATATCATAATTCTTTTAATAAAAGTAGTAATTTCAGCTTTAATAACATCAGAATTGGCGATGGGACTTCTCTTGGGCCACGGAATGTGAGTAGAAGTGCCGGGCACTGCTAAGCTGGAAGTCATCACACAGCCTTGACACGTCTTTCTTTCGCCTTGGGTCCCACAGTGTTCCAGATGGGGCTGTTTGTTTGACCTGGATCCCAGGGTGACAGAAACTCACAATACAGCTCATTTTTACATTTGCAAAAGTGAGAACCATTTCGGCAGAGAGCCGTGGAGATGGCGTGACCTCGCTGGAATGTAGACCAAACTGCCCAATTAAACGAGTCAGTGAGCACTGAGAATGCTGACCTGCAGCAAAGGCAGAAATACAGCAACAAAAGATCCAATGGAGCTACCGAGTGGAGAAGCATTACTGGAATTTGCAGAAACATTCAGAAAAGAAAACAAACTGGAAATGTTAAGGACAAAGCAAATAGTTAAAAGATAACGGAAGCTTGAACAATCGAAAGAGATGGGACGGGGCTGAGAGAAGCCAGGTTTCACATCAGAGGTTAGGAGGTTAGAGGGAATCAAGTCTGAACTGAGAACTTTGATTTCTTTTGTTTGTTTGTTTAATTTTTTATTTAATTTTAAAGATTTCTGTCTCTTCCCCACCGCCGCCTCCCATTTCCCTCCCCCTCTTCCAATCAAGTTTCCCTCCCTCGTCAGCCCAAAGAGCAATCAAGGTTCCCTGCCCTGTGGGAAGTCCAAGGACCACCCACCTCCATCCAGGTCTAGTAGGGTGAGCATCCAAACTGCCTAGGCTCACACAAAACCAATAAGTGCAGTAGGATCAAAAACCCATTGCCATTGTTCTTGAGATCTCAGTAGTCCTCATTGTCCGCTATGTTCAGCGAGACGGGTTTTAGGGATGTACTCACTCATATTTGGTTTCTAGCCATAAATAAAGGGCATTGAGCCTATAATTCATGATCTTAGAGAAGCTAAATAAGAAGGAGAACCCAAAGAAAAACATATAGGCATCCTCCTGAATATTAACCTTCATCAGGCGATTAAAGGAGACAGAGACAGAGACCCACATTGGAGCACCGGACTGAAATCTCAAGGTCCAAATCAGGAGCAGAAGGAGAGAGAGCATGAGCAAGGAACTCAGGACCGCGAGGGGTGCACCCACACACTGAGACAATGGGGATGTTCTATCGGGAACTCATTAAGGCCAGCTGGCCTGGGTCTGAAAAAAAAAAAAAAAGACCTTTGATTTTCTTGAACTGATTTGAATCCAAAGCAATGTGAAGCTGAAAGTTCTAAAAGGTACAGTTAGGAGAATTTCAGTTCCTCAATATCACGCTTCTCAAACCAGGTGAGTGGAAAATCTGGGCTGCATCAGTGGCTTCTCCAGGACTCATAGAGAAGAACGCCACACACAGTCATTAGGCCAGAACTTCACAGACGTCTCTGGATCTTAGATGCTGTCTCTACTGTTTGTGGTTCTCCAGGGCCACAGAGATGAAGGAAGCCTTACTAACCATGAAAGATGCTTTACTCTCAGCCCCTCATGCAGACAGCATGCAGAACCCCCTGTGAAAATGGTGGCCATGAGTAGTCACCAGGATTGTTCAGAGTATCTGGAAATAGCAAACGAGTAGCAGGAGAGGGCATCCATCTCCCAAACACTCATGGAACAGAGTATGTCAGATGAAGACCACAATTAAGCCACTGCCTTTTCTTTCAAAACAAGAAAGAAATTTAAATTATTCATGCTCCTCTCCGTATACTGGATTAATCTTGCCAACAGGAAACAATAATGTTTTTTTTAATGAAGTGAGATTCTCAGAAGAGATTATTTTTTCATGTAACAGTGAGGAAAAGTTCAGGCTGTGCAAGACTAGCTTAAATAGATGAGCTCAATTTAAGCAGAATCCCAGAGCTAATTTAAATGACTTTCTGCTTTCTCAGTTATTAACAGCTTTAATTTTCCCTATAAGGTCATGTAAATCTTTCGGTAACAACCACATGGAGCTCCATCTAAAATTCTGCCAGATCCCAAAATGCAAAAGGCTTTGTAGAAAGATTCTTCACCTACAGCATCTCATAGGGTAGGTTCTTGTACGTGCTAAAAATTTCTCTACCTCATTACTGTGGGTAAACAGTAGATAACTATAATTGTTAGATTCTTCATCTAGATACATCCACCCTCATTTTGTATTTATCTATAACATATGCCAGGATCTCTGAGGGTGTGTGGTCTAGCAGAATTGTTTAATGTTTCTAAGTCTTGGCTTTTGGCAGCTTTTAAGTGGAAAAGCATAGAGCCATATCCCTCTCCTGTGATTCAGTCCCGTTCTATAATAGTCCAGCTAGTGGCTGTCCTTCACCACTCTCCTTTCCTGCATACTGGTTTTCCTGTAACACAAGGACACCCTTGCAGCGGCGGCATGCTGCTCTTTGGTTTGCTTCCAATGTACTGTGTTTTTCCTGTCTTTGCTTTCTCCATGCATTTCTAATGATCCTTTCACTTTCTCCCATGCTCCCTCTGCATCCTCACAGATCCCAAACCTCAAACACATGCTCTCTTTGATTTAAGTTGAAAAAAACTCTCACCCCACTGCTCAGATTTCATTAAATCTGAAGCTATTCAAAATTCCTGAGAACTGTTACTTTAATACCTCAACCATGAATTTTGAATTTATTCTGTGTATAGAAACTACATTTAAATCCCCACATCTGTGGTACTATATGACTTTACTTTCCTTGACTATTTTTTTATGTAATTCTCTAACAAATGGTATTAAGATTATTTTTTCACCTCTTGATCACAGTCTTTCAGACCTCATATAAACAGTAGAGAAAAGGAATCTATTACAATGAAGGCATCTGAATTTCTTAGCAATGTTCTTCTTTGGACAAGACCCAGGAAGGATCTGCCACCTACAAAGTCCCCTGTCCTGCCAAACATGGTAGCATTCCACATAGCTCCAATGTGAATCAGAAGTTTTGTTTTTCGATTGAATCATTTTCAGTTTGGCAGGAGCTGCCTAATATTTCTCAAGCCCAGCTGGCCGACCAGGTTGCACTTTCCCACACACAGCCTTTTCTTCCAAATTAAGTTCTCTCATTCCTTCTTCCCATGGGGAAGAAGAAGGCACCCTCTCAAGTAACCTGCTTCTTACAAGACAGAAAATCTCATCGACAACATGCAAAGTTTTCATCACAGGGGTTTCAAAAATTAGCAGACACATAAGGTACATATGGATTAAAAGACCTCTGCACAGGTCTGAGAATCTATGCCTCACTCAATAAGTCTTGATGAGTCCTGTGGCATCCTGATTCTTTCTCCTGTGTGCAGATCTCATCAATATACCCCCTAAGGGTCAGACTGAAGTTAAAAATCAAACTAAGAGAGAAACACCGCAGTAAGCAGGTCAGCAGTGGATATTTCAAATATCTTCATTAGTATAAGGAAATCATGTTTCATGCTTAAACCAATGTGTTTCAAGTTGATTTTCACCATGTTGGCCCAGAGTAACAAAAGCTAATTAATCATTTGCATATCTGTCAGGGAGTGCAGCATTGTGTGGAGTGACTGGTACCCAGACAAACAAGGCTTCAAAACATTCCATTCACAAGAGTTTTCAGGACCGTGGACAGCTGCAACTGTCCAGGAAATACCTAAGAAAAATGCCTAAGAAAAAATGTTACTAATTAAATATCAAGGTCCAAATCAGGAGCAGAAGGAGAGAGAGCACGAGCAAGGAACTCAGGACCGCGAGGGGTGCACCCACACACTGAGACAATGGGGATGTTCTATCAGTAACTCACCAAGGTCAGCTGGCCTGGGTCTGAAAAAGCCCGGGATAAAATCGGTCTCGCTGAACATAGCGGACAATGAGGACTACTGAGAACTCAAGAACAATGGCAATGGGTTTTTGATCCTACTGCACATATTGGCTTTGTGGGAGCCTAGGCAGTTTGGATGCTCACCTTACTAGATCTGGATAGAGGTGGGTGGTCCTTGGACTTCCCACAGGGCAGGGAACCCTGATTGCTCTTTGGGCTGATGAGGGAGGGAGACTTGACTGGNATAAATAAATTAATTAATTAAAAAATATCATTATATACTCTGGTAGTTACAGGTGGACTTTCTATGAAGTGAGAGGATGGTAGGAACTGCCATGCCCTTTGGCAGACTTCTAGGTTTTTGATTTCAGAAAAAGCATTTGAAAAGTAACATTGAAAAAGTAAAAATATACATGGAATTAACCATAGTAAATACTCATACCCCAGGCTGCAAGAGTCAATAAAGAACGACTTTATTAGCTTGGTTTTATCTCAGTTAGTTCTTTTCAGAAAAAAAGAAGCCATAGTTTAGGTATTAAGTTGACATGGCAGACTTCATGACTCCATAGGGCACCCGCTGGTCCTAGATCATTTGGGAACTGTTTTTATAGACTACCTTATGCATGACACCCAGATCTGGGGATATGAATCACTTATCCCTCACTGACCTTAGAAAATAAGATCCAAAAGATGTTATTAATAAGGTTATGCATGTCTGAAAATTACCTTAAGGTGACAGGAGCTTAATATCTATTTAAAAACAGTAATTATTGAATTATCTTAGTAAATATGACCAATATAAAAACTGATTTATCTTTTCAGGTAACTTTTGCTACAAAAAAAAAAACCCTCTTTCTAAGCAGATACTACATAAGAACAAGGGCGTGTTCAGATGAAGCATAAGGATTGTGAAGTTCAGGAAGCTGCATAAGTAAGTGTGAGTTGGGGCTTTCTCAGGCTCTGCTCAGGGTAGAGATGGACTCATATCTCAAGGTGCAGCTGTAGGAACTCAATCTCATCTTCATTGAGGAAACTGAAGTTGGTGGTGGTTGGAAAGTTATCATAATTTTTGTACCAGTCCTTCAGCAGAAATCACTTCAGAAAGTTCAAGTTCAGCTGGTGTGTGAATTGGGAAGCATGTAGTCTTCATCACTTAGAGGAGGTTTCTGCCTAAACCAAGTCAAGAAAGCCATGAAAACATCAAAACAAAAGCATCCTGAAGCAGCACCTTGATTGCAATGCCTGATGCCATCCTTGAGGACTTGGTCTTTGCAAGCAAAATTATGGATAAGAGTATCTGCCTGAAATTGGAAGGGAGCCAGCTCTAAAGTTTCATTTAGACAGAGGGCCCAGAATACTGTGGAGCACAAAGTCAAAATGGCCTGTGGCATGTTCAAGAAGCTCATTGCAGGTGTGTTCATTTCAAATTCCCAGTTTCAGTTGTAAAGAAATGACTAAATAAAGTGTCATTTGTAGTACTGTGTACATATATGTATATATTTTACCCATAGGAAATAGTTTACATTAAACCACCTCTCTAATTAAGAAGTTGTGACCTGACATCTAGAAAAGGGCTTTTGTGTGAAGCCCACAGTAATAATGGGTACATGAAACCTGAATCTCAGAAGACAGAACTTCTCAGTGTGATTTCAGATTATACAACCCATCCATGAGGAAAGGCCTACATGACCTCCCATCATTAACCTTATTATTTTTGTCCTTTACTGACATTTCTCACTTGAAAATGGTTAAAGTCATACATCAAAATTAGAATTGGCTATGATTTATAAGAGTTCATGAAAGTTAACTCAATCATAAAAACAATGTTAATAAAACATACTTATCTCTTTTTAGATTTAAATGAAGTTATATTATCAAAGAATTGAGACTTAATGAGGCCTTAATCAGTACTGTGGCTATTAGGAAGTTAACAAGTAATGATATCTGGATCCCCGTGTGATCAAGTACTCTAGAGTAGTGCATGCTACAAGCACCCACAAGCTAGATATTGAGTGCTCCCTAAGACAAGTTTGGGTGCTGCTAAATTGTGAAACAGTATTTCAAAGGCTAAAGAGGTGGTGCATCTCTGATGATTGCTCTTATCTCACATTGAGCACTATATGGCAACAGAAGCCGTCATTAAGAACTATAGTCTAGAGGGTGTAGAGATGATCCAGTGGCTAAGAGTACTAGCTACTCTTTCAGAGGAATCAGGTTCAATTCCCAGCACCTAAATTGCAGTTCACAACTCTCTGAGATCTGGCACCCTCTTCTGGACACTGCAGACATAAGGCACACAAGTGATACACAGACATTCACACAAGCAAAACATTCATGCACATAGGGCAAAACTAAATATAAAATAGTAACAATTATACCCTACATGTGGTCATGACTGTTGCAGAGGGAGAATAAATGTCCTTCAGGGAAATGCTCCCAGATATGTTGTTGAATTCCAGTGGTCATCCCTGTATACAACATATACATGAGCAATGTTAAAATGACTAAGTGTTGGGTTAGTCTAATGCAGAAGATAAGACAGACAAGAACCAGGAGTGAGTGATATTTGAAATCATAGTTCCAGATCTACAGAGATGCCAGGATGAACGTGGAACAGAGAGAGACCAAAGAAAATAACTTGTTTTTGCAACTGTCTCTAGTATCTGTGGTCCAATTTTCATCATTAACTTAAAGAATACATAAAATCAGAAATGAAATTAAACATATTTTGTACCTATTGCAAAACATAAAAAACTAATTTAGAGTCATTTGTATGATTTCTCTATTAATTTCCCTTAGATAAATTACCTTGAGTTCATAAACATGTGTATTAAAAGCTTGCATAAAAGCTAACCAATGAAGTCATCACAGTTGCCAGTGAGAAACAGCTGGAAGGTATGATCTCATGAGTTTCTGACCCTTTATTTAGTATGCACACACATTTGTTGGGGGAGAAAAGAGAGACTTGAGTTATAAGATGTAAGGACATGATTTAGATATCTTTTCAACACTTCTTTAATACCTAGAGCACATTGAGTAGATAAGGGGAGGGCGGGTGAAATCCAAGGAAACTCAACAGGAGCCTCCCCCCAGAAATAGCTCTCCTCAAATCTTCTTGTTCCGTGTCCTTTATTGCTCATGTGGATGACAGCTCATTCTTTCATGCCTAAACTGAATAGTCTTGAAAGCTCTATAAAAACAACTGTTGTGTCAAGGTAAGGAAATGCATTAACAAGGAAAAAGAATATGCCTTGTCTGTCATTCCTCCAGTCACAACATAGCATCTAAAATGCTCCTAAAGCTGCCAGTTACAGTCAAACTGTAAGCTATCTTCCCAAGGTTCCTATTTAAAAAACAAAACAAAACAACAACAAAAAAACCAAAAACATAGCATGGAGTCTCCAGATATGGATGCAGGGAGCCCAAGCTTTTACAAGTTCTGTTTCTCTTAGGCTTAGAAGGAAGGAGCCATGCTCAGTGCATCCTCACAGTGTATATGTGTTCCTACATTCCTGGCCTCCTCTCATAATTGCATTGGCCATATTGGGTTAGGACTCACCCACAATGACATCATTTAATCTAATCTACAACTATAACGATATTATCCCAAAACACAGGCACATTCCCAGGTCCTGAAGATTAGCACCCCACATATAGATTTGGCAAAAACAAAGTTCATGATTGAACAATGTCCTCAATAGAGGCCGTTAATATGGGAATATAATTACAAAGTCTGACACTACTGGGTCGTTCCTTTATTACGGGAACTTCAACGAATGGCATGGCTCTGCTATTTCTCAGCAACTCCATGGCATTTTAGAGTCTTAGAAATGGAGTTTTCCCCTTTCAGAAAGGAGAAACTGGGCACAGAAGCAGAAAACTTGCCCCAAATAACATCTACCTAGTAGACAGAAATTTATTGTTTGACTTTAGCGGGTCTGGGCTATTTAAGCCCTATGTGCGCCCAAGTGCTGAGCTGTAGCTCTGCTTCAGTTCTGTGCTACAGGCTGTGAAGAAATGGGAGACGATGATGAAGGATGTCTAGCAGAGTCAGTTGTTGATCAATGGGGAAAACAGAGCTGAGGGCAGGGGTCCTTGTGTTCTCATACAGCCCTCAACTATAACTGAAGATGCCAAAATTACTTGTTTATCACTTAATTACTTGCTTTGCTTGGAAGCTCATGATTCCACGGAGTTTAAATGATGTAATTTGTATAGCATCACGGCAAGGAGCTTTGATCACATTGCATGGCTTTGACATGTGAGCTCTGGTTCATAGGCTTCTTAGCTGGGTGGGACTGTTGGCTGCCTCCTACTTTGGAAGTTTGTATAGGGTCTTTGGGAATGCTAGTCCTCATAGAGGAGGCATTCAGGTCAGTTTCAGTTCAGTGGTAACTCAGTATCCTCCCCAACAACAATCTATACATTTGCTCCTGTGCCCTTCACCCCTCAATAACAAGACTTCTCTTTTCAACAGATGGAGACTACTACAGTAAGGCACAACCCATCAAAACACAAAACTGTGGAACTCTGTCCCAATAGATATATCTACAAAACAATCTCACACCTAAGGGAACATTGTTAGTGTGTGGGGGTAGGGGGGATAGGTGAGATTATAAGTGCCAAAAGATTAGGGAGCTTGCTGTGAGATTGTGCCTTCTAGTAATGGCAGAAGCTTCACGTATCGTCTCACCAACATGACTGTCCAAATGCGAGCTGAACAAGCACAATAACAATGGAAATGCCAAAGTAGATGGGAAAAAGCTCATGAAGTCTCAACTTTACATGAAGAATTATAGCAACCAAGGAACACTGAGAGTGGGAGAAATAATCTTCTCCAGGGAAGAGAACTCCCATAGGTTATCCAATAGCAAATGGTCAGGCCTGAAAGCAAACATACAAGTAACATTATATAGACTGAGCAGGCTATATCTAGGTATATATGTGTATATACATATACGTATGCAATAACAATTGAAAAAGGTCACAAACTTGAAAAAGATTAAAGGGGTATAATGGAGGGTTTCGAGGAAGGAAAGGGAAGGGAGAAATACTGTAATTATAATCTCAAACATTTTAAAGTAAAATGAATAAATAAAATATAATTTCTTCTAGCCATACAACCTTGAGCATTTCACTTAACCTGTTTAATTCTGTTCTGCAAGATGAAGGTGATCGCAGGACTTCCTTGAGCAATAACAAAGGCTAAGCAGTGAGGTTTATGGAAGTCCTAGCAGAATGTGCCTGGCATGTTTCATGAGTTCAGTATGTGCTCTATGTCACTATCACTACCCTACTCAGTACCTCTCAAAGGTTCAACTACACCAAGAGTGAATGTCTCCTCAATGCTTAATGGAATTAAGATGGCTCAGTGGGTAGAAGTACCGATCCAGCAAGCCTGCCAAGCTAAGTTTGACCCCTGGAATCTAAGTAAACAGAGTGGCACACATCTATAATCCCAGCACTGTTATGTTGAGATGGAGGGAGGGATGAGAGAATTACCTGGAAGCTTGCTGGCCAAAACTTAGCAACTTGCGTTCAAAGCTTAGCAAGAGACCCAGCCTCAACAAGGGGAAGACAAGAACCAAATTTTAAAAGTTGTCCTCTGACTACCATACCCGTGTTGTAGTCATGGACCTCTCTTCCATAATTAATAAGTAAATGAACTAAATTCTGGTCCATGCCATAATGTAGAATCTTTTCATAAGGAACATACCAAAGTTCCCAAATAACCTCCGTTGGCATTTATAATGCATCCTTGTTTCTCATTTGTACTTCTAAGTATCAAATGCACAGACAAGCTATTCAGAAAGTTTTTTATGGTTTTAAATATTGCAGTAATAAAGAGTCCAGGGGCACATAGGGACAATTGATGCAGGTGTACAGGAAACATATAACAATAGATAAGGGAGACATTAAACTGATCTGAAAATTTACTGACTGAGGGAACTAGAAAATATGAATATTAACAGCAGAAAAGTAATTATCCTAATTCCCAAAATGAAAGTTTCATAGCATATCTTTCATTTTCTCATATATACAGCAAAATGATAATTATAGGTCACCCTGTAAATCAAGTTGATACTGTACTTACAGTCTATAATTGGCAAAGCTCTTCTTGAAGACCATTTCAAAAACAAACACCTTCATCTTTTGTCTGTGGTAGTCCAGTGGGGCTTGGAAACTTAAAAATCACAAGCTGCCTTAAAAGACTCGTAATCAGCTATGCGTTCATGGTCAAATTCATAGTCAATTAAGGAGTTATCATATCTCCTGTCTCTGTGGAAAATCAGACCAGGATTTCATCACAGGATGACTCTTGAGGGGCACAAGTCAAATGTGTGACTCAGTTCAGAAGCCAAAGTAGAATGCAGGGGATCAGCAGTTTTAAAAGATCCCCACCCGATGCTTGTCAGAAACTTTGTCCTCTCTCCATTGCATCCATTATGCTATGGGGACATCCATTGACTAGCATCCTGGCTCCAGGTTTCAGACAATTGCCATAGAGATTTCTGATAAGGCATCTTTTGTTTAGATTGTCGCCCAATGGTAGGGTCAACAATGGGATTGCAGGGTGACTCCCATCCAGATGAAACAATAGAATAGCTGCAAACCTGAAACCGACCGCAGCTTATTTACTCAGATATACAACCATCTCTGATGGTCATCCCGCAGAAGCCTAATTCTCAGCCTGTGGTACCAACATGACACAGTCCTATGCTCGGGGGCATTTAGAGAGAAGCTGCCTAACTTTTCTCACAGGTGGGTGGTGGTGTTTGTTAATTGTACTCTTAACTCTTTTGCTCTTTAGGAATCCACCAGCCAGCTCCCAAATAAGTTACATATGGAGGCTTAGTCTTGCTTATTTATGCCAGACCTTAACTTGGCTTGTTTCTAGCCAGTTTTTCTTATCTTAAATTATCCCACCTGCTTTTTGCCTCTGGAACTTTGCCTCTTCTTACTTTCTCTGTCTGTCTTACTTTCACTCTTACTTCTGGCTGGCTGGGTGGCTGGGTGGTTGGGTGACTGGGCCCCTATTGTCCTCCTCTCCTCCTTTGCTTGCTCCTTCTTCTTTCCAGATTTCTCCTATTTGTTCTCTCTGCCTTCCAGCCCCATCTATCCTTTCTCCTACCTCACTATTGGCCAATCAGCTCTTTATTAGACCATCAGGTGTTTTAGACAGGCAAGTAATCACAGATTCACAAAGTTAAACAAATGCAGCATAAACAAAAGTAACACATTTTAAAATAATTTTCCACAACAGGTGGAAGTGGAGATATGTATAGTCAGTTTCTCAGTAGATTTTGAAGAACGAAAAACCAAACCCTCTTCAGTTGTTAGGATTGATATGCGTGGGTAACAGATAATCAAAGACAAGTAACAGACAATGATATATCACAAGAAGTCTTTAGAGAATAACATGAAGATCCTCCTCCAGGAACAGTCTCTTCAGCTGGGAATAGGCACCACAGGAAACAGCACCAGCAATGGTGCTAGAAATGTCTTATTCTCACTGACTGAAATTTCAGTTCATTTTCAAGCTTTTGATTTATAAAGGATAGAATGGTGGGGGCAGGTCATAGAGTAGACACATAAGAGTAAGGAGGTAAGATGGCCAGGTTATCTAACAAATATGACAGGCTTCTTTGGATCTGGCACCATAGACAACATGGACACCACCCATACCCATAGACATTCATTCTATGCTCCCTCTCATAGTTGTTGACAACCTTAATGGGTTATAATTTTTAAGAACTTTGTCAAGATTACATAACACACACATACATACATACATACACATTATAAAACAAACCACTGTGACCTACCTAGGAATCTCACACCCCACCTGCCTCTCCAGGCTCTTTCCAACACATATCCTCCAGACCAGGAGCCCAACTCAAGCCGATAAACTCATCCACTCCTGCAGAGACAGTCTTCACTCAGAACTTAGTGAGCAACTTAATTTGCTATGACTATTGTGAAATGAATACACCTCAAGCAATTAAAGACCCAGAGAAAGTTACAGCGCATTTCATGGCCCTTAGTATATTATTAGTTCTTTTCAGTAATATCTTATATTCTCACTGAGCTTGGAGAGATCAGTTGGGAATTACTTCTGTCAAGAGGAGGCACAGAAATCACTTACTTTTCTATTATATATTAATTGTGGTTAGTGTATACTCATACACCAAACTGAAGAAACTATAAGGGAAAATTGTATCGTGAGGCTGGAAATCAGTAGCATTGTTTAAAGACTCTTTCTTCTGATTATTGATTGTCAATAATCAAAAACTGTCAAAAAAATACTTCTGTAAACTAAAGTAAAGCTTACCCAAAGCAAGAGTAATGTCAGATGGCCCATCCCCTTTTCTCCAGTGCCCTAAAGATTCAATGCTTATGTGCTCTCAGATATGAATTCATTTGATGGGCATTTACCTATAGAGAACTTAATTTCTACCTACTACCTGAGACGAGCTGTCCAGCTCCTCCTCAAGTCAATCATCCAACTTGTGTATGGCAGCCCTCTTTCTCCTGTCTGGATGTAGACCTGATGATCAGCCTTATGATGAATCAACACATTTTCCTTTGGAAATAAAAGGATTCCATTATCATCTATGTTTGTTGTCTTAAACAATGCTTCCTTTGCTCTACTTTCTTTCTCTACTGTAGTCTTATCTTATAGATTATAGCTCTGCTAAGGAGCAGAACTTGAGAACTGAGCTCTTCAACTGTCCTCGTGTACACACACACTGATGGATTTGCTCCTCACTTACCTGCATTTCCATAGTCTTGAATTCTTTGAGAAGAAAATATAATTTACCTATGTATTGCATTCTGATTTGGTGGGGGATGTAAGGATCTTTAATAGCAGTGACTTTATCTGTTCTCTTCTTGAAGTTTCCTAATGGCCTAGCTCAGCTCCTGGATGCCAAGAAATAGCAATAAATACTTCAGTACTTGCTCATTTCTGTTCTAAATATGCTTCTGCATAATACCACCCATCAAAACCCAACAAATGACCTTGGCATTTGGCACTAGAGTGAATTGGCTTGAATGTTGTAACTTTTTGTGGACTAAGGTGATGTTCAATATTATAGTGCTCCTGCAGGAACCTTCCAGAGATGCTGATCTGCTATGGAATAACTCATGAAAATTGAGTTTTTATATTAATAGATATCAAGTATAAACTCAGGAAACAGGATTCTCACAGTTTTCTCGGAAGTAATTTGCTGATATTAATAGCATAATACAAATGCTTTGTAAGAATGTGTTTTTCTTTCAGAAACAAATGAGCTTTTTCTGAAACACCAAGTATACTTTCATTAATAATTTTATCTTGAGGATTTCCTATATATATGAATATATATAATGAAATATGATTATATCTACCTGCCATTTATTCCTTCTTTCTAACTTCCCCCATGACCTTCAACACTTTTCTCTCAAAACTTCTAAGTTACATAGATAGACAGCCAGGGGAGAGCTCAGGGGTGCAGCACATGCAAGAAGTTCTATATTTTCTATTTTAAAATACATACATATAGTGAGGTACACTTCTAAACACAGAGAAATTTTTGGTGGAGAGGTTTCTGGAAAAGTGCAGAGTAGACCGCATCCCTCCACACTCCATGTCACCCTTTACTACTAGCCCTGAGGTGAGAGGAAATGCCACCCACCCCACACAGTTTCACATTGTTTTCTGGAACCATAGACCACTTGTTCTCTGTGGGAGATGCCCCATGGCCATACATTTCTGAAAAAGCTATTTGCTGAAATGTCACCACAGTGAGTGGTACCATTGGAAACCATGGTAGATCTTCATCCTGCAATCAGTCATCCTTTCCCTCTGCTTAAAACAGCCTTCCAGGGTGCATCATAGGCACAGCCCAATCCAGTGTAAACCTGTGAGTTGCTAAAGGTTGTCAACCTACAGGTTAAAACCTGGACATCAGTCCCTTTGTCATATGCCCGTAGCCTCCTGCTAAGTAAACACAATGGATTTGGTGGCATGACCTTTCAAATACGCTGACTGCTCTGACTGGACAAAGTTCTGCTATACAGTAATCATACAACTTAGCTAATTTATTTTCTACATTCCATGGCCATAAGCAAACGATTTCTTTTTCTCAACATGACCTGGAATAATACTTACTGAGGTAATGTACTCCAAGTAGACAACAGGGGAAAACAAAAGCATGTTCTATAAATAAAAAAAAAACCTGTAATTTGTGCCAGAGCTTGCCTGACTTGAGTGGGCCCTCATCCCAGCACTGAGGATGCTACCCTGACTTCTCCTACCGGCCAAGATGGAACAGGGGTAATTAGAGTCAACTCCAGCATGCGGTGGGATTTACTGCTTCACTTCTCTTGAGAATTTTCTAAAACAAAACAAAATAAAAGAATATGACTTGTTACAAATAAACGATCTGGGATCTTTAGAGTCAGAGTGTGAGGTAGCACAAAAAAATATCTTAAGCAGGGATCTCACTCCTAAAAAACCAAGAAATTTCATCTTACTAGACAGTGCTTCTCAACATGTGGGTCATGATCCTCCCTGGCAAAACCTCTATCTCCAGAAAATGATTATAATACAATTCATAATAGTAGCAGAACTAGTTATGAAGTAGCAATGAAAATAGTGTTATGGTTGAAGCTCGCCACAACATGAGGAACTATATTAAAGGGTCACAGCATTAAAAAGACTGAGAACTACTGCAAGATAAATACAAACAAACCATGCATTTATGCTAATTGTCTAACTCTTAAAGTACAAAAGCAGACTACTCCAGTCACAGTGGTTAAAGGTCATGTCACCAAATCCATGATGTTCACCTAAGAGTATACCACACATGTGTGAAGAGAAGTGACTTTATGCTCAGTTCATACTAGATTAACTAACTTTCTAAGACATTAATAATAATTATAATTCAGTGTGTGTATATATATGTATGTATATATATATGTATATATATGGGCTTTTAAGTTTAATATAGCACAGCCATGTGTCAACTCTGTACCATAGGCACTTTTAAACAATCTTCATTATAAAATTTAATTAGTTGATATAAATAACCAAGGTATTTTCCTGTTGAAAAGACAGCATTAGCAGAAGTGAAGGGAACCAACTCTCTGAAGACACCGTACCGGGCAAGAGGGACTCTCAGTTGGTGAGCTGAGTAGGTAGGGGTTCATAACCAGCAGTTCTCCAGAGTGGAAGGAAGGAGAAGGGACAGTGGTATAATTCAGCTACAGTTAGGTCATGGGGTACCACTCTCCACCAGTGCCACACAGGGGAAGGAGGGATGCAACTCATGTTAGAAGATTTGATATAAAAAGAAAGTTGTATAAATAAATATTTGACTAGAGATTACTGAGTAACAAGTGTTTCACTCTCAAAGGACGTACAAATACGGGAGGGAAGAAGGTTCAAATTTATCAAGAGGTATTGGCTTGTTTAACAGTTATAGATTGAATTGCAGCGCTTCCTCATGTTTTCTACAGGAGTTTATGAAATTGATATTAAGTCTACTTTAAGGACCTTGGGTCTCCAGCAGACCACATGGGCTTAGAACATTTTTTTAAATCAAACTTTAAATCACAAATTTACTTTTTCTAATGCTTTTTATCGATTGCTTATCCCATCTTAGTAGTTTGTGGCTATGGAGGAATGGGCCCATTTTGGTTGTTAAATGTTTAAATGCAGAGTTGACTGCAGTATCCTCTTACTATATTTTAACTGACTACAGAGTCTAAAATGAGAATCTTTCGTTTCTCAGATCGGTGATTTGTTTTCGTTGTTGTTGTTCCTCTTGCCTAAAGATTTATCGATTCTATTGATTGTTCCAAAGATCCAGCTTTTTATCTCATATATCTTGTACTGTTTTCTTATTTTCAGGATCATCGATTTATGTTCTTAGTCTTGCTTGTTCAGGTTTATTTTGTACTTCTAATTTCTGGAGGTAAGAACGAGATTAATGATTTGAGATTGTTTCTTGCTCCTAGAGTAGGCATTTAATCTTCTAAGTCTCTTTCCAGAGAAAGTGCTTTCATCTTTAAGGCTTATAGTGGATCAGATTTCCCGAACAAACCGTCTTCATTCTACTCCAACAGCCTCACTCTGGAGTGCTAATGCTGACTAAAAATTTCCTGTGTAAACCATAGGACCTAGAAAGACCTTCATTCAATTTATTCTTCCTAAAATGCAAGCATATGTGCAACCTACTTTAGCAGGATGTGCAGCTTCTGTTGTCATGGCAACCTGAAGGCCTTGGGCACTCTATTTCAGCACTTGGTGCCATGTGCATTACAGACAAGTCCTTTCCACTGGCTAGATCCCATGTATGTGCTAGATCAGCCACAGTATTACCAACAAAGCCCTTCCATATGTCAAGGTGCTGAAACTAGTGACTGCCCATAGTATTAGAAGGCCGGAGAACTAACCAGAGAAAGCAGCAGAAAACTCTGTATGAGCGATGTATCGATTGTGCCAATGTACAAGGCCTCCATGTACTGTCCTGGACCAGGATCATTGACGTTACTTAGGGGTATGTCAGAAATGCAACTTAAGGCTGTGCCCAGACCTATGAAAATCCAGACTCTGTGATTCAGCCCAGGGAACTATGCTGTGCTAAGGACTTTCGGGGGGTTCTGAAAGAGCCAAGTTCTGACTAATAACATTGCTCTGCTAAGCATACAACTCAACAAATGAGGTTCTTAATCCAACTCTAGGAGGTTTCATGACCAGAAAGGAAGATTTGTCATCTAACTGAGATTCACTAGGCTGTGATTTAGAACCAGATCATTATGCCATACAGACCAGATGGGCTCATGTTTAATCATGGGAGAGGCTAGCTCAGGAAAAAAAGTCATTGTTCATATTTAATGAAAGGTGAATGAATGCAGAAACATGTATACATTAAGGCTTATTGTTAGAAAAATGCTCCAAAGACATACACTAGGCCTAGCTATTTAACCAAACTGCCAGCATTTATTTCAGAACAAAAATGTAATTTACCATAATAAAATGGTAAGTTTTAATTCGTATGTCAGCACACAGGGCAATATACTTTCTATTTATGTGCCTTTATAAAATGTATTTTCTAATTATTTGGGGGGGGGGGAATTGACACAGGGCTTCTCTGTGAAACAGCTCTGACTGTTCCAAAACTGTAGACAAGGCTGGCCTCAAACTCATAGAGATCTGGCTGCCTCTGCCTCCCAAGTGCTGCAATTAAAGATTTGCACCCCCACTGCCTGACTATATATGATGACTTTTTTTTCTTTGAATATGTCGTAAGTGTATCTTCATAGATACACATAATAAACATCTTTTTCATCTCAGAACTCGAAATAAGCTCTAAGGAATATAGTCAAGAATCAGCAAATGTGTTCAACTTCAGAGCCCTGTGGAGGTTAAAAAGGTAAAACATGATCTGTGGCTCGGGGAAGCCAGCAGTTACCAGGGGAGCCTAGTAGCTAGAGTCTGCAATTGCAGCTGAAATGATGTCAGGTCCCAGGGTTTTTTATTCTTCTTAGTGTACAGGTTGAGCATCTCTACTCAGAACATCTAAAATCTGAAAGACTATGAAATGGAAACTCTTTTAAAGTTCTGAATTCAAAAGTATTTAAAAGATTTTGGATTTACAGATAAATGATGTTCAACAAGTAAAATCTATACAAATATTTTCGAATTTATGAGTCCCCAAGATCTGAAACAGACCTGGTTTCAGACACCCTGGAGCGCGGCTGCGAAGGAAGCAGGAACCACCTGCGCCACCGTGGCCCTTCACAGAGGAAATGGAGACACATGAAACCCGGTTCTCTCTTCCAGCATTTGGAACCCTGCTGTGGAATCTGACCTGGAGGACGGTGCTCACGCCCGCTATCACCTAGATGATCTGACAGCTGCCAACGTGGGTCCCACCAACCCATTGGCTCTTTTGTTATCCTAGCAGATTTGCCAGAGGTGAGCTTATTAGCAGGAAGGGTGAGTTTATTAGGCAGGAAAAAAGAAATGTCAAGGTCCCTCTTTCTCCACTTAGTAGAGGGTCTATCAGCAGGCAGCCAGGTGCACTGAAAATAATTGGTGCCCAAACCAATTAATTTTACTTGCTAGAAACTCTAATTAAAAAAAAAAAAACCACCTCTGGAGAGGGAGGATTAACATCAGGTTGTGTTGCTTCCTGCTGGATTAGCTCACATCATGGAAAATTCCAAACTTCATAGGAAAGTTCACTGATTCTGTGTGCTGTTCTACCCTCCTTTCTCCTTCCTCTTAATCCTAATTAAGCAGTTTGAAATCTGGGCCACAAAAATTACAAGTGGAGTCCAACAGATTAGTAGAACCACACCTTTCATACAATACAGTCCATCTCAAACAAACCATATTTTAGAAAAAGAGACAAGATTTAAAAAAAAAAAAGTGGGGCTGAAATAAATTAAATCTAAGCTCCAAACCAGAGACCCAGGACTGAACTCGTGCAACCTTTATTTCAACACAGACCAATAGAGACACACCAGCAACTATGTTTATTCCAACACAGACTAGTAGAGACATACCAGCAATTGTGAGGATGTCTATGTTTACAAAAGAGAATTTTAAAACATTCATTGTCACATGACCACAGTGTATAGAGAAAAATTCAATTCATAATCTACTGTCAATCCACCATTGGCGATTGAAAACTACATATTTGTTGGAAGAACATGAACTCTAGGCTGTCTAGGTTAGACAATGCCTCTGAGAGTCTGTCTTTGGGTAATAAGTCACCAGGATACAACATTAAGAATACTAGGCTTTGTAGAGATGACTGCAGTCTTGGTAGGCCATTTGCTCCTGAACACCAAATACCCCTTTTCTAGCACACACAACAGATGTGAATTAGAAACTTTGTTAGTCAGATTTTCCTTCTGTTTGTATGTTTGAGACAAGGTTTCCCTGTGCAGCTTTGGTGCCTGTCCTGACATTATCTCTTGTAGCTCAGGCTGGCCTCGAACTCACAGAGATCTTCCTGCCTCTGCCTCCTGTGTGCCGGAATTAAAGGCATGCCCCACCACGGTCTGGCTAGATTTTCTTTTTTTAATCACTGTGATCAAATACTTGAGGGGGAAGAGAAATAAAGTTAAAATTTAGGTTCATTGTTCCAACTGTTTCAGAACATGGTAGCTGGTTCTAATGTTTCTAGGCTATGGTGAGGCAGAATGGCAAAGCAGAAGCAGGCAGAGAAACAAAGTTGCTCACTTCATGGAAACCAGAAAATGAAGAAGAATGCTTGAACATTAAATAAAGACTTATTTCTCCCTTTATTCCCTTTATTCCCCAGTAAATAGGCCTCCTATTTACTGATCTCACTCCATTCAGAAGGCTTCCTTCCTCTTAAGAAATAGCCTCATAAACAGAGGTTTGTTCTCCTAACCAAGGTGTTTACCAATCCAATCAAGTAGACAAGTAAGAATGACCATTGCAATTCAAAACATATTTTAAAGGTAACAGATCTTTACCTGTGTCAATCCCTCCCTCCCCACCAAAAAAAAAAAAGATCATGTTCTCTGTAAAATCTTGTTCTCATTAAAGTAAAAATTCCTTGGGCCTAACTATGGTTCTCAAAGTGGAGGGTGTTTTTTTGTTTTGTTTTGTTTTTGTTTTTTTTGTTTTTTGTTTTTGTTTTTCCATTGAAAATAACTATCAGGCTGAAGAGATGGCTCAGCAGTTGAGAGCACTGGCTGCTCTTCCAAAGGACCCGGGTTCAATTCCAGCACCCACATGTCAGCTCACAACTATGTGTAACTCCAAGATCTGACACCCTCAGACAGACAAACATGCAGGCAAAACACCGATGCACATAAAATAAAAATAAATAAAAACACTAGCCCCTCTCCTTACTCCCCTCTCTTCTTCTCCTTCCTTCTCCGCCTCTAATACACAGAGAAGAACAAGGCATCATCTGTCTCCACTCCATGAAAAAGGCTGTACACCAACTCTTTCTGAATCCAATAGGAAACATCAAGAAAAACACATAGAAATGTGATGCTTTAACATAAAAATATTTTCAAAATGAAACCAATGTGATTCTCAAAGACTCAAGTAACTGTGTGCCCCCTGTCCGGTCTACATCATTATTATAAAGTTGTAGGGATAAGCCCTCCCCTTGGGGGCGGGCTGCCCTCAGGCGTATGTTTACTGATATATTGTGCGGGCAGAGGCTGCGCGCCCCTTCCGTTTCCTCTCCTGTTTCCGCTGGCTACTCCGCTGGAACCTTGGTTTCGTGAGTCTGGTTTTGTTATTAAACTTGTTTAAATATCAATTATTGGTGATTTATTAATCCGACCGCTGCAT
>NW_026067924.1:19111940-19196163 GCF_014885135.2 Alexandromys fortis
GTTTTGGATATCTCTCATTTGTTAAGTAATATTTATTCCTTTCTCAGATCTTTGACGGAGTTGAAGATTATATAATTGTAATTACTCTCTACATTATTTAGACTCCTTGAGATAGAATGTCTGGTAAAACTTTCGTTCTCAATATTGTTTGTTATATCTATTATTTATTATTATTGTTTATAGTTGTATTTAGGTTAGTTCTGTCTTATTTAGACAAAAGGAGTGAGATGTAGGGATAAGCCCTCCCCTTGGGGGCGGGCTGCCCTCAGGCGTATGTTTACTGATATATTGTGCAGGCAGAGGCTGCGCGCCCCTTCCGTTTCCTCTCCTGTTTCCGCTGGCTACTCCGCTGGAACCTTGGTTTCGTGAGTCTGGTTTTGTTATTAAACTTGTTTAAATATCAATTATTGGTGATTTATTAATCCGACCGCTGCATAAAGTAAAATTGTTCTTTACTTTTACCAGCTTTCTGAGTTTTACCCAGATTTTCAATCAGTTATTATTCTCAAGTGAGCCAATGTCCAAGCTTTCAAGGGTGATTATCAGCCCATTGCCTATCACATTTGAGAAGTGTGTGAAGTGACAAGAATTGAGGGGGAACAGGGTAGTGGTGGTATACGACTTTAATCTCAGCACTCAGGAGGCAGAGGCAGGCAGATCTCTGAGTTCAAGGCCAGCCTGGCTTACAGAGTGAGTTCCAGGACAGCCAGGGCTACACAGAGAAACCCTGCCTTGAAAAAAATGGAGGTGGAACAGCAAAGTAAAGCTATCCCAGATTTTTCTCCAAGAGGCACAAACCATTTATCTAATGTAATTGATGATATAACAAACTATACTTTTCTCTAGTATCTTAGACAAGAAAAAAATTCTGACTTGGTTTAGATTTTTTTAAAAAGTCCATGCAATGGACGATTATAATTATAGTTGGAAAATGCACAGTGCCACCTAGAAATGAATACATTATAGACCAGGACAGTTTTTCAGCTGAAATTCTGGGAAACTTAAAAATGCCAGAAAAGTGATAGGCTGAAAATCCAATGCAAAAAGCTAATTGGAACCACAGTGATTCACTAGACAAGAAGATTGAGTTTTGAAGACTAGATCATAAATCCTCAGGATGGGAAAAAAGCTCTAAGACTGAGTCACTTCCTCAATTTAAATCTAGTTTCCAAAAGCAGACATTGAGCGTTGTCTAGAAAAGGAAGAGGATCTACAAGTTTCCTTGTGGAGTGCTATTCAAGTTCAGGAAATGTGGAAGAACGGTGCAAAGGAAAAACAGATGTTGACACACAGAATCTACTGTCCTGGGGGACAATAGGTACAATTTATGCCATGAGCCCATATCTACCATATCTACATGTACATACACATGGGGGGGTTGCATATGTGTATTGTGGAGGCAGATGGTACCACCTAAGGTACCATCCTCAGAAATAGCATCAAGTCCTCTCTCTGTGACAGGTCTCTCTTTGCCCTGAATCTCACATATTAGGGTAGACTTGGCAGGCAAAAAAACCCCAGGGATTCCCATGTCTCTGTCTCCTTCACCCTGGGATTATATGTGTGCACCATCATGTCCTGCATTTTGATATGTGTGATAAAAGTTAGACTCACCTCCTCTTGCTTGTTAGGTAAGCGCTTTGCTGATGGAGTCATCTCTCCAACCCCAAAATGCATAGTCTTAAGAACACACTAACTGAAATCGTTTGATAGACTGGGTAATGCCTTTCTAGGATTCTGAGGAAAATGGAGTGCCCAAAACACGATCTTTCCATTATCTTAGCCATCTTATTGAAAAGGTTGAGAGTATCAAAATATAATATCCTGAAACTATACTCCAAACTTGCTGTCAATACCTGCTGCTTACCCTCTTGTCTTCCACAGAATACAGAACTCTCGAGTATCACCCTCTCAGTGTGTTAGTCCACTTTCTATTGCCAGCAACACAGGATCACAGACTAAGTACAGTATAAAGACCTGAGATTTACTTTAGCTTGTACTTCTTGGGTACATGGGCTAATGACAGGCTTACTGGCAGAGACCCGAGGCAGCTCAAAGTCACATGACAAGAGTCAGAAAGCATGTATCTCTAGTCTCTATCCATCTTCTTATAAATCCACCGGAATGACTTTTCCTAATCCTAACCTCTTCTGAAAGGCCTTGCCTCTAAACACCATAGTAGATTAAATTGAGACCTTAAGACTTCACAGTGGGGATTAACTTCCAACACAGGAGCTTTGGGAGTGATCCAAACCACACCACGCATGAAAACATTTCCTGCCGCAGAAACTTAGGAGCTGGACTCACCTCTTGCCGTTTGAAGTTCTGCACATATTCTTCAAACTGTTCGTCTTTCGTTTCATCGGCTTTTCCCAGCTTCTGGAGGACCTAGTTTGGGACCAAAACAAAATAATTTGATTTAACAGAGTTTCTAGAGCAGGACCACAAGCTTGTTTAGTAGAGACTACTGCTGTTCTCTAAGGGGTCTGAGCAGAAGCCACCCTCAAGGCTCTTGGTGGCTTTGGAGATGGTGCGGGAGAATTGTCTGTAGTCTGTCAATCATGGTTTAAATAAATGCGGGAGAATTGTCTGTAGTCTGTCAATCATGGTTTAAATAAATGCTGATTGGCCAGGCAGGAAATATAGGTGAGAAAACCAGACAGGAAGTAGAAATGATGTAATGAGAACAGGAGAATTCTGGGAAGAAAGAAGTTGATTCCTCCCACTCCTACCCAGACCACCAAAGCAGCAGGATGTGATCTGCCTCACTGAAAAAGGTACTGAGCCACAAGGCTAACATAGATCAGAAAAATGGGTTAATCAAGATGTAAGAGTTAGCCAGTGAGAGGCTAGAGCTAATGAGCCAATCAGCTTTATAACTTATAGAGATCTATGTGTGATTTTCTTTGGGGCTAAACAGTTGTGGGGTACTGGGCGGGACAAAAACCCCAACAACAAACAAGCAGGGCCCCTGCATGTTACAGAAGACTTAGTTTGGGACCAAAACAAAATAATTTGATTTAACAGAGTTTCTAGAGCAGGACCACAAGCTTGTTTAGTAGAGACTACTGCTGTTCTCTAAGGGGTCTGAGCAGAAGCCACCCTCAAGGCTCTTGGTGGCTTTGGAGATGGTGCGGGAGAATTGTCTGTAGTCTGTCAATCATGGTTTAAATAAATGCGGGAGAATTGTCTGTAGTCTGTCAATCATGGTTTAAATAAATGCTGATTGGCCAGGCAGGAAATATAGGTGAGAAAACCAGACAGGAAGTAGAAATGATGTAATGAGAACAGGAGAATTCTGGGAAGAAAGAAGTTGATTCCTCCCACTCCTACCCAGACCACCAAAGCAGCAGGATGTGATCTGCCTCACTGAAAAAGGTACTGAGCCACAAGGCTAACATAGATCAGAAAAATGGGTTAATCAAGATGTAAGAGTTAGCCAGTGAGAGGCTAGAGCTAATGAGCCAATCAGCTTTATAACTTATAGAGATCTATGTGTGATTTTCTTTGGGGCTAAACAGTTGTGGGGTACTGGGCGGGACAAAAACCCCAACAACAAACAAGCAGGGCCCCTGCATGTTACAGAAGACTTAGTTTGGGACCAAAACAAAATAATTTGATTTAACAGAGTTTCTAGAGCAGGACCACAAGCTTGTTTAGTAGAGACTACTGCTGTTCTCTAAGGGGTCTGAGCAGAAGCCACCCTCAACACTCGAGTTGTTCTGCTGTGGAGGTGTTGTACTTGGTGGCTTTGGAACTGAGTAGACTTGAGCTGTGTGATTTTGAACAAGCACCAAGGTGGCATTGCATTTGTTTGCTTACATATGAATTCCTCCTGGAGTCTATGCATAACTTTAAGACTGAAGCTAAGCTCTATGTGTCATTTTGTCTCCAGAAGCTAGCAAAGTNCTTACAGAGTGAGTTCCAGGACAGCCAGGGCTACACAGAGAAACCCTGCCTTGAAAAAAATGGAGGTGGAACAGCAAAGTAAAGCTATCCCAGATTTTTCTCCAAGAGGCACAAACCATTTATCTAATGTAATTGATGATATAACAAACTATACTTTTCTCTAGTATCTTAGACAAGAAAAAAATTCTGACTTGGTTTAGATTTTTTTAAAAAGTCCATGCAATGGACGATTATAATTATAGTTGGAAAATGCACAGTGCCACCTAGAAATGAATACATTATAGACCAGGACAGTTTTTCAGCTGAAATTCTGGGAAACTTAAAAATGCCAGAAAAGTGATAGGCTGAAAATCCAATGCAAAAAGCTAATTGGAACCACAGTGATTCACTAGACAAGAAGATTGAGTTTTGAAGACTAGATCATAAATCCTCAGGATGGGAAAAAAGCTCTAAGACTGAGTCACTTCCTCAATTTAAATCTAGTTTCCAAAAGCAGACATTGAGCGTTGTCTAGAAAAGGAAGAGGATCTACAAGTTTCCTTGTGGAGTGCTATTCAAGTTCAGGAAATGTGGAAGAACGGTGCAAAGGAAAAACAGATGTTGACACACAGAATCTACTGTCCTGGGGGACAATAGGTACAATTTATGCCATGAGCCCATATCTACCATATCTACATGTACATACACATGGGGGGGTTGCATATGTGTATTGTGGAGGCAGATGGTACCACCTAAGGTACCATCCTCAGAAATAGCATCAAGTCCTCTCTCTGTGACAGGTCTCTCTTTGCCCTGAATCTCACATATTAGGGTAGACTTGGCAGGCAAAAAAACCCCAGGGATTCCCATGTCTCTGTCTCCTTCACCCTGGGATTATATGTGTGCACCATCATGTCCTGCATTTTGATATGTGTGATAAAAGTTAGACTCACCTCCTCTTGCTTGTTAGGTAAGCGCTTTGCTGATGGAGTCATCTCTCCAACCCCAAAATGCATAGTCTTAAGAACACACTAACTGAAATCGTTTGATAGACTGGGTAATGCCTTTCTAGGATTCTGAGGAAAATGGAGTGCCCAAAACACGATCTTTCCATTATCTTAGCCATCTTATTGAAAAGGTTGAGAGTATCAAAATATAATATCCTGAAACTATACTCCAAACTTGCTGTCAATACCTGCTGCTTACCCTCTTGTCTTCCACAGAATACAGAACTCTCGAGTATCACCCTCTCAGTGTGTTAGTCCACTTTCTATTGCCAGCAACACAGGATCACAGACTAAGTACAGTATAAAGACCTGAGATTTACTTTAGCTTGTACTTCTTGGGTACATGGGCTAATGACAGGCTTACTGGCAGAGACCCGAGGCAGCTCAAAGTCACATGACAAGAGTCAGAAAGCATGTATCTCTAGTCTCTATCCATCTTCTTATAAATCCACCGGAATGACTTTTCCTAATCCTAACCTCTTCTGAAAGGCCTTGCCTCTAAACACCATAGTAGATTAAATTGAGACCTTAAGACTTCACAGTGGGGATTAACTTCCAACACAGGAGCTTTGGGAGTGATCCAAACCACACCACGCATGAAAACATTTCCTGCCGCAGAAACTTAGGAGCTGGACTCACCTCTTGCCGTTTGAAGTTCTGCACATATTCTTCAAACTGTTCGTCTTTCGTTTCATCGGCTTTTCCCAGCTTCTGGAGGACCTAGTTTGGGACCAAAACAAAATAATTTGATTTAACAGAGTTTCTAGAGCAGGACCACAAGCTTGTTTAGTAGAGACTACTGCTGTTCTCTAAGGGGTCTGAGCAGAAGCCACCCTCAAGGCTCTTGGTGGCTTTGGAGATGGTGCGGGAGAATTGTCTGTAGTCTGTCAATCATGGTTTAAATAAATGCGGGAGAATTGTCTGTAGTCTGTCAATCATGGTTTAAATAAATGCTGATTGGCCAGGCAGGAAATATAGGTGAGAAAACCAGACAGGAAGTAGAAATGATGTAATGAGAACAGGAGAATTCTGGGAAGAAAGAAGTTGATTCCTCCCACTCCTACCCAGACCACCAAAGCAGCAGGATGTGATCTGCCTCACTGAAAAAGGTACTGAGCCACAAGGCTAACATAGATCAGAAAAATGGGTTAATCAAGATGTAAGAGTTAGCCAGTGAGAGGCTAGAGCTAATGAGCCAATCAGCTTTATAACTTATAGAGATCTATGTGTGATTTTCTTTGGGGCTAAACAGTTGTGGGGTACTGGGCGGGACAAAAACCCCAACAACAAACAAGCAGGGCCCCTGCATGTTACAGAAGACTTAGTTTGGGACCAAAACAAAATAATTTGATTTAACAGAGTTTCTAGAGCAGGACCACAAGCTTGTTTAGTAGAGACTACTGCTGTTCTCTAAGGGGTCTGAGCAGAAGCCACCCTCAACACTCGAGTTGTTCTGCTGTGGAGGTGTTGTACTTGGTGGCTTTGGAACTGAGTAGACTTGAGCTGTGTGATTTTGAACAAGCACCAAGGTGGCATTGCATTTGTTTGCTTACATATGAATTCCTCCTGGAGTCTATGCATAACTTTAAGACTGAAGCTAAGCTCTATGTGTCATTTTGTCTCCAGAAGCTAGCAAAGTGCATGATGTAC
The DNA here is from genome assembly GCF_014885135.2 of Alexandromys fortis. Taxonomy (NCBI): domain Eukaryota; kingdom Metazoa; phylum Chordata; class Mammalia; order Rodentia; family Cricetidae; genus Alexandromys; species Alexandromys fortis. The sequence continues at coordinate 19,118,486 of NW_026067924.1, forward strand.
AATAGGTGCCCAGCTATGTGTTAATAAAGCAAAGCTATATGATTGAAGTGTGCCTTCTAGTGATGGCATTCAATTTTCCTGACCCTGTTCTGATATATTCTTAATTCAATGAACAGTCAAAGTGGCCATGGGTATACAATTATTTTATAACCCCACGCTAACCATTGGATATACAGAAACATAAAACAAATAAATCAGGTGGCAGCATTTATCCCAGAAACATCTGACAGTCTAGTAGAATATAAGGTATGTTCACAAAAACAAAGCAGAGTTAATGTACTACAAGCAATACAAGGATGTTATAGAGTGTTGTAACAATATCTGTAGAGCCAAAGGCTTCAGAAAATATTCTGTGAAGATTGTTTTTAATCTGTTGTGAGGAATTCCAATTGACAGGAATGCGACAGAGTTTATTCCAGGCAATGAAGGGGGTCTAAGGAGGTGGGTCTTGTATCTTATCTGTTGATTTCATTGGTTAATAATAAAGAAACTGCCTCGGCCCTCATAGGACAGAAAATTAGGTAGGCGGAGTAGACAGAAGAGAATTCTGGGAGAAAGAAGCTTAGGAGGAGTCGCCATGATGCTCCCACGCCAGACAGATGCAGGTTAAGATCCTCCCTGGTAAGCCAGCTCGTGGGCTACACAGAATATTAGAAATGGGTTAGAACAATATGTAAGAGCTAGCCAATAAGAAGCTGGAACTAGCCGGGCCAGGCAGTGTTTGAAAGAATACAGTTTCTATGTAATTATTTCGGGCATAAGCTAGCCATGCGGGCGGCCGGGTGCCGGGGACGCAGCCCTGCCGCCGCTCCTATTTCAACAAATGTTTGTGTCTAGAACACACGGACAACTTGCCAAGGGTAAGATTTCTTGAAGACACAGGAAGTCGCTTGAGGATGAAGCAGAGAGAGCATGAGTGAGTGCTACAGTAGCGTTCACTATTTGGCATCATTGTCCTTATATCTCATGTTTAAACACTGACTTATTCAAGAATACGGAAACTCTGTAATCACTGTCTTCTTGAAATTCACCTCGTGACATCCTATGGTGTCATCAAACGTCACTAAAACCTCTATACAAAGATCCACATTCATCAAAACACGTGGGATTGATGACTAGAGGGAGCTCAGCTTGAATTCAGAGTCTTATATTTTTGTTATTATTATTGATTCAGAGATAAAGAAAAGCAATGGAAGTCACACTTGCAACAGAAGCAAACTTGAACAACCAAGGGAGTCTCAGGTTCTCATCTTCTCCTGTGCTTTCTAAATCTCAAGGTTTTAAGATGATTTTTTGACTTTACAGTTGTTTTAACTTTTGTCTCATCATTTTAAAAAAATGGTTTAGAGAGAAATCTACCAAATTACCTATGGCTACTCAAATATAGACACACACATAGACATGTGTACAGGCACACACAAGCCTAAAGGTGATGAGGGAAGGCAGCTGGCATGTACCACCCAGTGTTCCCCGAGCTCTCAAAGTCCACAAACCCAACCATCTTCAGACACTCTGTATCACAGGACTGGCTAGGTTGAGTCAACCCCTCATCTGCTGACAGCAGCATGCAGGCAAGGGATGCTACCAGTCTCTTCTGAGCAAGAGGAGCTGCCAAATGATCAGCTCTACAACCTGCTAGAGCAGTGAACAGGCACTCACTTACATATGTATTGCACACCCTCTATGAACCTGAAGTTGTGGAGGTAATTGACCATTACTCTCATCCTCAAGACAATTTTGTGTGGGACCTATTTCACCCACTTGACATCTAAAAGATTAGGACCACATAGATAAGTAAGTTACCTCTTGGAAACTTTCAGGAAACTCACCTTTCTACAGGACAATGTCTCTGTCATCATCAGTATGGTTTTTTCCTTCTCAAGGAAAGCAGGTAAGACCTACATATCAAATCAAATATTCCTACTTTTGTGGATAAAATATATTAAGGCCACTGGACTCTAAGAAGCACGTATCTTGCTCATACTCTCCCTCCTTCCACTCTTCAACTGGACCTTGGGAGCTCCAAGGTGGGTCTCTGTCTCTGTTTCCATCTGTTGTTGGATGAAGGTTCTATAATATTTAAGAAAAATCAGTCTGACTACAGGGCAAAGCCAGTTCAGTCACCCTCTCTATTGCTTAGGGTCTTAGAAGTCAAGACCATGAGCGGTTCACCCACTGAGACAATGTGCCTGAGCCAATGGGAGCTCAACAACTCCAACTGGACTGGGAATAAATGAGCATGGGATCAAACCAGTCCCTCTGAATGTGTTTGACAGTTGGGGCAGACTGAGGGGCCAATGACAGTGGCACTGGGATTTGTCTCTACTGCATGTACTGGCTTTTGGGGATCCTATTCTCTTTGGATGTATACCTTGCTCAACCTGGATGTAGTGAGGAGGGCCTTAGACTTTCCACAGGGCAGGGTGCCTTGCCCTCTCTTAAGATTGGAGGGGGGAGAGGGTGTGTGGAGGGAGTGGGATGAGGGGAGGAAGTGATAATTTGGATTGATATTTTTAAAGTAATAAAATAAAAAAATAAAGTATTTTGTTGATAATTTTTGTTCTCCAGAGGGAAGGGGGGAGAAGCATGTGTCTTACCAGCTACATGACTGTAATAGTGGGAAGATCATGGACAGACTCCTGCTTGAAGCTCTTCACTGATATTTCAAATCGTGGTTCCTTACATCTCGTATTTTAAGAATAATGTGATATAAATGAGACGAGGCTAGAAAACAACCATGAAACAGCTCCTCCATGTAAAAAGCATTTTCAGCTTAACAGCGTCATTGTGAATGACAGCACACACAGAACTCTCAGTTGCAGTGGTCCTGGATCTTGGTTCTGGCCACATGAGGTAGCATTATCCACAGAAGAGAGCGAGGAAGGGAGGAGGGACAGGGAAGCTAACCTTTTCCAGGAACATGTTCACTCTAGTGGCCACACTGGGACCCGGTGCGCTCTATTTCAACTGACCCTGAAAACAGCCTACGCATCCTTGAGCTGATGAATGAGCTGAGACTTACAGAAAAGCACACCTGTGCAAAATCACTTCCTTTGTAAGTACCATATCCCATTCCCTAAGACGCCTTTACCATAAAGATTGTATCACCCCAAGGCACTGACACTGTAAAATGGAGACTTAGATTACCGATCCTGGAATATCAGTGCCAAACTTGTTTAGATTTCAGACTTAATGTGCTCCAAAGAAGTGGTCTCCATGACAGGTCTTGAATAGTTCACCTTTCTTTCCAAGTCCCTCAGTAGAACCCCAGTATGAGTTCCTTAATTCTTCATGAACCAAATCTGAGTTTCTTGTGATTGGTGACAAAGTTGCAATGCCCCTGACATTATGTACAGAAGAAGAAATATTTGTTCTACAAGCTGCCATGTGGTAGTGCCTCAGAAATCCTGACTTTTAACAACATTAAGACCTGATCAATCTACATGTAACCTTAGAACAGTTAGTAAATTTATTATTTAGGCATGAACGAAACACATTGGCCATCTATATTTTTTCTATTTACTGAAAATGATTTTTTTCTCAAATATCTAGAGGACGGTTTCTTCTGGGTCTAGTCCTCCCATCCAGATCTAACCCCTTTCTGTCTGTCATTAAAAAATAGTCTTCTAGGGGCTGGAGAGATGGCTCAGCGGTTAAGAGCATTGCCTGCTCTTCCAAGGGTCCTGGGTTCAGTTCCCAGCAACCACATGGTGGCTCACAACCATCTATGATGAGGTCTGGTGCCCTCTTCTGGCCTTCAGGCATACAAGCATACAGAATGTTGTATATATAATAAATAAATATTAAAAAATAGTCTTCTAATTAATAAAATAACACATCAGAATAGGACAGTACAAACATACAGAAGTGTAAGAGTCCAAGAAACAGATACAGATGCAGAGACCCCACTCATTTGCACACTCAGGAATCTCACGAAAACACAAAGCTGGAAGCCCTAATATCTAAACAAATTGCATGTAAGTATATTTAAAAGCCCTGGTACAACATTGTGAGACAAGGAGCCTTCAAAGATGTCGTTAAGTTCATCTTCTGTTGGCCATCTACTGCTGGGTACACTGTCCACCCTTACAAGTAGGTGTTTTTATCCTCCATGAGACTCCATTGGAGGAAACAAAAGTTTCATATGCAGGTAGTTATCAACTGAAGATAATGTCTGGGTTAGGGATAGAACATGTGCCATCTATAATTTAAGATCGAGCTGTAATTTTATATCTCCAAAGTTTCTTTAATCAACACTTCATTCCCACATTGACACTTTCTGCCTCCTTAAACCTATAAAATTCTCTCTTCTATCTTATAATCATGAAGCTTCCTAAATCCTCCATGAAGCTTCCCCAGTTCAAGTGGGATTACCACCATTAACTTCTTCCCATTTACTATAGGAATGAAAGTGCACTTATGGGCTTTTGGTTATTTCCATAATAACTAGTCATTTGCTTGAGTTTTACTGTGTTTCAGGTTCCTTTCCAAAGATTTAAATAGGTTAATTCATTTATTCATAATGACTTTATAGCATATGTTGCCACATTTATAGGTGAGGAGAACTAATCAATAAGAAAACACGAAGTCAGTCACTGCAGGAGTACGTTCTTACTTAAGAGAGAACTCCCATCCTATTGACCCTTGCTCTGCACGTGTCTGTCCATTGGATTTTACTCTCATAGTGTGCCTGGCTTATCTTCCAAAGATCAGGCCTTCTTAATAGCCCACCTTCTCCACAACCAACTCAGTGATAGTGAGTCACTAAGACAATCAAAAAAAAAAATACAGGGATTAATAAACAATTTTCATTATACTGTTTGAGTTACAGTTAGTCCTATGTCTGTTCTGATTGTTTTTTGTCAACTTCACACAAACCCAGACATATTTTGGGAAGAGAGAATTTTAATTGAGGAAACGTACCCATAATATTGGTCTATAGTAAGTCTGTTATAGGGATTTTCTTAATGAGTGATTTATGTAGAAGGGCCCAGCACATTGTGGTTGATACTTCCTTGAGCTGCTGGTCCCTGTTATATAAGAACATTTGGATTTAGACTTTAATTTCATCCAGATTGACACTTTACTATTTGAGAACATAGAGTTTTAATTGTTAAATTTGCTTTTTTTTTTTTCATTTGGCAAGTCGTAGATGCAAAGTTCAGCATGTACTTTCTTTCAGTAAGATTCTGCATCATTCTCCCAGGTCTGCACTCATTCTCCCATGTTCCCTGAACCCAGAAGTTCCAATTTTAAAAGACTAAATAAAAAGTCAAATGGAGAGAGAGAGCAAGAACAGGACAAGTTAGCGTGTTTTGTGGTGAGCTCGCTTTCCATGTGCTCTCTGGCAGTGATCTCCAGGGACTGAGTTGCAAGCTCTAGCCCAATGGCAGGGTTCCTGTATTCTTTCCTAGAAAAATTATTTTTGACTAAAGTGGCCAAGCACATTACCCAAGGATTTGGGGCTCTGCTTAGATTACTTTCTCCATGGTGTGAAAGCAAAATTCTAATCAAGTTTTATGTTCCCAAAGTGGAATGCAAATTCACTACTGACTGCAGCTGTGGTTGGGGAATAGCAGCTCTGTTTAATATTTTAAATTAGAAATAGGGCAGTGAGTTGGCAGCATTCAGAGGAGAAAAAAAACCTGACATTTGAAGCCAGAGAGAAAAAAAAATCCTTATACCACGGAAATGGCTTCTGTTAATTAAGGGAAAAGATCAAAGCAAGGTTCAGCTATGCTGATGTCTGACCCCCAAGCAGCAACACCAGTCTTGTGAGTCACAAGTAGAGAAGCTGATAAGGGCAAATGATGCGGATTGCAAAGAAGTTCAAAAGGAAGGCCACGTGGGGATGTCAAGTACATGTGTTTGTGCCTGGCTTGATGTGATGACCAGAACTATGTGTTCTTACAAAGAACCTGGAAGAATTGACCCCTGGAGCATCTTAGAGAAATGGGCACAGTGGATGAGGGTGAAGACTAGACATGGTGACTCACGCTTCCTTTTCATCAGACTCTGCATAGCAATGGGAGACCTGCATAATTAAATTAGTCTTCTGTGAGTAATGAGGTACCTTCTCTTTGCACTTTATATCTTAGCCAAAAAAAAAAAAAGCACAGTATTATGTGAACATTATCTACTAATGAGAAAACCAAAGACTGTTCAGTACAGGCCATGGAGTACTGGTCTTCCTGCATTGCCCTACAGGAAGATGATTCATTACTCTGCTCTCTCTTATAAAACATGGAAGTGTTCACTCAAATACTACAGTGTCAATAAGGTAAGCGCACCCTCACTGCTTCTCCCACCTCTTTCTACTAGGCACATACTGTGATGGTTTTCCAAGTTGAGGGTGCTGTTCCTTTTACCACTGTCTAGATGTGTTCCAGGATCTAGACAGGAGCCTTAGAACAATGATTCCTCCAACTTCTTTCAATTATTTTAATCAATGCTTGTGATCTTTACCCAGAGAAGATTAAAAAAAAGATCACTGAAAACACATCTTTAGTAGCTTCATGTGCCCTTGAATGTCCCCATATGTCCTAAAATATTTTTGTACAGTTACAGCATCCCTTCTTTTCTCTGGTGGAGTTCAATGCTGTGTTAGCCATCACATCATCAAAACTCCTCCACCTAATATGACCCTTCCTGAGAATTCTAGGAGACACTTTTGGGAACAGTTAAGACAATAAATGTTCTCAGCCTCCTTTAGGAGGTACTTTAGTAGCTCTCAGATTTGGATGTATGAGAAAAAAATATGTAATAGAACTCACAAGTCTAATGTGAGTAGGCTAATACTCACAGGCAATGGAAAAAAATTGTTGATGGAGAAGAGAAATTCAGAGGCCTAAAAGGGAAACAGAGGAAAATGACTGGGAGTCATAGACATCAGATACAGCCAGAGGAAGCACCGGCCAGTGTGGCTTCACCGTGGCTTTCTAGACAGGTATCAAGTTCAGAATTCTGCTCTCTTCTATCTTGAGTCCTTTACAGTTGGAACACTTAGTCCCCTGACATACCAGAGGAAAGGAAAATACCTTAGTGGAAAAGGATAGCTTGATATCGATCTTGAAAAGATGCTTGAATTTTAAGCCTATCCTCTCCCTGTGTCTCAGCTCCTTTTCTGTCGCTGTAATAAAACACCATGACCAAAAATGACTCAGAAGGAAGAACTTGTTTTAGCATACAGGGTCAGGCAGATAAGAGTTCATCCTGGTGGGGAGGCATGGCGCAGCCAGGAGCAGGAGCTGGAGCAGGAAGCTGAGAGGTCAAACCCTCAACCACAAGCTTGAAGCACAGAAAACAAACTAGAAGTGGAATGAGTCTCTGTGCTTCGAGAGTGACACCAGAGCCTTTCACCCCCTAAACCCCCCAAAATGACCATGGACAGGACCAGGAATTCAGACACCTAAGCCCATGGAGGCATATCCCATTCCAACTACTGCAGCTTGGTTGAATTTTTTTCTTTAGAACCGTTTTTCTATGAAACTATTGATACGTCCAAGTATCAATGGCAGTGTGGAATGTATACCAGTCTACAGAGAAAGTTTGCTAATCACCTCCTGAGGCTGAGAGAGGGACCACATCTTCCGTGATTGGCAGGCCTCTTGAAAGTCACAGCACTGCCATGTGCCAAGTCTATACAGCAGAGCACAGCGGTCCTAAATTAGTATTCATGCTATGGAGTTAAGGGAAGAAGTTCTCCCACGAACCATTAGCTGGTTCCCAGAGATGGTTCATGTCCGCTGAACTTGTAGCAATGTTCTCTGTGGCAAAGCTGCTGGTAGTGAGAACATATCCAGCCCTGAAACCCAGGATTTGTAGAGTCAGGATTGCCCTTTTGATCTGAGGATTTGGTAGAGGTAAGAGCATAGTGGCTGACTGCTCTGCTTCTCTGATCTTTCAGCATTTACTACTATATCGAACTTGGGGTTTTTTATTATTGTTATTAAGACCAAGTAGAATTCACACTACACCTGAAGACTCAAGGTTTTTTTCTTTCAAGCATCCCCAACCATCTCTTTTCCTCCCTATTTTGTGAACATTTCTGCCCCACATACATGACCAAGAATACAGCATTGTTGATAATTTCAGCATGCTTCACTAATTTTCCTTAATCACTGACTCCACAGCAAACTCTGGAATAGAAATTGAGCTTCATGGTCCTAGCTAGGAGTATACACTATAGCTGACAACTCTGAGGAAAAGGAGTCAAAAGAGCTCAGCACACTTCTAAATGTTAGAGAGTAGGTCAGTAATCACACTGACGAGAAAGGAGCAGAGGGGTCAAGGAGAGGCCGGATAAGGTCCCCAAATATATTAGCTGGGAAGAAGTAGCTATACTGTTCTGCAGCACTGTGAATATATGAACAAGTAATTACATATTTCTAAATAATTAGAAATGTCCGAACATTCCCAACACATATACATGAAAAAGGCTTAAGGAGATGGAAACCTTAATTACCCTAAATTTAATCATTATATAATATAAGCACATATGGAATTACCCCACTAATATATAGAAACATTATACTTCAGTTAAGAATAAAGGCACTATTGTTATGTCACAGCATAGAAAGGATCTAAACATAGGGCAGCACAATCCATCAAGCCAGAAAACATTGTGCACAGTAAGCAAGTCTGAGCAGTCTAATCCCACGGTGAGCCCTGCCAGCTGAGACACTTTTCAGAACTATAAACTCTGAAGTTGATAATAGATGCTTCTCATTAAAGAGAATTTGATGTGATGTTCTCGGTCTCCAATTCAGGGCAGATGATGCTTCCCCCTTGTGATGCTTTCTAAACTTACATCACAGTTTACACAACAGTCTCAACATTGTTCAGATGTTCATTTCCCTTCCTTGAGAATTCAGGGCAAACAAAACAATAATCCTACCTCATTCTTGTAAAAAGAAACTAATAAGTTAGTACACTCAAAAATAGATGTTAAAAGGTTAAAAAAATATAGACTAGCCAAAGCTTTTTTTTTTTTTTTTTGGCTACATCCAATTCCCAAGCCACTTGAAGTCAAGCTTACAGAATAAAAATCATAAAAGGTGATTGATGACTTACTCCTATCAGAAAAGTGACATTATTCAGAACCTTTGACTTTTAACACATTGTAAGTTACAAGCACAGCAAATCACAACAAAGAACAAATTTCTGTCGCTCTTATTCTATGCCCATGGGGGAATCAAATTGCACATATGAATCATTGCTATGAACAGAGGATAAATGATAGAAATCAAAAGAGAAAACTTAAGGGTTTGATCATATTTCTGGAACAAAGCCCCTCTTCGGACTGTATTCTCTAGATATGGTGACTCAGAGTTACCAAATACACTGACTCTGCACCTCACGGTATGAAATAACAAAGTAATACTTCTTTAGATAAACTTGTTAGTTAAATAAAGTATTTGTTCTTTTACTCCCAATTCATGTATTTCTGTTAAAACCATAATTTACAATAACTAATATATGATTAGTCAGAAAACTGAGAATATTGAAGTTTCAGAAATTCATGTAACATCCAGGAGAAGTCAAAGAAGCAAACTTTTCAAATCTTATTTATCACCTAACAGGATGCTTAACTGTCAATCTAACAAAATCCATAATCACTTTGGAAATAGCTCTGGATTTGCCTGTGGGGGAAGCTCTCAATTAAGTTCATTGACGTGGGAAGATCCATCTTAACTGAAGTGGAACCTTTGTCTGGCCTGGATCCCAGACTGAGTGAGGGAAGGGGGTAAACAGCAGTGTGGCATGCATTCATTCTGATTCTGATTGTGCATGGCATATGTGCTCAAATGCTTCAAGTTCCTGCAACCTTGACTTCTCCACTTTGACTGAGAGTACCCTTGAACTGTGAGCCAGCACAAACTTTTCCCCCTTAGCTTGCTTTTGGCATGCATTTTATCATGAGGTAGGAAAAGAAACTAACACACAGTTGCTGTGGGACAATGGTCTTTTATCCTGTCACTTGTATTATTTTAAATAAAATGCTGATTGGCCAGTAGACATACAGGAAGTAGAAGCTGGGCGATGAGAACAAGAGAATTATGGGAAGAGAAAAGCTCAGTCTGCAGTCATCACCCAGATGTAGAGGTCGCAGATGAGAATACCTCGCTAATGAAAGGTACCAAGCTATGTTGTGTACAAGAATTATGGGCTAAGGTGTAAAAATTAATTAATAAGAAGCCTGAGCTAATAGGCCAACCAGTTTATAATTAATGTAGACTTCTGTGTAACATGAGGGCCAGCTTGTTGGGGTTTATGTCCTGCCCAGGTCCCCACAGTCAGCAAGCCCCAAAGAAAATCACACACATGTGTGTTTATTTGGGACTAAACAGCTGTGGGACCTGGTGGGACAGAAACCTCTGTCAACATACAGTTTCTCCTGCTTTGGACCTATAGCAAGGCAGAACATAGGTAGGCAGGGAAAGCTAGGCTGAATCCTGGGAGAAAGAAGGGCAGAGTCAGAGAGAAGCCAGAGACAGATGTGCTGGTAGGCCACGACTTTGTGGTGATGTACAAATTAATACAGATGTGTTAAGTTAATATGTAAGAGTTAGCCAATAAGAAGATAGAGCTAATGGGCCAAGCAGTGATTTAATTAAAAAAAAAACATACAGTTTCTCTATGAATGAATTAGTCTTCTTTCTGAATGTGTTACTGCATTCTTTATTTGACAAATCCCTTCATCCTTTTTTATCTTTACTCCTCTAAAGTCACTCACACAAACACACAGCATCTACCTCTCTTGACAGCTTACTGTAAATAAATAATCTAGTACCCTGCATCCCAAGTGGATTTTAGTTTAACTGAAAATCCATAGGCAAATTGCATGGGCACAGAAGTTAGGGATGTCTGCTCTTGATTACAAACTCAATGTGATATGGAACGTTAAATAAATCAAAGAATTGAAGTCATTACTCTGGACATTTAGTGCAGAAGCAAAACTGGATCATGAGCTGATGGTCTCGAAGCTGTAATTGCATAGAATGTACCCTGAGCGTTGGATACGTAAATTAGCACATGCTCTCTGTTCCCTCGTTCCCTTAAAGCAGAAGGCCGACAGCTCCCAAATGGCTAAGTGTTCTGCATGATTGACTCAGCTCTACTTTTTTTTTTTTTTTTTGTAGTTTAATTTGCATTTTAATGAAACCATTAAATTTAGATTTCTAGAGAAAGATGTTTCTGCAAACCTCTCAAGAGGAAGAGAATCATTCTGTTAGTTACATTTTGATCCAGAATATATGAACTAACCTCAAATTTCAGGTTTAGTGGCATTCATATAAATGAAACAGCAACAGCCATGAAGTTGTTCCTAGCCAGGAGCCAAAGTGATAAATAATCTCTGGCTTGCTCAAATCCCTTGCTGACTGACTCGGCTCCTTCACGTGGAAATAACAACTGAAACCAGATGAGCTGCACCTGGCTTTAGATGTCAGAACAAATGTTTCAAGCAACTCGGAGCGCAAACAAGACAACTGCAGCATTGGGTGATCATGGCTGTAAATTAGGGAGAATCTGCGTGTTAAATGAAGGCATTTTTACAGAAAAAATAAAATTTAGGGCTTTCTTCCAATAGCATGGCACCAATCCTTTCTTCTACACTCGAAAGCCAAGGAACAGTCAACAACCCACGCAAATCTTAGCCATGAAGAAGGTATTGTGTTTGCTCTGTTCAGAGAGACTGCAAACACTGAGTGATCATTGCTCCTTCTGTTCTACAATTGTTAGAAATGTAGCATTTTCACCACATCTGACTTCTTTTTTCCCTCCCTTCTCTTTTTATTAGGATTTTCATATAAGATGTAGTTTAATTAAAAGAGACAATAATGATGTTGTATTATGCATTAAGAGATATCCAGAATGAGCAGAGGACAGTTTCATTTTGTGGAAATCTCTCTTTGGAGAAACAAAGGGCAGAAGCACCCTCTAGAAATGCCTAGAATCTGGAATATCTCTACATTCTGCCCATGGAAATAAGACTCCAAGTGGTCCTGAGGAAATGGGGGTTAGGGAAGTTGGTGGGTATGAAATGAAAGAGAGAAAGGACTACATATGAAAAATAGGCACCTTATGGAATCAGCAGGCAGCCTTGATGTAAGTAAATACTTACAGATCATCTCAATGAGGCCAAAGATTGCTCCCATTTGTCAGACATAGGCATGAATGTATTCCCGAGTAGTCACTGTCTCAATTAAAAGGGAAAGTTTGAACAACATCCAGAAAGGTAAGCTAATAACTGAATGTCTTGCTTTGGTCAGGTACTATATTTCTCTCTCAGGGTAAGTCATGAAGGTCCAGTGAGTAAGCTATCCTTATCTGTTTACCAATCCATATCTCACACAGGGTCTTGATATTCACCTGCTCCCAAGCCCTACGTTATATCCCCTAAATCACAATCCCTTCCAGGTGAAAATCAAACAACTAGGATGCATACATCCACATCACTAACTTCTGTATGTGAATAATTCAGCTAAACCAGATTCAGATAAGGGGGTGAGAACTTTAGAGAAGCCTCAGAGCCCAGTTCTGCCTCACCTCTTCCACTGATCTTTTTACCATGAAGGTGATAACCAAACAATTCAATAAGTAGAATGGGTGTACTGAGAGCTTGGAAGGAAAAGACCCACCCTTCTATCAGACTCCAATCCCCTCTGTCCTTTCAGGGTGTCCTGGAGTCCAATTAAATGCAGTGTTTCCTTCTGAGAGCTGACTTTAGTTTCTGGGAAGCCAGTGGAGGCAGGAAGGAACTGAATGACCCAGCCATCTTCAGCCCTTCATAACTGTCTGGAGAATGCTCCTTTGCTCTGATAAAGTAAACTAAAGTATCCCAGTCCCCATTTCTGTGCCCCATCGTGAGCCCAAATATCAATTTCAAAATGTATAAAATATGTATCTGTATATATTTGAAGAATATGGTTTTTCAGAGAAGGTTAAAGGGGTTCTAGCGTGGCACTCAAACACACACTGAATAATGTGCATTATGAGTGTATATTTTAATAACTTCAAATTCTGAAGCTCCAGTTGAAATGCAAGCTTGCCACAGGAAGGCAACAAATATCAGCTCAGACTAAAGCTCCTCAAACTGTCCTCTTGGCCTTACAGAAGGTCTTTGGTGCTTCCAGCCTTTGATTTCTATAGGATTCCCAAACCTGGGCTGATTTAAATATGAGACTGTTTACAGAAAGACACTCCGCGAGGAATGTGAGCTACATGCTCAGGAGACTTTTCTTCCAGCACCACACACCGAACAGCATCCACAAGCTACACCATAGCTGTTCAGAGTATTGAGCCTTACAACAAGATTATAATCAGATCACTTCTGTTCATCAAGCACCACTGACCTCGGTCTCCAAAAGAACCGTTTCTGTAATGTGCTGGAGGCTTCAGTAATCTTCAGATATAACCTTAGCCCTTTGTTTGATACCTCACAATCTGTTATCTGTCTCTTTAATTCACACACCTGGATAGGAATGGCTTCCTAAGAGAAGGAGCTGCACAAACTACATGCCAAGCATTTTCACCCACCACATTTAGCCTCAGACTTGTGTCAACAATGGCTTCTGTTGTCTTCCAGTGTTTGTAAATATCAGAGTAAACCTGAGACTCCAGTAGCTCCAAGGGCATCCTAGGCTTTCCTGTGTCTCTGTGTACAAGGGTCAGGAGAATTCACAGTCACTTTGTATAGAAACTTAAAAATTAAGCGGACATCGATGTGAGTGCATACTTTGAGTCAGTCTGTCTGGGTTAAAATTTGGAAACAGCTCTCAAAATGCTTTAAAATGTCTACATTCTTTGTCCCAGCAGTTTTAGTCCTCTGAACACACTCAGAAATTAAACAAAGACATCTTTACAAGAATGCTTTTCAAAATTTATCTATGGTAACAAAACCCTAGAGACTAAATATTCTCAAATGGGGATTGCTAATATTTTTATTTAACTCATGGTAAGGGAGAAATCAAAAACCACCTCCACCCAGCATCTTCAAAGAAATATACTTAGCATTATTTTCAATCTATAGTGAGCTGGCAAGAAAGTTGGGAATTACAGGCCAAGGAGAATGGTATGGGAATCTCTAAGCAGAGAACAGATTTCTCTGTTTGGAAATCTGTTTTGAAAGAGCTGACCATAGATAAGGCTAACCCAGGCTGGGGATCATCCCAGTACACCTGTGCCCTCTTTTCTCCACCTTAACCTAAGGCTGGCACGCTAGAAGATTGCATTTTCAGAGTCGTGATGAATTAAGTATTTGTTTGTAGGAGGCATGCACAAGAAAAATTGTCTCTTTTGACCTTGCTCCTGGGGAAACAGAATGAAACCCATTCCTAGAAGTAGAAAACACAGCCTGACGTCCCTGTGTGTAAAGTGATTGCACAGTCCTACCATCTGTGTGGTTAATAGGCAGGTATCAAGCCAAGCACTTCATTTTACGCAATGCTGAGTGATGGTGCCTCAGGTCCTGAACACTTAGCAAACACATATCCATAATCTAAAATGGAGAGGCATTCATTTGCATTTCATTGTAGGAAAAAGTTATGACTGTAAGAAAGTTACATAAAAGGTTGGGACAGATGATAGGTATATATAGATGATGAAATAGATAGGATAGATGGATAGATGATAGATAGATAGATAGATAGATAGATAGATAGATAGATGATAGATAGACAGACAGACAGACGGACAGATTGATAAATTGATCTTTGGATCTGAAGGCTGTAAAGGAAATATATTACTAGAAACTTTAAGCAGCAGGATTGAATTACAGGATTCCCCATTGTTCTCATAATTTTAGTGTTTCCCAAATGCTCTAAAATGTGCATATGCTTTAGAAATTATGCAAAAAAGTTATTAGACAAAACTTAACCTTTAAAAAATATACTGAACTATAAGGAAACATTTGCTGTAATTCTGTACTTCCTGGCATGGTTTGGCTCCCCTAATGTAAACACTAACAGAAGCACAGATGTGAGCTTTGCATAGCTTTTACTTCTAGTGTTGTTAGACACCTGCTGGACACCAGAACCCCCAAGGTAGAATTACAGATGAATACAAACCAGTCCTGGTCTCAGGAATGCATAGCTTGGACAAGGATCTCCAAACACAGCAAGTGTAAAGCCCACCTCTGACTGATAGACTCACACCAGGCATAGGGCAGTACCTCACCCAGCCTTGGCTAGCAGTTGAGGAAGGAGTCAGAGACTTTAGGTGAAAGCACAGGAGTGACTCAGGGGAAGAGGGGATGAAAATGAGTGCTTTATGTAAAGGAGAAGCACTTTGTCCCCATCTCCATATTCATTCTCTATTCCCTTCTGTGTTGATACAATATTATGGAATCAGTGGTTTCCTCCAGTACTGTCTTCACTCCGTTAGAAGTTTAGTGAACTAGACAAGCTTGTCTTATGGAACCATCAGTGTTCACATATTTACTGTGTAAAGGGATGAAAGACAAAGAGACAAGAGATAAAAGCATTAGCTCAGAAGACTTCTATTTCCAGAGTGCAGGTCACGGCAGGTCATCAGATGAGATGGGAAGAAGATGTGGATTAAGAATAGAATACTCAAGCAATGAACACCACTCGAGGAGAGGGGACAGCATAGAAAAGCAGCATAAGAGGAGTGAGGTACAGGAAGGATGGGGAAGCTGAGATAGCTGTGGTCACAGCAGGCAAGGGAGAGAAAGATGGGCACAAACAGGCACATCCACTTATGCCACAGCTGCTTAACTCATCTGCAATTCTGCAAAGAAACACAGCTGTAGTAGGCATGACTGTAGCTGTTCTTGTATGCTCAGCCCTGCTTTAAGATCCTGGAACATATCTGTGAACATTACCAAGGCTTTTTCCTTGTGGAAGTGATGAGTTGTGAGATACCGTGAAAGTAATTTCAAGTACTGTTCAGCGCTATGAAGATGAATAAATGAGAGGAGAAAATAGAAACATCCACATACTGTTTAGGAGGGGAAACTGCAGGAGACCACAGAGTTCCTTGGTAATTTCCAGTACCCTCGCAGTTAACCTCACCGATGGGATAAAGAGTGCATCTGTGGGATGCACAGAAAAATCATATGTAGCAAGGGCCCACAACAGATGATGCTGGCCTGGAGAGGCTTCCATAGTGCACAGCTCAGGTAGGGAGTGATGACAGGTGAGGGTGTGGGGATGCCATACGATGCCTGCTTGTGCCTGATCCAGACATGAGAGATGCTGGTGGGGTACACCTGGCAGAAAGGGTTGACTGGTACTCTGAGGAGAGAGGCTGGCCTTTAACAACTTAGTTCTGCATCGAGGGGCCTGGTTTTATGTTTGTGACTTGGCTTGTGCAGCGGACTGGAACTTTTCTGTACCAAATGGGTTTCCTCTAAAGCCAAACTCTCCTCGTGCTGATTCTGAAGGCCCAGTGAAAGTTCTCAGGTTATTGCTGCTTTCAATCTACTGGGCAACAGACAGAGAAGAGCAGTGGGGGAAAGCAGAGTGATTTTACCAGGCACCTGACTGAGGAACACATGGAGATTTTCTTAAGTGAGGGTCTGTAGGCTGGGAGTCATACAATCATCAGATATGTAACTATTTTCTCATCATGAAAGAAGCTGTGTTTTCTAAAGTCAGTCTTGTGACATTCCACAGGTCAAGAGAACTTGGTGATTGAGGGAGGTCACCACCAGCCAAGGGTCAGCTGGAATGAGGAAAGCAAGCAAGTGCTCACTGTTTCTGCACTCAGCCCTGCACTCACTTGCTGCCCTGTTTTCCCTTCCTCTATCCTGAGAAAGAGCAGAGACAGAAGAATTCTGAATTTAAGAAAAGTTATCTAATGAAGAACTAAAGTCACAGAGGGCATGTCCTTTCTGGATCCAAGTTTTTAAATGCATGTGTTTTCCTTCTTGAATTTCTGTAGGCACAATAGTTGAACTTGGCCAGCTGTCAGCATTTTGCCATTCACCCCATGGGCAGATTCAGTACACATCCATCCTAATGAAATCACAGTGAGGTATACCATCACAGTTCTCCAGCTCAAGTCTTGATTGGGATGAGCACACAACAGCTCCTGCCTGGCTTACCACCCACTTACATGAGGTGAATATTGATAAAGAACCAGGATGTAAGTCTAATAAATCTAATGTTTAGGTTAGAGAACAAGATACTGGCTTCTACAGAATGTTCCGAAAGAAAGTCAGCCTTTGGCTTTCAGATATACTCTGTTCCAGAATGGTGAGCGAGGGATCTAGGCAATGAGCTCAGTCGGCTCTCACTGACAAAAGGCTCACACGTCCAGCTAGGTTCTGGATTGTGTCACATAAAAACTCATGGAGTCCACTATGCTTTGCTAACAAAGGAAGGTCTCCAGTTTGAAATTTAAAATATTATTTGCTTAAGTCATGTGGACAACTAGGATGCTGGGTACCACCACACCCAGTTCACAGATGAAGAAGGCAAAGGCTTATGGGGGCTGGTAAATAGAAATTAGGGCTATATCTAGAAACCCATGTTCATGCTCTTAGCAGCTTCCTGCTCTGTGGTGCTGAGATTACCCAAGTCACTACTGGGACACCTAAGGCACCTGCAACACAGAATTCTGGCTAGGGGAAGGTAACAGTCCTGCCTAAGTGACTGGGAGTCTGTTTGATGCACAAGGACAATAAGACAAAGGGCGCAACCAATGATATCTTTGATTCATCCAGAATTCCATTAGCTAGAATCTTGTGAATACAAAATAAAAATGACTACAAAAATCTTTCTTGTCGGGTATAAAAACCACGCTCTTTCTTTCCTTCCTTCCTTCTTTCTTTCTTTTTTTTAGGAGGGCAACCCAGTAAATACTGAATTCACCCATGCTTATTTTCCATATGCTTTATATACCCAAATCCAAAAGGAGGGAAGAAGACAAAAGACTACTTTATCATGATACAAAGAACAAACAGAGCAATTACGTCTTCACTCCTTGAAACATCCAGTGACTATATCCTGAGTTAAGTATTCCACACAGTTCTTCTCTATATGACCATGAGCCTGTGCAGTTCTTCCCTAGAAGAAGTGAAGACTATTTCTACATCCTTTTTGTTTGAATTTTTACCCTGTGATTTGCTGCATTTGGAACAAGTAAGAAGTGACATGATAAAAGAGATTTGAGAAGCCCTTACTTAAAAATATGTTGTTGTTGTTGTTGTTGTTTTTAACTTGAGAATCCAACCCCACCCCCTGCACTGGGTCTGCTGGGTGATGTGACATTTGAAGCAAAGTCACTCCACTGCCACATGTTAATTTAGGCACAGAACTTAGGAGAGTATTATCTGACACCCTTGAATGCTATCACTAGTGTGAAGTGACTATGTGTCCACCTCAACCCAAGTCACACACCTCCTTAGTATGTCCTCTTTATGAGAATCTGCCATGCCTGGAGGCAGAAGTCTAAAATTACAGCTCTTCTTGTGCCTCGAAAAAGTGAATCACAGATTCAAGGCATTCATGGGCTACACAGTGAGTTCAAGGCTAACCTGGACAACTTAGTGAGCTCCTGCTTCATATAAAAAGCAAAGAGAAATAGGGATGTATCTGAGAGGTTGAACACCTGCATAGCACACATCATGCTGTATGGTCAATCCCCAGTTTCAGAAATGGGTGGCGGCGGCAGGGCAGTTAGAAAGAGAGAGGTTATGATTTTTAAACTCCATCATGCTTAGAAAAATAGAAAGACAAATCCACAGAGTTGTGTGACTGCCATGTGGGTCACAAAAAGGAAGTCTATGTTTCATTCTGACTCAGATGAAGGGAGGCACTAAGCGTTGGGTGTTTATGTCCCTCCAAAATTCCAAGTTGAACCCAAATCCTCAGTTCTATGGCGTTAGGAGATAGGGAGAGGAAACTAGGTTTAGATGAAGTCCTGCTCGTGGAGACTCTATAACAGAATTGTCTCCCTATAGGAGAACAGTAGAGCTTTTACCCTATGCCATGTAAGGATGGAGCAAGGAGGCAGCTGAATGCAAACCAGGAAAAGCCTCTACACCAGACCTAGACTCTGGCCTTATCCTGTATACATGAGATACATATACTTGTTGTCCAATCCACACCTTCTATCTGTTCAAGCTAAGACAAAAGGTTCCCCCAAAGAGGTAGGCCTTGTGCTGAGAAGCCAGTAGAAAATAAGAGAGGTGAGTGAGGTAGGTGGATGCTGGGGTGGGAAAAGAAAGGAGGGAGGGTCGGTCATCTCAGGGCTAGAAAGGTGAATGTAGAGTAGGAAAGGGAAAGAAATCATAAAGACAGGTATGGAAAAATCTCTCTGGACAGGAGAGAACAGTTCACCTGCGTAATCCTCTTAAACAGGAGATTGTGGGGATATTTTCAATCCTTTCCAAGAAGCCCTGGTGTTCAAAGAGAAAGTTATTACGGATTGTCAGGCTGTGTAGTCAACTGCTTGATGAGTGAGGTTGTGCTAATTGCTCTGTGGTTTCCTTTCTCTTCCTAATTAAAGCAATTAATTTTAAAGCAGACCTTAAAGTGGGGTGACATCATTTATAATAATATAATAGCAGCAAGATGGAACCCTGAGTTCATCCATAAACTTTGTCACCTACTGGCAGGGCATAGACAGGGAGAAGGACTTACTCTTCTCGGACACCATGAAACTAGCAGATGCAAGGCAACAGGCAAGCACTCCTAAACAGCGAGGTGAGATTAAGACTCAGTCTGACCTGCAGAGACAATGTTGGAGTAACTAGAAGAGAGGAAGAAGAAGAGGAAAGTGGATGGGGGGAAAAGGGAGTAGCATCTCTCATCTACAATGTGCCATAGGCCACGCCAGAGGAGCAGCGAGTTGCAATTGAAGTTCCCGGTGTCAGCCCACCAGAAGGGAAATCTCTGATGGGTCAATCTCATTTAGGCGAGGCCACGGAACTACAGACCTCAGAATGTCTTTTGCTTCTACTGTGCTTTTACATGTTTGCTGCGGCTCTCTTTCTCTGGTATCTAGCATGGTGTGAGTGGATGTGGTGGGAGCTTCACTGCCTGTAATATATTTATCTCTTGAAAACATCCCATTCTAGTGGGCATTTTTTACCTGTGAATTATTCCTAAGCTGTCCTGTCTAATTTGATAATAATAATGATAGCTTATACAGAGTTTTGATGAATAAAAATAAACACAAGGCTATGTTTCACAGCCAGGGTCTGTGAGTCTCATATAAGGAGCTGCATGGATTGTAGCTCAAGTTAATGACTAACAATCGTGTCCCAGTAGCCCAGCTGGTTTAAATTCTTTTAACCTTAATGTTAGGAGATGTATACAGGTGTCAGAGTGCATCACAGCTGAAACGAAGCTTTGAAAATAAAAATAGACCAAGTTAGACTAAGATGTTTTTGTTAAATAACTGAGGTGAAAAGCCCAAGAAGACAATCTAATGTTTTAGAAAGGGACATAGTTGAATGTGGAACTCTTTGTGGTCAGGCAACAAGAACAAAGCAGCCCAATTATTACTGGCCAATGTACTCTCTTTGCTAGATCTGGTTGATGACCAAAGGTGATGATTAATTCCTTATACCTATTTATGTTCTCAATCTCCTGATATAAAAATTTATTAATGAATGTATATGTACCCTAAAGATTTAAAGTAGAGCTGAGTGATTCTTTTGCATATATAAAAGTTCATGTTTGTGATTTCTTTAAGATTACTTATAAAATTACCTTTCAAGATAAGTAATAAAGAAATAGGTCCTTTCTTTGTAACTGCAAAATGAAGCCTGCCAGTAAAAGACTTGACAGGAACTCCTTGCTTGCTTGCCACATGGTAAATCTATAACAAGTTGCTTAGATTTGAATGTATGTGGGTGCTTGGGATAATTTATTTTTCACCTGTGATGCATAAAATGTTTGATCATGTGAGGGAGATGAGAAACATGTTTTACCTGTAATCATTCACTTGAAAAATGGAATGCAACTCTTTCGACTCTTGTACTGCCTGAAAGATTCTGTTGGGGTATAAAAGCTGTAAAACAACATGAGATAGAGGACAGAGAATAAAGAGAGGAAGAAGAAGAAGAAGAAGAAGAAGAAGAAGAAGAAGAAGAAGAAGAAGAAGAAGAAGAAGAAGAAGAAGAAGAAGAAGAAGAAAGAAGAAAGCCATTAAGAGAGTTTGTGGGTGCCTTTTTTTCCTAACCCCCCCTCAGATAGAAAAGTCTAGCCTCACCGACTCCACGGATTCCTGTCAAAGCCATGTGCTGCAGGAGGCTGGTCCCCCAGACAGTGGTAATGAAGCCCAATTACAAGGATGCTACAGCTAAAGGATAAACTAAGAAGCCATCAATGCAATGGAGCATGTCTGCGTAACTTCTAAAGGAGACAGCTTAGAATGAAACAGAATTTTGGAGCATTAGTCTCAGTTCCACCTTAACAGAACTTCCTTAACTAAGCACAACTATGAGCCTGATTTCAGTAGGTGTACATTAAACTACATTTACACCCATGAGGAACACAACTGTTAAATGCATTGTGTTTGCCCATCTAAATTTAAATATGTTTTCTGAGGAAGGAAATTTTAAAATGGTGTTTTGCAGACCTAGCAATATACAAGTGCTCATTGAAAATAAAAAGATGAATGTATGAATGGATGAATGAATGAATGGATGGATGATGAAAGAATGACTAGAGTACATGGTTCACCAGGAACACACATCAATATTCTAAATGAACCAACCAATCTCTGCTTAGGGATATTCTTTCTAAATCAATACTTTCATTCATTTATTTCAATCGGTTTTTCTCATGTAGTATTTGAATGATATACATATTTTAAATTGGCTCACTATTTGAAAAATATTTAATACCGCTATATATTGTCTCAGATGCCCCCAGAGATGCCAAAAGAACACAGACTATTTCCATTGTTCTTGCTTGCCCACCAGAACTAGGTGATGTTACTACTCCCCTGCTGACAAACTCTTAGGTGTGGCTGCCAATACTTTAACAATGATAAAAGAATGCTCCAGGAATATTCCTTATAGCAATTTGTGGTAGCTTTTGTGTATTGTAATAAATTCCCAGCATTTAAAAGTCAGTGTACAATGAAGGCAAAATATTTCCCCAAGTAATAACTGTGAAATCAGAAGCATTGAGCAGAGCTCAAAGGTTTTCTAGACCATGACTTTGGCCTACTCTACCATCTACATCACTGGGAGGTCATTGGGGATTAAGATATAGAACCACTATAATCCCTGGGGGAACCATGCAGACTGTGGACTAACACTCGGGAGAAGAGCTGCTGTATCTACCATCCAGTACTCTTGGCAGCAATTGATTTCAATTGCTTTTTCCATTATGAAGTATTTGCATATGCATAATCTGGTGTCTTAAGGCCAATACCCAAATCTGACAATAAAACTTACTTATGTTATATATGTAATAGATGTACACACTACAAAGGTGATTTGTATAATATTTTTAATAATTTTGTGCATAAAACAAAACATATTGTAGAATTTTCCACTTCTGGTATCATATTAGTTCAAAAATGTTTGAATGTAATATTTAATATTTAAGAGTTTTGGAGTACGGGAGCTCCAATCTGTAGAATAGGAAACGCAAAGTTACAATGGAACAGCAACTATAAAGCCCTGGAGTGTCTAAAAGTAAAGTCACATGGACTCAGAGGGCTCATGGAAAGAGACCCCAGGTGAGAAGGGTAGGTAAAGCGACTGCAGGGCTTCCGAGCTGAAAGTGATGAGGGGTTGGCCATACCTCAGTGCCAGCACTAAGAAGTGAGAAGAGCACGAAGCTGGCAGCTCCTTATAGACCCTGTGAGAATGGGAATTTGGATACTCCACTCACTGGGTTTCCTAATAGAAGCTGACCCTGAGCCTCCCTCTCCATGGAAATTGTCTCCTTTCCAATACTACATGTTGCCTGCATGCCAAGTCACCCCCTTCAAACTGCACTGGTTTCAGATAAAATGTGGTTGTGTTGATGATCTCCCTCACCTTCTCCCTGATTCCCCAGATCCCTACCCACTCTGTCCCCTCCCACTTTCTTCCTATAACTTCCTCTCTCTTTGTCCTCTTCACATATTTTCACCTAAAACAGCCTCCTTTCCAGTTTCAGCATCCTAGTAGCCATATTTTAACTCCCCCACTTTTGTAACAAATCCTGCTACATTCTGAGGCACTGGGGACTAGAGATTCAGTATATGAATTTTGGAGACAAAATTTAGCCTGTAATGTAAATAAGGATAGAACCAAAGGAAGCTGAGAGTCGAGAGTTTGGTGTCCTTCTTTCCTACAATATATCTTTTCTTTCCAATAATCCACTATGTGTGTTCCTTTACCCATCTCTACCGGGTTTTTTTTTAAGGTTTTATTTACAAAACAAAGTGCTAATAGGCCCTAAACACTGAAACTAAAGGTCAAAGCAACATTCACGAAACTACCACTTTCTATTTTAAAGTCTTATATGGAGGCATTTGAGTCCCAGGCTTCGAATGAGCACATCAATATAAGCAGAGATCCCTCTCCTTTCACAGAAAACATATTTCTGTAAGCTCTCTTCCTACTTTCCCCATTTCTGTCAGCTTGTTTGCTTTGTGAATATTGCTGTTGTCACTACTTGCCTAAGCTCTGAAGACTCCTTGCTTATTCACTTATTTATTTGATTCTGGATCTTGTTGATTTTTGTAGAATGTTCTTGTTCTAAAATAAAATTTTACATTTACTACATTAAAAAATTTAATCCAAACAAAACAAAAACTCTGATGCTGTTGTGAAAAGCACAAACACAAACGCTTTCCAGCTAAAAAGGGACTCAAACCTTCTTGAAGCTCATTACTTTTTAAAAATACATAAAAATAGAACCATCATAGCAATGCATTGTTATTCATAAGCCTTCATGCTCACCAAGGGCACCTTCTCCCACAGAAACAGTGGTTCTCAGACAAGTGACCTTAGCAGAGACGCCAACTGCCGGAAATCTGTACATACTGTGTGCATTGTACTATACTGATATCTCAAAGTAGCAATAATTGGAGTGCTTTATAAAGAAAGAAATGCAGTCTTGAGCTCACACTGTCCCTTTAGCCCAGATTTCAGGGCACCAAGGCTGGGATCTACTTTCTTCTGTAAGCAGGTCTTTAATTCACCCTTCTTCTCTCTGGAGTCTGTTCTTTCTCCCCTACTTCCCTTCTGTGCTTGGAGTCTTTATCAGACTTCTGAGGTTACTGCCACCGCCACTCTTCTTACCTTCTGTGAATAGTCATGCTGCAACCCGTAGGGGAAATGAAGCTTTTGTGTTTGCTTGGCAGTGCGCTCTGTGCTTTACAGTGTTATCTCCTCTTACTGTCTAAACTAACTGTTAAATAAGAAGGTGATTAAAATATGTAGTTTTAAGTGTTCTGGTAGGTATATTACATTGAGTTAAAATTAGTAATGCTGTATTTCTAAAATACTATCATTTAATGTATATTCAATACAGGAAAAACTATGATTGATCAAACATTAACGTGCTTTTAGATACTCGGTTTTCCAAGCCCAGTGTTATTTATTAGCATTTACAGCACATCTTGATTCAACTAACCACACTCCATGTGTTCAACAGACACATTGCGCTAGTGGCTGCCATTCTGAAAAAGCAGCTCTAGACAGTAGGTGCTGACGATGCTTTCATGGAGTGATGCAAATGCCTACTTAGGAGGTCCCTAGGTTACACTGCAGAGACATAATGAACCTCAAATTCAGATATACAAAGTTTAAGCATTCTTTTTGATAAATTAGTTAATTGTATTGTATATACGAGCTTGCACAAATTTGTGTAAACCACTTATGCGAAAGAGGCCAGAAGATGGCATCAGAGTCCCTGTAACAGATATTTGTGGACCATCATGTGGATGCTGGGAACGGAACTTACTCTGTAAGAGCAGCAAGTGCTCCCCACCACTTGGCCATCTCTCCAGTCTACTTAGAGATACAACTTTTAACATTCAGCATCATTTAAAAACCGAAGGTTTATCTATTTTGTCTTCAACTTAACCTGCATAACATTAACATTAGAAAATAATTTTACTAGCTAAGATAATAATCTAAAAAACAAAGTGACAGTGGAGGAATGTTCTCACTATCATGTTCTCAAAGGTGGGTTCATAAACTTGGTGAACTGGTAATTAAAGCATAAAGAATATCTCCTCATTTATACACAAATAATGTAGCTAGTTAAGTTGCATACTCTTCAGGAGCTAGCAGTGGTAGCTAATAGTTCCATGAAAGCACTATGTACTTGTATCTATCTGTATCATACACACTATATCCACGCAATCATACATTTATAACTAAAGAAAAGTAAATGCCATCTCACACTATATAAAGAGTGAAACCACTTAATAATAGCTCTCACCATCAGTCCGGGAAAAAATAATCAGTAGGATACAGACAAATGTGGCTGAAGCTGAACTGCTTCCATTTGTCAACAATGCGGTACAGCTTAAAAAACATGGAAAACTTGAGAATCTGTATTTGTGAAAGGTTTAAAATCAGAAGAAAAGACAAAAACATACAAACAATAAAACAAAAGCCTGAGTTCAAGGCTCAGTCAGATGGGAACGGACAGAAGAATCAAGGTGAGAGATTCTGGGCAGTACTCTGAGGGATGCTGATCAGGCACGGGTGGGAACAGGGAAGCGGCATGGCTAGACCTCTTAACGTATTATTTATATGTTGTCTGTTTATTAATTCAGAGAGGGAAGCAATTTTCATGAACAAGAAAACCAAAATGTTCCAATTATGTCAAATTTGTCAGGTCCTAAGTTTCTTGGAAATAAATTACTGAAACAAATGAATTAGGTTTCTTCAATCTAAATGGTAATTCTCCATGACAGCACAGATTTACAGCTGCTGCTCAACCCAAGGGGACATTCAAGCAAACAGCCTGGAAATTTTGATCGTGAATGCTGGAAATAGGAGGCCAGAGACTCCAAGCCCATAGCCAGGCGCATTTTCAGTTGCAAAGCAATATTCTGGCGAAGAATACAACAGAAACTGCAACTTTGAAGTACTGGCTCCTGCATTACAATTGGAAGGCATGCCAGCCTTCGAGAGGCAGCTTTATCTCATTTTGTTAAGTTATAAGATGATACATTGCCAACCAGAATCCAGATGGATCAGGGGAGGGGAAGAGAACCACTTTGAATGTTCACAGCATAGGTATTGGGGAGATCTAGAAGCTACAAGAAATAGTGAGGTGTATCAAAGATTCACAAATGGGGCAGGGGGGAAGCTGCTCTATAACTAAATGGAGTGGAAGTCGGGATCCCTGGTCACTTGGCAGAAGTTGGTACCCAAAAGAAAGAAGTACATCGGAAACAGCTCTGCAAGCAACCACCCAAGGAGAAGCACCTTGGTTTCTTCTCCCTTCCACCCAGCCTTCAGGCTCCCATTGGTCCACTCGTGTTAGCCAATCTCAGCTGAAGACAACTGAAACAGTCTCAGATACAAAACTGCAAAGCCTAGGTCACCATCCAACATAGAGTGCAGAGAAGTAAAAAGACAGTGGCTAAAGATAAGTAGGCACTGGGTGAAAACCACAGCACTGTCGTTACTCTAGGACTCACTGCCTGGTAGCCTGCTTTGGTGGGATGCTAACAACCCAGACCAAGAGTATGAAATGCATCATGCTTAGCTTCATATACAAAGTGGCATCAAAATGTCCTCTCTCATTGGTGGGGAATGGTGGTGGGCACTGAACCCAGGGTCTTGCATGTACTAGGAAACTGCTCTACCATGAAGCCGCATATTTTCAGATCTCCTCCTTTTCACTTTTTATTTTCAGACAAGGTCTCACTGCATCACCTTAGCCAGCCGTGAACTTGCTCTGTAGCTCCGGCTAATCTTGATTTTACAATCCTCCTGCTTTGGTCTCCCGATCAGCTAGACTTACAGGATATACTATTAGCTCTAACAGATTATATGTTTCTTTGGAGACTTGCAAGAGAAAGTTTCCTTCTGGTCCAAGCACTAAAACTACTTTGCCATCCCTTATATAGAGGTATATTGGTGCTTTGGTCAGTGGATTCTGCAGTCACTCTGGCTTGCCACATTCCATGCTCAGACGCAGCTGGACTACATCTCAGCTATGTCCTCCTTTTGTTTTGCTTTTCATATTTGCTGGTATGTACTTGGCATCACCGCAAACTGACTTAACTAGTTCATGGAATATGCAGGGAAGAAATACACACATAGATACACACACCTATTCACTACAAGTAGTGTACACGTGTCGTTTGGAGCAGAGGCTAATAACATCTCTAAAATAACATAAATCCAATGCATGAGCTTTATTATCATATAAAGTTACTTCAACGTCTAATAACTCCACACGTGTCAGATAGGGTGCAGCTATTTATTGTTTTTAATTTAGTTTGTAATATTATATTTATACTTTGATTTTTGAACTTATACAAAATATACTTTAATGTTTATATAATCAAATTGGTAAGTCCTTTATGAATTCTTGCACTGATTACATACACAGGGTGAGTTTGTCACTGTGAAGATCAAATAAATAATAATTTATATTTATTCATAATATTTTATAGCTTCGATAAATTAAAATAAATACTTCAGGGAAGAACAATACTAACAGCAAATAGCCATAAGGAACTTGCTTTGTACCAGTACTCTCTTAAATTACTGTTGACTAATACAATAACTCATTCACCTGTCACAAGGATCCTAAGGTAGCAGCCACTAAATTTTATACAAAAGAAAATAAAGCTGACAAAGATTGATAAACTCAACCAAAACCCCAGGACCAGCAAGTGCAAGAACAGACATTTGAATCTGGTGTTTAGATTCTTTGTGTTCAAACAGCCCCAAACCTTACCCTGATTGGATTTTGATGGTAAATTAACACAAAAGGCCAAAGAGTTCTTTCATGAATCGTGAACAAACTATTTAGCAACCTTACTGAACCACCTTTATTTCTTGGAGTCAATGATTTGGCCTTTATTGCTTACACATCTTATTTTCGCTGGCGTCTCATGGGTGTGAGATGACAGAGATGAAGCAGAGCTGTGATATCTCCATCACACACTGCAGATACAGCAACCACAAAATCCAAGACAGTGAATCAGAATCAGAAGGCTTTGGGCCTGAGCCATCTGAGTGGAAGCCCAAGAATTAGGATCTCCTGGGCCCTGCTAAAGCACAGGACCCTCAAACACAAATGAACACTCACAAGAGCACTATATAACTGCTCTCATTAAGATTTCTCACATTACAAGCTTGAGGAAGATGAGCTGTGATTCACAATGGCAGCTGATGCTCACTAAGTCTTTTGCCACTTAGGATTTGAAATCAGCTAAACCGACAGCAATGACATAACCCCACTGAGAAGCATGCATAGGATAAAAGAAATTAATAGAAGTAGGTGCCAAGACTACTTTCATGTTGTAGGACTCAGGGTGAACTTATTTATTCTACTTTTTCTGTGCTTTCTAAATGTGATACTTGTTATTACACAAGTAAGAATCATGATTAAAATCTTAAATTCCAGTTTCCTGCTCACATCCTTTATCTGTGAACACATTCAGTTCCATTCCTGGTAGAATCTCCATTGGCCACTGAGACTGAAGGAGTGAGAGGTGTTTAGTCTCAGCTGTAAAGTCTGACTTTTTATTTAAATGGAAAAGAAATAGCCTTGGGTAATTGTGTAGCCCAAACATTGAGTTTTAATACAAATAGAATTGTTCAAAATGGAGACTGGACATACAATGCCAATGTTAGGATTTGAAGGGCAGTCTTCTTAAGGCCAACCAAACACTGCTCATATTACCTGTTCTATATCTGCACCACTCCTCTGTTCTTAAAAGGCAATCACATTGCATGAAATATAACCAGAGGAGGTTGTTGATCTGCCAATTTCCACAAATTACATGTCAACAACATCCCTTGGGCCCTTCCAACCCAATGCTGTGGCTTTGGTTACCCCTCCTAATTAACTTTCCCTTTTAACGTGTAGTGTAGTGTCTAAGCTAGACTGTTACCCAAGTTTCTGGACTGTAGAGTGGTGGTGTTGTATAAGAATGGTAATGTTAGGGAACCAAATTAAGAATTATAAATCTACCTTCACAACAAGTTCTTTCAATTGGCCATCTAGTGCCAGAAAAACCCAATATTCTGAAGGAAAAACCTAACTAAAATCATTAACAAGCAACCATCAAACAATAAAACTCCCTGATATTGAGCTCTGTAACTCATATCTGTAATTTCTCTTTATTGGATCCTTTAATTCATCTCCCCAGAGAAGAACTAATTCCTTCTTCACATGACAGCCCTTCAAATGTTCGATTTAATATCCTCAGATATTGAATTATGGCAATTTTCCTTATAATGTTTTGTTCTTCTGCCTTTGTAACTTTTTCCTGTTTTCATACTTATCCACGTGAGAATAGCTAGAACAAACCATCTGAGGCCTTCCAGGAAATCATCTGAAGTGCAAATCAGATGCCCAGACATACAGCCACTGTATCTGTCAAATTTATCAAGTTGATGAAGTCAGGGTAATAAAGACAAAAGAAGAGAATGTGGAGGGTTGTGAATTGTTCTTTTCTATTTTAATTCTTTATTTTTTTAATTAATTTATTAATTAATTTATTTATTAAAGATTTCTGCCTCCTCCCCACCACCGCCTCCCATTTCCCTCCCCCGATCAAGTTCCCCTCCCTCATCAGCCCAAAGAGCAATCAGGGTTCCCTGACCTGTGGGAAGTCCAAGGACCACCCACCTCCATCCAGGTCTAGTAAGGTGAGCATCCAAACTGCCTAGGCTCCCACAAAGCCAGTACCTGCAGTAGGATCAAAAACCCATTGCCATTGTTCTTGAGGTCTCAGTAGTCCTCATTGTCCACTATGTTCAGCGAGACCAGTTTTAACCCAGGCTTTTTCAGACCCAGGCCAGCTGGCCTTGGTGAGTTCCTGATAGAACATCCCCATTGTCTCAGTGTGTGGGTGCACCCCTCGCGGTCCTGAGTTCCTTGCTTGTGTTCTCTCTCCTTCTGCTCCTGATTTGGACCTTGAGATTTCAGTCCGGTGCTCCAATGTGGGTCTCTGTCTCTGTCTCTTTTCATCACCTGATGAAGGTTAATATTCAGGAGGATGCCTATATGTTTTTCTTTGGGTTCACCTTCTTATTTAGCTTCTCTAGGATCGCGAATTATAAGCTCAATGTCCTTTATTTATGGCTAGAAACCAAACAAAGCCTAAGAAAATAGGACCCTCAGGCCCATTATTCTTTACCTTATCTAACACAAGAATATGTGCTCAACATAGGGTTACAAATCTAGATTCTGCCTTGAAATTGTTGTATGCCTTTGTGCCACATCCATATCTGATGAGAACAGCAAAAGTCATAAAGCCGGTACAGCTTCTTGACAAAGATCCAGTGAAGCTGAGTCACATGATAGCCACCATGCCACCTTTACTTTTCATCACTCCCTGTTGCATATTTGGGTGACTTTTAATATTTGTACAATTTAGAGATATTTGTTTGATGGAAAATTTCTTACGAATAATTTATGCCTTCTCCCAGGAATATTGCTTCTAACCTTTCCCAGGAAATTCCTGAACATACCCCAAAACTAAAAATAAAAAAAAAAGAGCACTTATGTGGAATCCAGTCTTACATCTCATCCTGCTGTGAGACCTACTTTAGTCAATAGCCTTTAAGATACCAGCCCATTTGGACGTGGTCTCTTGTACTATAAATGTAGACATAAAGCTGTACAGTCATTTGCGCGCTCTCTCTCTCTCTCTCTCTCTCTCTCTCTCTCTTTCGGCTGCTGGATCTGGTTTCTGTTCCATGTTCATGCAGAGGACTGTTAATCTGTGAGTCTACCTCTAAATAAAGAACCCTATATTATGCTCAATTCTGAGCTAGTGTAGGACTACATTAGCATGTTCACCTACCTCATCCTTATTTCCTATAACTCAGAATAGCTCTTCTTCTGTATACTACAGATCAATTCTACAGAATAGAAGAAAACTTATAACATATGTAGTATAATAAATGGAAGTTTCTACTTTCAACATTGTCTTATAAAATGTCGGTAATGAATTAACATTCAAAACTAATTTTGCGAACTCAAAAGAACTAAGGAGAATAAGCCATGCATGTCATAACTCTTGGTCTATAGACTTGCAATCTATATACATAGTAAGTACATCATCTCTCTCTGAGGCTTCCCTCTCCTGGCCAGGTTTTGCTTTGCCAGGTCCAGGATTTCATACCACTCTACTCTTCTCCATGTGAGATGCTGAGAAATTAAATACACAGGAAATAATAATCCCCTATGGGCAAAGTAACACATTTACCTCCCAATTTTATGCTTCATTCTATTGTAAATGTAATTAGAATAACTCAACCACAAAGAATTCTGGGATATTAAGCTCCCTTGTGGCAAGAACATCACTTTCTAAATTTGAAAGCCCGTGCTTAACACAATTGCTCACATATTATGCAGCACAATGAATATTGTGGGACAAGTGAGGGAAGGGGGCAAGAAGATGGAAAAGGTGAGGTAACGAAAGGAAAGCAAGAAAAGAAAGGAAGGGAAACTGAGGGAAAGGAGGATGGATGGATGGATGGATGAATGGATGGATGGATGGATGAAAGATAATGACAGTGCACCCTCTTGAGAACCAGCCCTCTAATCTTTGCTTGACAAACACCAAGTTCATAACTTTTAAGAGAAACACAACTGTGCTATGAGTAACACCAGACACAACTACACTGTGTTTGGTAATTAATGGCATAGATGGATGAAGACCAGTTGCAGACACTCCTGCATTGAAGTATAGAGGCCCTGCACCCTCTCGGGTGATGCATTTCAAGTATTTCTTAAGTCCTTCAAGGAGAGAAACATACAGAACAGGCACAAAGACAGAAGAAGAGCAGGAATAACCCAAGCTGCCCTTAGTCATTAAAGCATGCTGAGCTGGCTGCCAAAAAAGCAAGGAGAGCTTATGTCTCCACCCTCTCCCTAAAAGAGGCACTCAAGTATATGTGAGGATAAGCAGATAGGACCGCCAGGCTTACCGAGTATTAATTCATGCAATATGTGGGGCACTTGTGTGAAAAAAACTCCCAAAGAATTTTAGTTCATGCAAGTTCTATATTTACTAGATTTATTAGATTCTAGGTGAGAATGCATTTAAATATTTATTAAAGAATTTTAAAATTAAAACATCTACATGTCAATACAAGTAATACAAATTTATGATAGTTTGCGGCTTTGAGCTTTTACATTTAAAATCTCCTTGCTGCCAGGATTCTTAGAAGACAGATGTGATGTCTACTTTCTGTGTTCAGTCTGCTGAGACATCTTGTGCAGACCACAGAGAGTCACACTGTACACCTGTAGAAGGAAGATGAGTGTGATAAAGTGATTAACATCCTACCGTCAGTATGTTGCCCTCTCAAAGCCTATGAAAGGGTCTTGGGCTCACTAACACCCTACTGTCATTACACTGCCCTCTCAAAGCCTGTGAAGGAGAAAATGGGTTCCTGGAGCATATTGGAGAACAGTAAGTCTACATCTACGGACAAGGAACATGATCAGAAAACTCCTAACCAATGGGAAAGATACATTCTTATTATCAGTTTCCACCATTTCAATCCAGCATCACCCATCGTAGTGATGTATCACAGGGTGCAATACATATAGCAGTGGGAATACAGAAGCACCCACACTTAGACACAGCTCAGGGCTGCATCAAGATACCCTTCTCTTAGAACATGGATTCTGGGTGACACACAGATTTAATCCCAGCACTAGGGAGGCAGTGGCAGGCAGATGTCTGAGTTCCAGACTAGTCTGGCCTACAGAATGAGATTTAGGCCCAAAGCTACACAGAGAAACTATGTCTTGAAAAACCTTAAAAAAAAAAAAAAAAAAGAAGGCAGAGACTGACCCAACAAACATGGCTTGTCTCTCAATTTAAATACAACTAACTCCACAGTTCCTATGTTGCATCCTAATTTGAGCTCCGTGAGGTGCAGATTGTCTCCTACTGAAATTACCAGGCTGTACGATGCTGGCTTCCGGGTAATAATTTGTTGGTATTAGTGCATTTTTAAAGGATGATTGTCTTGAGATGTAAGAAACTAAAGGATAAATGTCTTCAAGAGAAGTGCGTGGTTAAGAAAGCTGCTAACAAAAACAATACTAATTGTAAGTCATCACAGTTCTCCAGGTGAAAAGGGGATAATCAAAATGGACAAGAAGTCTTTTCACCTGAGGCCAACAAAGCAGTGACTCATGCTCTAGACCTGCTAGCTGAGCTCCTCTCTCATTAAATCTTTTTTTGGAGAGAACAGATGCAATGTGAGATCAGTCCCTCACTTATGAAGAAACAATTACGTAAAAATCTCCACAATGCCAGGTTGACTCCTGTTGCTCTGGTGCCTTTAGAGTCTGATGGCAGGATTGCTCTAACTCCAAGCACAGAAAGACTCATTCTTCCAGGATTGGAAAAAGTGATTAGTAAAATAAGCCTTTCTACTTTGCTACACCTCTGTCTCTCTATCTTTGTCTCTGTCTCTGTCTCTCTCTCTCTCCTTTCTAGAGTAGGAGGCCAGGAAAAAAGATTACAACATTTGGCACATATGAATAGTAAAGGTTCCTATTCTCAAATTACCATAGTGAGATACTACAAGACTAAAATATTCTGTATTTCTGTAAGTCTATGAAATCCTATATTCTGTCTCTCCTTCTTAGAGGATTCCAACGTACAACAACAACAAAAGACCACGGGAAAGCAGAAACTGGGCAGCTTCCTGAGTAATTTTTCTCTTCAACTTCATTCATGTTTCCCTGACATCTACTAATACTGTGAAATTCTGCCATTCACGTAATTCTACATGGCCAGGTAGAAAACTAAATAGGCAAAGTCAATAGACAATAAGGGAAACTAAAAATGTGTGCATTTGTAAGCACATGCATGTGTGTGTGAACATATAAGCATGTGTAATTATCAAAGTGTGGTTCAGGTTCCCTTGGAGAACGGACAACATCTTTGCATAATTCCACAGCTTCAAAGCTATCGACCCTCTTCTTGGGGGTGCGTACAGTACACTTTCCCAAGGATTTCACAGTATGTGATGGTACCCGTACTTACATCTACAGGCACATGTGTCTGCAGGTTCTTATATGTGAAATGATTCTGTTTTGACACCTAACCTGGGAGATAATAATGAATATGGGCCAAAATTCTCTAAGACATTCATTGTTTTTAAGAATATAATAATATCCCAAAAGATAAATATTTTAAAACTTTTTACTATTTAGTGTTTGTCTAACTGACATATGTTAGGGTCATCTGGGAAGAGGACCTGCTACTGAGAAGACATCTCTGTCAGAATGCCTGTCAGCAAGTCTATGGGAGAATTTTCCTCCTCTTTCCTCCATTTGTTTCTTAATTTCTTTTGTTTACACTTTGCACACAATATATTTTTGCATGTTTGCCCCACTCCAACTCCTCCCAGATCACCCCACCTTCCTAATTCATATTTTTCTCTCTCTTAAGTGTCAGCTCTGAGCAGGTGGGCCTGGGTCATGTAAGAAAGCATGCTAAGCAAGCCATACAAGAAAGCCAACAAGCAGCATTCCTTCATGGTCTCTGCATCAGTTCCTGCAATGTATTTTTGCCCTAACTTCCCTGATGATGGACTGTATCTTGTAAGTCAAATAAACTCTTTCCTCTCCAAGTTGCTTTTGGCCATGGTGTTTTATCACAGCAATATCAACTATGAACTTAGATGACACAGTAGTCCCAAGAGTTAGCATGTTCTTGCAGGGATATATAGATGTTATGCAAGGGCTGAGGCAAAAGCAGGCTGTGAGTTTGAAAGGCTGTGCTCCCATGGACACAGGGCTGGGTTTTAAGATGCACCTTAATACCCAATGCTCAAGCACGATTAGATCGACAGATTCAAATTCTTATTATTTTCACTAGAATTTTGTCTAAGGGGAAATTTAGCCTAGAATGACTCTCTAAACACAGAGACAAACAATGTATTGAAAATTATATGCTTTATTGCTGGTGAGAATAGAGAATTCTTATAATAAAAAATGTCCCAACTAAAAGAATCACATTGTCTTATTTATTCATTCTCAAGAATGATAATCCATCAAATGTTCGTCTACCCAAAAACATTTAGTAAACCCAAGATTGCATTTCTATATCCCAATAAAGTGAAGAGAACAACAGCCTTGGAATTTGCAAGACCTAGACCTGACCATTTTCTAGCTGAATAAACATCAGAGAATTAATTTTCTAGTTTCTTAAATGAGGATTTCAAAGATATGCAAGTGAAATAAAATAAGTTATACCCTCCAAAAAACAAACATAAAGCTTGGGGAAAATGGTAGATACTGCATAAAGGGTGGACTTTAACTTTCTCAGTATTTTACAAATTTAAAAAGTTAGGGTTATAAACTCTAATATTAAGACATTCATAGTTGTACAGAGTTACCCCCCACAAAAAAAAAAAAAAAAACTGTGGTTCTGACATCT
The DNA here is from genome assembly GCF_014885135.2 of Alexandromys fortis. Classification (NCBI taxonomy): domain Eukaryota; kingdom Metazoa; phylum Chordata; class Mammalia; order Rodentia; family Cricetidae; genus Alexandromys; species Alexandromys fortis. The sequence goes on from NW_026067924.1 coordinate 19,154,030, forward strand.
GGGAGACTTGAGCTGGAGGATTGCTACAAGTTCAATGTCAGTTTGGACTAGGGTTGCCTGAATTATAAAACAAACTCTGCCTAAAGACAACAACAAAGTCGCCGTATTAAGCAGGAGACATGATGAAGGAATTATGGGGCCCTATGCACATAGTGACTTCATGCTTTCACTTCGCAGGAACCTTTCCTACACGGTCGGACACGTATCCAGTTCTCCTTTATCGAGTGCTACAATGTGCTGGGTGCATTAGCAGACAACAGGAATACTGGAAGAACAAAAGAGAGTCCCCTTCTGCCCTGCCGTGCCAAGCACCCTAAATCTAGCTGCAGTGTAGAGGAATTAAAGGGTCCTTCCTGGGCACCATGGAGGTAGAAGAGATGGGAGCATTCATTAAGTCTGGTTGTCTTCTGAGAAACAACCTAGCAGAGCTGCCCTTAAAGACCTCCAGCCCACCATCCTTGCTCTTGTGTTCTCAGGCTGAGTCCTGCTCTGTAACAACAGGAAGAGGGGAGACAGATGATGCGTTTGGGTGTGTAGAATTTCATCCCCATCTGCCTCAACTCATGGAAAAGACCGGGCTGCAGCGAGTTTATTTATAAGTGTCTTGCATTTTTAAAAATATAAGGTCACTGAGAGAGCATTAGTTTTTACATATTTGGTAGGTTTGAATCCACTGAAGTCACTGTCTTCCTGATGCTAGGATTGTGGCATCTCAGAGGACTGTAGTCCCTTCAAGTTGACAACTGTGTCTTTTTTAGATGACCCCAGGTAGTCTTGATAGCTTTCCTGTTTAAGGAAAACATGACAGTCAATCTTATCTTACACTTTTCCTCCTACACATGAGGTAAGCTATTTCTTTGAGGAGTTCAGATATTAAAACATTTTTAGCAGGAAACGGTTCCTTTTTGAAGGGAATGAACTGCTGTACAGTTATCACTGCCTCTGGAGTCTCTAATAGACTGAAGTCATTCTATATGTGGCCATAGTCATGGGGTTTCTCTGTCCACCCCTTAGTGATTCATTTCTACTTAGCATATTTCCTGGAATCTTCCATTTAACAACACCGTCCCTATGAGAATGTCTCCAGAGTCAGTTACTCAGGGAAGCTTCAGCTCCCATCCTGATACACTGCTCCTTCTCTGGCGGATAATTCTTGCAGGTAACCCTGAGTCAGGGAATGTGGCCACAAAGGAAAAGGTCGTCTTTTAGTCTGGAAGGCTGGTTTCTGGGGAAGGGAACTGAGAAATCAACACTCAGCCTTTCTGGACACTCTCCCTGTGTGCTACTCTCTTGGGCATACGTCCCAATTCCATCACTGCTTCAGTAGAAGCCTGAGCAGATGGAGCTGCTTTCTCACGACTTCTACCTAAATAAAGCGGCCATTATGTAAAGATGCGGGTGTGACTCCAATGTGCAAGGGCATCTGTACGTTGTGGCCAAGTAGCCACCGGATCTGTTTTCTCGAAGCCCTTCAGGTTTTAGACCGAGTTTTCTGGTCCCTTGCAAGTGAGAATTACAAAATGCCCTTTTCTGAATTCTCCACAACAACCAAGAAAAACAGCCATTTCCAACTTGAAGGGATAGCATCCAAATTCCCAGGCTTCAAGGTCAATGATATGCAACCACAAGAATAAAAATCCACAGTAATTATTAGTCTATCTGTGTCAGTTCAATGGATAATCATGCTTCATCTCTCCTTACAACTACTCTAAGGGAAGACAACAATCTTATTCTTATGCTGAGGATTCTGAGAGTTTGTGAAGCTGTGCTCCATATCACATTAATAGACAATTTATGCATAGGCCCACCTGACTCCCAGGTATAAAACATTCACTTCAAGGAAACAGCAAGCACAAATCCTTTGTGCAAGTGGAATAAGACAGGGAAGGGCATCTAACCTGGCCACAAGTTCTCAGTGTCAGTAGGGGGGCTTATGCATCAGTTTTGTTAACTCTAGCCGGACCCTCCTATGGATGGACACTTGCAAAGTGGGAGGATTCAGGTGCAGTGATGTCAAGGTCACCTGTATAGAGGACACCGGTGACATGCTCCTAGCTTCAGTATATCATACACATGGATCTTTGGGGAAACAATGCAGCAAAAGTTCTTTAATGCTGGGTTCTGCAATTATTTTACGCATCACAGATCCAAAGTTAGCCTAAGCTTTTTTTTTTAAATATAATTTTTTTATTGAAAAAAAAAAGATTTCCGCCTCCTCCCCGCCTCCCATTTCCCTCCCCATCTCCCTTTTCCCCCCTCCTCCCTCTCCTCTCCCCCTCCCCCCACTCCTCTCCCCCTCCCTCTCCAGTCTGAAGGGCAGTCAGGGTTCCCTGCCCTGTGGAAAGTCCAAAGTCCTCCCCGCTCCATCTTGGTCTAGGAAGGTGGACATCCAAACTGGCTAGGCTCCCACAAAGCCAGAACATGAAGTAGGATCAAAACCCAGTGGCATTGTCCTTGGCTTCTCAGCAGCCCTCATTGTCCGCCATATTCAGAGAGTCCGGTTTTATCCCATGGTTTTTCAGTCGTAGTCCAGCTGGCCTTGGTGAGCTCACAATAGATCAGCCCCACTGTCTCCGTGGGTGGGTGCACCCCTCGTGGTCCTGACTTCTTTGCTCATATTTTCCCTCCTTCTGCTCCTCCTTGGGACATTGGGAGCTCAGTCCAGTGCTCCAGTGTGGGTCTCTGTCTCTATCTCCTATCTCTAGATGTCCTTCAATGGAAGAATGGATGAAGAAAGTGTGGAATATATACACATTAGAATACTACTCAGCGGTAAAAAACAATGACTTCTCGAATTTTGCATGCAAATGGATGGAAATAGAACACACTATCCTGAGTGAGGTAACCCAGACCCAAAAAGATGAACATGGGATGTACTCACTCATAATTGGTTTCTAGAGATAAATAAAGGTCAGTGAGTCTATAATTTGATCTCCTAAAAAAGCTAAATAAGAAGGTGATCCCAAAGAAAAACATATAGCTATCCTCCTGATTATGGGAAGTAGACAAGATTGCCGGGCAAAAAATAGCCTAAGCTTTTAATGCACGGGTTTATCAGATAGCCCCACAGTCTGCTGTGCCCGTGGAATCTTTTTGCCTACTAGGCTATTTAAATGCAGCAAGGTCTATTTTTGAAACATCTTTCATCATTCAAGTGTGGTCTATTGTGGGGTTTCTAACCCTCAGTAATGTTTCAGCCCTGATTACTTCTCCTGGTGGGAACATTAAATATAAATGTACACATAGCTTTGGTGACAAAGATGATGCAACTTACATAATCCTTAAACCAGAGGACAGTGAGTTGCAGCTCTACTGAGAATTTTCCCCCACTTATCTTGTCCTTGCAACGAGACGGTTTCCTTGCATGACTCATGAATGCATGTTTCATCTCTTTTACTATTTCATATAATATACAATATAAATTATGGATTACATAAAATATTACATCACCTATAATGACGTGATGTATTAAATGGCACACAAACAATAGCTGCATGAAATTATGCTGGGGCTAAAACATGCTTGGTATTTCTAAATATTTTAAAAGGTGGTTAGCGTGCCCAAATTGTTTAAATGTGGAATCTTCCAGCGCTCACATAAATAGAAACAGCAGTGGTACATCCACACACACTCACTCCTGACTCCCAGACTCCCAACCTTTCACCATCCCTGCCACACACTCATTTTATTCTCATCAACATCATTACTTTTCTACTTATATTCATTTTTTTAGACAAAGTAGGCTAGGCGGACCCTGAACGTGCAAATTACATATCTCATCTTCCAGGAGGCCAGGAATAGAGCACAGACTTGGCCTCTTTGAAGGACGTTTTCTGAGCTGAGTCACATTAGAATTTCAGTGGTGTCTGAAATTTCGTATTTTAAGAGCAGAATATGAAATGGCAATGATTTTTCAGATGCTTGCATCATAGAGAATCTCAAGTCACGAGCATCTGCTTCATTTCAAAGCTACTCTAGACAGTGCTCGTGCTCGCCACAAACTGGGATGTGGACATGCTAATTGCTAGGGAAGCGGCTCTAAGCACCATGCGCTAATCATCGCTCTTATGGAAACCATGTTTTTGTGATAATACAAAGTGGAGCTGAGAGGACGCATCTGAAGCTAAGGCAGTGAACAAAAGGGAAGCAGGAGGCTCCAGCCAGGAACAGAAATAGAAGCACACGGTCCAATCCTACTACACCAGAGACTAGAGGTAACGGGCCCTGGTTTGGGATTTTTTTTCCTATTTTCCACTGACCCACTGTCAGATTCTGTGCTAAGCATTTGCACATCTTCTCTTTAATCGTCAATAAGACAAATCCTTTTGTTCTTCTCAGGTCAACTGAAGAAGGGGGACTTGGAAAGATTAAGTGGCTTTCTAAGAAACTACGGGAGAAGCCAAGTCCCCAGCCTGAAAAATCCAAATTCTCGCCTTGACAAGCTTTGGTCCCCAAGTAATGCAGACTAAAGAACACACACACACACACACACACACACACACACTCACACACAATCTACTGACTCTCTTACATAATGAAATGGATGTGTGATATCTGGCTAAACCCTGGTTTTCCAGGCAGAGCAAATAGCCAAAGTCACGCCAGTCTGTGTGTCCGGCTCCACACCCTGTACTGCAGGTGCAGCCAACCTTGAACTCCACTGTTTCCGAAGGCAGGTGAGATAGAAGCTTCAGTCACTGTCACATCTAGTACCAAGAGCGACAATTCTTGACATCTAACTTGAAGTACTTCGGAGACTGTCAGCCTAAATTTCCTGAATTTTCAGTGGTGTTTAAGTCTGGGTAAGAAAAGACCTTCTAATATTTAAATAACACTGTGCTAAAATCAGCTGACAGGGGATTTGGAGAGATTTTGACAGTTAACTAATGAAAGCGTGCAACTGAGAGAGCCCTACATTATAACCTTAAATATCTGCTGGAGGCTGAGAAGTGCAAAACAAGATTCTCTGAACTTGATTCTTAGAAGAAAATATTTAATTAGCAGATGCCTGAAACGATGAAACAGACCTTCAAATAATACAAAACAGTCCTCTACGGATGGCCCAGCTTTGGTGAACCAAGCATCTGCCATGTGTGTGAACAGCTTTTTAAGGAAAACCTTTGCAGTCACTGTGACAGCAACCTGGGCTCCTCCTTTCAGTCCGACAACTCTCAATGTAATAATTAGGTCCCTGTAGGTAGATAATGATCTAAGAGTCTCATATTTAAATCTATGAACCACAAAATAAACAGTCCTCTCCTACCCCTAATTTTAATTATGAGCTTGCTCATCATTTTGAATCTTTTTTTGTTAATTAATTTATTTATTTATTAAAGATTTCTGTCTCTTCCCCACCACCACCTCCCATTTTCCTTCCCCTCCCCCAATCAAGTCCCCCACCCTCATCAGCCCAAAGAGCAATCAGGGTTCCCTGCCCTGTGGGAAGTCCAAGGACCACCCACCTCCATCCAGGTCTAGTAAGGTGAGCATCCAAACTGCCTAGGCTCCCACAAAACCAATAAATACAGTAGGATCAAAAACCCATTGCCACTGAATCTTTTAAACATGTATTTATTATATAAAAAAGTTGAAGAGGTCCAGATGTATGTACCCCATTTTCATTCCTCGGTGTTTTCTCTCTGAATGAACTGATCTAAGTCAATAAAAGGGACCATGATTTTTCTTAGTGCCAACGCTGAGAGCAGCACTGCATTGTTAGCAGCAATGCATCAAAGCCAACTTGTCAAGATGCAAACTTTGTCCTTACAGTGTGTCCCACTCAGATCCTTGATTGTGTTCTGTGTCCCAGACCTCGTGTACAGGGAGGATGACTGAGTAATTTTTTTTTACACATAGCTTCAAGGAGAGCCCTCAAACAATTATGGGGAAAAAAGAGATTTTTAGAAACCCTGCTTCCCACCATAATTGTAAGATTCCAGTGATGCTAACATACACCAGTTAACACATTAGGGCTAAACCTCGATGGGGCAACAAGTTGTGTCAATACTGCATTAAGCAATGAGGACGGAAACTTCCTCTTGGATTAGTGTAAGCAAGAACAAGATCAGCTTTGAAATTTTCACTTCTCACCCTATGTCTTCCATCCACCAGTAGTCTATGACTACCGGCCTATTGGTTGTCTGTCAATTGTGTGCTTCTGATCTATCTGTCCTTCTTGCCTGTGTCCATCCTGTATCTGTGCGAGTCCCTAAAAAGGGCTTTGCTCCTGTATTTATTGAACAATACAGAAAATAGGATGGTAAAGAAATGGAGAATCCTTTGTCAAGATCTTTAGTGGAATTTTACAGGGATGAAGTTACTTTATTGACCCCAAATAGCACTCAGAACTTCAAACAGATGTTACCAGTCTATATCCACATGTTGCTCCCAACGCTGATGATAGATACCTGTCTTACTTCAGGTTGCTTTCAGTCTGTTGGGAGGTTCAACATATGATTCCTACAATATACATACATATACACGAACATAACTCTGTCTCAGGGGACATAGAAAAGTACCTAATTTTGGATTACAGTCACACATTAGTTTAGATTGTAAATGCTGAGTACATGGAAAAATCCAGGGCTAGTAAGGTTGGTTACATTGTTCCCAAACTAACCTTAAATTAAGTGCACAGCAGGTAGAGTACACAGTCTTACATTATCTCAAGGCATATTGTCAGTTTGGTAGCAATGCCTGGAAAAGTTCATGGTCTTTGAAGGCAAGTGGTGTTTTCATTAAGTGTTTTAGCACACTAACACTAACAGATACTTTGCAAGGATGGTGGCAGTAAATAGTTAAAATCTAATTGTTCATTTTGAGCACTGGGAGTTCAAACACCCCTTTCTGCAACCCCTCCTACTGCTTAATAGTCAATTAAATAAGATTAATAAGAAATAACCTAATAACCAATTATAAGAATGACCATAAGTATACTCATTCTTTAGAATAGAAAGCATTTTAATATTTGCTATTATTAAAATTCTAATTTCAATGAATAAATATATTAATTAGCAGCACAGTTTTCCCACAAAACATTAAAGGTAAATGAGATTCAAGTCATACAAGATTCACGTGTAATCACTGCTGTCTCAAGTGCTGGGATTAAAGGTGAGCGCCACCACCGCCCGGAGCCTGTACTTATTTTACATGTGAGCCATAAACACAGGACCACACCTGCTACCTATCTAGACACCGAGGTCCATCCAAGTTCCTGAAATAACGTGACTGGAAATGACTGCTGCACAGCTATGCACAGGACTGAGTAAATTTTGCAATAACAGAATGTCAGTGGCTTGTCTTCAGATTACGCCTAAATCCACATCTTACACCATAATCACTGCTCTCTCCAAATCAGCGTGGCCCTGTCAAATGTCATGTATTCTCCTCATCACTGAAGATCTTACTTGGAACCATCTTGAAGATAAATTTTGCTTAAATAAAAACATTCCTTTAAGATCTGGCCGGGCATTGGTGACACACACCTTTATAATGCCAGCACTCAGGAGGCAGAGGCAGGTGGATCTCTGAGTTCAGGACCAGCCTGGTCTACAGAGTGAGTTCCAGGACAACTGGGGTTAACACAGAAACCTTGTCTCAGTAAAAAAAAAAAAAAAAAGTGGGGTGGGAGACCACAGATCTGCACTTGATTGTTTACATAATACTTCGTACTATATAGTATATGACAATTATTAATTAAAAATGGAGAAGTCACTTTCTGGTAGACACAAAACCACACATAATCTTAGCTAAAGTCAGCGTTGGTGTCGAGAGAGGCACTAGAACACGTGATCACAAAGGTGGGACATTTCCTCAGCAGAGATTTTGGAGAACACATCAAACCGCTCTGCTGGGGAAATCATAAACCCGCACAATCAACAAAAGAGGAAAGTTGCAAATTGTACTAGAAGCTTCTTGTTGCTGGGGATCTGAATCCAAGGCCTGAAGGGACTTTGGGAATGGTGAGAGTGTTAACATGCCCTGGGAAACAGGTTGGATAACTTCAAAGGGAACTTTACTAAAATGAATGACATCAAGATCAAAGATCAATGAAAAAGGTTTTTTTTATTAGTTTCATAAAGTAGAAGGATAAGTACTATATGATCTATAGAGAAAATTTAACATATATGTTAATAAATTAATACATTAAAATTGCAAGTTGACATCCAGCTATTTCAACATTTTAAAAATGTCAAGACACTTTCAATAGTAATTCATATTTCATAGAGGTCTAAGCCCAGGACTTCTTAGCCTTGGGCTATGTCATTATACTTCCTCTGATTCCCACCCCAAGCTTGTCAGTTCCTAAAGTTAAGGCAATTTTCAAGTAAAAATTATCTCAACTAAGAGAGAGTACTTCCCAAAGTTGACAAATCTGGCGCCTTCTTTTGCAAACCTGCTCAGGAGCCAGTATGTCCTTTCTATAAACACGCTCAGCAATCCATGCCACCACCACTCTATAAAGCTGGCTCACCTAAGTTGAAAAACTACCTCAAAGTGGGGAGATCTTGGAATGTTCCCCCAAAATCTCACCATGCCCTCACTAATAGCAAAGCCAAATTCACAAACTAGTGACAAGCCTCTACTTCCATTGACCTTCTCTGAAGTCTCTCACTACAGGTAGAATCTTGCCCTCTGTGTGACTACCACGCACTGCTGTGCCCACATTGGAGTAGCAAGAGAAATGACTTTGAAATGACTGTAGAATCAAATTATCTGGAACATAATGACCTTGGGAGCCTAATAACTGCAATTAAAAATCTAATTTTGGCTGTATCATCCCACCTACGTGATCTTGACCTGAGATTCCACACTTCAATTCCCTGGTCAACAAAGAAGTGACAATATTCCCTCCTTCACAGCTCACTAAGTGAGGGCAAGAGCTCTGACAAGCTGGGGACAGCGTCGGGTACATCCTAAGACACTAGTGGCAGTTGAGGCTTGTGCTTTGTTTAGTTGTTGTTGTTAATTTGTTTATAATTGTGCTGAAAAATCTTCTCTTGCAGGTCTTATGAGCTTAACCAATCATGGAATTCATTTTAGTGCTTCAATGTGGGTCTTTAAAATTATTTGTCAGATAGTGGGGACAAAACAAATATATTGGGTAAATGACACGAATGAAGAGCATCTCAAGCCATGAAATCGTCAATTATCTTTGCAAAAAGAAAAACATTAATAATAGTGTGCCTATTAAAAAAAAAAAAGTCTACCCAGGAGGGGTGGTACCCTATAATCCCACAGTGAGGGAATTTGAGGGAACTGGATGAAAGTTGAGACCAGCAAGATTGCTTTGGGGATCTACTCTCCAAAAGCAAAACAAGCAAACATACGAGCAAATCTTCTTCATTCTAGAAAATGGAAATTATTATTTCAATAAAAGAACATTTCCACTTCTTGTTTTTACATTCTTCCAAAGAAAGAAAGAAGGAGCAAAGGAAAGAGGAGGTAGGGAGGAGAAGCAAAATATGGAGGATCTCCCAGTGCACCCTAACAAATATGTGTTTTAAGGAAATAAACACTATTTAAATGAACAGTTTCACCTGGAGAAACAAGGGATAACAAGCCATGTCCTGAATGGCTCTTACATTTAATCAAATAAAAATATGAAAGAGTCTGTAACTCCTCATGACTGCTCTCAGTTCCAGCACGGGAGCTAACTGCCTCTTATAAATAATCCCAGCACTCGGGAGGCAAAGGCAGGCGGATCTCTGTGAGTTCGAGACCAGCCTGGTCTACAGAGCTAGTGCCAGGACAGGCTCCAAAGCCACAGAGAAACCCTGTCTCGAAAAACCAAAACCAAAAAAAAAAAAAAAAAAAAAAAAAATAGCAACTGTTAATTTGCTGCCTTACTCCGCAGCTCTGACTTGGCGAAAAGGCTACCTGAAGTCCTGCTTGGTGGCATGCTTTAATTAGGTTCCACTCCTGCATCTACAAACACTGGCTGGTCACCCACAGAAGAACTGCAAGCTGCTCTGAGCTCTGAGGATGCAGTATGGAACACAGAGTCAAAAGCCCTTGTCCAGTGACTGAAGCAACAGAATCTCGTTCTCTGCTTCTAAACCATGGCGATTCCTGTATTATCTTCAGGGTCTTCAGGACACCCTTGACCCACATTCTGGGCGAGGTATTCGACACCTGGCACTGAATTTATTTGGTAGCTTATGGCTTCTGGGAGAAGTCCTTTGAGGATAATGCTAACACGCAGACACATACAGAGACAGACAGACTGACAGACAGACACATTTTGTCACAGGACATGGAGAATCCAAGCTAGTCCTGACTGTTTTGTAGTGCTGAGAGGTACTACTATGCAGGCTGCTGGGGAAGAAAGGTCACCAATAGTCTCATCTGGCTGTAAACCCTCTAATAAGAATGATCAGCCTGGCAAGATACACCCATGGGTGCAATTATAGTATGAATGTTTTAGGCTAACCAATTTCTTTCAATTAGATTTAAGCCTTGCTCCACAGAGGAAACGCATGCCTTGTATTGTAAATCTGACTAAGAACTCATGGTTGGGAAGCTCCTGAGTCCTAGGGGTGAACATACTACTCTGTTTTACTCAATGGACACTGCCTCAAACTGACCTCTGATGTCTCTATGCTACTACATGAGTGCAGTTCTTAGTCCTTCTCAAAGAAATTTCTCTGTGTTGTGGGTGGTGGCTACTGTGAATACTCAGAACTGGTCAAATGCAGAGAAAACGTGTCTGTGGAATGCTCACCCACTTGCGAGTCATCTATACTACCCCTCTTCCCTAAAGGCTCGGGGGACATCACAGAGGAGGAGACAGAAAGACAGTGAAAGCCAGATGTCAAGGAGGACTGGGACAAAGTAATGTCCTCTGCATATGACAGGATGAAGTCTCTGAGGAACTCAAAGCAGCTTCCATACAACTCACATGAGTCTAAACCAAGTAACCTTTTAACATAGATAAAGGAGAGAGTCTCATTCTTGTGTTTATTTAAGCAGTACAAATTGACTCAGCGGGTTATGAAAAAAAAAAAAGGACACGAAGTTGGAAGAGGATGGGAGGGCTTAGAACTGGGAGTAGCTAAGTGAAGGTGAACATAACCAAAATACATTACATTTATGTGTTAAATTTTCAAAGAATTAAAAGTACTATGTTATAAAAAGAATCCTTTCCAAGAGCATTATTCAGCTATGGAGGAATATAATAATAATAAGACAAGTAAGTAAATGTGTAATGTTTGGTAGTAAACCTGGAAATATCACAGGGAAGCCAAACAGGATAGAAGTAGAGCAGGAGAACCTGAGATAGCACAAGTAGAGCACCAAGAACATGAGATCGTAGTGAGAAATGAGGCCAGAGAGGGCAGGAGGGTCAAGATAATAAGGGCATGGGACATAGTGAGAACAGTGGCCTTACACCAGAAATATGAAGAGCCACTAGAGTGATCTGAGAGGAGGCCTGGCATGCTGGGATCTTTCATGCTGGTAGTTGTGTGGAGGAGGTCAAAGGCAGCAGCAGGAAGGCACACTGGGGGAGTATTTCTATAAGCAAGAGAGAGAGGTAGTAATGGTGTTGACGTAGCCATGTGAGGATCGGTAAATTCCAGACAGCCTGTGGAAAGCAGAACTTCGATGGTTTATTGATGACTAAATACAGGGTAAGAAAGAGAGGGATCTAAGATATCTAGGTTTCTGCCAGAATGAAATAAAATGTACATGATCCCAGCGTATCCCAATGTTCTGACAAACACCATCTGAGAGTCCCAAAATCACTTTCCCCAAGCACACCAGCTCTTCTCTTTCTATACTCCAGCCATTTGGGCACAGCATCTCGCCATTACTCTCTATCCATCTCATATCAGTGTATTTGATACTTTGAAGGCTCATCACTCACGTTAGAAGCATTTGGAATACTGAATATTATTCTGTTTTTTATAGAGAAGTGGCTTGGGACTCAGGAGAGGTTGATAATACACCGAGAGAAAGCCAGGCCACTATAGTCACACAACATATTGATCTAGAGAAATCAGAAATCCTGACTATTATATGAACTTCCTAGTATTTAAACATATAATTAGGAAAAAAAAAAGCAAATAGAGTATGAGCCAAACAAACACAACTGCATTCACACGTTCCATAACGGCAGTTCATCGCATCAAGGATTCTTTCTAATCATTTTTTATTATGAGCATTTTTTTTTTCAAATGATCACCTTAGGTGATTGTAGTAGAGAGACCACTTGTTTGTCTCCCTGCACTGGAGGATACTCCAGCCAATACAACAGTCCCGGGCAAGCCTGGTCCTTGTAGACACCAAGTTCCCTGTGGTCAGAAGGGAATTTAAGAGGACCAGTGAAGTTCAAACACAAAATGGAAGCCTTAAGTAAATAAATAAGAACAAGAATTCCCATATAGGAATTTAGGTCAGATATAACCAGGGTGTCCAGGAAAACCGACTTTAGCTTGTATATGAGTGAGTGCAGCTACATCAATCAGTGTAAGACTTGAAAACAGCTAGAGAGGAGGAGGGATTTACCGCCTTTTGGGAGAGAACAGATGAGTCCACAGACGGACAGAACTTGGTCACAATCAGGTTCCAGGAGGCATCCGGGAGAACCCTTCAGCCTTCCCAATAGGTAGGTTCCAAGTCCAAGTGGGTCACATGGTACCTAGCCTTTAACTAGGACTGAAGAACTCAGAGAAGCCTTGAAACCATTTAGGAAAAGGGGCCACAGCTGCGATGCATGGCAGGAGGAGGTAAGAATTCTCCCTCTTACCTGGAGATGGTAGGGCAAGACAGGAGGGAAAAGGGTGTCGTTGCCCATGCAAGTGCAGTGCCTTTTATTGATGTTACAAAATAACTGAGAAATCATTTAAAGAGGGGAAGGAAACTTGTTAACAGATTTATATGCTGGGAGCTCCATTCCTTTTAGATTACGGACAACACAGAAACACCATGGTGTTGGCAAATCTTAAGCCCTTGGTGACCCGGAAGCAGGGAAGGACTGACCCAGAAGCGTCTGGCGCTGAGTATATCCTTCAGAGACACACCCTAAGGTGTGTCTTTAGAAGCACTACCTCCCCGTAGGTCCAGCTCCTTAACACCCTTTCTCTATTCGTCTGGTTTTGAGATGAAACCCTACTATGTATCCCAGGCTGGTCACAAACTAGCAAGTTGACCTCCCCAGTGTCGTTTCCAGATACTGTTCCCCACCTCCTAGCAGCCTATTCAACTACAAACTCATCAGTGGGGTTTATCCACTGTTGAAAGTAGCCCCTCATGATCCAGTCACCTCTCAACAGCGATTCCAAGCAAGGACCAATCCTTCAATACCTGGGGCTTCTTAGGAGACCTTTATATCCAAACCATAAGAAGCGTCACCTCTTACATTTGAACCCAACATCACACACTGGCTTGGAATTGTATATTCCTGCTACAGCCTTCGAAGGCCAACAAAGACACCTGAAACTGCTTGCCGAGGCCAAAAGCAGCCTGGATCCCAGCCTCCTCTTTTATTCAGTTTTCAAACCTGAAACTCAACATTGCCCCCAGCCAGCATTCTCACCTCCTCCCTATACCACCTCCCTCCAATCAACCCACACACATTCGTCTCTGACTGAGTCCCACTCCCGCTTCCAGTTTACTCCCTAGGCCAGGGGCAAAGCAGTTCCCAGACACCCAGGGCTTCTCACAAATGTGTGGCTTCAGCAGTTTCCATTGACTGCAGGCCAAAGCCCTGTGCTTCCCAGCCCACAACAGCAACAACAACAACAACAAAAATCGCAAGAGATCATTTAGCTCATTTCTATTCATTTTACTCTACTTTGATTTTTAAAGTATCAAGTCTGAGCTGAGCCCAAGCAGAACGCTTGCCAACCATGGAAAAAGAGGGCAAAGCTGCATTCAGTTCACCTTGCCATCTGCTGTTATAAGCAGACTGGATATAAGGATGATTTCTCAGCATGGTTTGGAGGGGTGTAGAACTCAGCATGGGAAGCACTTGTCCATGGGGCCATGATTAAGGGTATATTTGACTCCACAGCCATAAGGGACACCTACCACTCCTTCTCAGAAACCATCTCTGCAGATTAATGAACATTAAACCTGATGCTTCATTTCTTTGAGATGTGACTCTGCTAACAGTCAGGGAACATAAACTTGGCTCTTTACAGGTCTTCAGTCTCACGTTCCTTATTATGCAGCTTGGTGTGGATGGGCGTGATGACTTGGTCATGTGAACTCTAGTTACTATGCCCTGGGGATTCCCGAAAGTACCTGGCAGTACCTGTTTCTGAAGCTAGCACAGGACAACAGCTTGTGGATTAGCATGACCTGGCCTTCACTTGACTATGAAAGCCATTTCTACCGCAAGTCTTTACCATATAGTTGCTGGCATGAATACAGGTAGAAGCTGGGGTTTCAGAAGGGACTCCCTCATGCTTGTCTGACAGGCCATCAACTTGCCTTCTCTTCCTAGTCAAAGATGTGGAGCTTGGTATCAGGGACATCTTGGCAGACGCTGAGACTTTGGCTTGTCCTTATAATACCAGCAACACCAGGTGGAATGGTAGCCAATAGGAATAAGAGGACCGTTAGTGGTGCTCCAAAGGGAAAGACGTTACTCTCCAGCTTAGTACAATATGCCCTACGAGCTGCAGACCCTGGGACCAGGCAAATAGCTCAGTCAGTAAAATGTCTACACATTAACATGAAGATTTGAATTTGATCCTTAGCGCTTATTTTTTAAAAACCTAGGAGGTGATATGGAGTTTTAATCCCAGTTCTGAGAGACAATGGGGCTGCCCTTGCCAGCCAGTATATAGACTAAGCAGTGAGCCCCAGGTCATAGTGAGTGATCCTGTCTCAAAAAACAAAGTGGAGAGCTCCTGAGAAAACACCCCAAAGGTGACCTCTGACCCCTACATACATGTGAACACACACACACACATCACACCACCACCAAAATAAAGAACCTCCATTTCTGTCATCTTAGTGCTTCCTTGTGAAATTACAAATAATCATGGCACACACACACACACACACACACACACACACACAGAGACACAAACACACACACACACACACACACACACACCACAGAAATCCGTGTAGCTATGTCATCATAATTCCGTTTAATAGTGTTTCAGCATAAATAATTAACATCTATCAAATATTTCTCCCAGAAGACAAAAGGAACGAAGCTCTTCCGAATCCCTAGCTTCAGGAGGTTGTGCACTCCAGGAGGCTCTGACTCAGCTCAACACGAGACAAGCAAGGTAAAGCACAAGTGCTTTTATGTAAGCAGCTACGAATATTTTGATTCAAAAGATGTTTTGTTGTAACTCATTAGCTGTGATTTCTTAAACAGGACTAGATATATTTGTCATGTTTAGGTGAATTCTCTTAATTATTTTCCACAATGAAAGTCAATTTCTATCATACCATGAGAAGAGGTAGAAACTGCTCCTACCAAATACTAAGAATATGCACAGAAAGGAACATTATTTCCAATGAGATGAAGCAGCCTTAAAAAGTCCACCCTAGCCGGGTAGTGGTGGCACACACTTTGAGTTCGAGGCCAGCTTGACCTACAAGAGCTAGGTCCAGGACAGACTTGATAGCTACAGCAAAACCCTGTCTCAAAAAGACCAAAACAAAAACAAAAAAAAAAAATGCCCACCCTGAAGGGATTAAAAACAAAAACAAAAAAGGCGAAGTGGGTACATTTGGCAGGCCCTGCCAAGGTGTGCTACTAAACAAACAAGAGTGCACAAAAGTTAATGCAAGAGGTTTATTGGGGAAGGGGAGTGGGAAGAGTGAAAGAGTGAAAGGCTGTGTCGAGTGGGGACATGAGAGAAGCAGGCAGACAGACAGAGAGAACAGAGAGACAGAAAAGAACAGAGACAAGAAAGGCAAGAAACAAGAGAGACAGAGACAAGGGAAGCAAAAGAGCGAGCTGTGCCTAGCAGGCACTTTCAAGGGGTACATACGTCCCATGGCTGATGGGGGAACAGCACCTGGTGACAGACAGGTGATGACCTCAATGCCTCGGTGGCAGAGGCAGACTGCTGCTCCAGCAAGGCCCTATAGAACCCAGGGCTGCCACAGATTGAGTCATCTTACAATGTGGAAGCATCCTTGTCCTTAGCCTTGTCTACAGCAAATGTATTCTCCTTTAGGATTTATGGAGTGACGACTGTCCATCTTTTGAGCTAAACATCGTTAGTGGGTAGCTCCAAAAGATCCCCAGACCCTCAGTTCCCACAGATGTCCACATGTTCATCTTCATTCTAGATGCTGATGGTACATAACAGAAAGCTGCCATTTTTTCCTGAATGATTGGTTGTTAAACAAACACACTTTTGACTTTACGCTTCCCTCTTCCACAATTTTCCACTGATCTGAGTCTCTAAGTATGTAATGTTTTGACACCTGACAAGATGAGAGCACCATCCCTATCCTGAGATTTCGTGTGCTGTGATTTGGTGCTGGGAGTGTTTTGACATACGGTAAGGCAGCCTTTACTTTCTTTAACCAAAAGTATCCAGTTAAATTAAGTCTGTGTTTTAATTTATATTTTGATCATCCTCATCGCATTGCTTATTTCCTTGGTGAGGGGTCCAGGGATGGCTCTCTGCTTGTCATCCCACAATGACATTTATTCAATGAGTCTTTCCAAAGAACTCCTACAACTTCATTGTACTATTTGGTCTTATCTCTTGATTTGTGCTTTTTAACTTGATTATTCCTTTCTCCTTTGTCATTCTGTTATACTTTCCTAGCTTCCTAGCCCATCCACCAGAAGCACAAATCATTTAAAGTGACAGCTGCTCCTCTGTACATAGTATATTCAGATTCCATAGTGTTCATTGTTTGATGTGGCTGGAGTTCATTCCCATGCCATGGCTACATGCACTTGGAATTTTTTTTTAAAATAAAGTCGTTAATACCATTCCTTCTAAGTTCTTAAGGAGTTGAGTTGTAGTACACTTTGTAAGTTGTTTCTAATTCTGTGAACTGTAGAGAGAATACAACCTGTGTGATTTCTGCTTTTACAGACTTAGTGATATAATACTGTAGCTTAATGTAGTATTATCCATGTGAATATTCTTGAAACACTGGGAAAGGCACATATTCTGAGTTTATAGAATAAAATAAATCACTCATGGCTTATAATTTATATCAAAATAAACCAGTCATATCATCTAGTTAATATATGAATATATCTATGTATTATATCTGATGATTGATATGTTTATGTGTGTAAAATTATAGAGTAAGTACTTGTATAATACTTAGTATTAGCACCAAAAGAATTTGAAATATTTTAAATATTGGTTTAACTTGTAAATTTGTAACTAATACTTAATAGTAGCATCATTAATAGATTTGACATAATAAATTAAGAATTCCTAATTTTACCAGCATTTATCCCAACATTCTATTAATATAAATTTCTTTCATGAAAAAAAAAGCATCATGAAGTTGAACCAGCTACTCTGGAGGCTGAGGCAGAGGAGGACCACCACTGCAAGGCACGCCTGTCCTACAGATTCAAGGTCAGACTTGCAGACTTGGTGAGATCCTGTCTCAAAGTAAAAGCAACAGGAGGCTGAACCCCGAGTGCAGTCGTGGAGCGCTTGTCTGGCATTCTAAGAGCCTTGATGCAAATTTCATCTGGCCATGGAGAAACCAAAGCCTTGTGATCTAAAAATGACCTTATTTCCTTGTATTATCTCATTAAGGATGAAATTATTGAGCTAAAAGTTACAAGTATTTTGAAGGGCAATATCTTCCCCAAGAGGTAACAAGCTACTTTGTGCTCCTTTTTTCAATATTTTAATGAACAAAAAACACCTCCCAATTTAGATTAACTTCTTCCAATACAAATCAATCTGAATATTTTCATGCCTTATAAATAATTTGTATTCTATTAAGAGACATATAAGCCATTTAGGAACTATCATTGATCCACTTCCCTGCCAAAACACCAAGACTTCATTGACTTTTTAGTCAGATAAGGACCTTTTAATGTAATGAGGAATTTGGCCATCTATACTGGCAAAACATGTACAGTGCTAATTTTTTAATAGCTCTCTACAAACTTGATATAATGCTTTAGGTGATACAGACTAGATCGTTATTTTGTTGTCTTTATGCTAATTGAGGTCACTGTTATAAACATAACAATAGATTTCTTTTTCATTTGGAGGTTTTACCTGATGACTTTGTGCATCTATGTAGTACTAGGGACTGAATCCAGGGCTATCTATGGGTTATCTGAGGAGCCAATACTGTGACCTCAAGTCCCCCTGATATCACTTGAATGCTCAATCTATGTGGAAGGTATTCTTGTTTATGAAACAAACTTAAAACAATTCCTTATTTCTCCCAATTAAGGGCTTTTCTTGTGACTGACAGTTGATAGAAATTTTTATATGTTTTCCTTCATCATAGAAATAAATTTAAAATGAATCTTTTCTTTTCTCATGTTTAATATTCAAATATAAACTGACAGTGGATTCCTAGACTACCCCACCATTGTTTTAACTATGTGCCTCTACTTCATTCAACAAAAGGACAAAAGCTATCTGATAGCACAAAGTATCCGAAATGCATGATATTATTATCAGTCTTCTGCCAGGGTTTTTAAAATTGAGATTGAGCTGGGAAGTGCTTTAAAATATTCAGGCAGTTTTCTCTGAAAGGACAGTACATCTCTCTACATCTCTCAATATTCTTATTGTATTGCTTGCTTAAAGTGATGGTTCCCTCGTATGTAATATTTTATGATAACCACAATTGACTAAAGTCTATAGTTCATTATTATTATTATTATTACTAGTGCCATATTTTCATCATCTTCTTAATATTAGCTATATAAGAATCTGTAACTTTGTGATTGCTGAGAAGACAACTCATCCAGTAAAATGCCTGCCTCAGAAGCTGAGAAGCCTAGTTCAACCCACAGTTCCCATATAAAGCTAAACTCAATGGTGTGCACCCATAATGTCAGTGCTGGGGAGACAGCTTCTGCTTCCCACAGTTTCCAAGTCCTTGACAGGATGCATTGAGGGCATGGTCCTGCCCAAGTCATCTTCTGAACCATGGAACCATGAGGAAACAGGCGTGCCAAACTGAGGGATACTAAGTAAAATCACTGGCTTTCAAGAATGTTGCTACCCTAAGCCAAAAGGCTGAAGTTGCCTGATAAAAAAAGAAGCTAACAGGATATAGTGGTTCCTAACTTGACTCTACAGACAAATAACGACATCATGTAAAGTTCTTGACTTTTTAAATAATCCCCAAATTAGTACAAAACAAAAAGTAAATACAACATAAGGCAGAAAATATATCATAAAAAATCACACTAAAAGACAGAATTCTGAAGCAAAGAATAAAGGTACTTGTAAGCAGTTTTGAGATTCTTTTCTATTTTCCTAACCTTATTTGGAATAGCTTATCCTTGCTGCCTGAACACATAGTCAACTAGACATGAATTACAGCTTTATAAGGGCAATACACACTTTAATATTGTTCTATACAGTGCTCATGGGTGGCCTGTAATCACCAGAAAGCCAAGACTTCTACCAAGGTTCTGAAGTCAGAATGCCACAAGGTTTGTCAAACCACCATTGATGCTAGGCGTTACATAGCACCATCTCTCCCTGCCCATGCTCCTCACACTTACATGACACCTGGAGAAATACAGGTTTTGACAACCTAACAAAATTTGGGCGTGTGTAACTAGTAACATCTTTCTTCAGTGGGACAGGACAAAGCAGAAAGGATTCTGATCATCTGGCAGGAAAAAGTGGGAGAATAATTTCTGTATTGACAAAGATATTGAAGGAATTTCTAAAATCATGAGGGCTGGACGATCAACTGGGGCTCTTCGTGAGTACCTGATGTATGGAAGAGAAACATGAATTCTTGTTTAAAAATAAATAAAATAAAATAAAACAGGAATATGCTTGGCACAGCTGGTAATGGCCTGGGGCCAGGGCCTTGGCAGCTGTGGCTTCAGCTCCTGAGAACCCAACTATTCCCATCCCAAGGAGTTGTGGTTATCAGCCCCAAGGCTGCTGTGTACTTGGTCTGTAATGCTTTTAAGATACCCTGTGTTCCCCTTGTACAACATTGTTTGATTAAGCTACTGCTAACTTAATCCCATTGCATGATAGTTTCTACAGACTTTGTCCCATGTCTTCCATGGAAAGTTTTGTATATAAAGTGTTGTATTTTTTTTAATAAGCTTGCTTGGCATAAGATATAGCTTGTGAAAGACCTTCCAGTCTCAAATTTTCTTATCTTCTATCCTCTTTATTTTCTTGTCTCCTGGTCTTCTCTCTCAGGACCCTGTCACTGAAGAATGACTTGCTGGTTCAGGTCACCAGAAAGCTTCAAAAAATGGTCAAATAAGTGTGACTGTCATTCAGAGATGGCCCAGCCTGGCCGTATGCAGGGAGCACTATTAGGGAGGATAATTGGGAATCATCTCTTGTGCACAAAATCATGCTGAATAAAAAAAGGAGATATTTTACATGCCCCCCAAAAACACCTAAAATAAACTAAGTAAGTAAATAAATAAATAAATGTATATAACAAGAAAATGTACAAAACTAAGAACAGTCTCAGATTTGGAGGCGGCCAAATTTTAGTTATCAAATGATGAGTCAGAAGTTATAACATGGTTTGAGGTATGGTTTGTTGAGTAAAAGCACTTGCTACTCTTTCATAGGACCCAGGTTCAGTTCTAGCATCCACATGCAAGGCCACAATCATCTGTAATTTGAGTTACAGAGTCTCTAACTACCTCTTCTGTCCCCCACAGGCACCAGGCATGCATGTGAACAAGCATTTCCACACACACAGAAGCACAGTCTTTTACAAAGATATGACAAGAATAAGATGAAGGAAAGGGTAGTGTGAGATTTGGTCCTACAGCCATGAACCTTGTGTAAATTCTACACCCTCAGTGAGACAGTGGGCCGAGTTGGGCTTGTGATCTCCTTTGTAGAGAAAGGAGGTATGGAAGAGACAGAAGAGACAGTGATTATTATCCTTTCCCCTTGCCTGGAACAGAGCTACTGAGCACGTGCTCCGAGCCAGTGGACCTTCTTAGAATCCCAGCTCAGTCAAATCTGGCTCATTGGAACTTGAGCAAATAATCTCACCTCCTGGAAAGCCAGTTCCCTCAGGAAATCCCTCCTAAGGGTTACTTCTGGAAATCCTACCTGTAGTGTGTGACTTTTCAACCCTGGGAATCCTGCCCGTGGTGAGTGACCCTTGAATATCGCTCCTCATCCTGCCCTTAGCACGTCTTGGAGAAAGACTCCATTAACTCAAGACACTGAGATCGCGTCAAAGTTTTCCCTCTCCATCTTCTTCTCACACTGCCCATAGGAATAGCACTGCCTCTGTCTTCTCTTTCTCTTTCTTTGTGAAGCAGAAAGATCATTAGTCAAACCAGCTTGGCTATGCATCTCCCATCTTTCTGAAAACTGACAAAGGAGCAGCAAGCTTCACCTGAAGCTGTTAAAGGATATTGACTACATACACACAAATTTGCTGGGGCAGAGAAAAGCTGATAACTTGTCCTTCCTGTTGTGTGGTGGGATGAGGATGCCTCTCTGGCTAATGGGCAGTACTTCAGACAGAACTCTAAACCAAGGTCCAGCTGATGTGCAGGGCAAAGCAGGGATCTGCTCAGTGCAGAAAAGCTGGTGGAAGAAACCAAAGAGGAACACAGAGTAAAGTCTGGGTAGGAAAGGTTTCTGAGGGGTCCAGCTGCCATGATGGATAAAAAAAAAATGAGACAAAGAACAGCATCCCTAGCACATTCTTCTCTGTATCATCCAAAAGGACTTCCCCTTTGATCTCATTTCTCTCTGCTTTGTAAGTTTGCCATAGCGGATCACATTTGGCTCTCCAGGAGAACTTAAAGAGAGAATGCTTAATATTTCTTCTCCTTTTGGAATCTTAACCCTATGATCAATTAGTGCTCACAATATCCCAAGTAAACTGAGAGAAGACAAATCTTATCACACAAGTCTAGCGCCATTCTTTAACAGAACAACCTCAATCCTCACAAGTTGGTAGTGTATCAAACCTCATACACACACTCGCAAAACAACAACAACAAAAGCAAACTTCAGGGAGATCAAGTAACTTGTGCAGTTACTTCTTCTTACCCAAGAAGAGCCTTGTATTCATCAGAAAGCAAATCTCCATCCTTGCCTCCCACAAGTCCTTAATAACCCTTAATCTGCCATCTCTCTCTGTGACGTTTCCATTTATAGTATTTTCCTGAAGTAGAATGACACAGTGTATGGCCTTGATTGGAGCCTTTCCTTACCGTGATCTTCCTGGTTTCATTAAGCATAAATTTTCTCAGTTTATCTATGTTATTGTCACAGTATCATTTATTTTTAAGGCCAAATCATATTTCATTTTATGATAACCACATTAATTACCCTTTTCCCAATGTCTAGACATTGGGCTACTTCCACTTTTAAGGATTATAAGCAACACTCTTGTGAATATTATAATAAAGTTATAATCTGACACACATGGAGTATACTAACAGGATCCCAACATATCAGTATCAAAATCTGTAGAAATACACATCTGCAAAATAACACAGTGTCTGCATACTAGCTACACACATGTCCCTCCTGTGTACTTCAAGCCATGTCTATAATGTCTATATTAGTTATAATCATGCAATGTAACTGATATGCAAGCTTCTGTCTAGGGAGCAATGACATGACTGTGGAAGTGTTAGCGGGACCTACAGATGTGGAACCTGTAGAAAGGGAAGAGGGCACAGTTTTTGTTACATACCTATTTTCAATTTCTTCAAAATTACTCACACTAGTAATCAACGCACTCCCAATTCTTCAAAAGAACTGATTTCCGTGACAACCATCAATTTTCCCAGATTCCAAAAGGGCCCAGAAAGTATGACCAATTGAGATGTGGTCAAAATTAGAGAAATGATGCTTTTTCAACTTCATAATCAATTTCTGACAATCCCTATGGTTGTTTAAATAAGAAATGTCCCCACAGGCTCATGTATTTAATCACTTGGTCTTTAGTTGGTGGCATTGTTAGGGAAGATTATGGAACCTTTAGGATGTGGAGCTTTGCTTTGTCACTGGGTTGGGATAGGGAGGGATTTGGACTTGCTCTTTGAAGCTTACCTTTATTTCTTGTTCTCTCTCCTTGTTTTCTGTGTATAGATAAAAACGTGACCAGCCAGCTTTCTGTTCCTGCTGCCACACCTTCCCTGCCTGTGCCAAGCTTTCCACATCATGAAGGCTTTTATGCCCTCTGAAACCGTAAGCCAAAAAAGCCCTATTTTCTTTACATAGCCTTTTGTCAGGTATTTTTATCACAGCAACAGAAATGTAGCCAGTACCGTCCTCCAAACTTATATTGCACCCAATATCAAGTCATTTCACCAGCAGGTAAGGGTACCTCAATTTCTTCACTGTAAAATACCTTTTAACGAAATTTCCAAAACAGAATATGCAAATGCTAATGATACATTCTAAATTTTGGGCACAAAATTTTTAAATGTGGGGTGTCCAGCTCCCATGACAGAGGCTACCATGGCTAGAGGAGAATGAGAAGCCCTCCAGAAACACAGTGGAGCCACAGAAAGGTGAAGGGTGTGGGTGATGGAGAGAAACCAGAGAGAGAGAGTTTTTGTTATTGGAGAGGAGCCTACTATCTGCTAGCTACTCTGTTGTCTGAGCACATGATAAAATGAAAGTAAAGAGAGTCTAGACAGTGCTGAGATGAACACCAGGAACTTTGCACAATTTTTCTAGTAATTGATTTTCTTAGAATTGCATAGATCACTGAAGGCAATAAAATAGATTCTAAGATTTTAACACCCAGGCTTTGCCAGGTGAATTTTGGTATTATAAACCTATTGCAAATTCCCATGTATCAAGCTTTTTAAAAAAAAGTAGTTATAAGATAGAACATTTTTCTCTCCTTCCTTGGTGGATCTCAGGGACCACTTAGGTGACCTAAGTTTGTATGGGACTGTTTTGCAGCTCTTCTGAAGTGCTTTGTGGGAGCTACTGAGGGTGCCCACACATATGGTATGAGTCTAGGTGTTCTACTCCATGGACAGCTGTCCCAGCAACGGCCTTGCCATCACCCCAGCTGTTTTCACTACCCATCATTCTTTTTACCTGTGCCTGGTGTCCTCTAGAAGAAGCAGCAGCAAGAACAATGTCACCTGTCTCTTTATAAGAGAAAATAACCAACTTGCCTGGCAAAGCCTTCCCCCTTGCCTTCTTCATCTCCCAGACTTTGAAAGAAGGCAGGATGATTATTTTGGTTGTCTGCATGTATTAGTTTCCTACTGATGTGATTGTTGAACACCATAACCAAGGAAACTCAGAAAAGAAAGAGTTTAACTGGCATTACAGTCCCAGGGTTAGGTTAGCATCTTCGATGGTAGAGGGAGAGGGCACAGAAGCAGGAAACCAGAACAGGAGCTGAGAAATTACATATTGATCCATAAGCAGGGAGATTAGAGCACACGGGAAATGATGCAAGTGTTTTGAAATCTCAAAGCCTGTCCCCAGTGACGCATCTCCTCCAACAAGGCCACGCCTCCCAATCATTCCCAAACAATTCTACCAGCTGTGGATCAAGCATTCAACCATATGAGCCCTTAGGGACCATTCTCATTCAAACCACGACATCATCTGTGCTTCCCATCCTCCAGTAGACTGAGATCACTCTCACTGCCACTACTGAGACCGCTTAGCAATCCTGACAGCCCACAGAAGAAACAGAAGTGAGGGCTCCAATAAAAAAGAGTGAGGAGGAAAAGGGTCTGGTCACTGCCTGCGTGTAACACGGAACATCCCACACACAGTACAAATGACTGGGCAGCTCATCCCTTTAAACCACATGACCAGGCTGCATCAGCAATTGGATACAGGCCACCACCACAAGAGGAACTTTCAGCTTGTCCATTTCCCCCTGTGAAATCGACATTTAAAATGATATGTTCCTTCAGAGGTGACAAAGGACATCAAACCAGCAATTTTGATGAACGATGGTTTTTTTTGTTTTGTTTTGTTTTGTTACTATATTAACTGCTTTACTTGGGCAATAGCAGCAAAGTATGTTACTTGAAGACAAAGGAAGGACTTAAGGCTTAAGACAAATGAGCTCATGGACCCTCTCCTGTTGGCTAGGAAAGATGTTGGTGAGAAGACATCATTACATTGCTAAGCTGAGAGAGGGGTAGGTTGCTAAAATCAGCTCAACTCTCTGATCTCAAGGTTCTGAATACTAGTCAATAGTATCAAAGGCAGACACATGTATACAGCACACAAGCACACACAGGGATTCACACACAGCTGATGTGGCATGGAAAAGGCCTCTGTCATCCATGGTGCTATTTTTTATTTCTGTTTTACTAGACTTCCGGAAAAGCCCCTTGAGGATCCTTGGACTAGGGCCATGTGTTGGGCCTCCTCTGACGTTCTACTTGACCTAGAAAGTCGTCTGTCTAACAGGCACCGTGGCCACTAGCTTAGGAAACTGGACAGTTATCCATGCAGCACTCTGAGGTACCTGACGCAACCCTAGAATTCTATGAGAACAGTGCATGAAGGATCTGCTTCCAACGATGATCTACCCTCAAACACCCCTCAAACCTATGTTCTCTTGGCACACCGAACCAAAAAAGGACACCAGACAAAAAGCTGGGAGTCTAAAGCTAATCTCAACTTTAAAAAAAATATATAAAAATCTATTTTAAGAAAATTAGGATACACACACATTTCAGGGTTAGAACACAGACGCTTTTTATCATGATTGTGGGTTACATTCATATTCTTAAAACTCCATTTCTAAAAATAACAATTTAGTTTTAGTTCACATCAAAAATAGCTCAACAATCATCAATTCATCCATTCCACAAGCATTTCCTAAAACTTACTCTATTCAACTGTAGTGAAAAGAATAATGAACATCATAGAAAAGAAATCCGGAGACTCACAGAAGGACAAGGGCATGGAAAGACACAGACACCAGGACAATTCAGTTGAAAAACTATTCTAAGAAAATTATAATATGCTAGAATTATGTGATTCAATATACTGAGTACTTATTATAACTGATAGGCATGTACTAGACATTTGACTTTCATTGTATGCTAACATTTCCAACATTCTCTGAAGTTGTGTTTTCTAAAATTTACAAGTGAGCACTCATTCCAGGAATCTAAGTGACTTTCCAATCAATAGAGTTGCAGAATACAAATATCTGCAACTCAATGATCCTCGAGTAAGATTGCTTCTTGTTTTATTTAACACCATCACTGTGAGACAGGCCACTAGAGTTGCTGGGAGGCTTCAGAGCTTGAATACAAGGGAGGGCTGGCATGTTATAAGCTGTATCCACAGACCCAAGTTCTTCCATTCAGTCGCAACGTTTTTTTCTCCTAAGTGCTCGTATATACAGAACTTCCAGGGAAAGGGGATAGGGTGGTGGCTTTCTACTTTAGCCTTCCCTATGGCTGGATCTTTCCAGGACAAAAAATACATAGTTTTTAGAGGCTTTCTTCCCAATGGCAGAGACAGAGGCCCACATGCCTGTCTGCAAAGGTGCAGAGCATGGCTGTAAATGCTGTCAAGTGGCTGCCTTCACAGGGGGGCTGGGGCAGCTCTTAGCACACCGGAGTGTGACTGAAGTAAAATATGTGTTGTGTGCCAGGCATTCTCAGTTCAAACAAGGTGCCTCCCCATTTGGCCCAAATAGATGTGTACAGAATATACTTAGAGCTTCCTCTTGCCATCTCTTCTAAAGAAAGGATGAAAGTATATAAATATAGCATAAAGTCATCACCTTGATAAAGACACTGACATCCAAACAGACTAAAATAGCTGGCATTTAATTCTGTAGAAGTACTACTAATGGTGTCAATTTTTGCAAGATTAGCTCTAGTTCCAATTGCAGGATCAAACCATTAGCATTATCATCATGTTTTGTATTTTACAGGAGACTTGTAGGTTTAGAAAACCTTGACCATCACCACCCCGAGAAAAGTGAGAAAGCTGGGATTCACGTTCTGAAGCTTCTCCTAAGGCTCTAAACTGCTTACAGACAGTAGCAGTTTTCTCTCAGGCCATCACCACAGCTTCAGCTTATCTTTTCCCAAGGCTACTTTTTTTAGACCAATGCCACGCTCAATAAACCTGGACAACATTTTAAGCTCCTCCCACTGGTATCAGACCCAATTCAGGTGAGTCATTCACCACCCAATTCAAATAGAAATATGGCCCAGAGGTCAGACAGACTGCTGCTGCTGCTGAATAAAACTACCTTACTTCTAAAAATAAGGATGTATTAACTAAAAAAAAAAAAAAATCTGTATTCATCACTTTCCTGTTGCTGTTAATGAAGTACTGTCATCGAGGCAACTCATAGAAGGCAGAATTTATTGGGCTATGGTTCCAGATGGGTGGGAGTCCATTGCCATACAGTGAGGAAGCATGGCAGCAGGCAGACTCGGTGACTAGAGCTGGAAGCTGAGAGGTCTACCTTAACCCTCAAGCAGGAAGTAAAGAGCACACTAGAAAGGGTGGTAACTTTTGAAATCTCAAAGCTGGCCTCCAGTGACACTCTTCCTCCAGCAAGGCCACACATCCTAAACCCACACCCAAACAGCTCACCAACTAGGAACTAAGCATTCAAACATCTGAGTCTATGGGGGACGTTCTTATCAAACTGCCACAGAGAAACTGACAACTTCTAAGTAGTTAATCGTCTCCCCGTCTCCTATTTAGAAATAAGGATTTCTCCACTGTGCTCCGTTCTTGAAGCACTCACTCCACTTCTACAGTACAGTACTGGATAGGAGGTTGTAAAAGTCAATGTAAAATAAATAAATAAATAAGAATATTTATGAATATAAATATTATAAATATGAATATTTATTTTGAACTATATGAAATTGATGATGTTTTAAATGTTGTGGACACCAAAATCTATCAACTTTGAATACTTCAAACTAAATCTTTGCGACAAATGTTTAGCTTCAGAAAGAAAAACTAAAAAGAGCCCAGTAGCTTCTATGGAGAGGTCTCTTTCTCTCTCACATCACTGTGCCAGCTGAGCAGCCCAGGTTGCCAGGAGACCTAGACTCCTGTGATGTCACTGTCTTGTTATAATTAATGCACGAGATGGCATGTGTCCATCATGCAGCGTAGAACAGCATCGCTACCTCCTTTCATCCAACCAAAACCAAACAAAATTGTCCTAACAGTTTGTCTTGCTTTACGAAAATCCAGGGGATTGGAAAAAAAGACTTCTTTGAAGTGAAAAAAATGTGACTGTGAGGCCCCAAGCATTTATATATGTGAGTACACATTGACCTGCGATCGCCATATAAAGAAGCTGGGGTGAGGGTGACTTTATATATGTGAGTACACATTTATATGGTGATTGCCATATAAAAGAGCTGAAAGTGAAAATGGCTTTGTCAAAATGCAGAGTAAACGCAAGAGGATTTTAGCCATGCCCCACCCCCAGAACTAAATAACAACAATCTTGTGACAAAATCCCCATCCCAGAAGGTTAGAGGTGTGGTTTATCACCAGTCTAGTAGGGAGAAGGTCCTGAGTGCAATCCCTAGCTTTCAAGGAAAAAATATATCGCCACAAGGAATATTCTGAAATAACTGAAACATTTACAGCACTTGGAATTGTTCAGTGTTTGGTTTGGTTTTTCATTATTTTGTTTTTCAACTTGACACAAGCCAGAGTTATCTGGGAAGAGGAACCCCTACTGAGAAAATGCTTCTATTGCTCTGTAGGAAAGTGGCATGATACTGCTTTAAGAAAAGGATGGACACCAGAACTGGACTAATGTTTAGTCATTTATACTACTAGATATATGTCATACCATATGAATATTATATATATATATGTATATGTATGTATCTGTACAAGCACTTTTAGCAAAATTCAACTGACTATATACATATATACATTGAATTTTGCTAAAGGTGCTTATATAATATGTGGGAGAACTGATTATTTCTACAACAAATGATGCTGGGGAAATTGGAAACATGTGCCTCAAAATCTAACTAACAAAAAATATAATCAGACCCTTCATACTAGGAACCAAACTTAATCCATAGTCTATCATACACCTAATATGAAGACTAAAACTGCAAGTCATAATGAAGAATAGCTTTGTGACGTTTGGACTAGGCAAAGACTTTTCAGACAAGACACTAATGGCACAAGCTACAAATGAAAGAATATCACTATATTAACATATAAAAATTGGTGCTTCAAATGACACTAAGAAAATGGAAAGACAGTATTTGTAAGTCAAGTACCTTTTAAAGGAATTGTATGAAAACATTTATAAATATTTTTTTGATACTAGGAGCCCAGTATCTAACAAGCTCTGTAGATGAAAATGAGTCTGAGTTCTTGGCCTTTTGCCTCTTTCTCTCTGTTCTAGCATCACCAACAGACACTGCCAGGCCTGGCTAATACATTATTCTTACACTGAGAGATGTCAGTTATTAGTCAGACAAATAGTACTGTATGGTTCCATATATCAAAAATAACTAGAATAAACAAAATTCACAAAGACAAAAAGTAGAGGTCACACACATTCTGAATAGACTTTATCTATGTAAAGCAATTTTAATAGTAATCAAAGTTTCCTACAAATAAAAATATCAGGTCTACATTGCATCACTAGTGAATTCTTCCAATATATGTAAAATAAAATCAACACAAATCCTTTGAACACTTGTAAAAGTGTGAAAGATGAGAGAATCCCTCCTCTCTCCAGCCTTTACTACCTAGATCCAAAGTCAAACAAAGACATCATAAGAAACTACAAAGCAGTGTCTGTTATGAGTGGTGTAACATATGCCTTCGAGAAAATACTAAAAAGGTTTCCTGGAAAATGGAGCTCTTTCTTAATAGACCCAAATCCTCCTCTGAGTTTTGATCATTTCCTACTATCACTTTAAGCAATTTAGTTACTTCTCAGACCATAATAAAACAGACATGAGCAGAGTAAGTCTAAATATTCCTCAAATCCACTCATTATCTGTTACCTACAAAAAAACAAGCAACAGTTTGTTAGCTTATATTTCCTCTTCCTGTGTCTTCTGAGATTGCTGCATCAGCCAGCACTGCTATAAATAAAGACTGTTCTTTGTAGAATCAGATTACACAGAATACATAATGCTATGCAAGCGGCCATGCCATGTACTCCATTCGCAACAAGAAAGTCATTTGGTCTTTGACACACTTCCAATTTGGCTTCCAAAAAAACTGAATGATGTCTTTGACATTTAGGTAGGCTTTTTGAAGATAAGGTTATTCTAAAGCATCCTATAGGGCACTGTTTACCCCACTTCTCTGTACTACATTGGAAGCAAGCTTTTTTACTATCCCTATTAGAACACTACATGCTCACAAACAAGAAGTCAAAAACAAAAACTCATCCAGGTAGTGGTAGTGCACACCTTTAAGCCCAGCAATTTGGAGGCAGAGGCAGGCAGACAGACCTCTGTGAGTTCAAGGCCAGCCTGGTCTACAAGAGCTAGTTTCAGGACAGGCTCCAAAGCTATAGAGAAACCCTATCTCAAAAAACAAAACAAAAAAACTCAACCCAAAAGCACTATACTTTACAATATTCATCACGCCCTAAAACTACCAAAGGAACTTATTTAAATATAGATGCTCAAGTCTTATTTAAGAGATTCTGATTTGGTAAACTGGTATCTGGGTCTAGGAAGCTGCATTTTAACACTCCCCAGTGAGTACACCTGGCCACACCACCTGGAAGTAGTTGATTTCCAGGTTCTTTTTTATTTTTAAGAAGTAATGATGGCCCATGTGGATCTCCAAGAGGCCCTGAGATGTAGGTCATAGGTTTCATCTCTCAGTTCAAGAACACTATTTCAATGGACACAAACATTTTGTAAAGGATGAAGGGTAAATCTAGAAAGTTTTCCCTAGAGATACTTAGAAAAGAGCTCATTGAACAGAGACAATAGGAAGGAAGTAGAACGTGTACTATAAAATCTATAGGTTAGAGAACCAACACAGTCTATAGAAATGACTAAGATATTGAGGAGCTTTAGAGTAAAGGTATAACCATATTCTGCAACCTTATAGGCCATGCTACCATGAGTTTGGAGAGCATTTAAGGCTTGGTCTATCTGTGCTACTAAAGAGTTTGCAACCATGATTCAGTAAAGAAGAGAAGACTACCTGAATCTAGAGATTGTCCTCTCTAGCTGTAAATTGTTGTGAAATAGAATTTTTGCTTAACTAGGTAAAGCTGTGTTGCGTTTGTTTGTTTTGCAGAATAATAGTTTAACTGTGTAAAGATGTATGGCGTTTGTTTACACTGCATTTGTTTAACTATGTAAAGATGTGTTTCTGTTTCATCTTGCCTGCCTAAGGCACCTGATTGGTCTAATAAAAAACTGAATGGCCAACAGCTAGGCAATAGAGGGATAGGTGTGCCTAGTGGGCAGAAAGAATAAGTAGGAGAAGGAATCTAAGCTGGAAGAAGGTAAGGGAGAAAGAGAGGGAGAGTCCTGGGACCAGCCAGCCAGGCAGTCACCAGGCAGACAAAGAGGCAGGAAAGAAGGCTAACAGAATGAAAGAAAGGTTAAAAAAAATACACACAGCAAAATGTAGATGAAGAGAAACAGGTTAAATTAAATTATAAGAGCTAGTGGAACAAGCTTAAACTAAGGGAAATAAGTCTCCATTTCATTTTCTGGGGCTGGCAATCCAAGAAAACCCACTGCAGTAAATCATCTCATACTGACTATTCATAGATCCAGGACCACTGCCTACAAAACAAGCAAGGAAATGCCCACTAGAAACAAGATGGCACCAGCCTTGATGTGTTTCTCTCTCCCTCCTCCTTCTTTTTCTCTTCTACATTAATGTGCCCAAAAAATGCATATATACACATACCTAAGCAACTAATTAAATGTGAGGATTTCAAATGTGATCAAACCTTTTAGAGACAAAATAATCTTTTATATGTGTGACATTTGAAAATTTATAAACTTACTTTTATTTTGAACTTCTGATAGTTTAAGATAAGAACCCATAGTCTAAAAACATCCATGAAAGCTAGCTGAGTTAGCATGTACTGCTTGGTACAAAGGAATTTTGTACGGCTACTAATGCAGAGGGTGAGTCAGCTCTGATCCAGTATCTTGACTTGTGCCAAAAAGGCCAAGTATACTCCTGAAGAAACCTTCAATATATGAGCTGAAATCTGATTTCACTAAAGAAGAACTGTCACTAAGATTGGAACATGTTAATTGGGAACTCCTTTGCATAGTTAAATATCTAAATGGTGGGAGATGTCATTACAAGGCCAATATTTACACTTGATTCTATGTTCTATATTATGATTTTTATTTATGCTCAGCGAATATATGCAAAGAGCAAGAAGCATTGTGGTGGTTTTAAAAATGATCCCCAAAGAAAATGGCACTATTAACAGGTGTGGCTCTGTTGTCACCGGTGTGGCCTTGTTGGGAGAAGTGTGTTGCTGTGAAGGTAGACTTTGAGGTCTCATATATACTCAAGCTACAATCCAGTGTCTCAGCCCACTCCCTGCTGCCTGCAAGGTAAGATGTAGGACCCTCAGCTCCTTCTCCAGCACCATTTCTGCCTGCATGCCGTCATGTTCCCCAGCATGATGGTAATGGACTAACCCTCATCTGGAAGCCATCAGCTCAACTAGACCTTTTTCCTTTATAGGAGTTGCTATGGTCATGGTATCTCTTCATAGCAATAGAAACCCTAAGACAGGCATGGAGTATTTTCTGAATCCTATGTTTAGCTCATTCCTACCCACACTCTACATGACCAAAGCCTTCAGTCCATTCAGAAGATCTTAGCTTAATATCAACCTTCTTCATACAAGGATTCCCAACACTTTTCCTGGAGTTATTTCCCTGCAAACAAAGCCTATTTTTCCACGCAGAAATTTTTAGTAAGATTTTTAAAAATAATTATGGAGTTTCTTGTATGTGCAAAGATTTAGCTTTCTTCCAACTCCTGCTCTTCTGTAAGGATGAGGAGGACAATTTGGTTGACTGCTTTGTTTCAAGTACAGACATAACTCAGAGAAAGTTCAGGTCCAGATGCAGACTATACAGCAAAATGATTGTCACAATTAGGCAAGTGATATGAAATTTTCATTTCTTACTTCATACAAAAATTATATTCACACAATATATTATTATGTATAAAAATTAATATCTATACATAACAAAATTTACTGACTAAAAGGCAACAAAATCATTTGAAGTTGTTAGTTACCACAAATATTTAATGTAATGCTAATAAATATTATTATTGTTATTATAAGATATGTCTGCTTCCAGCAAGGGCCTTTCACATATTAGATTCTTAAGAAATGTGAGTTTGAGACCAGCCTGGTCTACAGAGCTAGTTCCAGGACAGGCTCCAAAGCCACAAAGAAACCCTGTCTCGAAAAACCAAAAAAAAAAAAAAAAAAGAAAAAAGAAATGTCTTCGACTTGAGTAAAGAATTTCGCCTGATTGACTTGACAATAGAATAACTATTGATTGCATAAACTTAGCATCCTGTAAGGACAGGGGTTAGATGCCATCACAGTGTGCATTGAGACAAGGGCTATGAGATTTCATTAAATTAAAGACACTTTAAGATAGGAAAAACACATGTGTTTATTAATATGTCTCATTTTCATATAGCCAAGCTTCTTCACTGATTAAAAAGGCTTTCAACTAAATAACTGTATCAGAATAAGATGAAAACGACTGAAATTGTGGGTTTCTGATATTTGCACATTTATTCTAAGTACTGTAGAGATAGCCAAGACTGGGAGATGCTTATGGAGTAACATTTTAATTATCTCAAAACTAAGACCTTATTGATGGCTTAATACAGCTTTCCAAATCAGAGCTTTTTCTCAAATGTGTTCAAGAAGTACAATTCCAGCTAAGGAGAAGGCTTAAATTTAGACTGTGAATCAATAAGAGTGCAGGTTAAGCATTTTCTTGTTGAAAGGCAGCCCACCAATGTGTTCCCAGAAGTTGTGATTATTAGCACTCTAATTCGGCGTGGGACCACATATAGGTATATTTTATATGTACAGCCATTATAATCTTTTACACGTAGATTTCTTGAGCCCTGTGGTGTCTGTATTTTCATCCTGTGATGTTAAACATTATTAAGAATGTTGAGAAAACTGTACTTATGACATAGGAAGTTTTATATCTTCATTCCCTGCACAGAAACCTTTCAGCCCACTTACTTTCTTCAGAGTTCTACTCAAATGATTCCTGTTATAAGTGCCTAGAAATTTTTAAATTGTATTTGAATAATTGCATAGAAATTTCCACTTTAAGAAGTGAGAAAAATCATAAATTTTAAAAATATATGTTCCCATACCTAATTCCTCCTTTTCAAGGTACCTTAAAATATTATTTTATGTAAAACCTAATGACATGTATATATTGATATATAAAATCATATACATGCTTGTTTGCATATAAACATACACAGCTCCCCAAATAGGTCATGTTACAAGCATGATAATCACATTCTTTATTGTTTAAACATAACTTCCTGTCATCTTAATTCTCAGCTCTTCTTATACTGGAGAAAGGAAGATACATGGGCATATGGCTTTGAGGGGCGGGGGACAAAGAAAACCTCACTCGAACAAAAATGTCCTGTGAACAATTATTTCTCATTTTCACAATTCCTAATTCTATCAGAGTGGGGAAAGATGTCTGAAGAGACGATGTCCTGGTCTGGTGGTTCTATAACAGAATACCTGAAAGTATACAATGTATAATGAACAGAGATTTATCTGTCACAGTTCCAGATGTTAGGATATCTAAGGCAGAGGAACCAGCACATGACCAGAGCCTTCATCTCCTATAATCCCATGGCAGGAGACTGATGTACAAGAAAGAACAAGTGATCACACAGCAGCCACAAGCCCTAGTGAGTCAGCATTCATCCAACCCGAAGGCTCATGTCTCTCTCATGACCTAAGCCCCTCCCCAGGCTCCTCTTTACAATTCTGTTATCTGAGGATTAAGTTCCAATATATGCTTTTTGGTGGGCAGTCAATTCTCAGAAGGAGGTAAAAAAAATTGTAACACATAGAATAAGCAACAACAAAGCCTCGGGGAAATTTTTAAAGGGAAACCATGGTATGTCCCAGTCATACCAGCTATTCTTCTGTAGACAAGACTCACAGAAAGAATATTCTAGGCAAACATATACACACATGCATGTGCACACATGCATGTAAAAGCCATCCTTATGTCTAATAATAAGCCTAAATGTCACCACCAACAAAGGAAGGATTCCCAGGAAACTCCCATGCCCCATGTCTAAGCATATGCTAGGAGACAACATTCCTTTTCTTCTCATTACATTCAACTGGCATTGGGAAGAGCCACACAAGTTTGTCAATATCTGATTGACTTATAAAAATGGAAGATCCACACAGTTCAACCTAGTAATTATAAAATTTCCATCATGGAAGGGACACAAAGTATTATAGATTATATGATAGCTTCACAGGGAGAAAAGAAAACAACCAGGAAAATCCTTAGTATAATTTCACAAAAATTAGAACAAGCTTAATATTTGAGTCTCCTTTAGAGTGATGTATTTACTGCTTAGCATGGTGGCATATATGGTGGAGAAATAATCACAAAATATGACAACATACAAATATTTTCCATAAAACAAAAAAAATTACAAACCATGCAAAGCAAAGACATGCAATAGACTTCAAGAAACAAGTCCCTAAAGGAAATAAACAAAATTACCCAATAAGTAATTGGCAACTGAGGAATAAATTCTCTTAACAGAATCAACACCGAGGGAATTAAAAAGCTTGAACACAAAAAGACAAAGAACTAGAAAAAAAAGAGGACAGATCAGTGTCTAGAATGACATAAACAACCCAGTCACTTGATCTAGAGGCACCGTGCAGATATCCATACACAGACACTCACTAGCTGAATTTGTCACCGTTTTTGTTATAGCATGTGATGGGGAAGAGGAAATAAAGAGAGGAGTGCAAATGACCTAAGTCCTTATCTGTCACTATCATAACATATATCTGTCACTAAGCATGAATGGTTAAGCCCCTTCTGAGCTGTGGGAACACAATTTTAAGAAATCTTGTGGTTGGTATGAATTGTCTCTAAGAAGCAAAGCTAGAGATTGAGGAAGGCAGGACAGACACTGGTAAGTACTTCTTACTAATATTTTTGAGGTTTTTTTGTTGGTTTGTTTCATTTTGTTTCGTTATGTTTTTCAAGACAGGATTTCTCTGTAGCTTTAGAGCCTCTCCTGGAACTCACTCTGTAGACCAAGCAGGCCTCGAACTCACAGAAATCCACCTGCTTATGCCTCCCCAGGGCTGGGATTAAAGGCGTGTGCCACAACCACCCAGCAATCTTTGTTTTTTAAAGCAATAGAATCATTAATTAGAAAAGAATGTTTAAATATTAAATGGTGAATAATTAAATTTGTGGTTATTTACATAACCCTGGGAAGGAAAATGCCTCTTTTTTTTTTTGACAGCAGGTTTTTTTTTTTTAGTTTTTTTTTTTGGTTGATCATTTTAATTTTATTTTTATTTTATATTCATTTATTTATTTATTAAAGATTTCTGTCTCTTCCCCACCGCCGCCTCCCATTTCCCTCCCCCTCCCCCAATCAAGTCCCCCTCCCTCGTCAGCCCAAAGAGCAATCAGGGTTCCCTGCCCTGTGGGAAGTCCAAGGACCACCCTCCTCCATCCAGGTCTCGTAAGGTGAGCATCCAAACTGCCTAGGCTCCCACAGTGGTGAGCATAGCTGCCTTCCAACTATGATTTTGATCCTTAAGTTAATAGGAAGTTTTCACTTTTAGAAATGGATACAAGATCCACTGAAGCCAGTGACTACTACAGCCCCTAAATATATATGTGTGTTTATTTATGTATAAAATTATATACATAAATATATATGTTTATATACATATATTTATGTATATAATTCCCATAAATGTATATATACATTTATATATAAATTTTTATTTAAATATATTTATATATTTATGTATATAATTCCCATAAAATGTATATATATACACATTTTATGGGAATTATAAAGAAAAAACATGTGCTTTCCTGGAGCCCCCCAAGAGAAGTAAGTAGAAAGACAGCTGAGCTCTGATTCCATGTAGGCCTCAAGTGTGTCTTGTCCAAATTTCAACAGGCAATACCATGGAGCACAATGGGCAAGCACTGGACTGCTCAGGTGCAAATCTGATTTTCTATGAGTTAATTGTGTCATCAACTTGTTCCTCATCTACAAAATTGGAGTAGTAAAGGTCCCTGAGTTGATTAAGTGATTTAGTATATATAAAATACATATATATATATGCATTCATTTATATCAATTCAAGTATGCATAGGTGTGTAACTTAATACATATATGTAATATAGTAAAAACCATTTAACTATGTGCAAGGTAAGTTATTATCTTGTTTTATTATGCATCACTAAATTCCTCTTTTTTTTTAAGTTGGTTTGAGTTTTCTGATAGTTAACAGAATCCTAGCTTACCCGCCCACTGATAGATTTATGCATCTTCTCATAAACATAAACACTGTCATTACCATAAAAACAGTATTTTTAAAGTAGATAAAAAAAAGCCTTAAAATTAGTAGCATTGTTGCCCTTGCATATAACAAGATGGAGACTCTGTAGCTAAAACAGGAAGTTTCACAAATTGAAAATAAATATGAACGTAGCAGTTCTGTTTTCAAAGAATGAACAAATGACATTAATAATAAACTACTTTTCCCCATGACACAGCTAAATGTTATCACTCAGAGTTGGCTAGTGTCTGATGGACTGCTGGAAAGAAAAATAAGTATATATAAATACTCAGGAAGCAATTCAGCCATAATAAAAATATGCATAATTATTTTTAGAAATTGGCCTAAGGTCATAATTAAGATTGTGGGTAAATATTCTTCCTAGTATTACTGGCTTGTATTTATATAAGGAAACACTGAGAAATGAATAACCAAAAGCAGAATTCATTAATCTGTATGCCCCAATATTATATTCAATCATTTTATGTGCTGATATAAAATATGTACATGAATAGGAGGTATTTCACCATTATTAAATGAGATAAATAGGTTCCTCAGTTGTTCAGTGAAGGCCTGTTGAGTTGTATAAATGTGTGTACATGGATGTGGAAAGTCTAGTAGATAGTAGTATCAGGTGATAGTACAATCTTTGCACACCATCTTAGCCAGAAGGCTGAGAAGTGAAGACAGTAAAATCTCTAGAAGGCAGAACTATAAGATTCTGTTGGATTTAGTTCCTACTTACACGTATATCTAATTTTTCCTTCAAATGACTTTAACTGACATTCAGGGAAGAAATATTTCTTTTTTAAATTTTAGAAAGTTGTAAGTCACCTCTAAGGGTCATTTCAGTAAGACATTTGCAGTCAAACTGTGCTCAAGCCATTAGAAGCAGAGCTGAAAAGAAATTCATCCTTCATTAATTAATAAAATCTGCTTTAAACAACCAAGGAGCAAAGGGTCTGATGGACATGTGTGGCATTCGTTTGGTGAAATAGAGAGTCTACACTGGGGAGGAAGAGACCAAAGAAGCAGAAAGAGGGGAAATTGCAGCAAGCACAGCTGCCAGTGGGGCTTTGCTAAGCAGCTGCAACCCCTTGCACCAGCCACACTGCAATGCTGCCCAGTCTCAAAGTCAGGACAGAACCCCTTCTCTCAGCCTCCTGACGTCCGAATTCCCTACACTAGCACAACAGGTACAATACATAAGCAACAGTCCCAGGGAAGAAAACGAGAGAATTGAAAGCCTGTGAAGCAGGAGGACCCATGAACTCCCTGTTATAAAAGAGTGGGCACCACCACCAACTGCCAAAATAACAGACATTTAACCTTAAGCAGATGAAGAAAAGAGTTGTCAACAGTTCATAGAGGTTAGGATGCTCTGACATAAAAGATTGCAGGCTCCTTCGTTTATGTGGGACATATTAACAGCTGGTGACCTAGATTAATATGTAAAAAAGCAGACCATATCACAAAATTGCTTCACAGATGGAAAGCCGACTCAGTGAAAATCCTCAGACGAAAGATTCACGTGATTATTTTAGT
The DNA here is from genome assembly GCF_014885135.2 of Alexandromys fortis. Classification (NCBI taxonomy): domain Eukaryota; kingdom Metazoa; phylum Chordata; class Mammalia; order Rodentia; family Cricetidae; genus Alexandromys; species Alexandromys fortis. The sequence goes on from NW_026067924.1 coordinate 19,193,264, forward strand.
GGGAGGGGTAGCTACAAGTGGGCGAAATAAAATGTGGAAAAATGACAACAAAGTCCTGCCCGAGTCTCGAGGTGGGCAAACATCTGGTATCTGGCTATTTCCTGGCCAAGCACCCAGGGGAAGGAAGGGGACAAGTAGTCTGCCTAATTCAGCTTCGGAGGAGTGGCAGGAGGATCATGGAGTTCAGGATGAGCTTGGGTAGATATTAAAAGCAATGCAATCCTCTTACAGCACTGGGAGGATGCAAGTGTGCAGGATGTGTGCAGGGAGGGAGGGGCTACAAGCAGCCACTGAGCCTTGGCCGGGGGAAGTGCTTCCAGGCTCTAGGAGCAACCCAAAGTGGGGGCAGCTTGAACTTGGGTAAGTGCTGACCAGGTGAGAACCAAGGAAAATCTGATTTCCAGAAAGACAGGAAAACACCAGAGACCCTCATTCCATGGACAGAAATTAATCTCATATGAAATAAGTGCAGTTCGGTTTACCCCAGGATCACTAGCCCAGGTTCATGCTCAAATACAAAGTTCAGCCGGGCGGTGGTGGCGCACGCCTTTAATCCCAGCACTCGGGAGGCAGAGGCAGGCGGATCTCTGTGAGTTCGAGGCCAGCCTGGTCTACAAGAGCTAGTGCCAGGACAGGCTCCAAAGCTACAGAGAAACCCTGTCTCGAAAAACCAAAAACTAAAAAAATAAAAATAAAAAAAAATACAATGTTCAAGTTCCCATATAAAACGCCCTTCGCTCAGGACAAATGAAGACCTCTAATTAGAGGGGTCAGATATGGCAATCAGGGAAGCTGGGGAGCCCAGTGCCTTGTAAAATACCCCCCTCGCGCGGATCTGGGTTGAGTTTGTGCACATCCCTCAGGAAGAGACATAATTTACAATGGCTAATTTACTCCGGAGCTTGTGAAACAACTGCGACCCTAGCCCCTCTGATAGGAGTGGGGTTTGTTTTGCTTCTTCTTAAGCAGAGAAACCAAGATTTTGTGCAGAGACGTGCAAAAAATAACTCTGAGATTGGGGTTATTTATTTTTGACCTTCCAGAGGGCACTGGATTCAAAAAGGACACGGATTCAGAGGGAGAAAGTGTGCATTCTCTCGAACTCCAGTTAAGCACTGTACGAAGGTGTTGATTGTTTATTATCCGTCCCATTGGTCCATGCACGTCTGGGTGTCTTCTCTGCTTAAGTCGTTCGTTTCGACCCCACTCAAACAGGCACAACACCCCCACCCAGGAAAACTGGATGCGACAATCTCCCTCCCGGATCTGCGGCCACGGACGCCCGAGTTCTGGAGGTGCGGCCGCCAGGCGCCAAGAGATGGAGGAGCCAGGGAACGCAGCTCAGGGTGCAGCCAGAGAGCAGCTGCACCTGCCACCTCTGGTCCCCGGAGGCGTGACTAGGAGAGCGGCCACCCTAAGTGAGCTCCAGTGGTCTGGCGCACTCCGTGACCGGGAGACCGGGAGTCTGCTGGTCCCTGGCGTACCCTCCGCCGTGCCGTGCCCACGCTGCCTGACTGGATCCTGCCTGGCTGCAATCACTGGGCGCAGAGACAGGGGACTCCTCCATCTACTCCCTCCCGGGCTCCGCAGCTCGCCGCACCTGGACCAGCGGCCCTGCAGCGCGCAGCCTGCCAGGAGCCAGCACCGCCATCGGCGCCAGCACCGCCTCGCGCCACCTGCCCCACCGCCCGCCACCCTCTGCTGACCTTTTCCTGCGCGCGGTTGAGTCGCTTCTGCACGTTCTTGGCGAAGATGCCGGTCTTGATGTCGGCCATGGCTGCTGCGGTCCGCAAAGCTGGATGAGCTGAGCGCGCAGCGGGCCGGCAGCGGCGCGGAGGAGCCCAGGAAAAGGAGGAGGAGCAGGAGGAGGAGCAGCAGAGGCGTGTAGTGCGGAGGGTACGGGTGAGGGAGGGGCGCGGCTGCGGGACCGGCTTAAAGAGAGAAGGCGCGGCCACTAGGGGTGGTACAGCCGGGAGTGAGGTGCATTTAAAGAGAGGGAAGAAGCCGAAATGCCAAGCGAACACCGTGATGGAGGAGGAGGTCTACAGGCGATGAAAAATGAAAGACTTCCCGCAGGCCCAGGGCCTGGGGATAGCTGGGGGTGGGGGGCGAATAATAAGAGGTGTGCATCAAGGATAGTCAAAAGACCTTGATTCTGTCTACCAATTAAAGATCAGGAGGAGGTGGGAAGGGTGATCTGCAAAGGTCCTAACTGGAGGGTGGCTGCAGAACAGTTTGCAAGACAGAAGGGATAGAGGGATCACTGTGACATTTCCTTAAATCTGAATATGGGAGTGGGGAAGCCCAGGGGACAAGCACCTACACACAGGTGCTGCGCCTTGCCAGTTCTCAAATTCCTGCACTGCAGACACACTGGCACAGCAGTTTCCGCGAGAAATAGTGCCGTGAGGAGAGCAGATAGGACTATTGGATCTCCCGGATCTCCTGGTCAATCAAGGACTTTTTAAAAACCTTCTGACAGTTGTGTTGTTATTGAGACAAGGTCTCTCGGTGATCGTACCTACTATGCCAACTGTGTGCACGATCAAGAATGTAGATATGCGTAGTTGGTATAACAAAAGTTATATTTTATTATGCTGATGGCCGTCACACAAGGTTCACACTTCTACAAATTTTTTTTAATTTTTATTTATTTATTAAAGATTTCTGATTCTTCCCCGCCACTGCCTCCCATTTCCCTCCCCCCTCCCCCTATCAAGTGCCCCTCCCTCGTTAACCCAAAGAGCAATCAAGTTTCCCTGCCCTGTGGGAAGTCCAAGGACCACCCACCTCCATCCAGGTCTAGTAAGGTGAGCATCCAAACTGCCTAGGCTCCCACAAAGCCAGTACGTGCAGTAGGAACAAAAACCCATTGCCATTGTTCTTGAGTTCTCAGTAGT
>NW_026067924.1:19196873-19216759 GCF_014885135.2 Alexandromys fortis
CGCCACACTGCTTTCCAAAGTGGTTGCACAAGTTTGCATTCCCACCAGCAATGGATAAGTGTACCCCTTTCTCCACAACCTCTCCAGCAAAGGCTATCATTGGTGTTTTTGATTTTAGCCATTCTGACAGGTGTAAGATGGTATCTTAAAGTTGTCTTGATTTGCATTTCCCTGATCACTAAGTAAGTTGAGCATTTCCTTAAGTGTCTTATGGCCATTTGAACTTCTTCTGTTGAGAATTCTCTGTTCAGCTCAGTGCCCCATTTTGTAATTGGGTTGATTAGCCTTTTACGGTCTAGTTTCTTGAGTTCTTTATATATTTTGGAGATCAGACCTTTGTCAGTTGCGGTCCTAACTGCAGTCCTAAGCCTATCTCCCCAAGGCTGCTCACCTATAGACTTTGGTATCTTTGCTGGAGGTCAGGTCCAGTCTCTAACAGAAGTCTCTGATATGAGGGTCAGGATGCTGGAGGAGAATCTGCAGTACAAATTAAGGCAGCGTCTCTCCAGACATGCAGAGCAGAGCAACGCTCTTGGTCTTTGTCCACATTGTTCAGTGGGCATCATGGGGTTGTGGACATTATGGGTTTCTAAGCCTGTGTCTGAGTGAGTGATGTCACTGGGTTCTGGTTAGCAGGTGCCTTGGGTGTAGTGGGGTTCCTGTCTAAGTTGTTTTGGCATGCCTAAAAGGCATTTTTTTTTAACTATGCTTATTACACTGACTGTCCTGGAACTTGCTATATAGACCAGGCTGGATTCGAACTCACAGAGATCTGCCTGCCTCTGTCTCCTGAGTGGTAGGATTTAAGATGGTCGTTTTTGACAGTCTTAACAGGAAGATATGGTCCTCATTGAGCTTGGCAACAGCTGGGCAGAAAGGGAGTTCCAGAAGACTCTGACAAAGGACAAACTGTTCATTTTCAGGCTCCGTTTAGAGTTTGAGTAGAGAAAGACAGACGGCATCAAACAATTGCAAGTCAGAGACTGAGCAGGCACCAAACACGTGAGTATCCTGCTCCTCCTCTGGAGCGATGGGTGTCCCCTCCCCCAAACCAATCCCTAATGTTACTCTTCTGGGAGCTATAGTTCCAGTGCCTTGATTCCGGGCTCCAACTGTAGAAGTTAGCTCAATTCAGGAAATAACCAGGCTGGCTAAAAGATAAAACACGCAAAATAAGAATGAGAAGTCCAATCTCAGCTATGGTGTGAGGGACCCACAGAGAGAGAGAGAGAGAGAGAGAGAGAGAGAGAGAGAGAGAGAGAGAGAGCGCACCTGGGCCATGAACCATTTTCTCCAGGTCCCAGAAATCCACCCTAACTTTGTCCCACCTCTTAAAGATAATTGGTTGGCAAAGATTCCCCATCAATGAACCATGTGCATCAACACAGACCCTAGCTGCAGTAGGACCACTGACCTAGACATGACACTCAGCAGCAGCCTGGGTCTGGATGCCAACATGGACCCAGGTGGAATGCAGGCCGCTCAGTTAGGCATCACCCTGGCTACAGGATGGCCCTCAGACAGCAACACAGTCCTAGGTGGGGACCTAGACCCTGGGTACCCACCCAATCCTCAAGGGCAACAAGTGCCTTGGATATCAATAAAGACCCAGGATGAGGTAGGGCCATAGACCCAGACATGGCTTTGGCTGCAGCTCAAGCCCAGACATCTCCATAGCCCTGGGTAGCAGCCCAGGACACTCACATTGGGATTGTCCTGCACTGGCATAACCCTTGGGCACCAATGTGGCCACATATGGTGGCCCAAATCCCAGGCATCTTCACTGCCTTCAGTGGTAACTGGAACCATGGACATAAATCAACACAGATCAAGGCTGCAGCAGGGCCACAGACCCAATAATGGCCCTTGGCAGCAGCCTGGAACTGAATGTCACTATGGCCCCAGAGAGCGAGCAAGCCTCACATACCAGCCTGTTCCTCACCACATTTGCCTCTTCAGATCCTCCTCTCTCCCCAGGATACCAACCTCCCTGCCTCCCTCTCTTTCATACTCCCTCCACAATTTGTTCACCAAAATGGCACCTGACTCTTCTTATCTTGTGGCTTCTTCCTACCTGCCCATGGCAAACTACGCTGGGCAGCATGTATGAATCCATCTCTCCTGCTAGGTTCGAGAGGCAACAAGGCCTGAGCTCCCTCCACCACCCAAACAAACTCTACCCCAGAGTGACATGTGTGACTCAACTCTGATGTTCGCCAGGATATATTTTCTTACACAGTTGATTTTAATGTTTATACAAAGTTTTCGAAAGACATAAGAACTTCAACTCCATAGAAGACAAATTCCATAACAAATCTTTATTTTTGATTTATGTATCTCCCTTCTAAATTGGTTGATGACTCAAAATGTAGATTACAATAGGTTTTGATAACTCTGAAATAGGCCCAGAATTACAGTTACCACAACTCATTTCACATATGTTTTAATAGCATGGACATTTGTCTGATCCTGTTTTTGTGTTTCATCAATAACCAAGGCCCTTAGGGAAGGGAAAAACATAGACGTGCTTTACATACAACTGGCTGTTTGTTAATACACATAGGTGTTATAATGCTGTATATAACTGTGACTTGATTAGTGACTTCTGTTTACTGAGTTCCTGGTGTCCTTTCATAAGTAGTTAAAATGGTATTCTATCTAGTCCTCCAGACAACCATAACAGGAGTTCTGATCTCATTCAACTTATGCTGATCTCTTCTACTATCTCCTTGTTTTAAAGATTAAATAAAATCTAATCTCTGTTACAAATATTAAATGATAATGACATAAATTTAAGTTGTCCTCAAAAAATATTTTTGTTGATTATCCTGCACGTTCCAGGTGTAAATGATCAAGCACAGAGTCCTATTAGTCTTCAAATTAGGCCAACTGCCTATAATTTAGTCCCACTTAATATTCAAACTAAATTTTGCCTGCATCACTACACTTTTTCTTCTCTAATTTTACCAAGTCTCAAAAATCACTTCTTAACTACATTCATAATTCACCACTTATGAACAACTTCTCAACAAGAGCCAAGCTTTGCATTTTACAGATAGCCATTAGCCACAAAAGGAAACACTCTATTAAACTGCCTAATAACTTTAATGTACCTCAATACTGTGTTTGATGTATTTATGCAAAGCGGATGCAAAAAAACTCCTCTACCTCAGACAAATTGCTTGAACATCACTTAATATCTTATAAGCCAAATGAGAGGTCAGGGAGTAAAATGAAGTCGAAATGCTAATTACCCGCAACTCTGTCTGAGGGAAGATGAGCTCTTAGGAGTACTTTCTGCTACTTTCTATCCATAAAAAAAGCTATCAAAATCCCATGTACATGTAGCATCCTTACACGCATAAGATATAAATTTAAATGAGTTCACGGTAGAGGAAGGTAGCCTTCCAACCAATGCGATAGATGTTCATATAAGAAAGGCCATGTAGACAGACACACTCTGAGGAGATGGGCTGAGGGGAGAAGGAGGCATAATGACAGAAGTCAGTACTTGCGACGGGCTGCTCCCTGAAGAACTCTATGGCTTGTCAGTCACCACAGAGGCAAGTGTCACCACCCTTGATGGCAAGTCAGTGTTGTGGGCCTGACCTACAGAACTGTAAGAAAACCAACTTTTCTTTTTAAACCCACCCAGTATGCGGCCTTTTGATATGGCAGCCTCACAAAAACCATATACAGCATCCAAGCATTTTCCTCAAAACAGCAGATGTGAAAATTTACCCACAATTCAAAAAACTGGTATCAGGTTTCTAGAATAAGGTTTCCAGTAGTGGGGAGAATCCGTGTTCCTCTGATGCTTTCTTTTGAAACAGTATATTTTTTGAAGTGTGTCATTTGACCTTAGTGTCCTTCTTAATTAAATGGAAAACCCCAGCAGCTCTGGAGAGAGACAGCTGCCAGGTAAGTTCTCCGGGAGAAGAGTCTGAGATAGAATTTCAGAATAAGTCCATGAGAGAGCAGTGAGCCAGTGTGAGGGGAGGAGAGTGCTGAAGAGGCAGGGGAAGGGACAGGGCGGTGTGCTAAAGGGAGCCTTACCTAGTACTGCCCACAATGGAACAATGGGATCCAGAAGCATCTGGCCCTCTGTTGATAATTCACATTGGTATGATTTCAGCCCCACAGCGGTGGCTGGCACTTCCAGGTTCCAGGGCCATGAATGTATGGACAACCGCTCAGGCAAAATACTTAGCCACCCCGGGGACCTTAAAAGGCCCTTCATGACCTACTTGTGGCATAGTTGCATCACCTATGTATGACGCAGCTACATAAGCCCCTGCATGCTTGTGTGAGCTCGGTCATCCACATATTACGTAGCTACATCAACCACCTGTGTGCACGTGCTAAGCAGCCTTTAAAAGCTGTATGTGCGATCTTCAAGCTCCATTTCTGTACAACAACTTCCCCAGGCCTGTTCCCATGTCTCCTCTAATAAACTCTTAAGAAGTGGGTTTGTTGCGTGCTTCGTGCTTTGTGCTTTGTTCTCACTTGCTACAGGTAATTTCACACATAGTTCAGATAACTGTTAGGGACCAGCTCTATTCGGGTTCAGGTCCAAAAGAAGATTGTGGAGTCTGGAGGTGGGTGTCCGAGTTGGGGGAGGGCAATGAACTCGGGACTGACACGAACTGAGGTGAATCAGGATGGCTGCCTTGCATTATTGGAAAAAGAATAAATCGTTTAGACCCTTATATTCTATAATTGCACATGGGATTAAATGGGAGAAAGGGATCACGTGAGCCTGGGCGTGGCTTGAGATCACGGGTTGAGGAAGCTAGCACTGACCTTGACAAGTTAATAGACACCGGTCCTGTGTTAATGAAAGGGCCACAAGTTCCTCTTGCCAGAGATAATGACTCCCTTTTTAGAAAGGAGGAACTTTCTTGAAGCTCCTGCAGGAATGGAGACTTTTGTCTAAACTGGCTTTGGGAAAAGGACATTTTTTCCGGGGAGCAATAGAATATTGCTGTTTCTTGTATGGCTTAGTTTATCCTAATAGCTAAATCTTAAAAATGAGCAAAGATGAAGCTAGACAAATACTACCGTGAACCCGAGTAGACTTTAGATTATCAAATAGGCCTTATTTATCAAACATATATTACTTATCTAACTTCTCTAGCAGCTTGATGTTAACTTGTGTGGGAGTAGGCAGAGTTATCACGCTATTTGGTTCCATGGTGGTGGGGATTTTTTCCAAAGAATTATTTTGTGTTAAGAGGCTGTCATTTTATACATTTTCCATCCTTCAAAGCCCTCACAAAATTTCCCAAAGGGAAAGGCAGAATAGTGAGAATCATTTTTTAAAAATGCAAGTAAAACCGTTCTGGAGAATTGTGATCCACAAAGTCCAAATGCTGGAGCTTTGTCACGTAGCAATGGTTGCTCTGAGGTCCGCGTCAGGTAGCTATGTGCTGCAGACCCCGATGAAGACGCTGACTAGTTGGAGCTGCTGCTGGCTAATGCAGTCATGGTCTTCCCCCCTTCTCTGTGTAGCTAAGGTGCAGTGCTCATAGCAACTAAGAGGCCTGTGCTTTACAGTTCTCTCCTAAATACTATCTGCGGTTTCTTTCCCATGCCGTGTTCTGCTGCTTTCTACCCACATGGAGGTGTGTCCGAAGGTACCTGACTAGGGTGGACTCTGAAAGCCCAGGCGTTTCACATTCGAACATGGACCGTTTATTTGTCCCTGCCCTGTGTGAGTTATTAGAGAATAAACCCCCAAAGCTTTTCTACTATGTAGGATTACTCACTTAGAGGAAATCTTTAGAAATATTTTTTGAGAGTATAAAAATACCCTGTTTCTTGTCTTCTAATTCCCTACTCAACTCAAGCAAGAAAAATGTACTAACAATACCCGCTTTTCACCATTAGGGTGATTTTCTAAGCTCTTTAATGCTGTGAGATCGATAGGCAGCGCCCTACTCTACAAAATGCTTCCCCTTCTCATTTATTTAACATAGTACTCTTTATTATCCACATTTAGTTTTGGATTTTTTATTTTTTAATCCATTATTTTTGTTTACTTTGATGCTCAAATTATTCCAAATCTGACAGTGAAAATAACTTTTAAATTTTAAAAATGCATATCCTCACTTTTTTTTTTTAGCTTTTCCTTTTTTTCTAGAAAAACAAGGTGCTCTAGTTTCATCTTAAATTTCCCCTACCCATACCCTGGAATTCTTCACAGGTCCCTGATTTCTTCTGATGTAGAATAATGTTTTTATCTAAGAACTGGGCTCTAAGTCTGTTTATTGTTATGGAATGCTATTGCCTAGAGGTTGCCAAGTCGATGAAATATATGTCAGTGTGTTCAATAATAAATTTGTACTGAGATTTCTAGGTCTAATTCACATAATTTTCTTGCTGCCCTTCCTATCAATATTTAAATATCCTTTCAGCTATTATCCATGAGTGAAATAATCTCACTAACTTTGCTCATTTTCTCGGTTCCACAATAACCACAAAATAGTTTCATAATATTTATATCACTACAACCCAAAAGACTACCAAGAAGAGCTCTTGATTTGGCTGCATTTTTATTTTATTCTGAAATCAAAGGATTACTTTCAAACCTTACTTAGAGTTCTTGAATAAAGACATATGTATAAAGCAATGGAACAGAATAAGAGACCCAAAATAAACACTCGACAGTATGATCAACTGATCTTTAACAAAAAAAAAAAAAAAAAAAAAAAAAAAAAAAAAAAAAAAAAAAAAAAAAAAAAAAAAAGCCAAGGGCCAATTCAACATGAAAAGGAAAAATAGTGCTGGCAAAACTAGCTACTCCCATGGAAGTAAAGTAGGTGGACTCTTACTCTATAAGACATACAAAAGTTAAGTGAAAATGAATGAGAGATTATTAAGATATAAGACCTAAAACTGTTAAGCACTTGGAAGAAAATACAAGTGGAGAGCTTCATGGTGCTGGGTTTAGCAAAGAAGAGTAATTACTTTTATTAAATTTGAAATTCTTGGTGCAGCAAAGAATTTTATCAGTGTAGTTAAAAGGTAGTGAATCTGAGATGTATTTGCTTATTGTATATCTAATAAAAATAATAATACAAAGAAAATTACTAAAATTTTTCAGTTCCACAACAATCCTTCTAACCAATCTATTTTTTGAATATTTTCTTTATTCAAATATTTATTTAACAGGCAGATATCTATTAGAAAGATTCTGCAAAATGGTAAGGCATAATGAATGGATGGATGAGTGGATGGATGGGTGGATGGATGGATAAATGGGGAAAATAAGCACACAAGATGCAAGCAAACCTTAAAAGAAGGCAGATTTGTAAGCATTGAGCTGGGGATCCACCAGTTTTAAGTCAATGACCCGTCCTTAATTTTGTCATTATTGTCAGGTTCCCTCTGACAATCTATCACTTATTTGTCTTGTGAAATGCATGCTTTTTTTCCATATTTGACTGCTCTGTTGGAACTGTCCAAGGTACACAACATGTCTGATGATCTCAGAGATGTTATTTAGCTCCTTTTTGTTCCTTTCCTCATCTTTAAAAACAAGAAGACTTTGTAGACATTCGCTTAGGTTAGAACTTGGGTCTTAGTGCTGCACTGCAGAAATACTTACTGCAGGCCTGTTTGTCATTCGGGTTGGCTATTCTTTCTTTTCAGGGTGGAATTTTCACTTTGTCAGTCTCTTAACCCTGGTTTCCATTGCAAGGGCCCTTGTTTTGTAGTCTTTCTGAATTCTCTAGAAATTTTTGGGGGAAAAAATCAGTGTAATTTTTGAAACTCAGAAAATTCTACTGGACCCCAGGAGGCCTTCCTCATTAGAAGAGCCAGCACTGCATTGTGGGAAGGTTATCTGGTAGGAACACTGCAGTCTCAAGTTCACAGACTGGCATCTTTACAAATAACCTCCCTGCCTTCATATTCTGGAATTGAATAGTCTCAGCTTTCTGCTCTCTGGACATCGACAAGGATGGAAGGCAACGGTGGTCTCTAGAGCTCCTGTTAAGGATTTTTTTAATCTTCTCAATGTGATCTACTAGTATTTGTCCTTCAGTGCCTGTTTTCAACTACTATGATGATCCCAGGTGGGGCTGTCTATATTATAAGCCACTGAAATTGAAGACTCACATTGCGTAAATCAAGATAAACCAATTTGCACTTCCAATTAGAAAGATGTCTAAAATACAGTTAGCCCTACAATCTGCCCTCTCTAGCCAAAGAATCTACAGATTCAAACAGGAAAATATTGAAAATACTCACAGAATGGACCTGTACTAAACATATGCATATTTTATGCTCTAAAGAATACTCTCTAACAACTCTTAACATTGATTGCTGTGTTATAAATAATGTAGATATGGCTTGAAGGATAAAGGAATGTTCTACCTCACGTTCTGTCACTGTCATAAAAGCAATTTGGAGAAGAAAGGGTTTATTTAGCTTACAGGTTTCAGTCCATCATCAGAAGAATTCAGTCCAGGAAACGAAGGCAGGGACCTAGATGCAAAGTCCACAGAAGAACATTGCTTCCTGACTTGATCCCCATGACTTGCTCATCCAGTCTTCATTAAATAACCCAGGACCACGTGCCCAGGGGTCGCATTGCCCCTCTGTTGAATGGGTTCTCCCATTAAATAATAAGAAAATGCTCCCATAGACTTGCTTACAAACCTACCTGATAGAGGTTATTTCTTCTCAAATGACCTCAACCTATGACAAGTTGACATGAATAAACAAACAAATAACTAAATAAGTAAATACAGATGAGAAAGGGGTAGGATGCACAGGTGGTCTGTAAAATATTGCATCAATTTATATAAGGGACGTCAGCACCAATGGATTTTGGCATCCAAAATCCAAAGTATTTCTAGGAGGCCTAGAAATACTTAAATTTTGTAGAGAGAGTAAGCAGTATTTCACTACATGCTAATCTTAAATTAGTTCATGACTGTTTCATGAGTTAACAAGTGTAAGTGATAGCCTGTTCTATCTGAGCACAGGAGAACCATGAGATCAGCCACAGAAGAGTTTTTTTTTTTTTTTTTTTGTGGGGAAAACATCATCTGAGACAGACTGGACAATAGAAGCCCCCAAGGTTTGTTAAATAATTACACTAGTTAATAAATGCAACATTCTTACTTAGGTGGCTGCTTCAACGTAAAGTAATGTAACATAGAACACTGACCTAGGTTTGTAGGCCGTGGGTGCTCTCTCTGAGAACAGCACTTAATGTGTAAAAATGTCTGGAGTTTATCTGAGGAAAGTAATGAAAGGACACCCCCTGAAGCTAAGTCAGAACATGAAAAACCCCATGGTGGAGGAGGAAAAGGTCAGTAAGATGGATGAAGCATCTAGGCACAGAAGGCAGAGTTTTGTAGAAGGTGTTGAGCCTTGGTCTGGGGTATGAGTTACCTGGCATGCCTCTGGGACAAAGTGGTATGTGGATATCTGCATCTGGGGGTCAAAGGAAATGTCTGAGTCAACGCTATTACTGTAGCCATATATAGCTTCTAGCTAGCAGTTAAAAATAACCATCGTGGATGCAGTTGCCTAAAAAGATCCAGGCTCTGACAAGCCTTGAGTGTAATAGCTTAGTGAGAGCCAAATCCATAAAGTAATTATGAAAGGGCAGCAGAGAGGTAGAAGGATTGCCTAATGCATGGTGTGCGCTGAGAATTGGAAGAGTCCACAATTTCAACTCGGTTCCTGCACTTGGACCAGTGAGCAATCAAATGTGGAATTCAGTCACAATATCTGAGCTTTGGTTTCAACAGGAGGGAGGACCTGAAGCCAGTTAATGAACCAAGCTGTAACCCATTGACTGTTGGTTGACCCGTTCAGTGGCTTTTGCATGCCTTTCTTTTGTATGACTTTCTGAGCAGTCTGTAGAGCCTGCTTTGGTACTGGGAATGCCTTATTCTCAAATCAGCTTTCTTTGTTCTAATAAATATGCTGACTTATTTAGCATAAGGAATTTTTCTTTTAACTGTTGTGAAATAGTTACCAGGACCTGAAGCAGCAAGAAAGCAAGCAGTGATAATCTCAAAAACACAGGTTCAGCTGCCTTCTTCCCCAGAGAAAAGCACATCTATTGGATATCCAATGCTTATCGGTCTGCCCTTGGAATATATGCATGTAAGTAAGATTATACAGACACAGCACATTGAGTTTATGTGTTTAACCCCCCCACACACATACACACACATGTAACAACAATTAATGAAAAAAACATGAATTTTAAATAGAACTAGGAAGAATACCTGTGTAATTATAGGATAATCTCAAAAAGAAAAAGAAATTTAAAATTAAGTTTTAAACTTTAAAAGGTGACATTTGGAGGTGTTAGGTCCTTCCTGCTGAGCTTGCTATATAACTGGAAGCATCGCTGGTCCACAGTGTGCTAAGTAGCAGTCTTAGCACAACAGTGTGTTCGAACTGTTCGCTTCCTTGGTGAAAGTGAAGTCCTAAACTCTTTTAGCCACTTGTCCTCACTCCTAATTTCATTTGCTTCCTTCAGAATGCTAGATTGCTTATGAGGGGATGGAAAAGATGGCCACAGGATTACTCACACTTCTCTTTTGCGTAAGGACAAGTGCATAGGTTATTGTAGACTCAGCTGCAAAGACTTAATAAACAAGCTATTTGACCGAAGTTGACAGACTCTCATCTGGCCCATCCTCATTCTTCACTCCTAATTGGCTTGATTGTGGGGAGCCTGGCTGAGGAGTTTGCTCCAAACACTTGGTGTCATCCTTCCGGTAGTCATAAGGCAGAGTCTGCAGTGTGCAGCCATCTGCTGAAGGTTAAATAGTTCTTCTCCAAGTTCAAGAATATGAGAACTCTACCTCATGGCTAGCAGGCTAGGACCAAAAACTGAGGATTATAGCAACTACAGGTGGTGCTGATCCCTCAAGTGATTATTACTAGACACACGCAGGTGACACTCTGATCAGAAGGTGCAAACATTAAGACAGTTGTGAGAGACTGCTTATTTGGATTAGACTCCTGCACTGAGCCCAGTGGATGAAACCTATATACAGTTCTATTCCAATGACTGGACATATAGCCAATTAACAGGTTACGAGTGACTAAGATGTAGTCAGTTAATCCGACAGCAGCTGACTAAGTAGTAGTCAATTAAATTGTTGTCTATGTCTCACTTATACGTATGTATGAATACTGCTTAAATATAGTGCTGCCTGGAGTTTGGGGGATAGCTTTACTTGTTAATGTGTTTTGATATTGCTTTGTTCAAGTGAACTCTACTGAATACAATAGGTCTAAGATATATTCATCAACCATAGTAGGGGAAGGAAGTTGGAAGCGCACACTGAGTTCAATATCACTGGTGATTTGAGTGGTAAAATAAAGCATATGTGAGAACAGGGAGATGAGTGTGCACATGATCCAGTGTGGTTCAGAGGAGTGACTACTGAGTGCCAAGCCAAGCCAAACCAAGCCAGCCAGCCAGAAATAGGTGAAAGACAGATTGGAAAATATTGATCCGTAGGGATTTGGGGAATTTTTCTGTTTCTTTGAAAACAGTCGTTTGCCAGTGACTGTGATGGGAACTGATATTGAGTCTATATGTCTCTTTGAGTAGCATGATCATATTATCAATAGTCATTCTTTCAGTTCATAAGCACAGGGTATCTATCATTCCAGACTCTCTCTTTCTTTAGCAATATTTTATAGCACCAATTGTAAAACCCACCCAATTGCTTCCTTGAATTTATTCCTAGATGCTTTATTTTTATAACTTTGGGGAATGACGTTGCTTTCTTTTTCTCAGACATCTTTTTTCTTGTTGCTTTGTTTTTTTTTACTTTTGTTTCTGTCATCACACAAGAGAATAATTACCATGCATTACTGAGCAAGGTTTGTTTCAGCTGATTCCTCCCCAGTCATTGTTCCCACTTCCTTTTGTTTTCATATCAAAGGTGTCTCCGCTGCCTCAACTTCTCCCTTTTTGTTCTCTCTTGGCCTCTCTTATAGGTGCTTAGTCATTGGTTCCATTATATTGCATTATACAGATATGTGCATACATTACAAACTAAGATACACTTACAAGGGGAAACAGAAGAAAACATGGTTTTTGTTTTTTTGAGTTTGGGATACCTTACTTGATATTTTCCTATCCAGATGTATCTATTTTCCTGCTAATTTCATTTTTTCTTTATGACTTATTAAAATTTAATTATGGCTATGTACATGTTTATTATCCTTCTATCTATTAATGGATATATAAGCTGTTTCCAAATCCTTGAAACCCGTAACAGAGCAACAATGAGGCTGGATGCACAGGTATCCCTACGGAAGGAAACAGAGTTTTGGGGTAAATGCCCAGGAGTTGCAGAGCTGACTCATGTGGTAACACTTATTTTTAATTAATTTAGAGACCTCCATACTGATTTCCACAATAGTTGTAATAGTTGGCACTAATTCACACATCTTTATCGGCATTTATTTTTAGATTTCTCAGTGATAGCCATTTTGACTGGGATAAGGTGGTATCCCAAAGTAGTTTTAATTTACATTTTCCCAATGAACAGGGATGTTAATGACTTGTTAAAATATGTATTAACTATTTGGACTTCTTATTTTGAGAAAGTCTATTAATTCCATTCGCCCATTTGGTAACTGGTAGTTTAGTTATGCACATTTGTGTGTTTCTGAGCCACATGTATTCAGGTGTTTATTAGAGGAAGCCAAAAGAAGAGTGTGTCTACCCCCAGAGCTGGAGTTCTAAGTGATTGTGTGCTGCCTAACATGAATTTGGGCAGTGGAGCTCCCCCAAACCAACAAGCACTATTAACCGCTGACACATCTCTCAATCTCCTATTTCAGGTTTTAAATTAAGATCATTAATCCACTTTGCATTGTTTTTGTAAGAGTGAAAGATATAATTAAGAGCACGGGCTGCTCTTCCAGAGGTCCTGGGTTCAGTTGCCAGCAACCACATGGTGGCTCACAACCACCAGTAGTGAGGTCTGGTGTCCTCTTCTGACCCTTAGGGATACATGAAGACAGAACACTGTATACATAATAAATGAATAAATCTTTAAAAAAGAAAAAGAGTGAAAGATATGGTTTAGTTTCAGTCTTCTTCAAGTTGTTATATAGTTTAGCCAGTACAATTAGTTGAATAGGTTTTCTTTCATTTCGTGCTTCTGACACCTCTGTTGAAAATCAGGTAGCGATGGCTATGGCTTTCTTTTGGATCTTTTGTTTTGCTCCATGGGTGTACCTGTCTGTTTTTATGATAGTATCAGGCTGTCTTTGTCACTGTACTAGTGACAAGTGGCTTCTGAGGTCAGACACTGTGGTACCTCCAGCTGTGTTATTTCTCCTTAGGATTTCGTTGGCTATTTATGGTCTTTTATGCTTCCATATGAATTTTTGAGGTTTTTTTTTTTAGTTCTGTAGAGAGTAACAGTTTTACTTTGATGGCAGCTGCATTGAATCTGTAAACTACTTTTGATAATGGAGCACTTTTCATATTAATTCTGCTAGTAGAATATCTTCCTATAGTCCAGTTTTTTTTTTCTTTGATTTCCCTTTTCATGTCCTTGAAGTTTTTATTGTAGAGGTCTCTCACTTTCTTCTTAGGTTTATTCCTATAGATATCATTATTTGGGATGCGTTATGGATAAGATATTGTTCTTAACTTCTTCCTCTGTGAGTTTATTGTTTTCATATTTGAAAACTTATTTTGCATATTGCTTTCATATTATGTAACAGTATTTTAATTGCTTATTAGAGTATTCTGGTGAAGTCTACATGGTTTTTTAATTATAAAATTGTCATCTACGACTAGGAAGTGTGACTCACATTTTTATGCCTTTTATGTCTTTCCATTGTCTTTTTGCTCTAAGACTTTGAGTACTATATTGAATATAAGGTGGGAGGGGGCACCTTAACCTTATTCCTAATTTTGGGAAGACTATCTGTCTCTCCTTTAACTTAGCATTTACTATAGGTTTGTTGGGTGTGGTCTTTATTATTTTGAAACGTGTTCCATATACTACAAATGTCTCAAGGACTTTCATCCTGGAGAAAGCCTAGGTGTCAGAACATAGTCCAGGAACAGAGTTCTGAGTGCTTGTGAGAACACTCCAAGAAAAGACTAGTTTTGTGACCTCGGGTTTGTCAAAATGCGGAGTTGTACTTGGAATGTTTTGCGTTCTTCCCAGGTGTGGCAGATAGGAATGATTTTACTTCAGGTAACTCATTATTGCTTGCTGCTGTTATTAAAAGTTTAAACTACCCTTTGTACGCATCTCCAAAAAACATGATTTTTCCATGTGCCGCTTGTCCTAGTGATTGTATACAGCTTGAACTCGTGAGATCTTGACTCGTGTAACTTTTCTTAACCCTCAGAGTATAACTTGTCTGAGGCTCTGAATAAAGCTGGCTATCGCGTGAGACTTTGGCCCACTTCATTTATCGGCTCCATTCTCCCATATCCCACCACATCTCGAGCAGTTACATGAAGGCATGTGGAACTTTGTCAAATGCCTTTTCTGCATTTGTCGACAAGATTTGTGACACGATATTGCGTTAATTTTTTTCTGCAGTTTCGACTTCGTTGCCATGAATTGTTTTGTGTCCCTCTTGCGATATCCTTATATCTCAATCAATTTTGAAAGGTAACACTGCTGGGTATAGTATTCTTGGTTGACGGTTGCGTACTTTCAGAGCTTGACATGTACTGCCTCATGCTTTGCTGGCTTTCAGTCTTGTTTGTGAATGCTGTGAGGTTATTCGTCTATTCATGCCTTTGTGAGTTGGCCTTTTTCTCATAACACTTTTAGTGTGTGTGTCTGTGTTTTTTGTGTGTGTTTCTTTGCTTTATATGTTTGATATCTAGTCTATGAAGTGTCATTGAAAGGTTCTTCTCCAGCCATGCCTGTTTGAAATTCTAAGTCCTTCTTGTGCTTGTATGCATGCTTCTTTCTCTAGGTATTAGAAGTTTTCTAGTATTATTTAAATAAATTATCTGTCTATTCCTTTCAACTTTATCCTAGCTTATTCTAATGCGTGAATTCTAAGGTTTGACCTCTTGAATACACCCTAGATTTCTTGTGTTCTACTTTTCTTCTCTGTTGCTCTAATAAATACCGTGTCCCAAACATCATGAGGAGTAAAGTGTTTAATTGGCTTATACTCCTGAGTAAAAGACCATATCTGAAGGAAATTGAAGCAGAAACTCAAGGCCAGGTCCTGAGCAAAAACCCATGGAGGAACATTGCTTACTAGCGTTCTCACTATCTCCCTGCTTAGATAGCTTTCTATAGAGCTTAGATCCATCTCAAATTTGAGACTCCTTCAGATAACTCTGGGCTCTATCTATCAAGTTGATAGCAGAAGCCAACAAGGACAACTTGGAAATACTATGCATGTTTATTATTTTTTCATTATACATGCCTGAGTATGTACTTGTTTCATCTTTGACTCCCACCCATACCTGAAATTTTTTCTCCTGCATTGTCTTAGGCATATTCTGCTTTTCTTCTGGAGTTTTCTATGTAGGTTTTATTTGATTGATCATTTCTGGTATTTCTGTTTGGTTATTTTTTCAATGTATAAGTTATCCTGATATTTCCTACTTTAGACTTTCATTTCCACTTTACTGTTTTGTTCATTGAGGAGACTGTCATGTTGATGTCTTGAATTCATTGTCTTAGTTTGTGCTTCTGATGGTTTGTGTTTTCTATATAAAATGTAAATCATTTTAAAAAGTAAGACTCTGAATTATTTCTTGGCCTTTTTATTTATTAGTCAAAAAGCAAACAAATTAATTAAGGAAAAATGACACAATTAACTGGATAGACAAAATATGTTCACATATATTTTACTTATAGGAAACTCATTTTACTGATAAAGACACAGGGACTTGGGTGATTATTTAGTCAGTAAAATGCTTATCAGAGAATCATGAGGACATAAATTTTATCCCCAGAACCTATGGGAAAAAATGGAAATGGTGCTGTACAGTCTAATTCTGGGCCTGGAAAGAAATAGTAGAGATAAACATATTCAGAGCATTCTGCCAAATCAGCCTTGCCTAATCAATGCATCCCAGGACAATAAGAGCCTGCTTCAACTACACATCAGGCTAACATCACACAGCTATCATGCAACAGCAACCACAATTCTCTCTCAGCTCTTGTTTTTCTGAGCAATTTTGTTCAGAAACTCCTTCTGAGAAACTGCCCATGTGTTCTATGGTATATTTTTTTTTTCACTTGTGGAAATGTAAACACACATTTGGGCCCGCCACTGTGTTACCATTGCTCTACTGTTTACCTTTTTTTTTTTTTCTTTAACTTGAACACAAGCTGTGAGCTTCAATGCTCATCTGGTCTAGTTGGCTAAGAAGAGGACATTTTTGCCACTTAGGAATGGTTGACATTTAAATTTTGACAGTAACTGCTGGAATGCCTCCACATCTTAGGAAATTGATTTAAATATAATTCTGTCCTTTTTACTTTATTTAGAAAAGAATAATAAGTAACAACAGTGGTAGCTTCTATTGATAGGGTTATGGAGGGCAAGGAGGTGGGACCTGCATCCTCTAAGATGTGACCATACATCCTGGTATCCTCACCTTATGTAATCCCATGCTACATCAGCTGGACTCACTGACTGCCTCGCTACAAGACTCAGTTCTGGAGGACTGTTGCTTCCTACTTGGATGTTTTCTCTCGCCTTCTCTTCCATCTGCTCACACAGAAGGAAGTTATTTGCTTTATTGTATGTTGCCTTTTGTTGAGGCCCATGTGGCCAGGAATCAAGGGAGTCTGTGAGAAGCTAAATCGTGTTAACAAGAGAGAACATCCTCCCACAGATGGGAGATTGAAGTTAGAGAACAGCTTGGCTGAAGGAGACAGAGAGTCTGAGGCAATCAGCTCAAGCAGTGCCCGAACTTCTGCTCCACAAAAACTGTGACAGCATAAATGCTTATCATGTTAAATCCCTGTTTGGGGGTGGGGGTATTTGTTACACAGCAATAAGTAACTAATACAAGAAGAGATAGTGAAAGAGGGTTGTCTAGCAGGCTTTAATTTTTTTACATCTTCTATACCATATGGATTTTTAAGGTTTTTTTTGTGCATGTGTTTAATTACTGTTTACAACCCTGTCAACAGGTGTTATTTAGGCTGGTAGATTATAGCAAGCACTGCAGATTGGCCCACACAACACAGATTCTAGCAGTTTCTATTTCCTTTTTGTTCTATGGAAATGTGAGACCTAAAAGACAAACAAACAAATAAAGCAACAACAAAATCACCCTGTATTTCCTAGACTCCTGCCATTGAAAACCTGTATGTGAACTAATTTTCCCATTCAGTTAGGGCAAAAAAAATCGGAAGAAGAAAATCAGCAAGTGGAGAGCACGACATGTTCTGTCAGATCTTCATTTGGAGATGTTGGCTTGTTGCAAGGAACCGCTTGTTCATCCTGGCCACCCAGAACTGAAATAATTACACAGAAACTATATTAATTAAACCACTGCTTGGCCCATTAGCTCTAGCTTCTTATTTGCTAACTCTTACATCTTAATATAACCCATCTCCATTAATCTGTGTATCACCACATGGCAGTGGCTTACCAACTCAAGTTCCCAGTGGCTATCTCTGGCGGCTTCATGGTGTCTCGTCGACTCCACAATTCTTTCTCCCAGCATTCAGTTCAGTCCTCCCCACCTACCTAAGTTCTGTCCTACAACAGGCCAAGGCAGTTTCTTTATTCATTAATGGCAATCACAGCACACGGAGGGGACTCCCACATCATTTGCTATTGTGCAGTACCTTTGGCAGAGGTTCTATGGCCTACATATAGATTAAAGTCCAGTTCTCAACCTCAGAAGTGCCCAACATTAGGAAAAAGTAGCTGAAAGAACCATTCCACAGGGTAACTTGATAGCAATTTCTTTCAATACTTGAGAATTACTTTTTACATCCAGGTAGACTCTTTCATCTCCTAGAACTCTGACATCAGCCTGGACAGAGGGTATCTCTTAAATCCCAAGACCTTGGGGATGGAGATCCAGTGCCCATCCTATGGCTGACTCCTGTGTGCTTTCCTAACTCACCTAGTCCTTCTCCACTCTGTTACCAGAACTTTCTCAGCCAGCACTAGGGACCAGCATCACTGACCAGTCTGAAGAAATGCTGAAAAACAAAGGCTTGAAATGAGCACCGCGAATCCCTGTTAACACAAGACCATGTAAGGCGATGAGTCGGGGGCCTGAGAAAGAACAACTCCCAGCTCAGGATTCATTTCTAGAAGTACAGGAGGTTCAGTTCTGAAGTTCATCTTTTGTTTGCTCCTCTCCTAACAGCAGCAGATAAAGGTCCAAGAGCTACCATGTCTCATGTGGCTTGGTCCTAGAAAGTTTACGGGGCAGGGAGAGAAAAGGACAGACACACATGAAGAAAAGTACAGGTCCACTGGGTTGTATGCACTCTGCTAGAGCAGCATCACTGATGCAACAGTCAGGAACCTCTCTGCGTGTTTAGCATGTACAGCACTAGCCAGTCTTGGCAGGTTTCTGTAGTCGAGCTGTCTAAGACTGTAAAATCTGGGAGAAAGGAGCTGCAGTTGCTAGTTTTTGCATACACTGCCAACATTCACACTGTGTCCCTGGGGAAGAGTTTTCCATCTGTCTGAGTCTGACTCGGGAGGAAACTTTGCCAATATTCTATGTGTCTAATTCTTCAACATGAATGGCTCATGTCAAACAATACACATGCACGCTGAACTTCCCTTGCTCCATACTTTATCTGCTCCCTACAATGAACCTTTAAGGGAAACATGCAATAGAGTGAAAAACATTTATAACAAAATGCAATGTTTCTCTTTTCATGGTCAATACAAAGCCAGTAAGAACAGCAAGTGTGTAAAATAATGGAAAAGGATTTATTACTTGCAACAGGTTAATATCCAATACCCACTGTGTTATTCCATATACAGTGTCCTCAAATAAAGGATACATGGATATTATTTGATTCAGAGAATCCATACAAATTCATTTGCACATTCGGGATAGGCATATTTGTGAGCATGCTCAGTTTAAAATGTACACTACATAGCATAAAGTTCAAGACGGAAAGATGATACATTTGGGGGGCATGCTTACATCAAATCATTGAGTATATTTTCAGAAGTTTATGATTGTCAGCTCTTCAAGATATGTAGTGTGTGTGTCTGTTTCTGATACATTTT
The DNA here is from genome assembly GCF_014885135.2 of Alexandromys fortis. NCBI lineage: Eukaryota > Metazoa > Chordata > Mammalia > Rodentia > Cricetidae > Alexandromys > Alexandromys fortis. The sequence goes on from NW_026067924.1 coordinate 19,216,098, forward strand.
CATGTGTTTTCATTTAAAATAAAGCTGCTTGAAAAAGAGAGTGTTCAAATTTTTAAAAGAAAACAAAGAGACAGCATTAAAGTTGAAAACAGAAATAAAGGTTGCAGATATAAAATGCTTTTTGAATAAAATTGGCTAAGAAAGAAATACTTTGAAATATGAATGGTGTTGTATGAAGAATTGGTCCAGAGTAAATGATTCTTGCAAAATGGAAAAAGTCAAACAAAACTTGAAGGTTCAAGTATTATAATAAGGTTCCGGGCAAATAAAGTGTGAAGAAAGATAACACATGATATCTAAACTAAGTTTAACTTTAATTAGTTATTATTAAATTTACTAAGGTCAAAATCCAATACCCTAAAATAAAATCAATGCCTGATTTTCTGTCAATATGAAGGTTTATAAATATTGATCTGCTCTTAGTAACGCAGAAACTGCGTTAGAAAGCAAGAGTTTTGTCTTTAGCCTTTTAGTAAATAAAGCAGGTAGCTATCCAATTTGAATAGCACAATTTGCAGAAGATGCTGTGCTTACTTTCATGTGCATAATTGGCTTCTTTGTCGATCAGGTGGCTGCTGGTGTGTCAGCTCACATTTGAGTCCTCAATTCTATTCCATTGACCGGTGAGTCCCTTTTTATGCCAATACCATGCTGGCTATATA
>NW_026067924.1:19216797-19218817 GCF_014885135.2 Alexandromys fortis
AATACTATATATATATAAATACTATATAAGTATAAATACTATATAAGTATTTTTGGAATCCCCAATAGTGAATTTCTCTGCCAATGCAATAAGTCAGATCAGGCCAAATTAAAAGTCCAGGTTTAATGAGTAAAGTATTCCTGGATGATCTCAGGAAACTGGAAGGGGAGAAATCACACGGCATCACTAAGGACCAGAGCTTAAGTACTCTTGAGCAGTTGTGGGTGAGGAGTCACCTCTAGCAGGTTTTCTGAGGGAGGGGTTTGGAGTGGGAGAAATGGGACCAAGTTCCCAGATGAACATCTGGGCAGGGTTTGGAATGGGGCCCTAGCTGGAGTTCCCAACTTTATAATACTTTTATATAAATATTTTGTATATATAAATATTTATATATATATTTTGTATAAAATGAGATCTGGGCACGTGACACTTCAGCAGGATTCTTGTTCTTTAGGATTATTTATTTTATCAGGATTCTTCTGTAATTCCATATTAAATTAAAGATTTTTTTAAAAAATCTGCTTAGCATAGCATTGATGGTAATTGCGTTAACTCTATAGATTACTTTAGGTGGACTAGACATTTTTACAATATTAATCTTACCAATCCAGGAATTCTGAGGTCTTTCCATCTTCTAGCTTCTTCTTTCATTTCTTTTTTCACTGTCTTAAAGGTTTCATTGTATGAGCTTCACTCTCTCAGTTAGATTTATCCAAGATTTTTTTTTTTGAGGAGGTTGTAAATAGTATTCTTTTTCTTTCTTTTCTAAAATTGTGTTTGGTTCACATGTGTTCTGGATTTTAATATCCTGCTGTTGTGCTTTCCTTTAATGTGTGTGATCTGTTTGGTTTGAAGTGGATTTGTCAGGTCCCATCTCCTGTTTCTTAGTCTCATTTGTTCTACCCATCCTTTGTTCATCCTTTCACACCAACGTGGTGTTCATCATCTGTCATAGGTTCATTTTTTGGAGGCAGCAAGATGGATCCTATTTTCCAATCTAATCTGTTAAATTTTTTTTCTTTATTAAGGAGTTGAGACAAAAAGAGTTCTTATTGCCAGGTCCTGTCATTTGTTACACTGTGACGTCCTATTAGTGCCTCCTCTGACTCAGTGCTCTGGAATTGCTCATTTGTCTCTATAATTTCTTGGACATGTTGAGTTGTCTCTTCAGATCTAAGCATTCCTTCCAGTATCTTCTATAAAATGGACTTGGTACTCATTAGATTTTTTTAATCATGGAAAGTTTTCTTTCCCCCTTCATTATGATTGGCAGTTTTACTGGCTGTAGTAGTCTGTGTTGAGATTTTTCACAGCTTATAGAACACTGGTCGAATCTGCTCATATGTTCATAGTCTCCACTGAATAATGCCGGCATTCTCATGACTGTCCCTTTGTCTCTGACTTGACCATTTTTTTTCATTTTATCCTTTCTTTGTGCTGTATATTTACTGTTATATTTGACTATTATATGACATGGGAGTTAATTTTCTAGCCATGTCTATTTGGTGTTCTATATTCTTCTTGGACCTTGATAGGACTCTCCTTTCCTAAGAGTAGAGAAGTATTTTTCTATAATGTTGTTGAAAATATTTTATGTGCCTTTGATCTGGGTTTCTTCTTGTATACCTATATTCATTGGTTTTGGCCTTTATAGAGTCCCAGAGTTTCTGCACATTCCATTCAGGGGGCTTTTTAGATTTTATATTTTCTTTAACTGAGTGATCCAATTCCTCCACCTCATCATCAAGACCTTATATTCTCTCTTCTCCTTCATTTAATCTATTGGCAAGGCTTTCCTCTGAATTTTTTTGTTTGAATTTTGGAACTTTTTAATTTTAAGTTTTATTTCATATTTTCTCTTCTTCAGAGGTTCTCTTTATTAAGTTGTGTTTCCATATTTTGAATGATTGTCATTATTTAATTCAACTTTTGTGTTTTCCTAGTCTTTATTTTTTTTCTTTTTTTTATTTATTAAAGGTTTCTGTCTCTTCCCCACCGCCGCCTCCCCTTTCCCTCCCCC
>NW_026067924.1:19224817-19235090 GCF_014885135.2 Alexandromys fortis
AACCGCCACACTGCTTTCCAGAGTGGTTGCACAAGTTTGCATTCCCACCAGCAATGGATGAGTGTACCTTTTTCTCCACAACCTCTCCAGCAAAGGCTATCATTGGTGTTTTTGATTTTAGCCATTCTGACATGTCTTGATTTGCATTTCCCTGATCGCTAAGGAAGTTGAGCATGACCTTAGGTGTCTTTTGGCCATTTGAACTTCTTCTGTTGAGAGATCTCTGTTCAGCTCAGTGCCCCATTTTATAATTGGGTTGATTAGCCTTTTACAGTTTTCCTAGTCTTTATTATATCATCTATTCATATCCAAGAAAACACAAATAGTTGAATGAAATAACAACCATCCAAAATATGATGCTTGCTGTGACAAATGCACTGACACCTGATTAACTCATCACTAAAGCTGGAAAACAACAACAACCTATACCTCACTACCAACCAACAAAACTGTCTGGAGGTAGCAGAGAGCAGCGCAAGGAGTTAGGGCTGGTGTAGATGATAGAGTCTGTCAGGACTGGAGAGGGACCAGTTTCACTGGACTATTACAGGCTATAGAAGAAGATGGAGATTTTGTTTAAAAGATCCTGGAGAAGAGAGGAAAGAAGAAAGACCTCCACATAGCTGAGGGACATGGTTAACACCAACCTCCACAACCAAGCTCCAAGGAAGACAGGAAGTACTCAGACATCTAAATTATAAGACTATTAGAGTACTACTCAGCGGTAAAAAACAATGACTTTGTGAATTTTGCATGCAAATGGATGGAAATAGAAAACACTATCCTGAGTGAGGTAACCCAGACCCAAAAAGATGAACATGGGATGCACTCACTCATAATTGGTTTCTAGAGATAAAGGTCAGTGAGTCTATAATTTGATATCCTAAAGAAGCTAAATAAGAAGGTGATCCCAAAGAAAAACATATAGCTATCCTCCTGGGAAGTAGACAAGATTGCCGGGCAAAACTTGGGATCTTGGGGGTGGGGTGGGAGGGGGGTAAGGGGAGATGGGGAGAGAAAAGTGAGAAGGGGAGGTTGGGGGGAACTTGGGAAACGGGATGTTTGGGATAAAGGAAGGTCGGATAGGGGAGCAGGGAAGCACACATCTTAATTAAGGGAGCCATCTTAGGGTTGGCAAGAGATTTGGTGCTCCCAGGTGCCCAGGGCGATGTCCCCAGTTAGTTCCTGGGGCAGCTGAGGACAGAGAACCTGAAATGACCCTATCCTATAGCCATACTGATGAATATCTTGCATATCACCATAGAACCTTCATCTGGAGATGGATGGAGATAGAGACAGAGACCCACACTGGAGCACCGGACTGAGCTCCCAATGTCCCAAGGAGGAGCAGAAGGAGGGAAAATATGAGCAAAGAAGTCAGGACCACGAGGGGTGCACCCACCCACGGAGACAGTGGGGCTGATCTATTGGAAGCTCACCAAGGCCAGCTGGACTGTGACTGAAAAAGCATGGGATAAAACCGGACTCTCTGAATATGGCAGACAATGAGGGCTGCTGAGAAGCCAAGGACAATGGCACTGGGTTTTGATCCTACTTCATGTTCTGGCTTTGTGGGAGCCTAGCCAGTTTGGATGTTCACCTTCCTAGACCAGGATGGAGGGGGGAGGACTTTGGACTTTCCACAGGGCAGGGAACTTTGACTGCTCTTCAGACTGGAGAGGGAGGGGGAGAGGAGTGGGGGGAGGGGGAGAAGAATGGGAGGAGGAGGAGGGAAAAGGGAGACAGGGAGGGAAATCGGAGGCGGGGAGGAGGCGGAAATTTTTTTTCAATAAAAAAAAAAAGGAGAACTCAAACTGAGCACCAGCCATCATCTTCCCCAGCCTCCGACTGTGGAAGCAGGATGAACAGCTAGCTGCCTGCAGCTCCTTCCTGGGAGGTCTCCCTTATGATGAACTGTGATCTGGAACAATCTTTCCTTGCCTGCTTTTACTTTATACGTCAACAATACATGTAATGAATTATCATATGGATTCAAATTATCATATGAATTTCTGGTAATCCATCCATTGTCTAGTCTGTGCAAATCTACTTTACTATGTCTAGTTTTTAACACCATGTTTCAAGCCATAGTGGTGAAACCCTGGTCCTACCACCGGCTTCCTCCATGCCCTTCTGAAGCACGGACAAATGGCCAAAGCGATTCACATTCCTGGTTTCTCACATGGCCCTGTTAAAATCCCTCCCTTCAGCTGTTCATAGTCAAAATTACATTATAGACGCCATGGTTATCTGGAATTTCCACCTTAGAAAAGTGCCCATCATTCGAGTGCTCCCCTTCACGTTGCCCCTTTTCTCTAGCTCCATTGTGTCTACATGTCTGGTCTTTTTGCTGGTCAGCAGGGCTGCAGTCACAGCCATTTACTTAACACTGGATCTGATAACAGCTCACCTCTCCACTGAAAGGTTCCCAGGCTTCAGCCAATGAGCCCTGTAGAGACTGACACACGCCTGCTTCACATATAAATGAAAGAGACAGTCGTTTGAAATCCTCCCAACTTGAAAAGCATCATTATCTCTTGTTTCCCTTCCTTTTTTTTTTTATTTTAGCAAACAGCTCATTCTCCCTAGCAGCCACCAGGCAGAACACATTCACCTTCCTGCATCTTCATTGATCTCTCTCCCCCATGGCCACCAGAGTGTTAAGGGTTCCTCAGTAACAGCTCTGCCCAGTCTCTGGTCTGGCCTCACTCTCACCCAGTTCCTCCCCTTCTCTACTGGTGTGTGTGGTTACCCCTACCCTGGCCCTTCTCAGCAGGCATCAAAGCTGCTCTAGCTTCTCCCATCTAAAGCAGACCTCTGAGTCCACACCTCTTGCAGTTATTACCAAGGTCTGTCCTTGTCCTATTTTTTAAATGTTTTCAGTGCTGTGAGTTTGAAGAAACCAGGGAAGGTCAAAGCGGGTGCATTTAGTTGGCATTTGAATGTGATTCTTGAGAGCTTTCGGGGATTAAGGCAGAGAGCTAAGAAATGGACTATAGAAAAACTGAGAAACAAAAGATGATCACCATGAAAATATTGCCCAGAACTGAGGTGCCTCATCCCTCCCTCTTCGCATTGTCACAATGTTTGTAGGCTTGGGGATACCCCACCACAATAATCTCCTTTGAGGGCATGACCTAAATACCTAAGGACTTCCCATGGGATTCCACCTCAGAGTGATTGCCTTGTTTACCGAAGAAAGGAGAACTTCTATATTTTAAAAACTCATTCTTTAATATGTTTACATTCGTAGCCTTAAGAATAAAACATTGTTTCTTTCTCATAGTACATCTATTCAAGGTAAAATAAAAATACATATATGGGTAGATTATAAAATTTTTATGTAAATAGCAATTAAAATGTTGTAGAAAGCCACTGATGTGTTTTAACATAGAAAATAAAATGCCCAAATTTATTTTGTAGGTTGATCTTTCTGAACATAAAGTGGAGCAAGGAAAAATGTGGCAAAAAAAGAAAAAAACGAAGGCAGGTCTTCAGGAGATTCTGCAATGCAGAAGGGGCCCTGCAATGCAGGAGGAGCCCTGTAATGGAGGGGAACTCTGCAGTGAAGGCTGGGCCCTACCATGCAGCAGTGACTATGCAATAGAGGGGAGGCTTTACCATTCAGGAATGGTTCTGTAAGGCAAGGGGTTTCTCAAGTTTTCAATAGAATATCATTGGGAATTTTCTATAGTACAATTTCCTGGAAGTTTTAAGAAATTCTCAAATGATAGACTATTCTTTTTATTTATTCTTTTTTGATGTGAGAAGTCCTTCTGTATATGTGTTGCTTTTATTGGTCAATGAATAAAGAATCTGCCTTGGCTGGTGATAGGGCAGAGTAGAGCTAGGAATATACCCAAAGGATGCACAATCATACCTCAAGGACATTTGCTTCACTGTGTTCATAGCAGCATTATTTATAATAACCAGAACCTGGAAACAGACTAGAAGCCCCTCAATGGAAGAATGGATAAAGAAAAAGTGATACATTTACATAATGGAGTTCTATTGTGTGGTAAAAGCAATGACATCTTGAAATTTATAGGCAAATGAATGAAATTAAAAAAAAATCCTGAGTGAGGTAACCCAGACCCAGAAAGACAAATACAGTATGCAGTTACTGATAATTGGATGTCAGACATAAAGAAAAGGACAACCAGCTTAGAGCTCACAACTCCAGAGAAGCCTGGAAACAACGAGGATCCTAAGAGAGACATACATGGATCTCCCTGGGAAGGGGAAATAGACAAGATCTCCTGAGTAAAGTGAGAGTGTGGAGGCCAGGGTGGAGGGTGGAAGGAGAGTAGGGAGGGGAGAAGGGAAGGGGGTAGGAGAAGAGGAGGGATTATGAAGATCAAGTTAGGGGAAGAAAGGAGAGGGAGGGCAAGGAAAGAGATACCTTGATAGAGGGAGCCATTATGGGATTAGTGAGAAACCTGCCACTAGGGAAATTCCCAGGAATCCACAAGGATGACTCCCGCTAAGAATCTAAGCAATAGTGGAGAGGGGGCCTTAACTGTCCTTCCCTTGTAATGAGACTGATGACTACCTTAATTGTCATCATAGAACCTTCATCCCATAAGTGATGGAAGCAGATGCAGAGGTCCACAGCTAAACACTGGGCCGAGCTCCTGGATTCTAGGTGTAGATAGTGAGGAGCTATTATATGAGCAAAGGGGTCGAGATCATGATGGGGAAACCCACAGAAACAGCTGACCTGAGCTAGTGGAAGCTCACTGACTCTGGACTGACAGATGGGGAACCTGCATAGTGGGTGACAGCCGTGTGGCTTGGGCAGTCTGCGGGACCACTGACTGTGGAACCAGTATTTATCCCTAGTATATAAACTGGCTTTTTGGAGTCCTTACCCTATGGAGGAATACCGTGCTCAGCCTAGATACAAGGTGGAAGGCCTTGATACTGCTTTAAATGATGTGGCAGAAACCGTTGACTTCCCATGTGAGGCCTCCTCATCTCTTTGGAATGGACGAGGAGTGGGGTGGGTGGAAGGTGGGGGGACCGGGAGAAAGGGAGGGAGAAGGAACTGTAATTGGTATGTAAAATAAAATAGATAGTTTTTAAAGAAAAGAGTGAAAACCCAATTGACTTTGTTAACTAGATCAGATTTGGTGAGTCTAGTAACAGGTTGTTTATTCCCAATGTATTTAAGCCCAGTACAATTTGGGAAAAAAAAAGTTTTCTTGTATAATATAATCCCCAGTGCACAGGGAAGTATAATTATATTGAAATTCAATTCAGGATAAATGTGATTTCTTCTAAGAAGATGGACTCTAGAGATGTCCTGCCTGTACTTGTTTAAGGGCCTAAGGGTCTGACCTGGACTCCATCATACAAATTGTGTAGAGGTCATTTGGGCTATTAGCCACCTGTGGTCCTGGTTGTGAGAGCTTGGGAAAGCCTATGGCTATAGTGTTCATTTAGATTATTAGCCACCTCCGGTCCTCATTGTAGGAGCTTCATACGGCCTGGCCCAACAGATGGCTCAGATCACCAGGCTATCAATCACTTCCAATTCTCAGTTTTCTCTATGAAAGGTTTTTTTTTTTTTTTCATTTTGCACATTGCAAAGGCAACCCTGTACAGTTAACATTCGTGGTTTCTCAGGAGATCCTGGAACAAGGACCTCAGGCTATGGTACAACAGGAAAGGAAAGAGAAAGAGAAGAGGTGCCAGGTTCTCAAAACCCCCTTTAGAAGTTCACCAACAAGGACCTCACTTCCTTTCAGTAATCCCCACCTACGGAAGGTTCTCCCATCTCTCAACAGAACAGAAGGTTTGCCATCATTTAACTCATGAGTCATTGGGGAACACTTACCATAAACCAGGTATGTAAGTTACTGCATATTTATCTTATTGGATACAGTTTTATTTGGCATTCTTGGCAGCAGACAAGACCATATGAACAAAAGGTAACTAGACCCAAGAGATCTGTGACCAGATGGTGATTTTCTTCTTCACACTCAATGCTCCATTCCTGATGATGTGGACCTCTGCCTTCAATTCCATGACAGGGTCTCCTGCTCTTTATGCCAAGGGATTTGCTCAATAAAGTAATGTCTCTATAATTTTTAAAATATCCACCCAGCATCACAATATGGTGGTACTTTCCCCCCCATTTTTTGATATTTTTATGGGGATGGTTCATAAGCATAATTTTGCAATCAAATCTTCAAAGTATTACTACATGGGAATAATACATAAATAAGAATTTAAAATCCACGATGAAATGGAAATAAGACAGTTTAGACAGAAAATGTATGTGAGCATTCCTTTGGAAGCAGAGTCAAGAGCACCTAGTAACTTCTAGTGATGGGAAAAGTTAAAAGAGATAGACTTTCAGAATAGCCACAGAGAAACAATCATGCCTATTCAGATATAGCTATCTATTCCAGACTGCAATCGTGAGAAGTATGATTAATTGGTATTCAGGTTATCTATTGCTGTGCCACTAATCATCCCAAACTAGAATGCTTTCTTATTAAAATCAAAATCAAAGCCATAGAGAGATAACACATTATAACCAATAGAAATCTATTATAAAACAAACAGATAAAACCTCTCAAAAATAGTAAGTATTGATAAAGATGTGAAAAAATGGAATGCTTACTTATTGGCATGGAACTATAAAATAATGCTATTAATAATGGCATTTGATAAAAAATAGGATTACTCCTGATCTAACTATTCCACTTCTGGGTATGCACTCCAAACAGATTAAAGCAGAGTCTTGAGTAAATATTTGTGTACTGGTATTCTCAGCAGTATTGTTCATAATAGCCCAAACACAAATGCGAGCTCATATCCATCAAGGTATAAATGGGTAAACAAAATATATTGCGTATGTGTGCACACACATGCATGTGTATTAGTTTGCTTTAAAAAGAAGAAAATTGTGAAACATGACACAACATGGTTGAACTTTCCATTATGTATATGCTAAGTAAAATAAGGAAGGCACAACAGACTGAAGGACAAAGCCTGTATGATTCCATTTCCACACGTATCTTAAGGAGTCAAACTCACAGAGACAGAAAGCCAAGGTGGAGCAGTGGCTGGGGAGGAGCACGGAGTGCCGACTGACAGAGTTTGGTGTGAGCCCAGGTTCTGGAATTAGATGATGGTGACAGTTGCACAGCAGTGTAAATATACGGAAGATGAGACAGTCAGACCTAAAAATGATTAAGGTAGTCCTGTATCAAGACATGTGTTTGCCCCTGTCATATACAGAGGTTTAGTGATGTTGCTTTTATCCCCCTCCTAGCATCCCCTTGGAACAGTAGGGAGAAATCCAGGTGCTGGGATAACCATGATTGTGTCCAGGTCTGCCTTGTTTGGGCCAGGTGATCAGCATTTCCACCCCAGCTTCACTGTTCCTTTCCAGGCATCTCAGCTCCACCCAGAGCTCATTTTTTTATCCTTCCAGGGGGAGAACGTCAACCTCAACTCCTGAATTTGAACCCCAGACATGTCCATCCCCAGGTCACTCACGTATTTGATAGCTGATGTCAGCTGGCTGTTAGAACTTAAGATGAGCTGTTGTCTGGACAACTCAGCTTCTGCAGAAGCATGCCTGGAGTTCAGTAGAGCATGGTATGTGGGTTCTAAAAATGAGCTAGAACACGACTGGAGAACATGGTAATCACCTTGTGCTTCCAGCTTTGAAGCAGTTTTACTGTAAGAAAAGCATGTGACATGTTATGATGGCAACTGACTGAGAATTCCTCCTCTCTCATCCTTAAGTTCTTTCCATGAAGTGTTGGAAGGTAGAGAGCAATCACAAGTTATCCCAGTCCTCCCACATGCTAAGACCAAAATTTGTTTGCCATCCTTGTGTTGGGGCCATGCTAGTCCTCTCTGTCTCTTTCCAACTTTAGTATACGTACTGCCAAAGCAAGCACAAGAAAATCCAACCACTCGTCTCAAAAGAAAGCAATCCAGGCTTTGCTGCTTTCTTAAGAAACAAACAAAGCAATGACAAACAAACAAACAACAAAGCAGTGTATCAAACACAAGCCCAGGGTTCTAGCAAATGTGTCCACATGACATCCTCTGAGGGAATTTCTAGAGGTTTCATTCTGAAGGTGTTCTTGACTGTCTTAAGACTACAATGTCAAGTTGCCTCTAAACACATCAACATCGGAGCTGGTGTGAATGTGAGCCTTTGATGTCTTTATGAAAAGCACCGACCAACGACACTGAACACAGTGTCCAGAACAGGATGAACTTGGAACTGAGTGGGTGCAAAGACTGTAGGACAGTTTTGTTTTTTAGTTAAGGAAAGAATTAGATAAGTATTTGTTAGAAGATACAAAACCTCAAGAAGGATACTGATAATTCTAAGAAATGTTTCTACAGCTGACACTGTTTTTCAAAATGTCATAGTATTTTCTAAAATCATCCTCCTATGGATATGATCTTATAAAGTAATATTATCTTGACAGGGTATAGTTTTCATTCTGTTGACTCTTCCCATGAAGGATCTTGTTTGCAAGAATTGCATAGACACCTGTGAGTTTTCCTCTTTTTGTATGTTTCAGGAACGTGTTGCTTTGCTTTATTGTATGTTAATTCTGTGCACTGGTTTATAACTTGTTTTATTTACAATGTATAATGTGTAATTTAAGCACTTGAGTTGTTTAGAATTATGTGGCATGAACTCTGACTTTTAAGGATTTTGTTAGTTAGTGTCTATCATGAGCACCTCTGGTTAGACCTTTATGCACAAGATAGTGTAAGACAATCTCTAGACATCTACAGAAGGACTACTGGGATGTGGTCATGTATACATTTAAAATTTAATGAATATTGCTAAATTATCTTCCCAAAATTGGGCTAACTTATACCTCCAACCTGCAGTAAAGACATAGATCTACTTCGCCGTCTCCTACCAACAGCTTTTGTAAATCTATCACTTTTCCCTAAGTATTATTGAGATAGGGCTCCCCCCCCCCCGTTTGTTGTTTGTTTCTGTTTCCACATGTATTACCTTTTTCTATTTTCCATCATTTGTCATCTGGGAAGTCAAACTTCCCCACCCCCTTTTCTTTTTTCCAAGACCGACCTTAGTTGTCTATATGTTCTATTTATTTAGAGAAATGTCTGGACTTACGGGAAGCAGGTACTATGTTTTAACCTTTGTTCATGTCCTTTTGGACTATACGCTGTTAACATTTCTGTGACATTTCCAAAAATTAAAGGCCACATTTGGTTAAGTCTCAGCTACAAGTGAGACGGCAAACTGACACACAGACACATAGAGTAGACATAACATCATGATGAGGTGAAAAACTGATGTTCTGCCAAGAAGGAGCAATAAGTGAGGATACAGAGCTAAGAAAGGAGAGTTGTAAACTGTGGTATTAGGAAACTGGTACATTTATTTTTTTTTTAAGTTAGAAATTCTCATCAGAATAGGGAGAACCTCCCTGATATTAAAGCTATGTTCAGGGATGAGCATGCCGTCAAGAAAGCTCTTGCATAAATGCTCTCATTATCAGTGGCCAAATAGTTGTGTTCCAACAGGCTACGGCAGTAAAAGTGTCCAATAGTCCTACACTGGTGCTTGCAATGGTTCCTGCTTTACTGTTAATGCCTCTTTACTCAATAGCCATTGGTGTCTGAATGGAAGCAAGGACCAGATTCTACTCCAGAGAACAGTCCACTGCTCCGCAGACTCCAGCTGCACTGAAGAAATTCTCTGTCCATTATCTTTACTAATACCTTTCTTCATTTCTGGATGTGTACATTCAAAAACAGTTCTGAAAGCTTCCCTTCTCTTTAGCAAAGTCTTTAATGCTGTGTACTTTGTGAAGAAGTTCATTTAAGTTTCAGGTTGGGAGGTTCTCTAGGGTAAGATTTGGCAACATATTTTAAAACTCTTAAAATTGACATATCATTTTAGCTGAGAAGGTGTAGTAAGGATATAACACTATAAAGCTCTACCTTCAAAAGCTAATATAGGAAAGGTGGGTGGCGTGGGATGATGGAGATCCCTCTAAAAGGTACCTCTGGTGGATATGGTGAAAATACACCCCCATAGGTTCAGGTATTTGAGTAGTTGGTTTCACAGTTGCTAGTACTATTTGGAAAGGTTTGGGAGGTGTGGCTTTGCCAGCGTATGCAAGTCACTGGAAACAGGTTTTGAGGTTTTAAAGCCACACGCCATTCCCAGCTTGCTCTTTTCATTTCATGCTTGTACTTCAAGATGTGAGCTCTCAACTCTTAGATGCTGTCCCCACCTTTATGGACA
>NW_026067924.1:19235417-19250974 GCF_014885135.2 Alexandromys fortis
TCGTCAGCCCAAAGAGCAATCAGGGTTCCCTGCCCTGTGGGAAGTCCAAGGACCACCCACCTCCATCCAGGTCTAGTAAGGTGAGCATCCACGAAACTGCCTAGGCTCCCACGAAACCAATAGGTACAGTAGGATCAAAAACCCATTGCCATTGTTCTTGAGGTCTCAGTAGTCCTCATTGTCCACTAAGTTCAGTGAGACCGGTTTTAACCCAGGCTTTTTCAGACGGACCCAGGCATTTTTGAAGGTCTTTTTTCTTACTGCCTGGTTACTTGGAGACTGCTGTAATACACTCTCTGTTCCATTAGCCTTTTCCATGCTGCAGTCACTTTTTCCCTGTACTATATAGCTTGCCATTTTCTTCTTCCTCAGAGATGTCCATCCTTAATTTTTAAGAGCCACAGCTTGTTGTAAGGAGACTGCTTGGTTGTTCCAGCTGCTTGGCAGCTCAGACCCAAAATAACCACACAGAAACTGTATTAATTAAATCACTGCTTGGCCTATTAACTCTAGCTTATTATTGGCTAGCTCTTACATATTAATTTAACCCATCTCCATTCATCTGTGTATCACCACATGGCTGTGGCTTACCTGGTAAAGTTTCGTCTAGCATCTGTCTCTGGTGGGGCTACATGGCTTCTCTCTGGCTCTGCCTCCTTTCTCCTAGCATGCAGTGTAGTTTTCCCTGCCTACCTAAGTTCTGCCCTATCAACAGGCCAAGGCAGTTTCTTTATTCACCAATAATATTCACAGCACACAGAGGGGAATCCCAACATCAATAGCTCCCTCCAAGTGAAGTTCAACTCAAGGGTATGATGGTCATCCCCCAACTAACAGTATCTTCATACAGGAAAATCAAAGTCTTCAAGGTCTGTATCACACCTATGTGGTTAGTAGTCTCTTCATGGATAGGAAGTCTGCTTGGGTTGGTCACTCTAAAATACATTCTCCATGGCAGCACAAGTTGCTCTTTGCACTTGCTTCAGCCTCTTGAGCTTGAAGATCATAGTTGTGAGCCACCGTGCCTGGCTACACGTGACTTAACCTTTCTTATCTGTCCCACATCTTGCACTTCCATGACATGATTAACACCATCTCTCACTCAAGTTGCCTCTTGTCCTTCTTTTCACCTAGCCATCTCCCTTTGTCTGATGGAATACTTGCTAAACACAAGTAGGGAATAAATAACTGATTGGCATGTGTCTCTTCTGAAATGACTTAGGAAGCTCTTTCCTCAGTCACATCTGGGTCAGATGAGCTGCTTCTATGATCCTCTAGCGTTATGCTGTTTTACAATGATCTGTTTGCACCATGGTGCTCATTTTTTTACACATCACAACTCAGCTCCCCATCTGCTATCCTGGGCTTCATTCTATTGGAGCCAGTGGTCTGGAAACTATATTTTTTCCAGAATTCCTTGGCATCCAGGTTCTTATTACATCTTGCCAATGAAAATATTCTTGGGCGATCAGAAGACATCCAGAGGAGAAAAGCCTTTTAATGTTCCTCTCTAAACATTGTGGAGATTGTAGACAACTGCTGTTCTTTGCAAGGGGGAGGAGGCTTCCTGTGAGGTTACAGGAGATCAGGCTGAAGTAGCAGAACCAGGGGCACCAGCCTATCAGGACTTCTGGCACCTTACAGTAGTTTATCTAACTCAAGGATCCTGCCACAGTTGCTCTGGCTGTTTCTTACACTTGGGTCTCACACTCCTTGTGTCTCTGTTTTGATACCACGAGGAAGGCACAAGGACCAGAGATATCTCCTTCACTTTTCCTTTGCCCCTTTAGCCCCAAGAGAACTTTTAACGTGACTTCTGTATAGTGCTTTCCCTGTTTGAAGTATGGCATGGGGCATTTCCCATCTGAGAGAAAATATTTCATTTCCTTGAGATCTGAACAGCCTTTTTTCTTCTCTTAATCTGACTGCACAGTGTAGTACATGAAACACAGCAGTGATGGAGATGTGAGGATGTGGAGTTATGGAACAAACTTCCTGGGAAGCTTTTGGTGTTTTGTTTTAGCAAATAGGTCTAAGTGGATTTAAAAGCACTAAAAATACATTCACCTTAACTCCCTCCCCTAGTCCAGCCCCCTCGCTGTCTGTCTCTGTGGTTTGGAAGGGACTAGTTCTCAACCACAGGCTCCACATATATACATATGAAGCAACCTGGGCCACTTAATGGTTGATGTGAGAAATTTTCTGACATTATAGGAAAGGGGCTTCTGTCCCTCTGAACTCTGCCTCAGATGGGCTGTAAATGAGTTTCTAGGAAAAGTGTTTGCTTAAGTGTCTTGGGACCAATATTTCTTTTCATTCAAGAGCTCCAATATTTGTTACTGAAAAGGTTTCCATTATTTTTGTGACCACAAAGACAAATTATATTAATAAAATCTTGGCCATGGATACTGCCAGTGAGTAGGCTGCTGGGGTTATTAAAGTCATTTTTTTTATATTAAATGAATATAAGAAATTGTAGGTACTTCAGGATGAAAACTACAAATCTAATATGCCCTCAGTGGTCTTGAAGGAGTACCCTAACTATGTATTGAGGGTGCAACCTTGAATATAGGGTCATCTAAAGGCTATATAGCAGAGAATCAAAGATATTTCAGATAGGACCAAAGCACTACTGAGGGGTAAGAAAGAAATGAAGCCAAAAATCAAGCAATTCTTTAGTACCTTTGTGGATATTCTATTCTGTACATCAAACAAAATGACAACCTTTGAAAGATGGCCACTGCTGTGAGCACTTTATGGATGGATATGGCACTGAGTCTTCTATTTTCTGGCTCCATTTTCATTTTGGTTAGCAAAGTTGGAGAGCTAGAAAAGGACCAGTCATTGGAAAAATTAGGTCAGTGCCTTAAATAAATAAATATCAGGAGCCCACTGTGTGCAAAGCACTTGGTCAGAGGCTGCTGTCCTAACCGCCCTCAGCTTTTATTTATCATTTTCATCCTGTGATGGGACAGAATTTCAATGCAGCAGAAGTAAAATGCAGTCTGCACATATAGGACATGAAGGAGTAAAAGCCACACTGATGTGATGTCAGCTGACCACACCACGTTGGGCTGCCATTTGTCAGGGACCAGCCTCACCAAAAATGCCTCTCACCAGGGTAAAGGCATGGGGATTTAGAAATATAGTAAAGACCATGAAAACATGAATGAAAATAATAAAATGGAAAAACATATAGGATAGTATCAGGAGGGAATTCCAGCGAGCACTGAAAATTTGCCCCCATTTAATTTCCAACTGCTTAAAATACTCCTGACCTTAAAAGGTAGGAGTAAGACAAAAGACTGCAATAACATGATACAAGGAAATGAACAGACCAATTGAAGGTCACAGGCTTCACACACAGTTAAACATTCTGCTGCTAGAAGACAACAAATCACACTCACATCCTAGATCAAAACATTTTGTAGGCAAACCACTCCCTGGGTGGAATCCAACATTATCTCCTTGAGGGAACTGAAACTTAGTTGGATCATTAGACTTTTGTTTGAGGTAGGGACATCCTACTTCTCTATTCCTAGAGTACAAGGGCTGGCTATTAGCCACACCTGTTGACAATAACCTCGAGAGCACAGAGCTTTCTCTGAGCCTCAGGTAGGTGGGACCTTTGTGTGAGGAAGAAGCACGATAACCTTGAAGAAACTAGAGAAAAGTTTCAACTCTCTGACTTTTGGTCAATGTGGAAACAGACACATTTTTGGGCCTCCACAATATGAGTGCTTAGGACTCCTGACTGCTGACAAGCCATTTTACTTCTTTGAATCTTACGTCTTTGCTAAATGACAGTACTAGAACTAATCTTTGAAGGTCGTGATAACTGTCACAGGAGACAGCACAGAAGATGGAAATATCTCTAACGGAGCACCCCAGCTTTATGAACATGAGCCTTGAACGTGGTCAATCAAAAGCCATCTGACAGTTACCACTGTCTTCACAATATCTCTTGTCTATCCTTCATGTTTCTTGTCATCGTAGTGTCTCATAAATATTAAAAAAAAACCATGGCAAACCCTTTACTTACAACCTGAGGGACAGAAAGATGAACACGCACACAGCCCACATGTGCAGATACTTTGTAAACTAGGATATGCTGTGCCATAGAAATGTGAAAGTTCTTCAGAAGGAAATGAGGGGCTCAGAAAAGGATGGGGAAAATCCATGCATTATAAACCCAGAACCCAAAGTTCTTGAAAATGGAAATTTTAAGTGTGGTGAGTTCCTCGACTTCAGTTCTCCATTACCAGACTCATAGTGCAAAAAGAATTGTTCTTTGGATCTATAAACAAAGCTCCTTACTTCCTGGTTGAAAGATCAGTATTTTTTTTCCTTCCCTCCATGTCCTGCCACCATTCTCTCGGTGTGTACCCACACCTGGCACATGAGGAAGTCATAGATCAACACCAGAACATTGTTGAAATTACCTGGTGCGAGTGAGAAGGAAGCACAGAACATACAATGAACCGGTTTAGGAGTTTATTAGAGGGGGCGTGTACAGGCCTGGGGAAGTCAGTGTGCAGAGACAGAGAGCTGAAGATAGCGCCTCTAGCTTTTAAGGGCTGCCTAGTGCATACACACAGGGGGGTGGCGTGGTTACATCGTATGCAGATGACAAAGCTCACATATGTGCCCAAGGGGTCATGAAGCTGCTTCATATGTGGATGATGCAACCATGCTGCACTTGGTCAGGTGGGGTCCTTTAAGATTCCCAGGGCCAGTAGGCACTTCTGCCTGATGGTTTGTTCACACATGTATGGCCCTGGAAACCAGAAGAGTCAGCCAGCCATGTTGTGTGGCTGAATCATTATATCCCACCCTTTTGTTTATTATAAAAATTGGGTTACCTCACTCAGGATAGTGTTTTCTATTTCCGTCCATTTGCATGCAAAATTCAAGATGTCATTGTTTTTTACTGCTGAGTAGTACTCTAATGCGTATATATTCCACGCTTTCTTCATCCATACATCTATTGAAGGGCATCTAGGTTGTTTCCAGGTTCTGGCTATTATAAATAATGCTGCTATGAACATAGTTGAACAAATGCTTTTGTCATATGATAGGGCATCTCTTGGGTATATTCCCAAGAATGGTATTGCTGGGTCCTGGGGTAGGTTGATCCCAAATCTCCTGAGAAACCGCCACACTGATTTCCAAAGTGGTTGCACAAGTTTGCAATTCCACCAGCAATGGATGAGTGTACCCCTTACTCCACAACCTCTCCAGCAAAGGCTATCATTGGTGTTTTTGATTTTAGCTATTCTGACAGGTGTAAGATGATATCTCAAAGTTTGTTTTGATTTGCATTTCCCTAATCGCTAAGGAGGTTGAGCATGACCTTAAGTGTCTTTTGGCCATTTGAACTTCTTCTTTTGAGAATTCTCTGTTCAGTTCAGTGCCCCATTTTTTAATTGGGTTAATTAGCATTTTAAAGTCTAGTTTCTTGAGTTCTCTATATATTTTGGAGATCAGACCTTTGTCTGTTGTGGGGCTGGTGAAGATCAAGGCCAGCTGGACTGGGACTGATGGAGCATGTGATCAAACCAGACTCTCTGAACGTGGCACACAATGAGGGCTGATGAGAAGCCAAGGACAATGGCACTGGGTTTTGATCCTACTTCATGTTCTGGCTTTGTGGGAGCCTAGCCAGTTTGGATGCTCACCTTCCTAGACCTGGATGTAGGGGGGGGGGAGACCTTGGACTTGCCACAGGGCAGGAAACCCTGACTGCTCTTCAGACTGGAGAGGGAGGGGGAGAGGAGTGGGAGGAGGGGGAGGGAAATGGGAAGTGGGAGAAGGCTGAAATTTTTTAAAATTTTTTTCTTTTCAATTAAAAAAATGGGGAGTTTGGGTTCTTTAATGGATGGGAATGGGGCAAAAATTTGGTGATTTGGGGGTTTTAAATGGGTGGAAATGGGGCGTCATAAGGTCTCTCGTGACTTCTTCCTGCTGATTTTGTGGAAGTCATCAGGTCTCTGGAGATTGCTTTTTGTCAGAGAGTTAAGATGCTTGGCCACGTCCTGGGGTGGCTGATTACTTTTGTGTTTTTTTTTTTGGGGGGGGGGCTCTGTGGAACTGGCTGGCTGGCAGCTTGGACATTGAAAGATGCTGGAAAGGCAGAAAATTACGTCTGAAAAAAATTTAGATTCTGGTGATTAAAGGAGAGTCCCAAGATGGTAGATAGAGGGGTATTTTGGGTGGGGGTGGAGGAGGGAACTTCCCAGGGATTCCTGAGACCAGGACTAATAAGGGAAGAGTTAAATGATACTAATTCTGGGCAAGTCTAGTTCATTTAGATAGATCCAATTGGCTCCTTGGAGCTTATGAAAAAAATGTTTGAAAATAAATAAATTTTAGACATATTAAAAGCTTATGATGATATAGTGTTGGAATGGAAGACGGTGAGGAGGAAGGAGGAAAAAAAGGGGGGATTATTAGGAAGGGGAATTATTAGACCCCTCAATGTTTTACCTAAAGCAAATATTAAGGTACTTGTTCTTTTTAGCATTATGGTATTACCTTAACATCCAGGAGACACTGCTGTAGTCAGTGATAAACCTGTTATGTTAAAGTCTGTTTTGTGAGTTTTAGGAGTCTGGGGCTGTGAATGTTCCCAAGCTCATTATTTTTTCTTACCACCTGGGCTTTTGACAATCCTTGTACCTCTGGCTCTATGTTTACTGATGGTCCCTGTAATAACAGCTGAGTGGTTAGCTGGAAATTTAAGCATGACATTGGAGATATAGAGAAGTTGGTAAAGCAGATAGGAGACAGAGGAAGAGGGAGAGTATATGGAATTTTTGGCACAGGAGGGTTCAGTATGGTGATGAAACTTTTTTTCTGGAACTGGAGGAAAAGTGACTGATCTTTGTGTCCTCTGGAACTTAAAAGAACAGGGCCCTCCCTGTTTGAGTTACCATATACGAGGGGGTATCTTGAGCTAGAAGAGTAAAAGGTTTAAGGTGAGACAGGTGGACCCAATAAGAGAGTCTCTCAAGCTTGGCAGCTGTGGGAGTTACAAGAATTACTTTAAAGTGACCCTGCCATTTAGGTGAAAGGAGTGAGGGGCATTGGTCTAGGGGAGAGAATAGAACCTGATCTCCTATTTTAATCAGTGGTGGGCATGAATTGGCACATGGTTGAAGTAATAAGTAGTTGGTAAAAATCCCCGAATAGGGAGTGAAGATGGGATATCAGCGGAGTAAGCAGGTGATCAGGAAGAGAAGAGGTTTTGGGTGAAAGGCTGGGGGTAAAAACTGGCTGCCCATCCATGAGTTCAAAGGTGAGATGAAAAGGGGCTTTTGGGGAGAGTCCTAAACCTAAGAAGTGTCAGAGGTAAAAGTTTTACCTAGTCAAGATGAAGCTCCTGTAATATCTTAACAAGAATATTTTTTAAGGAATGGTTAGTTTGTTCTACCTTCCCTGAAGACTGAAGATGGTATGAGATATGGAAATTCTAGGGAATGTTAAGAGCCTTAGATAAAGTTTGCAAGATCTGAAAAGTAAACTCTGGGCCATTATCCTACTGAAGGTTGGGATTCCAAACCAGGGGATAATTTCTCAGAGAAGAACATGGGAAACTGTCTGGGCCTTCTTGTTAGTGGTGGGAAATGCTTCAATCCACCCAGACATGGTGTCCACCAAAACCAGGAAATATTTAACTCTTTTGGCTGTGGGCATATGAGTAAAAACAAGCTGCTAGTCAGTTCCTAGAAGGGAGCCCCTGGCCTGGTGAGTGGGAAAGGGAAGCTATGATATTTGGTCTTGGGATCTTGTAATCGGATAATGATAGGGGAATGATGTTTAGCAACAGAGGGTTTTTGGGTGTTCCAGACTTGGGGGTCCACCTGAGAGGCAGGTAGAGGAAAAGACACATTGGAGCTGGGAGGTTGGGAGGCTAGAAGGAGGAGGAGAGAAGCTGCTGACGAGTATGGGGTAAGGTGAATGGAAGGAGCAAACGAAATGGAAGCTCCTACTTTTGCTAAAAGAATCTCGTCACATAAGAGGTACTGGACAGGTCAGCAAGACTAAAAATAAATGAGTGAGATAAATACCATTTTAAAATCACAGTTAAGTGGTGGGGTCTGCTGAGGTAGATAAGGCTGTCCTCCTACCCCGACAATAAGGGAACTAGAAGGAGAGGTAGGCCCCCAGAATTCCCTCAGTACTGAGTATGTGGCTCCAGTGTCCAAGAGAAAGGAGATGAGCTGTCCTGATACCGTGATGTTTACCTGTGGCTCCCTGTTACAGATGATGCTTGTGGT
The DNA here is from genome assembly GCF_014885135.2 of Alexandromys fortis. Classification (NCBI taxonomy): domain Eukaryota; kingdom Metazoa; phylum Chordata; class Mammalia; order Rodentia; family Cricetidae; genus Alexandromys; species Alexandromys fortis. Next base: position 19,243,697 of record NW_026067924.1, read on the forward strand.
CAGGTCAAAGGAGACTGGGGCAGCCTCACTCGTCCATAACCAGATCTATAAGGTCAATTTGGGAATTTTTTTGGGTTGGTATCTCCATGACACAATGTGCATGAGGACAATCAACTGCCTAATGTCCTTTCCTTTGGCATCTTGGACAAGGTCTCATAGGACCAAGATGAGGATTAGGGCATACTCAGGCCTAGTGACAGCTCTACCACATTTGAAACATGGGCCTGGCAGTTCTTGAGTCCTGGGGGGCAAGGGAGCAGCACGGACAGCACAGGTCAAACAGGTCTGTCACCTTGGCCAGAGGGCAGTGGCTAGCACGTGACAATGATGATTGCTGACTTTGTCATCCCTCATATGGTACACTTTAAAAGCCAACTCTAAGACTTCTGCATGTCAAGGGAGCTTTCTCCGGGCATCTAAGTTTAGCCTTAATGTCAGGGTAGCACTGAGAAAAAAAATGAGTCATGAGTAATTGTCTGCCTTCTGTGATTTTTGGATCTAAGTTAGTATATTGTAACAGGGCTTTAGTGAGGCATTCCAAAATGCTGTAGAATTTTCAATCATATCTTGATGACCTCTGAGAGCTTATTATAGTTTACTGGCTTGAGGGCAGCTTTATGGACCTGCCAGGAGGCAAGTAAAAAACCAGTCCCTAGCTAAAATTCCTCCTGGGGTAGTGTGGTTCCCACTTAGGGACTGCTTCTGTCCCTGGTGGGGGTGTTGCATGTGTTTGGTGAACCTCATCTGCACATAGTCTGGCCTGATCCCAAACTCGCCTGTGCTCTTCAGGAAGTAGGTTATTAGATAGGATCATATAGATATCATGAAAGTGAGATTAAAAGACCGGGACTTAGAGCTTACATAGTAAAAGGCTTGGATATAAGGAAATTTCTTCCATTTGCCTGTGTGCTGACAGTAGTTAGAAAGCTCCCATGGACTATCTAGATCAAAGGTGCCATTAGGCAGCCACTTTAAATTGTTACCTAAATTGTAAGGAGGCCATTTTTTGAACAAAGATGGAGAAGTGTGGGAATCTGTAAAGTAAGGCATTAAGGCCTGGGGTTTTAGGGCCTCTAAGAGGCATCTCAGGAAGGAGGCTGGATTGATGGTCTTGGATGGTTTGCTACCCATAGCTGAAACCATGAAAAACGGCGACACCACAAGGCTTATAGGGGGACATCTCCCCTCTATAGGCAGGGTGTGATGGTGGCAACCATGCTGCATGTGGGTCATGCGGAGTCCTTTAAGATTCCCGGGGCCTTTAGGCACTTCTGCCTCAGGGCTTGTCCATACATGCATGGTAATGGAACACAGAAGTGTCGGCTATGTTGTGTGGCTGAATGATTACAATAGTCTCTCATTGAACCTGGAGCTCAGCATTTGGGTCAGATTGTCTGGCCTGGGAGATGCTGGCCATCTCCTGTGCTTGGGTTGCAGATATAGGCTCCTGTGCTCAGCTTTACACTTGGGTCCTCATGCTGCTACAGCAAGCACTTTCTCAGTTGTGCCAATCCCCAGCTCTGACCACTACATCTCCTTTGGACATCCTACAAGAATGGCAGCAATATATCTGGACAAGTGAAGAGAGAGGAAGGGAAAAGGTATGCAGACTGGCCTAGGGTCAGGTCAGGCCTCCTGAGGACTCCCCCCCCCCCCCTGCTATTAGCTGCTAGACTTGGGCCACCATAGAATGGGGCTTTAGCAGTTAGAGCCACATTCATATCCTAGTCTGATATATTCTGTAGGCACTGGGAATAGACAGGGTTAAAAATAACCCCTACAATAGGAATTAAAACTAAGTAAATGATTTCAATGCTCTAAAATCATCCAAGTCCAGGTTGCAATGAAAATCCTTAACAGGGCAGCTGGGCACATGTGGAAAGATGCTGGAGCGTGTGCAGGAGGGCAAAAGAACACTCCTATTTCACTTGTCACCACCCTCCTCCCCTAATATCAGGAAGTGAGGTGGAGCCCTGCTCCTCAGCTCAGACCACTTATAGTTAAGGAGCACTTTGTGAGTCCTTTCAGAGCACAAATACTGACAAACTGTTCACCACTGCAGTAGAGCTCCTGGCAGCAATGCTACCTGTATCACATGCAAACATTCACATTTGTTTTTCTTTACAGAAATAGAAGATATATACAAATTATCAACCACTTTCTAAGAACTAGTATTATTCTCGGTTTAAAAAAAGTACATTAATACAACTAAAACCAATGGGAAAAAAAAACAACAAAAAAGGAAGTCAGATGAGAGGGGCACATAGAAACTCCCTATCAGAAGGATTAAAGGAAGGGGCCTGGAGATAGTGAATGGATAAGTTGGCCAAAGATGTGAGTATCCAGACACACACCAGATGGGCAAGGATCTGAGGACAAGAATAAGAGTAGCTGATTAATTTTGCCATTTCTGAGTGAATTTGCTGTTTCTCCAGAGATTTAGAACTACTTAAAATGAAATGGGGACTGGGAGACCAACTGCTTTGGGGAGCAGCTCAGTGTCAGTTTCAACAGCCTGACAGATGGTTACCAAGCATAGCTTGGTCCACCCCTTCTTCTTCTTCAGGGGCGCCAGGCCCCAAAGCACCCTCATATTTAGATAGGCACTGCCAGCAAAAGCCATCTTAAGGTCAGCCAGAATCTCTTTTGCTGTAACTCTGACTGGTTTATCTCAGCAGTTGATCTGAAGTCACCGGGAAGCATCTTTTTTCCCCTTTTATATAACAAATTTCTAAATTTTGAAATTTAGCATTCTTCTCAGATTTTATGATTTAAAATATTTTATTTCCCAGTTTCTTTACTTGTTTCTTAAATGGCATGATTTTCCACATTCTATCCCCCTCCTGGCTACTTCTGTCAGATCTGTTTTGAAAAACACCTAGTAAGTATTCTCACCTGCTAAATCAGGAATGCTTCTCTCTGTAAATAGGACAAATACTCTACTAATATTATCAGTTTTTTCTTTCTTTCTTTCTTTCTCTCTCTCTCTCTCTCTCTCTCTCTCTCTCTCTCTCTCTCTCTCTCTTTCTTTCTTTCTTTAGCAGAGAGATGGTCCATATTTGTGGTCAGGTGACAGCAACCTACTACTGTATATCAAATGATTCCAAAACTTAGTAACTTAAATCCTTATCATGATTTCTGATCCAGGAGTAATTTGGGTTGGTTTCTCATTGTCATGTGTAAGTTAGCCTGTCAGTTGGGACTCCAGAGCCTGAAGATTTGATGGGAACTGAATATTGGCTTCTAAGCTCACACACAAAGCTGAAGGCAGGAGACATTGATTGAACCTATTTCTGAATGATCCTTTTGTGAGTTATATTGATACACTTTTGCAATATTTCACTAGTCACACAGACCAGCTCTAGTAGAGGCAGGGATCATTTCATCGTTTCAGATGCAGAGGTATTCATTTATTTTTATCTATTTTAGTATTGGGAATCAAACCCTGAGTGCCACACATGCTAAGAAAACACTGCCATTGAGCCACATCCACAGCCCTCAGATGTAGAAAGTAATTGAGCACGGACTGTGCTGACAGTACTAGCCAGTCCTATGCATCATCTTACTGAATGATGCTGAAGTCTCCCCCAAGTTGATACTGTAACCTCATTCTACATAAGTGATGCTTAGAAATGTCAAGTAACTTACTGAAATCACTAATCTGTGTCCAGCAGAGAAAAATTTGACTCCAGAAGGAAATGTTTCTGCTTTATTACCCTTTCCACATCTGGACAAATGATCCTTCCCAATCTACTTTTGCAAACCACTTTTTGACCATAATTACAGAACTTTCCACTTTACTTCTGTTACGTTGTTGGTATGATAAATGTCTGTCACTCTGCTTCATTGTGTGTGACCTCCTTTCACTCCCGCTAATGTCATCAGCAAATCCATTTGTTGACAAGACACAGTCTACACCAATCGTTAGGAACCCAGAACTTATAGATGTGTCTAAAACAAGATACACACTAAGATTAGGATAAAAATTTTTGTGACAAAATTTATGTAGTTTTTAAAACTAAGATTCTCTCTTGTCTTTCCTAGTATCACATTCTTGTTCCTAATCACACTCAACCCTGTGCTACACACGGAAAATACCCTTTCTCTTACTGTAGAAACCAGCCTTTAGTAGAATCTAAGCATGGGAAGTGAAACTCAGTACCATATGAAATGTAGTGTTAACAGGCCAGGCCTTAATAGCAGACCACAGCAAACTGGCTCAGTATTTAACATACAAAAACATCTTCCCTGTACGTATGTGCCTATCCAGCATTCCTTAAGGTTATTAAGAATTCTATTTGGAACTGGGAAACATTTTATTTCCGCAACATGATGACTCTTTCTTCTGGGTGCAGCCGCCCTCTGGTGGAAATGGACAGTGGTTTCAGGGCAGCCACAGCAGCCAGGCTGTGTGTTCCTTGATGCTTCTAGAATCTTCAGATCCACCAGTGATTCTGTCATCCACTGATACCTCCTTACCAGTACCTTTTTCTTCCGAGAGTGGTCTGGCCACACAAATACTTCTGTACAGAAAATGTGGAGAGGTTAAAAGCATCTGAAGGCAGAATGACTAGTCTGAACCATTGTTACAATGACTCCCCCCTTGACCTGTGAGGAGTCGCTGAACCTGTATCTTTCTTCACGTTTCCTCACGGGCCAACAGGCAGTCTAGTAAGAAGCCTTCCCATATGGCTACTGTAGGCTGGTTAAGGGACATATGGAAGGGCCCATAAGACCACACAAAGCAGCGACTCCACAAAGATTGGTTTTACAGCATTAAAGCACTGTAACAACCAAACAACTGACTGACAGGGTCTGAAAAGCTTTTCAAGGATGAACCCCCAACTAGCAGAAAATTCTGGTTAAAGCAAAACAAAACTGTTGTCACCAAATAACTCTGAGCTCGGCTGACTCACATGCAGAGGGCAGTTTTCCTCGGCACAAGTAGGCCCAGCTTGCTTCAGACATCTTTTATTTATTAAATGTATTTTAAATTGTCTGTATTTGTTTGGGAAGGATATATGTCTGTGTAATACACATGTGTGTTACCTACAAAGGCTAGAAAAGGGTGTCAGATCCCCTGGAACTAAAGATACAGATAGTTGTGAGCCGCCATGTGGGTGTTGAGAATTGAACCCAGGTCCTCTGGAAGAGCAGCCAATGCTCTTAACATCTGAAATATTTCTTCAGTCCTTCAGATCTGTTTTTAATAGAATAGTTACATATTACAAAGGTGATATGACTACCATTTTGATTATTTTGTTTTATTTAAATCTTTATAAAGTAAAAAATAATGGAAAGGATCGATTATCCTTGACTCTGTCTACCACAGTTTGTTCAAAAGGAAAAGTCATCCAGGGAGGCAGGCCTGTGTTTTCTGTTTACAACACAATCTTGTTTTGGAGATTTTAAAGGTTATTTTTGAAGAAGGTAATGAACACACTTGATTTTTTGCATCTATGCTCAGTTACTTAAAATGAAAAATCTTACTAATTTCTTTTTAGTACTTAGGGATTATTGTCTAAATGTGATCTAGTAATGAGTGTAATTTATCTCAGAAGAAAAATGTGTTGAAATTAGCTCCCCCTGTAAATAAGATCTGTGAGAATTTTTCTGAACATGCACCTGCTTCAAACAGCAAAGCAAGTGGTAACAATAAATAGAATCTTTACATTAAATTAGGAAAGTTAAGAACAATGGTAATGATTTTTGTGTGTGTGTGTGTGTGTGTGTGTGTGTGTGTGTGTTTTAACAAATAAAGCTTGCCTGCAGATCAGACTGCAGAGCAAAGTCACTAAGGGAGGCAGTGGTGGCACACACCTTTAATCCCAGGACTCAGAAGACAGAGGCAGGCAGATCTCTGTCAGTTCAAGGCCACTCTGGGATACACAAAACGGATCCAATCTAAAAGAGAAAAAGAGCTCACACAAAGGAGATCACATGCCTTTAGGGGCGCTGCAGGCTGAGCAGCGGTCAGGCTAAGGACAGGATCGCCCCTTTGGTCTGAGCATTGGCACAGGGAAGACCTCTAGTGACCGGCTACTCTGCTTCTCGGATGCTTCGGCTTTCACCCCGACTTTTATTAAAAGCAATTAGAATTTGTGCTACAAACAATGAAAAGTTGAGGCAGTGAGGTACATTCTGAGCCCATCCTTGGCATTTCAAGCTCCCACTGCTCTAGTGAGTCTTCCTAGCTCTGACAGGGTCGCTGGGTTCCTGCTGACTTATCAACACAACTCCTCTGGCACTAAGGTGCCAAAACTCACTTCTATTCCTTACAGGATACTGGTTTGCTAGGAATGCAATAAAGGTTTCACAATGAGAAGGACAACATTTATTCATTCAACAAACACTGAATACCTGATAGGATTACTCTACCGTAAGAACATACAGCATGTAGGCAGCAAACATAAAGTTGCAGGACATCAGGAAATGGTATCCCATAGGTCACTGAACGAGTGACAGTTTTCAGTGTTTCATTAAATGTGTATCAGGAAGCTAACCACAGTTGATGATATATAAACAATGAAGCCAGGAATGCCAGAATTGTTTTTAGCAGAGCTTCTGGCTGACTGCAGCTGCAGTGTTCTCGGACAGCTGGGGCAGTTCTCAGTAGTGCAGTTCAGGCCTGGTGCTGTGATAAGTCACAATGTCATTTTCGACTCTGAGACTTAGGTTTTCAATTACTAACTAAATGAACCAAATAAACAAACCATGAAACGTTGATTATAAATCCAAATGTTTCACAGCACGAAATAGCCTTGACTTCTCCATCAGTAACAGGAAGAAGTTTCTGGACAGTAGGTCTAGAGAGGCAACTGATGCAAAGCGCATGTTAGCCCTGGACAGCACTGGTGTCCACACGGCTGCTGCGGCCCACCAGCCACCTGGAGCAGAGCTGCAGTGGCAGGCTGTGTGGCGGGCATGCAGGACTACTTCTTCATGTCCAGGATGGCACTTCCGGGTCCACGGCTCTTAGCGCTGCAGATGTTACAGTACTGTGTAGGAGCGTTCTGAGAAGAAATCAAATGCACGGGTTAAAAAGCTGTCTCCTATGCCCTTCAATTGAAGAATGGATGAAGAAAGTATGGAATATATACATATTAGAGTACTACTCAGCAGTAAAAAACAAGGACTTCTTGAAGTTTGCAGGCAAATGGATGGAAATAGAAAACACTATTCCTGAGTGAGGTAAGCCAGTCCCAAAAAGAGGAACATGGGATGTACTCACTCATATTTGGTTTCTAGCCATAAATAAAGGGCATTGAGCCTATAATT
>NW_026067924.1:19251096-19349068 GCF_014885135.2 Alexandromys fortis
GCACCCACACACTGAGACAATGGAGATGCTCTATCGGGAACTCACCAAGGCCAGCTGGCCTGGGTCTGAAAAAGCCTGGGATAAAACCGGTCTCGCTGAACATAGTGGACAATGAGGACTACTGAGATCTCAAGAACAATGGCAATGGGTTTTTGATCCTACTGCACGGATTGGCTTTGTGGGAGCCTAGGCAGTTTGGAGGCTCACCTTACTAGTCCTGGATGGAGGTGGGTGGTCCTTAGACTTCCCACAGGGCAGGGAACCCTGATTGCTCTTTTGGCTGCCGAAGGAGGGGGACTTGATTGGGGGAGGGGAAGGGAAATGGGAGGCAGCGGTGGGGAAGAGACAGAAATCTTTAATAAATAAATAAATTAATTAAAAAAAGAATATTAAAAAAAGCTGTCTCCTTTCACATCCAGAAATATGATTGATTACTGCACCATTCAGGGGGCCCAGGGCTTTGATGCGATTAAGTATCATTTTTTGCTCGGAAGAAGACTTTTTAGTTCAGACAGGTCACACCCTTCTGTTACCCTGCAACCCAAAGGACACCAGAGAGCTTGGAGATGGCTCGGCTGGTAAAAAGAAGGAATTAGAGTCTGAGCTCAAGCCCCAGAAGCTATGTTAAAACTAAAGCCAAAACCAGATGTGGAGGCATGTTCTTGTAATCCACGGCTAGCACATGTGGCCTGGGCTCAATGGTCAACCAGCCTGGACGAGTTGGTGAGAAGACCCTGCTGTAAAGAGGACAGCTTCTGAGAAACGACACCTGAGGTAGTCATCTGGCCTCCACATGTGTATACCAACACATGCACATGTACTTGCACACACATGCGAAAGAAAAGGGCATCACAGCAGAACCAGCCTGGTGCAGCTTGGGAGTAACAGCACCATGCCATACAAGGCAGGCTGAGAAAAGTCCAATAGTTTCAAAGTGTTTTCTACCACACAGGCCACAGCCACAGCCCAGTAGCCATCAAGTCATTAGCATGAATTCACTCAAGTGAATTTGCTTTTACGGTAACTAGAGTATACTGTATACTTCACATTTGCAAAGTCAATAGAGCCTATGTCTCTGTCTCTGTCTCTGTCACACACACACACACACACACACACACAGAGGAAGGGCAACCCCAGAGAAGATTCCAGAACCCTTTTCAGATACCATAATCCACAGATGACTCAATTCATTTTGTTGTGGTTTAGGCTTTTAATCTTTTTTCCTCAACTTGATACAAGTCAGAGTCACCAGAGAAGAGGGAACCTCAGTTGAGAACTGCCTCTATTACAGGGGCCTGTAGGCTAGTCTGTAGGGCACTTTCTTGATTAATAATTGATGTGGGAAGGTCAAGTCCTACAGACAGTACTACCTCTTCCTAGGCAGGTGGCCCCAGATTAAATAATAAACCAGGCTGACCAAGCAAGTATCCATGTTCTTCCATGGCCCCTGCTTTAGCTCTTGCCTCTACATTCCTGCCTTGGCTTCTCTCCGTGATGGACTGCAACTTTTAAGCAAAAAACCCTCTCCTGACCAAGTAGGGTTTTGTTAGTGTTTTATGAAAGTAACAGAAAATTAGAACACCTTTACATACAAAGGCACATAACCTACGCATATCCTCCATATGTTTAAAACATCTCCAATTACTTACTATACTGAGTACAATGTAATGCTGTATAGTTACACTGTTTTGTTTAGGGAAGGCAAGAAAGGAAAAGCCTCTACATTTATTACAGTAGCCTTTCTCCAACGCTGCTGAAGAAAGGTTGGATGAAAGGATGGATGTAGAACTTATGAATTTAGCAAAAAGTACACGACCAACTGTCTTGACTACTAGAATTAAGAAAGCCAGAGCTGTAAGGATGATGGATTCTAGCTGTGAACTCTGATGCGATCTGTTTCTTTTTAGCTGACAAGTGTCAGACTGACAACTTACTATGCTTGGCATGGGCAGGCACTCCTTGTGGAACATGTGTCGGCAATGGAAGACCACCACACTGAAGGGCTTAGCTGCATCTGCAAGGGGTTCAGGACAGAAGGAGAATTCAGTGCATCAGACAGACTCAGAACTGGTTCACCCAGCCTTGAACGGTTTTCCCAGCAAGAGGCTGCATTTGAGGAGGCTTCCTTACAAAAGCATCTTGAGGGGTGAAGCACCCTTTGTATAAACTATAAGAACTACAGTTTACAGGTTACTTGTTTGGCCTCAGCATCAGTTACCAAATGATCAGTGCAGGACAATTTCACAGCAAAAACCGTGATGTTTATTTGAAAATCTATAATGTATGTGTCTCTGTGTGTGTCCTGACCACAACTCCAATGACTGCATACTGAAATCAAGTGTGTAACTTGATAAAATGTTTCAGTTCACCTTACCTTTGCCAAGACCTCTCACTGAGGCCTGAGGCTGAACTGGGTCAGGACCCCAGGCTTTCTGCATTTACTACACTTCTGTTTGATCAGGTCCTCTCATCTGCTTCTGCTGTGTGGCCAGCTTAGATTAGTTCTGATAAGTCCTAGTGCCCTCCACAGGAGAAGCTGAGGATATAACTTTACAGAGACATCCATGACCCTGTTCCACTGAAATGCCACATAAAGTACCATGGTTTGAGAAGCACTTAAAACCTAAACCTGCTCCCTCGGGAATAGAGCTTGTGTGAAATGACTTCCCATGTTTCCGTGCTATGGAGTACTTCCTATTGAATACTTCCTAACACCAGGTAACTGAGCAGCGACACCTTCGTGCTCTTCCATGCCGATCTGTATAGTAATTATCCTCACCACTATGCTTTGATTTCTACTTTCAAACTAGGAGCGTCTTTTCTCATGTCAGAATGTTCTTTCGATAAAGAACCTTTTCTTATGTATGAAGCTCTACCAAGAAACAGAGACAGAAGCCTCTACCTTTCAGTGAGCCTGCCAAATTTGATGCTGAGTACTGTTTTCACCAAGGTGGGCTATGGTCTGGGTGCCTAAAACTACAGTCAAGATGAAGCCACTCATCAACTGATCCCCAGATATACATGTGGCCTTCCCCTAAGAATTAAAGTATGTGGATGCTTAAGTTTTCACTTTTCTTTTCTTTTGAAGACTCTCAAAGAAGGGCCCTTAACCAGATCCAGGAGCATCACCTTGTTAGAAGTACCAGCTTTCAGGCCCACACTCCTGGGAATTCAGCCCCGTGGGGCCAGCACTGTGGGTTTTTGCAAAGCTCCCAGATGCTGATATGCCCTGCTCTGTAGTCAGCAGCATCAGCTTTCACAGGAGCAGGGAAGGGGCTGAAACCCTTCCTCAACTGTAGTCATACAATTTTTCAGGCACTCATTAGCCAGTTCTCAATTCCAGCCATCATGAACACATGTTTGGGAAACGATTTCCCCTGCAGGCATCTTACCTGTTGGGAGGATGGGAGAGAGACACGATTCACAGATATTCTCTTCTGTAAGAAAACACACACACTGCAGGTTAAGCACATTTCCATTTGCCTGGCCTCTCTGGGAAGCATGGCACACGGTTCTGAATGTTCCTTCAGCTTTACCCACCGTCAACCAGAACTCCTTTCATTTGGGTTCGGTGCATTTTCTTCAGTAACGACAAAGAGTCAGCAACGAGGATTTTCTTGCAGCCTTCCCGAAGCAGAATCTGGTGTACATGTTTAAAAAGAAAAGACCATTTAGCAATTCAAGTATCAAGAGTGTCTAACCGAGGAATCAGAAAATATCAGGGGCACTTATTGGTTCTCTTGCCTGCCAAACTTTGTCAAGTGAGCTAGGCATTATTTGTTTTTATGACCACTTGGTGGCATTAGTAAAATCAAGTACAAATCCCAAAGTCTTAAAAAGACCCTGCACTAAAATCCTACCGTTATCTCACAGGCTTTTGAATTTCGTGTGCGGTTGCTTGCTGGCACTTTGGTTCTTGCATGACTCATGGAGTTCAACCTTCACATTTTTGCAATGGATGGAAAACCTGTCATTCCAAAGCCATTTACTCACTTAATAAACCCATCTGCTCTTTGACAAACGCACTGGGTCCGTCGTGGCAAGGCATTAGGTGCAGATGAGAAGCGCGCAGAGAAGCCTGTGACTACCTGTGCTTGTGGGTCACCGTAAGTGCTCTGGTGCCCTTGGCTTTCTTCACAGTGAGGTCATTGTCAGCTCTAAACCTAGACGTGTGATTTTCTTCCCCAGGTGTAAATTCGCACCACTGGGAATGGGAGTGGGGAAAGCAACCACAGTCCTCCATGGCAACCACATGCAATGGTAAACCACAAGAACATCAGCTCTGGCTGAATCCAGTTAGAGGCTGCCCCAGCTTACATGATGGGACATAGTCAGGACCAGAATTGATGACTCTGCCCCTGTGGCTTCCATGTTTGGGTGTAACAAGCAAAACTACATGATTTTAATATTCTGTATTCACTTTGGTAGGACTTGTGGAGGGCCTCCCTCCTCCTTTTTCAACGTTTCTATGAAAGTGTATCTTAATATATAGGAATCCTCCTCAGTGCTTAGACTTAACTTCCCTGTCAGATTATACTAGAAACGTAACCTTTTAAAGCTTCAAATAAACAAAAATCATATAACATACAGGAAAAAGAAAAAAACAACACACCAAGAAAGACATTTACAAAATATTGATGCTAGCAAACTTTCTGAAAATTGACTTGCAATTACAGGAAGCTGTTGCCTTCCAATATAAAAACAATAAACTCGGTTTGAGCTCCTCTGGCACAGGTCTCAGGAAGCAGAGTGACACTCTCCAGAGCACACGGCCTGGGCAAGAAAGGATGGCAGGTACAGCCCACAGGTTGCAAAGAAAACAGCAAAGCCTAAGGGCTGAGAACTCTTCCCCTAGGACTGCGTTTTCACAGCAGGTACAACCTGCCTGCTCACATCTGCTAGGAACATTTTCAGTTTCAAGAGTCAAGAATCCACGAGGAGAAAACTGACAGTGATACTTTCTGCCCAATTTGATCAAAACCCACAGCTCTAAGCCAGAAAAATATGGAAACATTCAAATTGTCACTGGCATGATGTTAGTAAGGTAGTTAACAGAAAATGAGTTGTCCATGGTCAGAAAATGGTCGTTTGGACTCAATATCTACAATAGTTGAGGGCAACCAAGTCCAGTGAAGGAAAACAGACAAGCAGTCTCTTTGCTGTGCTGGTTCCTTCTGACGTCATTTTCAGAAATGAAAATCAGTTTGAACTGTTGAACAGCAGAAAGAGAGAGGCAAGACATGTTTTTTTTCGTGTATGGAGCTGACACAGGAATGGACTTCATTAAGAAAAGAAAAGGGCATTGCGACCACATGAGCTACGATGGGAAGAATGTAAGAAAGGACAATTCATTGTATCACGGACAACGACATGAATGAAGTCTCAGGGGAAGAAGAGCCTTCCCTTTAATGCATAAGGTGGGGTTGGTGGCAGAGGAGAGCCATGAAAAATCCCCAAACAAAGGCAAATATCTGAGTCTTGTTTCCTTTCGGGAGGAGGTGGTGCAAGTTCTCCACCACACGATTAGTCCAGACTGGCCTACTTGAAAGAACATGAAGGAGTCAGGTACCAGGGCAGGACTGGTAAGGAGCTGTAAAGTCACAGCACACAGGAGGGAGAGCTTTCAGGAGAGAGATCATGGTATTAAAGAGACAGGCTACGATCTAACCAAAACAGCTTTACCTGGTTAGACTCCAGCACCTGGAGAACAGGAGAACACGATTACCAGCCCTGCTTACTAACCTTTCTGGTTTTAAGAACTCCACCCAATATAAACCACTGCCTTCTCTCTGCTTCATAACACTAGTTTCTTTCTCAAAAAAAAAATACTTATTGACAGTTCTCAGACGGAAAAATATTATCTTTTCAGAGGCTCTTTTTTCCATATGGAAAGTCCTTCTGCTTTTCTCAGATTATCCACACCTAAGGACCAACTTCTTCCCGTAGCCCTTCAACCACCCTGGTTCCTCTCCACTTCCCCTTCATTTGTTTTAAAGAAACAAGCTGCAGCTGTGTAATCAATGGTCCATCCCTATTCTATGGTAGTTAGATGAAAACATACTTTTGGTGTTGACAACCAACATGAGACCTTAGATTTGCCCCATAGTTTTTTTCTGATTCCTCCAAAGCACATCACCATGGATAATAATTCCAAGTAAAAGCAAAACCGTAGTCTCACAGATACTTCACAAAGCGATAAAGAACCACACATCAGAGAAATAGCTACAGCTCCTTAGAAACAGCTGCTGTGGGAAACATGCCAGAAAAACTGCCAAGTTTCTGTAGTTTTTATTCGAAAAGGCTCTAAGCACTGGGATTTTGCTGGCTTTGCCTTATTCACTTTGCACGTGCTTGTCCTTAGAAAGCAAATGGCTGCCAGCTAGCTGGCTTCCAATTGGTCATTGGTGTCATGGGACTTCTACTTGGAATGCTTTGCTCGTGTTGGATTACTGCCAAAGACGACTAAGTGCAGAGAGAAATAAAATGCATAAGATAAATGTGAAAGGTCTAGTTTTCAGTTTAAAAAGACTTTAAAATCATGACTGTATTTAACTCATAATAACAGTATATATGAACTAAATGGATCAAGGAAGTGATGACTGGCTGGCCAGGCCACCTGTGTCACTTAAATGTGGTGGTAACATCAAACTCAAATCATCTGCAAAGAAAAAAGTTCATTTGGTTTCAAAAGGTTTTTTCAAAATCTGCAAGTTTAAAAACCATGTCAGGAAAAACACAGAGAGGTTAGATAATACATGAGTGAAAAAGAAATTCATGCCCCTTCCTCAAAGAGTAGGCAAGTTGAGTGTGCCTTAAACTGACTGTGTCTTCGATTTTAAGTAGCAAATGTAAATGCAGAAAATCTGTTTGTAGACCAGGAATGACTAGGGAGCATCTGGGAAAAGAGACCTCAGGTGGAAAATGACTCACTGCACATCACATGACGACCTGGACAGCTCAGGCCTCTGCTCTCAACAAGGACTGGGTTCCCACACTTCCTGCTTCCTGAGGAACAACAGGCCTACTGTCTGTTCTCCAGAGGGAAGTCAGGAAGTGGTCCTGACTGGCACATGTTTTACGGATTACCTGTTAGAGCTGATGCAGTCCTAGAGGAAAAAGCATGGCATTCCCTCGCAGGGCCTGCGCCTAAAATTAGTTCAGTATCTTGGCATGCCAGCAGGTCACTGACCCTTGGGAGTCTTAGTCTACTCTGAGCAATAGCGCTAATGCTAATTAGAGGCCCGCTATGAACCTAAAATGTCTGTTAATACGACTGGCATAAACAAAGTGACTAGTGACCAAAGCGCTGATTTCCACTTCCCTAACTGCACGGGGATCTTGTGAACACGCTCAACTCTGCTACCTTCCAGCTGAAGAGAGCTGTTGTCAGGAAGTATGAAATGGTAACATCAGAAGAGCTGTTTCCTCACAGTTCCCTCCCTTCCTTCTTTCCTCCCTCCCTCCCTCCCATTTCAAATAACAGCTGACTCCTCATTCCAGGGCCCACATGACTACACTATAAGCCTCCTGTCTGATCTCAATGCACTGACTACTTCAAAAGGGCACTGAGAAGGTGTATGGCAGCACCAGTGAGAAATCCTCTGGACCTTTATGTCTGAAGGGTTTCATTACACTAGGGTCACTGCCTTACCTCATACATAGGATTCCTGGAAATTCATTGGCCTGTAATACTTCCATTAAATTTGGAAGACTTATGGGGGATTGTACTTTTTTTTATTATAAATAAGAACATGAAATATAGTTCTATGAAACAAAAAATAAAGACCGATATAATGAAATAAAAGCATGTCTGTGAAAATCTTCTGGGAACTGCCAATGGAATCAAAGAGACCTGGGATATTTTTATGATGATCACAATAGGATGCTTAGGCAAAAAAGATAAACAAATGACCACTGATAAAAATGAGCAGCTCTTCCTATGGAGAGGGAGGAAGAGAGGGAGAGGGAGAAGGGAAGGAGAGAAAGAGAGAGAGAGAGATCTAAAGTCTTCTTCAATGAGTCGGAAGCACTCTTGGGAACTGCAGCTTTTCTCGACATCTCCACTGGGGCCTGTGCTCTCCACTGGGCCAGCCCTAGTGTGACAGTTTCTGTGGGTCTGCCCTCAACTCCCCATTCCTTCCTCTTCCTCCAAGTAGCTGTTCTATCCAGGTACTGATGGATAACAATGGCTCTCTGGAGGCACTGGCAAAAGACTTTTGGGTCTCCTTAAATCTCTACCCAACTGCACATTTACATGGTATAAGGAAAGCTCTCTGCGCATTTATAATTGATAGGGGAAGGCACTGATTCAGAAGGTCATTTTACATCTCATGCTTTGTATTTTTCAGCTGGCTCAGAACCATGCAAATTTGTTCATAGAAAGTGGATGGATAGTGAGACTACAGGTTTCACGAGAGGAACACAGCACCAGTCTAAGAATACACTGTCAGGTAGAGGTGTCACGGTGGTCCAAAACACTTTTTATACATCAGATTTGAAGCCTCAAGCATATTCTCCTCTACCTCAGGAAGTCAGGCCCACCAAAGGGGAGGGTACTATCAGTATCACACCCAGCGTATTCTAAGGTCGACTATTGGTCCCATTTCCCCCAGAGCCCACTCACAAGCCTGTAATGGGGCTTCCTAGTCTGGATTACTATTGTGCATTCCTGGGGAACTGCAAAAAAGCAGGTGCTTAACTCTTCTCCTGCTTCTCCATATTAGCTGGTTCCTAGATTCTTACTCTCTTCTTTTTCTTTCTCTCTCAAATAATCTCTCCAGGGTCCTCTACAAACCTCCAAGGCCATTGTCCATAAACACCAGCATAAGGTCAGGCTCTGCAGAACAGGCCCTCAGTCTTTCTGCCTCAACTAATCTATTTCCTATGCAGTGCACCTTAGTGAAAATACGCTTCCTCAAGAGAAAAACTGAATCAAATGGCTTTCCTAAGCTGAGATGTTTTCAGTGTCTCTGTTTGGACAGGTTTCCAAACAGTGAATTGCGGTCTGACAGACATCTAAGTGGCTTAGAAATACTTATTTAGAAAAGGATGAATCTGCTCACTCCCATGCTCCTTTGTCCAAGGATACTTACCTGCAAGTTATAATCTTGCAGAATTTTAACCAAGGAATCTCTCAAATTGGGAATCTCCATTCCTTCCTTTATACGGTGGATTAGTAGAATTGGATCCACATGTGTGCCAATGTTGTTTAGTAAGCCAGTAATAAATGCTACAAAACACCATGCAAAAATAACACATGAGCCACTTGGGAGGCAGAGGCAGGCAGATCTCTGAGTTCAAGGTTAGCCTGGTTGAGAAAGCAAAATGTTGGACTTCCAGGACTGTTACTCAGAGAAACCCTATCTAGAAAAACAAACAAACAAAAACAAAAAACCACCCACTCAAATAAAAACCACATGAGCAATATTAGGAAGCACTGTATTTATTCACCATTCAACTTTAGATCAAAAATAACAACCTATTTCCTTCAAGAAAAGTGTTTAAAATGTGAATTGATAAACTCTCAAGAACCCTTCCGCTTTACACTGAAATTAAACTCTGAAGGACTAAGTTCACCCTCAGGCTTGCAGAGTCAGGAGGTTCTGAACTTTCTACATGGGATGGGTAAGAATCCCCAGTACTTTCACTGCTCAGATGCATTGTGGATGCTTTCCCATCAAAACATTATTACATTTGTCTACCTATTCACTTACATTGATTTATACTTTGTGTGTGTGTGTGTGTGTGTGTGTGTGCGAGAGAGAGAGAGAGAGAGAGAGAGAGAGAGAGAGAGAGAGAGAGAGAGAGAGAATGCATTCCACTGTGTGCACGTGTGTGGAAGTTAGAGGACAACCTAAGGGGGCAGTTTCTTTCCTAGGGATCAAACTTCTCCACCAACCCACCTGGCCATAATTTTAGCCTAGTGTACCCTGAGATAATTCTTCCTCATGTAACGGGTTATAATACATACTGACAAGAAGCTTTACAATCAAATGGCTTCTCTGCTTACGTGGTTTGTCAATGGAATACAGAATCAGGTCTTCCCAGAGTTCTCCATCATCTTGCTCCTTGGCAAACTCGATTGCTTTATCAACATCATGTAATTCCTCCATAATCATCTTGAGGGCACTTCGACTGTTTCCCATTCGGCCTAGATGGGGTGAGGAAGTGTGGGATACTTTATTCATTTAAAAAAGAAACAGCACATTTCTTAGCTGGTTTACAAAGCTTCAAAGAAGACTAAAGCTGACTTTCTTACATAACACAAGAATTTCCTGTTTTGACAGTCAAACAAATACTTCCTATTTATTGAATGCCCATGCTGTTGTGTGGAGTGTCCACTGGATGTTGTTATGTGAATGACATCATTTACTCTCACTATAATTCTAGGCAGGATGCTTTACCTTAAGTCTCAACTTTAATTTTTTAATTTTTATTTAATTTTATTATTTAACTTTATGTGTACGAGTGTCTTAGTTGCATGTATGTACATGTACCATGTACATGTCTACTGTTCATGGAGACCAGAAGAGGGCACTGTATCCCTTAGATCCAGAGTGGCAAAAGTACCATGTGTCATGTAATAGCTAGGGATTGAACCTGGGCCCTCTGGAAGAACAGTAAATGCTCTTAACTGCTGAGTCATCTCTCCAGCTTAAAACACTGAATATTTTGAAACATTTTTTCCTTTATTTTGAGACAGCCTCACTGTGGAGATCTAGCTAGCCTGAAATTCATTATGTAGATCAGGCTGACCTCGAACCCACAGAGATCTGCTTGCCTCTGCCTCTTGAGTGCTAGTGTTAAAGGGATGCGTCATCATGCCTGGCTTAATATTACTTATTACTTTTTTTTAAATGGAAGAGGAAACACAGTATTTGTAACTTGGGCAGCCGCTGAATTACACAGCTGGAGTTCGAGCTGGGTTGGCTGCATTCTGCCTTCCTTCTCACAGGCCTGTAATTTCTTTTGGAAATTCTGATACAGTTAAGACTTTTAAAAACTTGGAAATCATTGTGCCTCTTCTGCTCACTAACCTGTGGGCGCTTCCTAATCTTCACAATCTGCTATTAGAGCTCACGTGGAAGGCCTTATGCAGTAGAGGCCAACTGTCTGCCTGAGGCTTACTACGTTTACTGCAGGGACCAGGAAAGGGTCATGAATTAAGTCATCTACTGCTCCTAAGACATAAAGATGAATTCAAACAGATACTTCCTGTTGGATCACAGTCAAAAGAAGTAAATGAACAGATAAACTAGTTGAAGGTGTGAGGAGAAGCCCCAAACTGTGCTCATGCAGAAAATACAGCCTCAAATGTTTCTCCTAAGGAAAGCAGATCCCACGACTGGGCAGTTCTAGGGCTGACGCTGAACATCCATGAGTTTGCTTCTCCATACAGAAGACTGAGAGACTTGGGTTAACAGAGGCTGAAGGAGCCGGTGACAGTGAGTGGTGTGAGGAAGAAGGCTGTGGTGTGAGAAACATGGCAGGCGGGCAGGGAATTGATGCCAGAGAGATGCTCACATTTAGTCTATGCTGTGCGTCTCCAGCACCTGCACAGCTAGCTTCCTCAGAAAACCCGCAGTAAAAGCTGCCCGGCTCTCATGCACTCTGGAAGACAGACAAGTCTAGTTTCCTGGTGTATGGGATACATGGCACCCCTGCTCTGCCATGTCTGGAGGTGGGCAGCAGAGGAAAAGGGAGCACTGAGAGCTACAGTATATTATGAAGCTTTCCTCTTGCTCTAAAGCACCATATTCTAATTATTAAGAATGTGAATTTTGAAAACAGGAATTACTTCATATCAGTGTGTGGTGATGTAAGCCAATTATAAACTAAAGGAGGAAAAAAATCTCCAAAAGCCACAAAACCAAATCTGTCAGCTCATCTACAATTTTAATGCATTGTGTACTATCATACATTTTTGCTTGCTTTGTTGCTTTTTTATCACACATTTGCTATATGTTCTTTAGAAACATGGCTCTAGTAAGTCTTCCTACGCTACTGGGCTTAGGAATCTCCTTTTCCATGTGTTATAATTTTATACACACTAGGCCTGAATGTCTGTCACTTTGTTCTCAAACCTGTGTCCATTTTTACACATATTATGACAAATCTTCCCCTGCCCCCACTTCTATGCTTATGGGACTAAAATGAAAAATCTACTTACTCAGGAGATAAACTGTCTCTTCTACAAAGTTTCTTTGTTGGCAGATCTCAAGAGCCTTCAATTAAAGCAGGGAGAAATGTTACTATGGACTACAGAGATGGAGAGTAACATTAAGATACTTACAAACTTGGAAGAACTTTTCACTGTTTTCCTTAAAAAATATATATAACAAAAGAAAACACATCTCTGTGGCTCTTTGTTTCCATTCACCTTTCAGAGTTACTAGGATCTACAGGGCTGAACTGAGAGCCCACGAAGCCACACAGTGTTTCATCAGCAGAAGCACTGAGAAAAGCTTTCTCTCTTCTAGATGCTTGAGTTAACACCATTGCTTCCAATCTTATCTATAGTCACTGGTGCATTTGTCCTCTCATAGTGAAAAGATGCACTGTGTACTGATAAATCACAGTCACTCTAAAACAAATAGCATATATTTACTTTGTTCTACCTGCTAGATGCTGAAGGATCAGGTTGAACCAAGGGAGCAAAGGTGAGGACAATAATAACACGAAAGGACAACACTTAAGGAGACAAAGGTGCCATGAAACAAAGAAGCAGAAAAGAGACATCAAGTCTACCTCAGACTCTTGGGCACAAAAAGGATGACAAGAAATGACCATGTCTTCCCACGATTGGCACAGTGCAGAGGGAGGACTATGTGGATGGAGTAACGACACTAAATCATGTCATACTCCTGTGACAAGCTCCACAGAGAGGTAGCACCTGAATCAGATACTATTCACTAGGGAACCACATCTCACAGACCATCCTCCTGCTGTAGCTACATGGTGACCTGCAGCTTCTCCAGCCTTCCTAGTATGGCGTTATCCTCCCTGACCACCTCTGCAATGTCCCCTCCCTGAAACTTTCTCCTCACTCCTAACTCCCTATTCTATAAAGGACTGGAGACAAATATTGTCACAACTTCACACTGGACCAGATTCTAATTATTCCTCCATTTTCATCCTGCATGTGGCTTCATAATTCTTTATCACTTGGATAACTAACTACTCACTATTTTTGCCATTCAATTTCACTCTGCAGGGACCACGTGCTTGTTAAGCCCTATGCTTAGCACGATGCTGGGTCACAGTAGGTCTGTAATGAGTATTTTTTCAAATGAGGAGACAATAACGATTTCAGAATAAGTTAACTGGGTTGCATGTTTAAAGTAGTTATTTAGAAACTACCAGCCAGGCAGGCGGTTTTGAAAATAAGAATCAAAGCCATAGAAAGAACAGCTTGAGTTAATCATTTCTTTCTATTCTGTGATCTATCTTAAGAAACAACAGCAGGAGCTAATCTTGATATTTTGATATTTGATTTAAATTTTCCTGCAGACTACATATTTAAACAGTAAAGAATGGGGGTGGCATCTGATCACAAAGATCAATGTATCCACAAAAGAAATAAATAGGGAAAAGAGCATCATCTCAGTATAGAACAGGGGTGAGGCCAGGACAGTGTTTCAGGTCACACACACCATTAACGCCAGAAATGAGCCTCACTGGAACGGTATATTACGGAAACCACTTACTCTACATGGCTAGTTAATTTACACTGATTTGCCATGTTTCAGATACTCAACGGTCAGTATCTTAACTGATTATACACCCACAAGGATGGTCTAGGCCTACAGAGCACACTACCTGGACACTGTGACTGGTTACATCTCCCCATCCTCATGCAGGTCTCCTGCCAGGAACCACAACTGCCCAGGGTTCAACAGGTCATGCTGTACTGGAGGATAGCCTTCTACAACAGCAAGCCTTTGAAATTTGAGTTTCCTAGGTTATTAAAATATTTATAAGTGGATTCTAACTGCACCTGAGATTATTCTCCTTAAAAATAATGAAACTCTAGAAATATGTAGGAGTTTTTGAGTGAAATATGAAAGTGAAGTATTCACAGGACACAGAATTCTTCTATTACTGACACAAATACAAATGTGGTGGCATCCTTAGTTTAGATTCTCAAAATGTCAGACACTATGATCCTTCCAGAAGAAAGACTTTAGATGGACAGAGAGGGAGAGACAGACAGACAGACACACACACACACACACACACACACCACACACGGAGGGGGAATTTTAGGGCAAACAAAGGTGAAAAGTAAGATAACTGACAGAAATTGACTAAAAAAAGAAGATGCAAAAGCAGTATTCTAATATCTTTTTCTTGCTTCAGCATAGAAGCAAGGTGATAGGGGAACTGCACGGTAGTCAGCTGCAACTTAACAAGGACTTCTACCGAGCCTTGACTCTCATGTCTCCTAGTTAACCTTGCTTTAAGTCCTTTAGTGTAAATTTTATTCACTTTGTGTCACTGATGTGTTCACCCAAAGGACACACACTGCCACCTTGTGAATGTTGTTTAATATGAGATCACAATTCAGTTATAAACCTGCCAAGATTATAATGATTGCAACATCTCTAAGGCATGATCAAATCATAAGATCACATGTGTAAATTATAGTCCAAAGACAGATTTGCAGCTGTATTTTTCTTGATGTTTACAATGCTGAAGAATACCTCTGCTGCTATTTTAGTGAGCATTTTAAACCTGAAAATACAATCCTTCAGCACGGTGAAGAACGTGGGACCTAAAGGTCAGAGGCCTAGCCTCCATGTCTGCCCTCAGCTCCTAAGCACTCGGTTCACACCCCCAGTCTCAGCTGGCCAGGTACCAGATGCCTCTACCCACCTACAGGCACTTTTGTGGAGATGAAGCAGTATCAAGAGAGTGAGAGCACAGCATGGCTGAAGGCAGGCAGACTGTGAAGGAACGCGCTGTTCTTCAAAGAGCAGTAGAGGCTAGAAATTCTCACAAAGTCTGCAGCTCCCTTGCAATCAACAATTCCATAAAAAAACTTAGCACTGAGTTTTGAGTTGATGAACTGTACTGATTTTAGGCCCTGAAATCTAGGACTGAATAGCTGAGATCCTTACTGGGCTGCTGATGTACTACTGTCAGAGTTGCTGCAAAGCATGAATTTCAAATCTCACAAAATAAGGTAGACCTGAATACTTCAAAATTTCTAGTTGCCCATTTGCAACTATTATTCATTTCAGCAATTACCCAAGCCCTGAAAAGGCAAATAACCTGACGTGGCAGAATTAGTCCTCTGATGTTAAAAGGTTTCTGGGGAGGGAGCAGTCAGATATTAAAGATTGTAATTTATATCTGGGTAAAGGGGCCCCATGTCCTGTGTGTCTTTGAGCTGAAATAGTGAGGATGTGTTCCACCATTCGCCCCCTGTCATCTACTGGGTGTCACAGATGTCACAGACACCCCGTCAGAGCCTGAGATGTCTGCATAGTAGGGAATCTACCCTGTCATTCACGGTAGCTTTTTCTGTTTTTGGTAAACATAAATGGTAGTTTTAGAGGTAATTCAGTGTGTACAGAATTCTTATTTCTAAGGAAAAAAGAATGAGATCATTCGTGAATCCATAAGTCATGAGTATGTGTCAAAGTTAGCTTTGTTTCAAAATAAGGCTGGGTAACACTTTTATGTAAATAGATTTCCTACCATGGATCTTGACAAAGAAATCACGTCTGATTTAGAAGTTTCAGAGACCCACAATGAAAAGGCCATTTAAAGTGTTAAAAAAAATGTCAACCAGGGCATTGATTCCTTTACCCAAATGAGTAGACAAAGTCCTTCCTTTGACTTTGGACAAAGGAAGTCCAAAGTTCCTTTGACAAAGTCCTCCAAAGACTTTCAGGTGTCTAGGAAGTCAGACAGCTGAGGCAGTTACAATGTGACACAGCGATTTGGAGAAACACAGAAGCTCAGCAGCAAATGCTGAGAAGAGATGGGCGCAATCCCTCTGTTTATCAATCTGGGTTCCTGACTGTAGCAGCTACACCGGTTTCTGGCAGCGCTCACTCTTACCCCAATGACCCTAATTCTGAGAACGAGATGCAGACTCTTGATATCACTTCATCTTGGTATTTGTTGCCATGGATTAAGTATTTATTCCAATTAAGCCTGTTACAGAATGTCTGTTCTGCCCCAAAGTCTAACCCAAAGGACCATGGCTCACCACAATGGGCGGGCAGAACCCACTGGTTCAACAGCAGCCTTCTCTCAAACAGGGATGAACACAGGCAGGGAGAGAAGACCTGTAACAAAAGGCTTACAAAAATGACAACTACTTCTGATGTGCCCAGTGAGACAGTGACTTACCTTTTCAAGTGGACAATGGGTACTGTCTCGGAGAAAGGGAAGGAGGTTTGGCCGATCATACTCGGCATACAGACTGATCTGTTTTTCATGGTAGCGTTGTCCCTTATGATGGTCTCTCTTGAAGAGCTTATGCAAATACTAAAAGGAACAAGATAAGTCATGATATCAAAATAAGAATAAAATAGCTGGTTAACTTTACTACTTTCAGTTGTTAACACCTTCCATGGAGGTTAGGAGACACAGCAAGAATAACTTGAGGAATGGGGAGGAGAATGCCATTTCGGGAGTAGATTCTGAAACCCTCCTAGAAGGTTCATGGTTGGACTGGCTGCCACTGACAGCTGTGTGAACTGAGACAAGTTCCTCCTCACTCTGTGACTTGGGGCCTTCACCATTTGTGTATCATGCAGAAGCAGGCCCGGTGTGTGCTAAGCACAAGCATTAGTGATGGTAAATCTTAAAGTCATCATCTCCTTGCTGCAGAAATCACAGGCCCGGGTAGCAGTCTAAGATGATAACAATTCTATTCTTGGGGTTGGGGCTCAGTGCTTAAGAGCATTGCCACTCTTGTAGAAGACCCAGGTTGGATTCCTAACACCCACATGGCAGCTTACACCTGTCCACAACTCCAGTTACAGGGACGTGCCACCCTCCTCAGGTCTCCATGCACACCAAGAAGCCTGCAGTGCACTTACATAGTGCAAGCCCAACAACACTCTTACACATAAAATTAAAATAAGTCTTTTTCTTACATAAAAAGGCACAGGGCTACAACGTGACTTTTCTAAAAAAAAAAAAAACACCCTGTAGCCAGAACTAAATACTTACACACTCCATATATCAATTTTTAGAAAACTAATGTAATCCTTTTGGAATTAAGTAGTACCTGTATTGATGGCATCAAAAAACAATAATAATAAAAAGATAACAGTTGCTTCATGCAGCTGGACTCTAAGAATAATGGTTTCCACTTTCTTATTACTGAAAAGACTGAGTTTATTATGTAACACCCACAAACGGATACTCAGTGCTAATGTTAAATACAAACACAAACCTATAACCCCCGAGAGGGAGGAAGCCACAATTACACTAACCACAGAAAGTATTTCAGACCATGAGTGTTTGTAACCTGGTGAACAGGTTCATAATAGATAAAGAACCTCAGTTTTCCTGGAGCTGCGAGGTAACTGCTGCTGCATATCAGACCAAGACCAACACATGGACTTCAAGAGGCATCCCTCGGGCTGTTCACAGTTCTTTGCGGCAAGGAGGGGTCATGGAACAACAAAACTGAGCTCATCTGCTGCGCTAAATCTGATGAGGAGTGCTGACAGGCAGCCTGCAGTGGGGTCTGCATGGCCAGGACATGGTACTCTGCCTGAATAGGTGTTTTCCTGCCACACAGGATGCAGGCACTACATTGCCGGGTGGTAGGGATGACTGTTTTAGTGGGGTACCGGACATTCCTTCAGTGGTTCACTGTCACAGAGCAATGCTGTCCTCTGTTTTATTATAGCTTAGCACATCAGAAATTGTTGCTCTATAAACAAAATTTTAAGATGGCTAGCAGAATGGAGCCTTGCTTGGGTAAGCAGATAATCTTAAGATTTTGTGGTCATGAAATCTATGGTTAACAGTATCTGCATTAAATGCTGAGCAATAAATGAAACCAAATATATCCAGATTTTATTTCCATCCATGAATCCTCACCAGCTTCAGCATAGAAGCTGGCTGTGGAATAGAATACTACACTTTCAGAGAAAAGACCATCCCTACTGGGATGATCCCCTTGGCCCCTCAAGCCTTTTCTTTTCTGCATTTTTAAAGCATATAGAAAATACCGTCTTGTGCTGTTTTTTTTTTTTTTTTTTTTTTTTTTTTTTTTTTTTTTTTTTTTTTTTTTTTGTCAACCTTAAACAACCTAGACATATGTGGGAGTAAGGAACTTTAATAATTGAAAAACAAAAATGTCACCATGAGATTAGCCTATGGGCAGGTCTGTAGGGCATTCTTGATTAATGATTGATGTTAAAGGGCCCCACCCACTGTGCCACCCCCGGGGTAGTCTTGGAGTGTATAAGAAAGCAGACTGAGCAAATTATGAGGGGCAAGCTGTAAACAGTGCTCCTTCATGGTTTCTGCTCCTATCCCTGTTCTGAAGTTCCTGCTTGCATTTCTGCTTTGACCTCCTTCAGTGATACAATGTGACTTGAACGTTGTAAGATGAAACCAACCATTTCCTCACCAAGTTGGTTTCGGTCATGGCGTTTGGTCACAGCAATAGAAAGCAAGTTAAGACACTACTCCTGCTTTACTCCCTGGATGACATGATACATGGAACCAAAGGAGCTTCTAAGGAAATCTAGACAACACCCCCAAACCTATACAGAATAGGCAGATTTAGCTACAGTGCGGGTAAGGGGAAAATGATAAATCTGTTCTTTGGTCACTCTATGGTCTTGAACACAGAATAACGGGACTTGGCATCTATAGTTTACTACTGGTTTGTGCTATGACTTATGACTTGGTTATATGTAATAGCAGCTATAGAGGAAAGCATTTACTCCAGGCATAGGATGGTAGAGAATAGAAAAACAATATATTTTTCTAAAAGTCCCAATTCAGTTGTAAGTCAAACTTCAACCACCTGTCTGTCCTATGATTAATTCCTAGCCACAAAGTCACAGCAAGTGTTACATTCTAGTAATTCCTGCACACTGTCTGTGGTCAAAGCTCCAATGAGAGCAGTGTTCACTAAGGAAAGTTCTCGGCATGGGCACTCCCCTACAATGCACAGGCGCTCTGTCTGCTGCTGAATTAAAAGGGCAAAGAAGACTAATGCTCACCACATGCTGCAATTCTGGTCTGTCTTCTAATTCTTCTACCACTTTTTTAATCTGAGGAAAAATATGAAATATAATGCAGTTATGAGGAGACACATTGACAAATTACCTGATACACTGTATTGTAGGCACAGTATTGCAGACCCTCGTCTAGTACCACGTGCTATGGTTTGACCCACCAAAACCTGAGTCAATGCTTGATGTCTAAGGTGATCCTATCACTAATAGGTGGTAAAACTCTTTAAACAGAAGGGTTTAGTGGGAGGTGGCTGATTACCATATAAAGGGATTAAACTGGGCTATGAGAGGGTCAGGTTGTATGAGATAAGATAGTTATAAAAGAGCAAGGAGACTGGCCACTTCCAGACACCTTGTATCCGCCTTCTTTCTTCCAGGGTGCACCCCTGACCTCCCACATGGCTCATCCTGTCTTCTGCTGTGCAACACCCCACACTGACTTGCCACTCTGTCAGCAAATGCAGCTTCTTGATCTTGGACCAGACCATAAGACAAAGTAACCTCTTTCCCGTAAAGCATGCTTAGTCTGTGGTGCGTTATTAGCAACAGAAAATGGGTCTATTACATATAAAAAGACTCACTGAAATTTTATCTTCATTGTCCAAAAGCATGTCAACAGCTTTCTGAAATACAAACACAGCCATAGTCACTTGTCTGCCACACACGAACACGAAACAAAATGCAGTACCACAGTTACAGGCCAAGTGTTTATTTCTTACACTTAGAAGCACTGAGCTTCATGTTGTAGAAAAGTCTTTTGTTAAACTGTGAATATGTGTCACTCTTATGGGTTTAATAAAAGCTGAACAGCCAATAGCTAGGCAGGATTTTCGGGGCAGAGAGAATGCTGGGAAGAAGAAAGGAGTCACCAGCCAGATGCAGAGGGAGCAAGACATACAGGAGGACAGGTAAATGTGGAAACACATAGATAAATAGAAATGGGTTAATTTAAGTTATAAATAAGAATTAGTGGGATAAACCTAAGGTATTGCCCAAGCTTTCATAACTAATAACAAGTCTCTGTGTGGTTATTTGGGACAAAGATTAGCTACAGCTTCATAAATAATCCTTATTCAAAATGCCATCTGCTGAGGAATACAACTTCAAACGTGTGTCAACTTGAGGTCTGTGTGTTTTGTATACTGTTAAACCACTGCACTGCTCTATTTTTACCAAATGCAAAAATCCCTACAATATTCAAAATAGACAACATGTTCTAGCCCCTTGATGTCTCATCTGAGCTGTTTACAAATTGTCATGTCATCCTGAGTAGCTCTGGAGAATATCACATTACCACAGTCACAGAAGTGAGTAAGGGCTGGCCTTCCGAGAACAGGTTAACCAAAGGGAAACAAGGGAAACACCTGAAATCTCCAAATATACAAAACTCGTGGACTCCAATTTTCTATGCCATCTAGAGCAGTCATAAAACACTAATTAGTTCATGACAAGAGGTAGAAGGCTGACAGCCAACCAAATGGAATAACTGTCTGGCTGACTTTGCTACCACCCTGATGTCTGTTCCACATGTTGTTTTTGTTATATAAACATAAGGGTGTTCAATTATTCCAAAGATCCTTTCTAACTAGAAAACTATGATACCCTAACCCTAGCTCAAATTCCTTCAATAGCAACAGTTTCAGCTATTTCTTTCCCACTGGTGCATATGCCAATTAAGCTTTGAAACACAGAAGAAAATGGATAAAGGGAATGTAATTAAGTCTTCTAAATTACACGTGTGTGCGCATGCACATGCATTCACGCCTCAGAGCATGTGTGGCCAGAGGACAACTTGGGGGAGTCGGTTCCCTCCTAGGGATTAAACTCGGTCTTCAGGTGTGGTGACAGGTGCCTTTACTGGCTGAGTACTCACCCTGTTATTAGTTTTATATAAGCATCTCATCTTTTTGATTAGTGCACATCCACTGTGCAGAGTAATTGGGCTTCATGAAGATGTTCAGACAAGTAGTCCACAAACTTGGATCACATCCACCTCCCCATACTCTCTTCCGGCTTCTTCTGTTCTTAGTCCCTTGGTTCCCTCAGTTTTCCTTGCTTCCTCCTTCCTTCTCTCCCTTCCTTTTTTCTAGTTTTTGGAGACAGGGTCTCATTATATAGCCCTAGCAGGCCTTGAATTTGATATGTAGACCAGGCTGGCCTCCAACTCAGACATCCCTCCAGCCTCTGCCTTCAAGTGCTGGGATTAAAGGTGTACACTTTAGTGTGTGCCTCTACGCTAGATGCTCTCAGTTTTATTTCTACTTTCATGACCATACATCTGTATAAAATCTAAGATTCACACAAAAGAAAATATGATTCACCCACAAAAGAAAACATGATTCAACTTTCTGGGTCTTATTTTGCTTAACATGATCTCTAGTTCCATTTATTTCCCTGCAAATATGTTTGTTATAAGTCTGTTGTATCTAGTCTTCATTGTGGTAAGGTATATTTCTTTTACTTCTATTTTTGTTTGATTGTGAGTGAATGCTGAGCTTTTTCAGATGCCTTTCTGGGGTAATTTTCTCCACCTCCTCTGGTGAGGCTGTGCTTTCTGTCTTAGGGTCTGTTGACATATAATGTGTTACATTTACTGAGCCATTCTTATATTCCAGGAAAGAAGTTAACCTGGTTCTGGTGATTTTTCTCTTCTGCTGAATTCAATTGGAAAGTATTATCCAAGATCTTTGGTATTTACATACATCAAAGAGAGACTAACCTGCACCGTCTTTTGTGTCTAAGTGTATCTTTACCTTGTTATTGTTATCAGGGAAACAAAGGCTTCATAGAAAGAGTTCCTTCACCTTCTGCTTTATAGAACAGTCTGAGGAGCCCCTAGGTATTCACTGAAGAATTCAACAATGAATTCATCTTAGCCTAGTCTTTTATAGCTGGGAGATGTTTTATTTCTTTAATCATTCCATGTTCTTTGATACGTCTCTGTTTAATTTGTTCACATCCTCATGGTTTAACTTTGGTAGGTATGTGTCTAGAAATTATTTATCGTTTGCCAATGTTTGTCTTTTTTAGAGAACTAAAGTCTTGTTTCATAATTATTTTTACTGATTTTTTTCATTTCTATTTTATATATTTTCCCATGATTTTAAAATATTTTTAAATTTTGGGCATATGAATGTTTTGCCTGCATCAATGTATTACATCACTTATGTGCATGGTACCCATGGAGTTAAGAAGAGGGCACTGATCCCCTGAAGTGGAGTTAGAGATAGTTGTGAACTTCCATGTGGGTTTGGGGAAATAAACATGGACCCTCTCAAGGGCAGTGAATATTCCTAACCACTAACTTGTCTCCAGTTGCATTCTCCTATAGTCTTTACTATTTTTTCCATCTACTAATATGGAGTTTGGCTTATACTTATTTTTCTAGGACCCTGGAATGAATCATTAAGTTATTTACTTGAGATCTCTGGTGTCTTTAATATAAGCTCCTATTTATACACATTTCCCTCTTAGAACTATTTTCACTGTATTTCCCTTGAACTGATATCTCTGTTTTCATTTTCATTTGATTCTAGGGCATTCATTTTCCCTCCTGATCTCTGTGGTACTCTACTCATTTCAATAATGTGTTCTTTAATCTTCACAAGCTTGCATAGTTTCTGTAATTTTTATTGATGTCTCGTTTTATTCCACTGTGATCAGACAGAATAAGTTGTTTTGATTTCCTTGAATCTGTTAAGACTTGCTTACGCAATAAAATGTGGTTTGATCTAGAAAGTTCCACAAGGGCTGAGAATGTTATTCCATAGAACAGGAGTGGAAATTCTATAGATTTCTGGGAAGTCCCTTTCTCTACGTCACTTATCCCTTGCCTCAGTTTCAAATATTTTGTCAAGATGAACTGTTTATTCATAAATGTGAGACACAGAAGTCACCCACTACTATCGTGCCTGTCAAACTGTACCTCTGCGTTCTACTGTTTCATAAAGCAATGCTCAGTACACAGATGCTCAAAACTGTTAGATCCTCCTGATGGACTTTCCTGAATATGAAGCAGTTTGATTTCTTCTAATTTTTGTTCGAAGTTTACTTTGTTAGACATTAGAACAGCGCCACCTACCTGTTTTCTATATTCCATTTGCTTGGAATACCTTTTTCTATCCTTTTGCCCTAAGGCTTGATTTGTCTGCACCTAAGGTATACTTTTTTATAGACAAGAAATAGATAGGTACTGTTTTAATCCGACATTCTAGCTTTTCTCTTCAAAAAATTTTTATTACTTAGTTTTGTTTCCAAGGGTATGTGGTCAGGCATGTAGATGTGTGTAGGTCAGAGGATAACTTTCAGGACTTGATCCTCTCCTTCTACCATGTGGTCCCCAGAGCTCAGAGTTGGCTTGCCAGGTTTGGTGGGAAGTTGCTTTCAGAAAGGCAACTACTAAAATAACATGCACTGAGTCAGAGGGTTCTTAGCATGGTCAAGTATATGATTCATTCGGACAAGTAGCCACTGATGAAACCTTTGAATAGTTAGTAGTTAATATGCAGAAATAAGAAACACATTACCTCTGAATCAAAATCCATTAACAAAACTATTTTATCTTTGATGGAGCTGAAAAGATTATGCTTGTGTATCAGCTGGAAAACATCTTTATGTCTTAATGTTAAGTATATTTCCAGAGCATTTCCATAATTTTTGTCATAGGTGTACCTGGCAATAA
Organism: Alexandromys fortis; assembly: GCF_014885135.2. Classification (NCBI taxonomy): domain Eukaryota; kingdom Metazoa; phylum Chordata; class Mammalia; order Rodentia; family Cricetidae; genus Alexandromys; species Alexandromys fortis. Next base: position 19,275,001 of record NW_026067924.1, read on the forward strand.
AAAAATAATATTCATTAACAGTTATAATTAAAATGCAGAGATTATGTTTCATAATATTAAAGACTGAAATGGTTGTTCAAAGAAAAGATTTAACTTTACTATAGGAAGTATTGACTAAGATTTAAAAACACCTGGCTCCTATATACTCTTTCTCAGAACCCTGCCTTTTCTCTCATCAAATCTGCAAAAATACCCAAGTAATAAATGCCCCCTCTTCTGGGCTCGGCCTTAAAGGTTTTCTAGAAATCTATATTCCAAACAGTGAACTTATGGTCCAGAATGAAGGAGATATCCTTCTTAAGTAGAAGAAGAATCACTCTGAATTCTTATAAACCGTGTTCAGCAGACAAATGAGATATATTCCCGTTCATCTGCAGGGGGTTGTATGAAGCTGAGACTCATCTTTCCACTGAAACAATGTTTCACATTACGTCTTTCATCCAGCTGAGGGAAGCCAGTTGGACAGAAAGCATCCTGCTGTTCACTAGGAGCAGTGCTACAAATTCCAAGGGAAATCTAGGAAAGTGCTTCTGATAGAAAACAATGAGTGCTCTAACTTAGAATGTCACAATCATGACTTCATCTGGGCCAAGTCTATGTGGTCCTGATGTCCAGGCAATCATGGGTCCTTTTGTCAGACTTTGACAAAGACGAGCAAGGGAAATCTAGGGCTTATGGGTGCTGAGGAAGGTGTGCAACAGGCCTTCCTTCTTGGATTGCCTATGGTATACCATTCGGTGCTCTACACTGAGGCTTTGTGAGGGTCAGACATGGCAGAAAGTCAGATGGAAGTGCCCAATAAGGGAAATATTCATCATACTTTTCTTGCTGAGCCCAACTTTCAAGTTTGAATGTATTCCTATAACAAAGTGTGGGCTGTAATTGCACAGATGGACTGTCATTCAGAAAGAGCACAGGCTTGCAGACTAAGGAATAACAGACTCCAGAGCCCGGCTCACAAGAGCCTGATGGACTCTTGTACCCGTCTATCTCCTCACCAGGGCCCACACCACTCCACTACTCTGGAAAATCACATTATAATACAGCTTCACACATTCATGTTCTAGTTACTCACTTGAGACTTAGAGGTGTCCAATAAAGAAAGATATAGGAAAATGAAAAGGCACCCTCCCCATTCTGTGACTGCAAGAACCAAAACATACTCACAATTCTGCCAGTGTTTTTAATAAAGTCTTGTTCTGACTGTCCTTCTTCAGGTGGTCTCGAACTGCTTGAACTATCACGGAATTGTTATACAGATCTCCGGGCCACTCTCTGATCAACGTGGCAAAGCCCTAACCAAAAGAGAACAGCAGAAAGACACTGCATAGTGTGATACTGTGATGATCGCATTTGGGTTTGAACCCACAGTCTCTTGCTCTTTCCCCAGTGCAGAGCACAGAAACTTAGTGAGTCACAAGAGCTCCTTCAGAGGGGTCCAGTCCCCTGTCTATGAGGAAGGAATGCTAAGCCACCTCTGGCTTTTCCCACCTCTCTATTAGCCATCATGCCTATGCAATGAAGTTTCCATAAATGCCAATAAATATGCCAAGGTTCAGAAAGCTTCCTGACTGGCAAAAAAAGAAAAGAAAGCTGCAAAGCTGACACTCCAGACAAGTGGTTCCCCAGCCCTGAGGACAGATGCGGATGTGTCTCATTATGTTACCCAAACTCACAATCTCCTGCCTCAGCTTTCCGAGTAACTGATTACACATGTACAGTACTAGGCTTAGGGTTTTTCATTTGTTTTTGTTTTTGTTTTTAGCAACCTACTCTATTAGCAGCACAGAATTTTTCAAGGAATAATTTTGGCAAACAGTTCGTATGGAACACTGCTGTTTGATTCATTACATGAGCACTTAAATTAAACCTAAAGATGAGAAAAATGAAAGTAATATTTAAATGATTTATATAGTTTAATGACAATAAAATTATTCTAATTTTTTCAAAAGTATTAATGAGGCAGACATGACAATAATGCTGGAAAAAGTCTCCAGGCCCAAGAGTCAAAGCAGGTTGATTTCCTTCAGCCATAGTGAGACGTTTTCTAGACAGGACAGGAATTGGTAGAATAATTTTGATGACATAATTTAAATCACGTTTATATCAAACCCTTATGACACCAACGTAAAAGGACAAAAAAGTCAAATTTCTAGATTTGTAAGACACAGAGAGAACTATCAATGATCGTGTATGCATTCCTTACCTCATAATCACTTTCCAAAAACTCATGCAAGATCATTTCATAGATGAGTGGTTTCAGGACTGGGTCCCCTCTTGGTAAATATGGACTAATTGCCTAGGGATGAAGCAGAGAGTCCTTTTAGGAATGGTACAACAACCGCATCCTAAACATGCAGACCACATAAAAGTATAGTTATAACCTTAAAAATGTAAAGTATCAGGACACGCTGGGACATTCAGAAAATATTCAAATAAACTGTTACCTAGCAGGAAGCTACAAAATGTGTGTGTGTACTTGTGTGTGTGTAACAGAAGTACAAAAGTGATTTCATTAACCTTTATTCTTTTATTCTTGTTTAATTAATGAAAATATAAATAATCAGGAGAATAGCTGCTATTTTATATTTCTTTTAACGTTTCTTATATTGAATGTAATACATCAATTAATACTTTAAAAATTCAATCATCTTACGAAACAAGCTTGTCACAAATGTATGACAATGCCACAGTGAAGCCCACTTCTCCATAAGGTAACTTTAAACAATAATAAATTTTAACAGTATATCCTTAATTTCAACAGAGTATTCAAAAAGCTAACAGATGAAAATTTAAAAACCCTTTAAAGGAATATAAAAATGACTGACTGGTATATCTGTTGTGCCCAGATGAAAAGATTATAATAAAATGACAAAATTTCTCATCAAAGCTACAGACAAGTGTTTCATCTGTCTTCCTGCAGATTATCCAAGCACCGAGGATGAGCTCTGTGGCACAGCACTTGCCTAACATTTTTGAAGCCCTTGGTTCCAGAGGAACACAACAAAAGAAAAGATAAAAATGAAGAATACATTAATCCTTGAGTATATTTTTAAAATGCTATGCTGTAAAATCCATTAAAATTATGATTGTTCCCAAGTCACTAAAAGGAAGATGAAGATGCCTAAACAGAGCACCTGACCCGCACAGGTAACAAGGCAGAGATGTAAGCATTTGACATAAACTAAACATAAGATTTACTTCTTCTTTCAGCCAGCAACTGCTCTGTCTCAATCTTATTCGCATTTTAATAAACTACAATGCAAAAATTAAGGGTTAAGATAAAATAGCTTACTTTAAGCTGTCCAATTTCTTTAAATTTGTACACTTCATATTCCCAGAGGGCTGCATTTTTCCCAAGAATTTTCTGGCATTTTCTGGCAGCAAAAACAATCCAGGGAGAAATAAAATGTAAATAACAATAAAGAGATTAAGCAGACATTTCCCCAGTGGTTTAGGTAAACCTTCCCAGAGCTTTGACGGGGTTCTACCTCTATTGTCAACAAACATGAAGGTGTCACCAGCACTCCTCTGACTGTACATGGAGTTCATGACAATCATGAAAACTATATAAAATACCACAGGAAAAGATAGGTCTCTTTCAGAAGACTAGGAGTTCCTCCGACTTGATGTATATTGAAAGCACTGCTGGTTTGGACTTTCTATAGGAAACCTCACTATAACACAAATGCCAACAACTTCCAGGTCAGCTTTAAAAATGAGGTGAAAAAGCAGACTGTAGAAAATCAGATTCCCAGCCTCCCACATAATTCACAGCCAGAGTCCCAGTCTCAGGGCATTCAAGGTATGTCTAACTGTGGCCTCACAGGCTTTATTGTTTCCACTTAGCGGGACCACACTTTTGTGAGGAGCCACTGTCCTTGAGCTATACGCAGCTGTACTTTGTTCTAGATTTCTTCCAAAGGCATGTGTATCACAACTGGCCCTAGAAACTGAAGGGCACACAAAGTGAGAGCTGTGGGCAAGTTTGCCCACTCTATACAGAGAAACGGAGAAGCCATTCTAAGGCAGACAGGCCACCAGGGAGTCTGCCTGCCCACCATGTGCTGTGCTACAGGAAATGGGACTGGAGTCATGCAGTACGGGCTGACACTAACACTCCTGCTAATCTGGACAGTGCTTTAATTCTGTGCTGATGGCTCGTGTCTTACACCAGACCTCTTCATACCTTCCTAGAAAGATATGAAAACGTCAGTTGGAAAGAATTACTTCTATGTGTTGTTACCATCGGCCATGAATAGCTGTGAGGATGCCGTTGTTCTTACCGTGCAGCCATGTCGTAGTCCCCTCTCTCCATCAGGTGGTTTACATATGCCAACCCAATATCCTGTAGAAAGGCAAATGAAGTAAATTAATAATGCAACTGGAGCAACTGAAGAGCTGCGTGTCAGTTTCTGAGCAGACAGGACTTGGGGTTCCTATGAGAACCACGGCCCAAGCCTGTCTGTATCTGTGTCATAGCTTTGGTGATATTACACTTTAGCTCATTTAGATTTAATGCATTTATTTTATATAAATTTTAATAATCAAAGTTTTAAAAATTGAACCTTGTTTCCATGTAAAAAATCTTCTAACCTATCCCACTCAGATATGCTCTGCAGAGGAAGTCTCTGATGCTAGAAATAGCCTAAACTGTCAACAGATATAAAGGTTTGTTTTTCCGATGTCTTCTGTTAAATGTGATCTCTTCCAGAGAAGTCTAAAGACATTCAAGAGAACTGGAGTGGCAGAGGCTATGGATACAGACAGCTAAAAATCAAGGGCATTTGAGGGGTAGTGTGGAAACCTAATATAGTAGACGCTTCCTAACACATACATATATGAAGATGATATAAAGAAATTTCCAATAATAGGAAGACAGAGCCCCAACTGAACATCTCTCATTACCAAATGAAGTTTCCAGTACCAGGAACGGGTTATACCTAATAGAGTTGTTGGCCAAAAGAATGTCATGGGAACCCCAAATAACCCAGACTGTTGCCAAGGCTATACGCTGCTCTCCACAAACTGGCTGAAGACAATACCTACACAACTCACTGAACATGGAGACGTGGAGCAGTTACCTACCTAAAGCCTTTATCCCTACTGGCTAGTGCTCTTGGTACCGGAAGGTACTCTGCACACTACCAAAGGAGAAATGTTACACTCAACCCAACTGCAAACCCTTCAATCTACAATGGTGTCCTGCCTGCAAGATGAGATAGTATAGCAATGGCACAAAGCTAACGAGAGTAAACAAGCCACATCTGATTTGAATTTAGGTCCACTCTATGCGATGGAACCATACCTGATGTTACTCAAGTGACCAAGAGCCTAAGACTAGATAGTCCAGGGATATACGTAAAAGCAATGTAAATTACAAGAATGTAGCAACAGAATTATCCCTATGACATGCTGTTACACTCATAAATCAGTGCCTTGCTCGTTCAACCATCACCAGAGAAGCTTGCTCCTGCAGCAGATGAAAACAAATACAGAGACCCACAGCCCGACAATATGCAGAGAGTGGAACCTTGGAGCACTCAGCCCTACATGGAATAATACCTGCATCAAATCCCTCTCCTCAGGGCTAGAGGAACCATGCAGAAGAGGAAGAAAAAGGAGTGTAAGAGTCAGCAGGAATAGAAGGCACCTTGGAAACAAGGCCTTCTATACACAGGAGGACTGACCTCTGATGAACTCAGAGACTGATGCAGAACGCACAGGAACTGCCAGGGTCTGTACCAGATGGGGGCCTAGAGCTGAAAGGAGAAGCAGACACTGCCCCCATATCTAATCCAGAAGAGATCTCCAATTGATGACCACTTACAAACAAAAATTTTGTTCTCTCCAGGGAGAACAAAAAAGAGGAGTTTGTTAACTCCTTTCATGGGTAGGCGGCATGCCAGCTGGAGATGCCAACAGGAAACAAACTTGGTGGCATCGTTGGAGGTTCCTTTCCTCACAGAATCCTGTCAGGGCTTTTTCTTAATCCCCTTTCACTGTTTTGCTTTAGGTCCTTTGTGCATGTATTATGGCTTCCAGCTTTGTGGTTTAACGGGATTCCTGAGTGTGTGTATGAATGGGTCTCTGGTATCAATATCCATTTCTCATGTCTTTTCTTGTGTTCTTTTCCTTCTGTTTGTTTTGTCCTATTTGTTATTATTTTATCATATTATATTATATTTTATTATTATCTCTTAAATGCCTATTTTGAAAGGGGGTGGATCTAGATGGGAGGAGAAAAGAGGAGGAGCTGGGAGGAGTATAAGGAAAGGAACCATAACCACAATGTATTATATGAGTAAAAATATTTTCTCAATAAAAAAATGAAATAAAGCAATAAAATTGGCTTAACTGGAAAAATATCATACTAAAGGGAAAAAGGAGATGTCAGCTTAACACGAATAGTGAAAATGAGCTCAGAAGGGCAAGGAAGCCAACATGCAGCTCGAGGCGATGGAGGGAAGGAAGCTGTGTGGTTGACAGCATCCAAGTCTATCCACACATTCCACCTTGGGCGTGTGTCCATGGGATAAGAGGGCATCTCTCGCCCTCCACATGGCTCTCACTTCACCAGGAGCTTACGTTTAATATACAGAAAACTTGGGTGCTAGTTTCTACCGCTGAGTATACAACACTTCCTCCTGGACACCAGCATTCCCGCTGCATGTCTTGTAAGGAGTAACACTGCCTGCTCACTTTCACTCCCTATGCCACAATGAGAGTAAGTAAAATAAACAAAACTATTTTATGTTACCAAACCCAGGGTATTATCACCAGCTGCTTAGCCTGCGACAACATTTCTTTCCTTTCTTCTGAACACACTTCCCTCTCGGGCTCTGCTGCTGCTCCTCAGTCTGTCTTGTATGTATTATTCCTTAGATGGCTGCACTGCAGATCCTCTGTTCGCCAACACTGCCATGGGTGGCTTTCTCTAAACTCAGGAAGACTGGTGTTTGCTCCTAACAGTACTCTACTAATTTTGACTCCACCAGTATGACTCTGTTTACACAGCTCTGGGCAGGCCTCATCTTCTACACAAACCATATGAACCTCATGCCGGCTGGCCTCACTCAGATCCTCTTTCCAGTAGCCTGCCATGGTTAGACTAGCCTCATGGTTAGGAACATGGCCTTAAATTGTGTTCTGCATGTTCCAAAAACAGAACTAAGTTTTCAGTACATATGTCACTTCAAAATCAAATCTAGTTTTACCTATAAAGTAATTTTTTCAACTATCCCACTCCTTTGGTCTCTGCACCTTCAATACACCTCACAACGCTGCAGCGCTTTCTTCAGTTCTAAGAATTACTATTCTCCTCAACCATGCCTAAAAGACCTCTAGCTTTCTTTTTTCTTCCCTCTTCTTTAGGAATTAATGGCTTGTGTATATATAGTTTTACAGAAAAGTTTGGGATGAACAAAATAATATAAGAAATTTGTGCTGAAACCCAACTAGCCATAAAAGGCTAAATTTCTACTATCCATTCATAAACAAGGGTAACAGACTCAATGCTGTGTAAGGACAGCTCTCTTCATATGTAGAGGATATGATTTTATGTCAGGTCTCTGCCCACAAAATTCACTGTCACACTTAGCAGAGAAATAGGTTTCTAGCCATTGTACTTTTCCAAAGTCCAAAATGTAATAAAAATGTATTTGATTTCCTAGAATAGTCTCCATAACAAAAGCAATTGAATTTGTTATCAAGGCCACACCAAAGCAATCTAGTTTGAAGAGACCAGTCTTGATACATTTTGTGATAATGTGATTTTTACACCTGATTTAAAGAGGCTTCCACACATTCAACTGCAGAGCTTTGTATTCAAAGCGCATTGCCCAAATGCAGTTTCAAAATTTCCTAAAGCTACATCCTAGCAGGTGTCCAAGTCTCTTGTTTACAAGCAAAAACTGACTCAATTGAATGCCCTCCCAGGTAAAAGAATTAGTTCAAAACAATTTATGAACAGATACGAAGAACCTGTTCTTGTTCTTTTCAAATCACTCAGCTTCCTTAATAGTAAGAACAGTTAGATTCTAAGTAATGATGCTGCACTTACCAGAATCTTATGTCTTTTAATGTTCCTTTGGCTAATTTCAGCTGCCATCAAAGCTTCCTGTGTTTACACAAGCATCATGATAAGGGCCATTTAAAAAAGAAAAGGGGGAGAAAATGGAGTGAGTGGGAGAGAAAGCAAGTGCAGTTATAAACTGTGTATTGTGTTTTAACTTTTGAACTACTCAAATAAAACCCCATTTTCCTGTGGTTTTTGCTTAAGGCACTGGAATTTTTAATGTTATGGCTGAATGAACTTCACTGAATTCAAAATAAAGATATTCAAGCAAAATGAAGACTCTTCATTTTTACTTGAATTCATTCCCACACTAAGATGCTGGAATCACATCTCATACACAAATCAAAGTAACAAAATTTCTTAGACTTCAAGCAAAAAAAAAAAAGGATAGCTGTCATTCTAAAACTGTATGACTGACAAAGGGCACTTTCAATATTTCAATAAATAAACAATGTATGTATGCCTTCATGTCTACAGTTAAGTGTATGGAAACCACATTGTGTTTTTCTTTCAGAACACTTACCAGTATTAGCTTAACACAAATATTTAACACATAAACTAAGTTCACAGAAATGTTACTTAATCTAGGGGCTGGAGAGATGATTCAGGAGTTAAGAGTGCTCGCTTTAAAATCATAAAAAGCAGAGTTCAGATCCCAACACCCATGTAAACATGTACATACATTCATACAGATAAACACACCTATACAAATAAAGAACTAAGTAAATTTAAGAAACACTAAAATATTACTTAAGCTAACGTAATAGGGTAACAGCTAGAGTATATACTAGGTATTACTATATAACAACAGCTCTTCCACATAAAATAGACACTGTTGTTTTCTGCTGATGGGCACACGAAAGCCCAGCATCATTCTAAGGAACAAACTATTTTGGCAGCTACTACAGTTGTAAAGAATGTTGTTTTAATCCTAAAGTCAGTCATGTTGGTACATCATCTTACTTAAACTTGTCAAAACCATGGCCCAGTGAAGTAGAGAGCATCATTCTACCCAAATTAGTTCAAACCATTCTTAGAATAAATCTGGTATCTTTCCCTTATACCCAAAATAAGGATAAAATGAGCAATTTTATGAACATATCCAAAGAGAAAAAAAGCTCCAAAAATTTATTCTACTTTAGTTACTTTAGGAAAACAACCACAACAGCTTCAGCACATTACTCTGTTTACTCCCCTTTCTGAATCAATCATGCTTCCCCAGCCAACCCCTTAACAGAAAAGCAGGCCAACAGAACGGCGTGCTTTTGTTCTGTGATTTCTCAGAGAGAGATTGTAACATATTTGGGGTTTGAGGCACACTAACTCAATATGAAAGATTTACTATAAAAATCTTTTCTCTTTTCTATGTTCAGACAAGTCAATACTTTCAAGAAAGTAAAATCAAAACTACTTCATATTTCTTCTTCTCCAGGAGCCAGTCGATATGATCATCCTGGTCTCGCTCCTTGGCTACAACGACATCTCTTGGACTCACGATGTAGAAGAGTGATTCCCCTTCAGAGTATTCTAGAAGGGAGGAGAGAGAGGACAGCTTGGTTGAATCGATATTACAAAGTGGCAATTAGCTTATGATTTCAGAATCAAAAGTCAATTTTCTCCCTATACAGTCAAGTGTGCTTGACGCTCTAGAATGTCAAGGAGGTGAGAACGGCAACATGTACTGCTCTTAACTGCACCACAGTGTAAAACTGTTCAGAAGGAATGAGAAAAAGCAAGAAGAAAAGACTATAAGAAAACCAGCAGTTTAACACATTAACATTCTGACTTCAAATGAACAAACAGAACCCCAACTGGCCATGTATAAACTGTATTTATGGACACTTACAGATCTATTCTTACAGAACAACAGTTCTGTAAGTTGACGACAAACGCTTCCTCTTCACTAGAGTCAAGGCCATCTAATGAGTAAACGGCAGGTGCCCAAGCCCTGGGGACATAGTCTATCATTTTAGCATGTTGCCTACGATGCCAACCCCGAGTGTTTCCAGAAGAATTCCATTATAAAACCTGCTCTAAAGGGTTTCTAAGCATACGGCTGAGTTTGCTCTGAGCAAAATACCCAGACTGTATGCTTTCATTTCTGAATAATAATTTTTTGCAAAGTCCAAAATATAGTCTTCCAGTTCCTAACTACTAAGAGGATTCATAAAAGAGTCAGACGCATGCACACTTGTGTGCTGCTTCTTCATATGACTGAGGAGTAAACTGTTTTCCTGAGGGGTCGGTTGAGAGAGCAGGAAAAAGCTTCCGAAGAGCTGAGCACCTCCTTTTCTTTCTGCACTCTACCAGGCTGTGATGACACACACCCCAGGCAGGATGAAAGAGCCACAGCTTCCTTCTGCTCCTGAGCAGGGAGGGATTAGTGTACTCACCTACACCCACCCACCCACTCTGCAATTAGGCCCAGTGACGGCGTGGGAATCTTTCCATGCTCAGGACTTAGACTCAAATACAAGGACTTCGCTGCCACCTGCAGCAGACCTTTCAGGAACATCACATTTGGACTGGGAGGACAACTACAGAGTCATGCTGCCTGATATCAAAGCTAAATGTCACTTAAATAGGACAGGGCTGGGATGTGTTGGGTGACAAAGGGCTTCTTTAAAGTGAAGAGTTTGATTCGCACCACAGAAAACATAGGTAGCAGACGAGCTGGCTTGAGAGAACAACAGAAAAAGAACCCTCTTCTCACCTTGGTTCCAATCCCATGTCTAACATTTCTTTTTCCTATGCACATTCAGGCAAGGTTGCAATATTTCTGAGTCTAGAACTCCAGCTTTTACTGGCAGAGGCCAGCTCAGCTATTCTCTGAAGTCCTGTTAGTACCTACATTTAAATTCCCCTTTGGTGAGCTGAATAGAAGGGCAACAAAAGCAGTATAAGAAAGCACAAGCAGATTTCTGCTGGCTCACCTAAGTGATAATCCCTACATTCATTCTCCTGAAAGCCCCTGACCGTCAGAGCATCTGATGAGATCTCTTCGCACGTCTCAGGAAGTGGCTGGATGATGTCCAGTCTAGGCCGGGCACAGTATTCTCTTTCCTAGGGAGAAAATGATAGAGAAGGCTCATTTTCCTGGTTACCATAGTTTACACAAACGAACAAACTATTTGGACTTAATTTGAGTTTAGCATTTCAGTACAAACAAATCCTTCTAAATGCTTGCCATGAACAATCACTTAATCCTGTCTTACCTTGTAAAATTTTTTTTAAGATTTTATTTATTACATATACAATACAATGTTCCACCTCCATGTCAGAAGAGGGCACCATATCTCATTGTAGATGGTTGTGAGCCACCATGTGGTTGCTGGGAATTGAACTCAGGACCTCAGGAAGAACAGTCAGTGTCCTTAACCTCTGAGCCATCTCTCCAGCCCACTTTGTAAATTTTTTGTGAAATATACAGAATTATGACATTTATGGACAGCACAATCGCAGAATCTAATCCTAAAGCAGTGAGGCCAATGAGCATTCTCATCGCTTGACAGCATCTGGAATCACTACAGAAGCGTATTTCTGTGTGTGTGTGTGTGTGTGTGTGTGTGTGTGTGTGTGTGTGTGTCTGTGAGATGATGTGTCCAAAAGAGTTAAACTGAGTAAGGAAGAATTCCCCACTCCCAGTGTGAGCTGCACCATCTCATGTTCTGGGTCCTGGGCTAGAACAACACGAGCCAAGCACCAGCATTATCTCTCTCTGCCTCTGGACTTTGGACGTGAAGTGAACAGCTGCCGCCAGGAGTCCCCCACCAAGCAAGCCATACTGTCCAATCATGAGACAAAACAAACCCCTCCTTCCTTACGTTGCTTTCACCTGGTATTTCATCACAGCAGTGAGAAAAGTAATGAATCTATGGCCTGACACCAACAAACACAGCTCCATGACAGCTTGTCTACACGAATATGAATGAGGAGTATTACAAACGACTTCATGTTCCACATCACTGCTAATATGAGGAAACTAATAGCAGTGCCAAGAGGCCATAGACTGGAATCCATCTCTGAGCCATGCTGTGAGTCAGTGGAGTCGCCTACGCTCACATCGCCATGGATAGAAGACCTTCGCCGCAGATGGCTGCTGAACACAGGCAATGTGCTAATGTGACCAGGGAACTAAATTCTTAATTTTATTTGACTATAATTAGCTTGCATTTAAACAGCATAAACAGCCAGAGACTGCAGTTTCTGAAAGTGAAGCTCTAGTTTATGATTGAGCAAAAGATGAGCTGACATTTCTGAACCCAGGGTGATGATACACAGATCACTCACTGGCTTCTCAAATGAAAAATGGAAGGGTGATCACACATTATTATTCTCAATTACACAGACTGATGGTTAAAACATTAAGATTAAAATTAAGTGAGTCGAAAGGCGGCACATGGGAAACACTTGAGAGTATTAATGAAAAGCCATTGGAAATAGCCAATAAAAACCTTATAGAAAAAGATTTTCAATATGAAAATAGAAATTGGGTAATGGTGTACCCAAAGCTGACTGTCATTCTTTTGCCCTAACTTTATTCAGTTAACTCTGCATTTAAGAATTGAAAGCATACACTGATGTTAAATAAAGTGAGTCTCCATCCACTGTAGTCTCCTAAGCTCTTACTTCTTCCTCTGAAAAACCCTCTCTTCTCTGATCAGCCCTGTGAGGGTGGCCTTCCTTTGGTTTTCTCCTTTCCTGTACTCTTTAGTAACACAGGCTTCCCTTTTCCTTTTCCCCTTTTACTTTTTCTGATCAGTTTATTAGCCTTTCCCTTTTCCAATTTTATTGCTTCTTCCCTTGTTTTGTTCAATCACATCCTCAATCTGCCCCACACTCCTCATCAAAAGCACTGTTCTTACTCCCCCAGGAGTCTCTGCTTTTCTGTATTTTCAAAAAATAAATATAATAATAAACTGATGTCCTGCAATAGGGCTAGAAGCCAACCCTATTGATTTTAGGAGGTTTGAGGGTTCACTTAAGTCTACAGCATTTCATTGCCTAGCAACATGGGCACCCAGAGCTTCAGTTACTATAGTGATGGCTTCCTAATGCAAGTGTTCTCTCAGATAAAGGCTCAAGTGCAGCCACCACTTCACAACAAGGGCTCCCTGGGCTTTTCTCCCCCATTTTATTCCTTATCATTTGAGAAAGAGAGAGAGAGAAAGAAGGAGGGGGATACAAGCGGGGAGAGTACACTTCACCTGCCTGCTTAATGTGAAGGGCTAGAGAATCAATTGCAATTTCTTTTATATACAGCACCCAAAAGGAAATCCTTTTCAACAAGCTCTCCTTACTCAGGCCTTGAAGCCACCTTCTCTCCTGTTCCAGGCAGGGCCCTGAACTCTAACAATAGGTAAACTAGGAATGGCACCGCTCTGGGTTTTAGAGGGAGCCTGGGCGTCATTAAATCCCAGCGGAGACCTTCATCCCAACATCATGGAAACAAAATTTGGGTTTATCTGCTGCTTTCTGTTTGCAATACATTTCAATGTCTATAATCCTGCACCATCAAGTGAATGAGCAACAATCCCTTTCAAAGCAGGAATCGAGCTACTTAGAAACATAAGGCCACTGGGAGGTAAACAAATATGTCTGTACTCCAGGAAAGAAGGAGCCACTCTTTCAATAACTCCCTCTGACCACTGGGATCCCTGGTGCTGCAGTGACCAGCTTCATTGCTGTCATCTCTGCTAATGCAATGTCAGCTTAGCTTCTTCGCCTTTCAGAATGAGAAATCCTTCCTTTATTTCAACTAAAATATCAAGTGACTGATGAGAAAGAAAGAGAAAAAAAAGCAAAGAGAAAAAGGGCTCACTTCTTTGTGTAGCAACGGGAACAAAGACCGGCAATGAGTGTAACTTCTGCAGGTAAACATGTTAGTCTGCAGGGTAATTTCACCTAGGCTTATTTCATAGGTCAAAAAGTTCTGGTCGAATTATAGCAATCTCCTCTGACAGGCAGCCTGACCCGGGCATGATGCTAAAAGCCAACTCCTCTATATCCCTCTGTACCTGGGGAGAAGATAATTACCGTTTTTTCTGAAACCTCCTTTACGTAGGAAAGCACAACAAGTTGATCGCAGAGAGGTGCGAGTCCACTAATGTAGAATTCAGTTTCAAACTGAGACACTGCAAACAAAAGGCAGAAAGGATTCACCATTAAATGGAGCAAAAAGGTGCACACGATGGCAAAGACACACCAACTGTGAATGCTACAACGCATTTAGAAATGTTTGAAATGGAAATACACGCTCAGTCCCCCGATGTGATTATTGCACACTGTGTACGTGCTGAATTACGATGCTATACTAAGTATGTGCCACAGTGTGTCTCAAGTTAAAGGACTTTCACCGGGCAGCACTAAAAGAGCTTTACAATAATCCATCCAGGGAAAGACATGCAGAAATGCAGACTTGAAGGTTGACATCACAGAAAAAATGAACATCAAAATAGCAAGTAGGAGTGCTCCGCTGTGCCAGATAACTTAATGATGTGCTTACGTCACGTGAAGACTCTCGGAAACAATGAAACCTAATACCAACTATCTTAATAATAAAACTATCCTTAATGAAATTACTTTTAACAAGTGGTCAAGTTTAAGTTTTTTTTCTTAAAGGTGAAGTGCAGTGATATAAACAGTACACGTTATGCTTCGGTTAATAGAAAACATTCTTTTTTTCGTTTTGGCTGTAGACATTTCATTTAAACATCTTTGCATACATAGTTGTATATCTTATATACAGAAAAAAATAAGGAAATTAGTGTGCTTAAAGCTTAGAAAGAAATACTGTTAGTATAAATATTATTAAGAAGTATTAATGTCCTTAAAATATTATTATTGCAAGTTAAGAAGTATGCACTCTAAGGAGACGGTTCAGTGTGTAAGACTGGACTCTGCAAGCATGAGGAGTGGAGCCTGAACTCCCAGCACCCACACAAAAACCAGGCATTGTTGAAATAGGAGCGGCGGGGCTGCGTCCCCAGCACCCCAGCCGCCTGCTAGCTTATGCCCGAAATAACAACACACAAACTGTATTCATTTAAACACCGCTTGGCCTGGCTAGTTCCAGCTTCTTATTGGCTAGCTCTTACATATTGTTCTAACCCATTTCTAATAATGTGTGTAAGCACCCCAAGGTGCGCTTACCGGGAAGATTCTAACCATGTCCATCTTGGGTCGGAGCTTGGTTCTGAGTGCCTCAGAGAGCAGAGCTATCGGGAGAGCGGAGCATGGCGTCTCTGCCTGAGGCGTCTGGCTCTGAGAGGAGTTGCATTACTTCTGACCTCACTTCCTCTTCCTCCTGTTTACTCCTCCTACCTATGCTTTAACCTATCAGGGCCAGCCAAGCAGTTTCTTTATTGCTCAATGACCTTCCTCCATCAAGGCAGGATACATGTGTCTACAGTCCCAGCATTTGATGGACTGCAGGGCGGGACAGCTGGATCCCCAAAGCTCACTGGCCAGTCAGCTTAACTGAAATGGCAGCTTCTGGCTCAGAAGAGACCCTGTCTCAGGGCAACACAGCAGTGAAAGAGGAAGATACCCTCTCTGGACGCCTGGGTTCCAACACAGGTGAGTACGTTCACACTGTCAAAAGTAACCACATACACACAAGGCAGAGCCAAGCCTGGTGGTGGCATTCTACATTGCCAGCCCTCCATAGGCTGAAGAAAGATCACAAGTGCAGACTGTCGTGGTTACAGCATGAATTCAAGGTCATCTAGGTATTGCAGGGAGAGTTTGTTTCGAGATAAGACATAAAAAGAGGGTTAAGGACACAGCTCAGTGGTAGACTGCTTGTCTAACATGCATGAGGGACTGTGTCTAATCCCCAAAACTGGGGGAAGGGTATGTAAACCTATTACACAGGGCAACTACAAATATTCCTATGGCCTGATCCTGAGAATGCCAATACTCTGCAGTGGGGCTCACTTGTGAGCAAACTCTCATTTGGACTCATCCCATTATCCAGACTATCGCCAATGTCCTGGCTATTTCTGCACTTCCAGTTAACATCTACGACGAACACCCTCTTTCCCCAAGTGGGGAGAACGCAAAAAAGTGTGTCATGCTGAAAGAAATATGGAGTGTTTGTGTACTCTGGAAATCTGGGCCATAACTCCATTGAACTAGACTTCAACAAGTTCCTTTGGAGTCAAGGTGTAAACTTTTCTCATCTGAGAAGAAGAAACGAGATAAAACTTAAAATACAGATAGAATGAGGAACGAGAGAATTTTTCTTCCTCCTTTATCTTTCCTTGATTTTCTAGTCCTTGCTTATCTTTATAATTTAAAGTCTATACTAAAACAGCGAATCAAAAATTACTAACATAAGTTTTACAATAGGTAAGTTTTTGGAGACAAGGTCTTATGTAGCCTAGGTTGGCTGTGAATTTGCTACATAGCTGACAAGGACTTTGAACTCTGATCTTCCTGCCTCCACCTCCTAAATGCTGGGTTTCAGGTGTTCTTATGCCTTGACACTGACTGGAGGACACAAGTGGACATGGTGTCCCGATACAAGTCCAAAGGCGGGTGCTTAGAGCTTATCTCTGCCACTGACATCTGCTTTCTCTTTTGTAAGCCTGAGATGAGTACCATAAAAACAGTTTTGATAAAGAGGTAACATGGGGAAGAGTCACAAATAAGGTTATTTGAGAACCATTTCTACCTCCATCACAGTTTGGAGTAGGGAAGACTCAGTGTAGACAGGGTAGGGTTTCAAGAGATGCTTGGAGTGCAGGGTGTTGGGGGGGGATGAGAGAGGGCAGTGAGCAGATACTGGGATCATTTACAGAGACAGTGGCAAGATAGTTTGTTTTCTTTAAAAAAAAATCACTGTACTGAAACTCACAGAAGGTCAGCAAATGGACTAAAGCATCTTTGGAAGAAAACATATGTCAGAACTCGATGCCTTACTTTTGCAAAGTAGATAGACTAGACAACATAGGTGAGAACACAGTAGTGCAGGCTGCATGTACACAACACCACCAAGAACAACAGTTTAAGACTTGAAATTTTTGTGATCAGAGCACCCTGCCCTTCTCTAGAATTTTCTGTGCTGCTATAAGGGCAAACATACTGCAGGACACAGAACCTGCACTGTCTTTTCTGGTCCCTCTTTATCCCTTTGCCCTCCCCATACTAATCTATGTGGAAGAGCAGTCATCTGCAACTCTCTCTTATTCCATTCTAGTCGTTTAAGGAGTCCCACCCTTTGCCAGCAGGTAAACCAGGAGCAGTCATGCCCAGAGAGCTTTCAGTAAGGCTGGACCCTTGACTGGCATGCCAGCAACCAATAAAAACACTTTTGGAATCATGTCCATAGCCTCAGGAATTGCTCTAAAGCAGACACACTGAAGTAAAAGTGATGTGATGCTTCATGCCAGCAAATTACAGACCTGATAAATGGAATGAAAACTGAACAGATTAGATAATAGACAAAGGAAGAAAAACATTCAAAGAAACTGAGCCAATAGCACATAGAGGTCAGAAACCATTCAAGGCAACTTTGGTTTCAATTTAATCCCATATTCTCTAATTGGTATCTGTTACATTAGTCTTTCATGTGTCAAACTTCAGCCCCCAAAAGCCAGTGATGAGGATATAATTCAAGCTTAGAGAAAAGAAAAAGAAACAGTCAAAGCATGCTAGGTAAAAATATCTAAACCAAATAAATGGTTATTGTTCATGTTATAAGCATAAAATTACCTTAGTATATTGTTCATGTTATAAGCATAAAATTACCTTAGTGTATCAGCTAAACCCAAGTCAAGCACTAAATGACAAAGGCTCTCCACCTTCAGAAAGGAGGACAGAGTCACAGTCTGCCTGGCTCCCAGTCCTTAGAAATAACTCTACAAACTACCCAAACGAGGCAAGTGTGCTGCAGAGACTCACCAACATGGGCGAAGGCACAACGGCAGGTTTAAGAATAAAACAAGGATGCATACAATTTCCATTTCTCAAACTTATGTCAATCCTCCTGCCTCGGGCTTCAAGTGTGGGGACTGCAGGTAAGAGCCACATCTGGCTACAGAACGCCTGCTAACAGGAATGCCTGAGTTAAGGTACTTTTGCTTAGGAACAGGACAGTCTTGAGTAGGTTACTGATATCCTCTGATCAACTTCTCTACCTATAAAATGGAAATAAAACTGCCTACCCATGGAATACTGTTCAGACTGAATAACTAAACATGTTATTTGTGATATACTTAGTATTCTGCCTAGTGGCTATTGTTATTAAAAAAACAATATATATTTCTGTAGGTGGTGTGTGTGTGTGTGTGTGTGTGTGTACTCCAGAGGAAGATGTCCTATTTCTGTTCCACCACTTTCTGCCTTATGCTCCTGAGACAGAGTCTCTCAAAAACCTAGAGTTAGGCCAGCAGCCAAAAGAAAAGAAAAGAGCAGAAAAGAAAAGAAGAAAAAACACTGACATCATCCCGTTTTCACCCCTGATAGTAATGGGGCTCTGGCATGACATGGCCAAGTCCACATTTCTACATAAGTTCTGGTGATGTCAACTCAGATATTTCTGCTTGTACAGCAAGTAGTTTGCCAACTTGGCTATTTTCCCAGCCCCGTGCTTCAGATTTCCTATGATCCCACTATTAATAAGAAATATCCAAGTTCATGGTACCATATTTAAGTCTATCATACCAAGATAAGGAATGAATAAAGAACAATTCCTAGCAAAGCAAATGCAGTCACATGTAACAGCATCCAGGGAGTGTTATGATGTTTACTGTAAAATGCTTTTTCATATTTAAATTCTTTTCATAATGAAGTACTAGGGAAAATCCAATGTAAAACAGTAAACTGAACATAAACAGTAAGCTTCTGTTCACAGAAAACTATAGAAATGCCAGATCCTCAAATACAAACACCTGGTAAGACACTTTCCCGGACATGGTATCTATTGAGACTTCTAATAGGAGAAACTGAGTCACCTGTGTACAAAGAGAACTACCTCACTGCTGTAATCTGCATATTAAAATGATAGCAAGCTTATGAAGAGAGAAACTTAGATCTAAGAAAGAATTATCCCGAAGCTCTTCTGAACCATGTAAATAGACTTTCAATTTCCAGGTCACTGTGTTCCAAATCAATCCAGAGGCTGAAAACAGGATGACATGCTAAGTTTTAAGGTCAGAGTGCATGACCAGCTGGAGAGAATGATGTTTTACTAAAGGGAGAACAATGTGCGTTCTCTTCTCTTCCTCTTTATCCCTGGATTCCTTAAAAGTCTTTGTAGATCACGTAGTTCCTTATCTCAATGGTCTTGCTAAGCTTCCATATGCAATCAAGACAAGGAAGTCAGTGATTCATTTCATGCAAGTCATCTGTTGCTGGCAGTAGACATCAGAAGATGATTAAAACACCCAACTTTATTTATCAAAAAAGCATCTCTCCAACTACCGTTCCATAAAGGCCTTGGGTCTTAACCACAAACTATAGTGGTAAATTACCAGTAATGTATTCACACAAATGTCAAAGTTACATTCTTATATTTTTCTGGAAACTTTCAACTCCTTAAAAACTATCAGAGCTTTTTGTTTTGCCACTTAACTATTCAGTAATGACTCTTAAGATGCTATGCATCAAGATTTTCAGAGGATCTCCCCGACAGGCAAAGGAGAAGTGGGAAGACAGAGCGAGACAGTCAAACAAACACCTTCTTCTAGGTAGAAGTCTACTCTATCCTCTTGCTCCTTGGCTTTTCTGGGTACAACTATACTCTACCTATGCATTCTGCTCATACCCAGAGCAATTGGAACTACTGACTTCTCTGAGGTTAAAAAAAGGATTAAAACTTTACCTACTATTCCACAACTTCTGACTTCAAGTGCAGAACAACCCAGACTGAAAAGCCCTCACCACACTAGCCAAGTGGATGATGTAGAGCAAACAAAGCTTGCAGCATCAGAGAAACAGAGAAGCACCACATTTCTACCGCAGCCACTATCCAAAGGTGCAAGAGAATTTTACAGCAGATTTTATACAGCAAGACTTTTTCCCTCAAGAACATAGAATGACCTAACATACTCGGCACACTTTTTCGGAGTAGCTGTTTCCTGCAGTCACCAAATTATTCAACATAGTACTATGCAATGCACAGTATAATGTTCTAGGCCTTCGAGATATAAAATAAACAAAAATAGACCAGTGTCTGCTTGCACTGAAGTGACAGTCCTGTGCTACCCAGAAATATACCAATAATCAAGACTGCAGGACTGCTGCAGCCATATGTATAGTGGGGCAGAGAGAATCCACACCTGAATGAGTAGGCGTGGCCTACTTATGGTGAAGAGATAAAGGGGGAAGGAAGACCCCAGCACTATACAGGAAAGTCCTGTGGCTGGAGCACACAGATCACAAAGAAGCATGGTGGGAGCTGCAGCTGGACAGACAGGGATGGACAAGACCATCCCTGCCATCTATTCTTTCTCCTCAGAACAATGTGAAAAGACTGACGGATAATTACATGATCTGGTCTGCATGTTTACTGTGATGAAGAGACTGGGTACGTCTCCAGTGGAACAGACAAAATCACGACAACAGCTAGCTGGAGAGCTCCAGTTAAAGATGGTGGCAACTGGGGTCAGAGCGATGTGACAAAAATGAGTGCCACATACTAAGACAATGGGGATGTTCTATCGGGAACTCACCAAGGCCAGCTGGCCTGGGTCTGAAAAAGCCTGGGTTAAAACCGGTCTCGCTGAACTTAGCTGACAATGAGGACTACTGAGACCTCAAGAACAATGGCAATGGGTTTTTGATCCTACTGCACCTATTGGTTTTGTGGGAGCCTAGGCAGTTTGGATGCTCACCTTACGAGACCTGGATGGAGGTGGGTGGTCCTTGGACTTCCCACAGGGCAGGGAACCCAGATTACTCTTTGGGCTGACAAGGGAGGGGAACTTAATTGGGGGAGGGGGAGGGAAAGGGGAGGAGGCGGTGGGGAAGAGACAGAAATCTTAAATAAATAAATAAATAAATAAAGTAAAAAAAATCAGGACTGCACTAGTTGCATCCATGCACTACCCCACACTCCTTATAACCTTAAATATTCTCCTCACATTTTACCACAAGCTTATTGAAACAGCAGAAATCTGTCGGAGGTCCTAGTGGTAAATATCAAAACCAGAATCCAAATACATGATTATCTTACTTCAGAGCCAACAATAAAATTATTATGAGAAATATAAATCTTTGTTTGTTTGGAAAAAATGGGGGTGGGAGCTTTCCATAGTGGGGTTGGTCCCAAAACTTGAAGGCTTTCTGGATCCATTTTATCAAAGTACCAAGAGATAAGCTTTGGAGGAGGATACGGCCTTCGACTCCCACGTAACAATCAGGTGTTCTCTGAAAGTTTTACCATCACAGAATACATGGGAGGGACCCATACCTATTTCAACGTATCGACTTGGCAGATCCCTCATCTCACTGGCGTGACGTTCCTTCACTGAACATACCTGGGAAGGAAATTCATGGGTTATTTTCTAGCTTTGATAGGAAATTCTCTACAACATTTTACTCAGTATGGTATTTTTTAAGGTCATCATGTCATCCAAGGTTGGAGCACATATAAGCTACTCTAAGATGTAAACGACAGAAATTAGTTTGAGAGGCTGGAAAGATGGCTCAGCAGATATGAGCACTGGCTGCTCTTTTAGAAAACATGGCTTCAGCTCCCAGTACCAACATGGTGGCTTACAACCTTTTGTAACTCCAGTTCCAAAGTATCCAATGTCTTCTTCTGCCTCTGTGGGCACTGCATGCATGAGTTTCCCAGACATGCATGCAGGCAAAACACCCATACACATGAAGTAAATAATCAATTAAGCAATTAGTTTGAATAACCTATGGCAACCATTATTTAGATTCCCCAACATTAGCCTAATAAAGTTACACTCTACGGCAAAGAAAGAGCATGTTAATATAAATGTGTGTTTCTAATGGCCTATTCAAAGCTGCAGACACAAGCTGAAGGTATTTTGGATAGAATAGACATCTATGACTGACCTACAAAGCTTGCTGTCTACATGCACCCTATTCCAATCACATATGCAAGTGGCTGGGAAGCTAAGAGGAGTTTCCCACTGTGTCAGGGAAGACAGAAAAAGAGTAGCAAGTATGTGGCCCAAAAGTCTACTGTTTTTACTATCAGCAGTTTCTCAAAAAAAAAAAGGTTTGTCTTTGTTTTAAATTATACATGTACAGTTGAGATAAAAATTGTGTACTTTTTAAAATCAGTTACTAAATATGTATCAATCTATCCCTTAATCTGACTCCTCCCCAACTCTCACACAAACACTAGATAACACATGTTGTGTGTTGAAATTTTTTTAGATTACCAAGACAATAAACTTTCTTATCTCTTTCTAAATGAATGTACTATTCAAAGTGAATAAATACAACTTTGTAATAAGAAGTGAGCATTTTTAAAGATTTGGCCCTGTATATAAGATTGAACTAGAAGATGATCCCACAATTCAGTGATTAGGATTCTTCCTTCACTTATATATAGAGAGTGCTATTATAGCCACTAGCCTAAGTATCACGACACTATGGAACACTGGAAATCTAGTGTCTACAGTAGACAGACGAATGGCAAAAGAAGTATGAACAAAGTGTCAGCCCAAGGACAACACCTGTAATCGTTGTCTACTGTTCATGTGAAGGCTTGCTATAAATAATAATTATCATTTAAATATTCTTCTACCATATAAATCTTCAGCGTCGTTATAATGTAGCATAATAAACTATTATAACATATTTGATTAACTTTCCCACTGTTTTCTTTTTCTATCCATGAATATCATAAACATAATTGCATGCACAATATGCTTAAATATAAACTGTTAGGGACTTTATTTAGGATAAATTACTAGTTATAAAGAGGCCCAAGGGTTAGAAATACTTGGTATTTTTTGTCTAAACTGGTTTTCAGCACTGCAGCAACTTGGTGAAGGCCTCAGAGAATGCTTCCTTAACGTAGAACAACATCCCATGGCTGCAGGCATGTGAGGATCCACAAGTATGTGACCAGTAGCTTTTCTCTTTAATCACTTTTGGACATTCTTCTCCTGTCCATTTCCCCCAGTTTCCTTCTCTTTCTGATAGACTTCTGAGTTTATAAGGTACCTATTCTTTTT
Organism: Alexandromys fortis; assembly: GCF_014885135.2. Lineage (NCBI taxonomy): Eukaryota > Metazoa > Chordata > Mammalia > Rodentia > Cricetidae > Alexandromys > Alexandromys fortis. The sequence continues at coordinate 19,298,245 of NW_026067924.1, forward strand.
CCCCATACTTACAAAGGAAACTATTAAATCATCTAAGGGGAACATTTCACAATGCCAAATGGATGGTCATTTTGATGTGCTGATAAAAGTGGCCAAGGAGATGGTTGGAGTACAGCAATAAAGAAAACATAATGTCGATATTAGCCAGCACTTTCAGAGCGATGACTGCACACCAATCCTGAGTTAGTTATTTTGTTAAAATGAGTGTGCAGCAGGCAGACGTGTGATAAGGCACTTGACTCAAGTGTGGTCGGGAAGTGGGGCATGCACTGCAGGTAGGCAGGCTTTCTGGAAGAAGGGACATGGAAGAGGGACGAGGAAGGCAAACAGGTACATGGGACAAGTCTTTCAGCTAGAGGGTCAGACAGAAACTGAAAATATAAGATACGGGGCAGAGATGAGCCCAGAAAAGAACAAAGAGGTTGGATCGTGCACAGCCTTTTAAAAGGCATGGTGAAGATCAGTCCCCGCATGATAATAGCACATCTCCATAGCTGTACAGAAGAAACGGACCTCCGACTGCAGTCTCTATACACCCTTCTAGCTGCAGTGTGGAGGGCAGAGACAAGAGCCAGCGAGACTTGACGGGAATTAAAAGAAGTGAAGACAGAACCTTGAGAACCTGTGGACTGACCCAACTTTCTGACACACAGATACCCATGAAAGGCAATGCCACCATGTTTAATCTAAGATGAGAAACCTGAGACTGAAAGTTACTCAAACCCACAGGATTAGAGTTAAAGGGCTAAGGCATATCGGTGATCAGTGCAAGACTTGGGCACCATTCCCTGGCTGCCAGACGGCTCTACTCCACTGCTCCTCAGCTCTGTGGTCTGAAGCAGCAAGTTCGGAGAGTGCACAGGCAGAGATGCTCCAGTGAGCTTGTGGCCTGCACTGAAGCACATCAAAGATTTGAAAGGCCATTTCCTTTTAGGCAACCTTTTACCCATGGACGCTAAGATGCTTCTTTTAACTATCTCCTCCACATCTCCACATGGGCATCTTTTCTCTGGAAGCGAACTCCATGAGCAGGAATGTTTCACCTTCTAGTTCCTTAGATAACACTGACTTCTCTTTTTCTTATATCCCTTGTTCAATCATTACTCAATACTGAACGGTTCACTTTCAGAATACACCACAGTCCAGTCTCTCTCACCAGCTCCACAACACAGGTACAAGAAGACATTACACTACTATCTAACAGCAGTGGCCTCCTGTCTGCTCTCTCCTCTCCACTGTCTTTGCTATATAGCTCTGCACAACCAAAGTGATCCTTATACAAGTTAGGTCATTTAACTAACTCTACTGTAGCATCCTCTGCTGGCCTCCCACCTGACTCAATGAGAGGTCAGATTTCCCAGGGCCCATAAGCAGGATACTACCCACTCTAACACCCCACCCCCACACAACCCGCTTTCCCACTGTCTTAATCCACCCTCTTCTCCACCTGCTCCACTCTTGACAATGGTTTCCAGCTGCTCCATCTCAGCACCTCCTCAGACCTGCACGACTTCCCCCTCTCAGAGCTCTCACTAACAAGACAGTAGCTTTCCGAGAGCCCCCTTCACCTTTATCCTGTTTAAATGTCCTCCTTCTAGTTACCATCACCAACAGGTGCTTACTTGCTCTTTGATTTCTGTCTGTCTTCCTTTACCAAAACAGAAATTGTCTGCAAAAGAAAGAACTAATTTGCCTTTTGTTGTATCTGCGGCAGCCGCTGCCTGCAGATGCTCGGCAAGTGTTTGGTGGTCACACAAAATGAACAGAGCATATCTCTAACTTATGCTTTATTGCGCTGCTTCTAGCTGTTCCTCTCAATCAAGACTGCTCACCAAGATTTTGAATTGAGAAATGCTCAAAATATGACTTAGTCTGAAGAAGAAAATCCCTAATGAAGTAACATACTTGACATAAAATTTGTAGGACATTATTTAAGCATAGAGAAATGTGTACTCATTATCCATGACTGATCTAACACAGATCTAACCACAAATCTCTAAGTTTTGCACAGAAATGCAATCACTTACAGGTCTACAGCTTCAAGACTAACCACTTCACTAATCAGGAGACACGAAGTGTGGGGCAGGGCAGCACTTCTTTGAAGGCCCTGAGAGAGACCCTAAGCCTGATCAGCTTGTTCTCTCCTAGATGAACAACTCAGGGCAGTCACTCCATCGTAAACTGAATCACGTATTTTTTCATATATATGCCCTTCAAGTCCGATCTACAGAGAAGGGAACCTGCATGCCAGCACTGTGAGGACAGGAAGAGCATGGATTGGGCAGCAGGGCACCACACCAGCCGCTGTCACACTCTTCCTCTCTACTCATGTCTCTCATGTCCCTTACAGGATTTACGTTTTAATAGGTAACATTTATAAGCTACTACAATGTGCCAAGTTCTATACCCTCCTGCATACATCTAAGAGGGAAGTGGAAAAATGGACTCAATCTCAAGTCTGTCGGACTCTAAATATTAAACTATTGCTGAGATACTTTTTTCATATGTTTTCCCCTCAGCTACATCTTAGTTTCTTTTTTAAATTATGTATTGCATCTTTAGGGGAAAAAAATAGCTTTTGAGATTCAAGTACTTATCTAGCAGAAGCACTGGTAAGCATGAAATAACGGCAGTTGGGGTCTGGAGGCAGCTTTACTTTATCAGGCACACATGAGTGAGATAATCAAATGTAAGAAAAATGTTCTTCAATCAAATTATAGATAATGAGCCAGGGTCTCTATGTCATTAAATTAGGAATCTTGCAGGGTGATTTAATCTTATGCCATTACCATCAGTAACCGAAATGAAACCAATGGTCACAGCTAAAGACAAAGGAAGGATAACAAGGAGATGAGCGCCTAACAAAACCACCAAAGCCAACCATGTGTTCCATAAACAGCTAAGGGACTGAAGTGGGATTGTGGGAAATTAAAACAGAACTCAACAAATACAGCGTCATCCTGAGAACAGAAAAGAGCGATTACTTTGCACATCACAGAAAAGAAGGAGCATATCTTAACATCTGGACTCGTGAATAAACTGTTCTATCACCACAGCGTTCCGGTAAAAATATTAGGTCTCCCAGAAACATATCTGTAAATACAAATCTTTTCAGACAACTCTCAACAAAGCTGTAATGATTTGGGTTTAATACAAAGGCCGGGTAGAGCACCTTGATGGAAGTCCCCCAGCCAATAATCAGTGTCACAGGGTCCTTCCAGCAGAGGCTGCAGGGATACATATCTGGGCGAAGACTTATATCATCTCGGGGAACATTGGTGATTCTTTGCTTGGAGGTAATGTCAAAAATCTTCACACCCTACAAAACAAAACCATGTTAAGCATCCTGCATTCTGGGGAAGGAACATAACATTGGGTGTGCTATATCAAAACAATGATGGTGTTTACTGGGCATGCCAAGGAGCCACACAAAGGCACGGTCATGTTTCATAGAAACCACATGAGAACCAAAACTGAAGGCAACCTCCACACTTCTTCCTGGACAGAGGCTGCATTATTAGTGGATAGCATGGGTGCTGTAAACCCAACACAACATGAGTCACACAGATATACCCATTTTACTCGCAACCTGACAGTGGACAGGCACTTCTGATGGAGCTTCCTGCACAGGAATGAGGTTGGTTCTTCAGAAAGTGTTGGTTCTGAAAACCCATCCATTCAAAGAAAACCACACGGGACATTTCACACTGCTCAAATGGAAACATCAAGAATACTGCCTGCTGAAGATGAGCCTTGAGACCATGGTCGTTTGCTTTTGTTGGGAACCAAGAAAAGTAAGAAAAAGTCCAAACAGTAGGGTTGAACTGAGAAAGTTTCTACCATTTCTAACTGAATGGACTGATTTTTCTCAACTATGTAATGAAATTTCAGAAAATATGACAGATAAGAAAAAAACCTATTTTTTAAACTTTCTCCAACCCCCACTTTATTAGATAAACTTTAAATCAGTGCAATACTGAAAGTACAATACACTTTTTACGGGGAGGCCTGTGTTTTGGCCTATGATTATACTGGAAGCAAAGAAGAAATAAAAACAGTCTATACTTGCTTCTATCAGTGGCCCATGGGAGACGGGTAAATGGCAGAGCTCATTCCTGAAGCAGTGCTTCAATTATTAAAATGGCTTTTCATTCTCTTGGTTACTCCATACTTAGGATTCTTACTCTAAAACATAGTCTACGGTGTGTTGGGAATAAATACACTACGAACCCCCAGCGTGATCTGCCTTCCTCTGGCTCTGAGGGGTGGTATCAGTGTCTCTTGTGTCTGTGAGAATCATCGCCCACCACGTGTCATCATCTCCTCTGCCACAGACCTTTCCATCTCGCCAACCTTCTGCCACTGCACAAGTGTTAGAGACAGACATGTGCCTTTACCATGTTATTGGCCCAAGCAATCAGATGGCCTCTCCACTTCACGCTCCTTATGTTCCCTTCCCCTTCGTGCAGGACAGAAGACTTCCATCTGTTCATCCACGTCCGTTCAAACAGCAGCAGCTGAGGACACAGCAAAACACGGATTTTCAGATACCCAGCGTCACACTGGTCTTTTACCCACCGTTTCTGCCTGTCGGTGTCACCAAACGACAAATAAGACATTCTAAATAATTTGTGTGTGTATGTGCTTCTGTTTATTTTTTATTAGGTAACCTACTTTTGGAAAGAATCCCCTACATATCTTGAACTGCCTGTATCAATCACCATTTAAATAAGATTCGAGCACTGAGGTTATGACAAATCTCTGCCACAAGATGGCACCACAACACCAGGACTCTGGGCAAACAATGCCCTCCCAACTAGCAGCTTCAGGGAAGCTTTCCAAATAAGGAACTAGGAACTAATTCATTTTTGTAAACCAGGAAATCAAAATCTCTTAAATTCCTCTCTGACAAGACAGTCATCACAGATTAAACTGCTTTAGTTTGAAATTTTCTTTCATTTAATCCAAGACAAATAATTTGACAGTATCTTTTGAACAGTAAATTAAGTTACAAAGTATGGACCATTTGCTTTAGGATTTGGGGTTTTTAAGAATTCCACAGTAGCTAGACACTGTGTAAAGAGAAGAATCTATTGTGAAATCCTACTGGAAATTTTAATATAAAATATAATTGGTAAAAACTCCTTAATCCTGAAGAAGATATAGTTCTGATAATTCATGAATTATAAAATATTTTTCTTGATATACCCAACTTCAATTCTTTAAGCTGTGACATTTATACAATGTGTCACTCAAAGCACATCATCCAGGAGTATGTGTTCTACGCTGTATGCAGGCACTGAGAACACATGCCATGAGAGAACTACTGCTGGCCTAGCACTTTGTAGAACTGTGGGCCTACGATCTCTCTGCCCTCCAAATCTAGGATTACTGGCAGGTGCCACCATAGCAGGCAAGGAAATATTCAAAGCTCCCATGTCAGTGCACCTCCGTGTTCTGTGTATCTCCAACCGTGTCCGAAGCATCGGGGAGGAAAGAATATGCATGAAGACTAAATTTACATTTTACTTATATTTCCTACGTATCTATTTCATTCTTCACATTTCCACAATTAGACTTGATATAGAAAAGAAAATGTGCATTCTCACCAGTAAGCTGGATAGACTCATGTTAGCGTGCTATAAATGCTTGAAGTTAACTGTACAAAAGTAAGCTGACCTCACCTTCTGTCTTCCATCAGAAATACCCACCAGTTTCACGATCCTCTAGTCACCCATCCTTAGCTACCTCGCTAGAAATCTCCAGGGGGTCCCTGTACTGAATCCAGAATCTTCCCCTTTGTGTCACACAGGAAAAGGACCTAGCCAGTAGCCAGGATACTGCCCAGTCAAGTGAACGGAATGATGCATTTGCTACAAGGTTTGAAACTGGGAAAAGAAGGAAAAATTTAAGAGTGTATTTCTGGCAACAGAGAAGGATTACTAACTAATCCACTACCAATAAGCAGTTAATAAATATTCTTACCAGGAGAAACTGGTAAGATCACAGACTCTGCTCTGGCCATGGCCTTGGTCTGGAGGGGACTGTGAGAAATGGGCTGGGCACAGTGAGTACTGACCACTGGCTGCTAAGAGGAATGGCTGGCGGAGTAGACAGGAAGGAAGCCTGGTAGAGTGGCAGCATATTACTCCCGCCATCAATCCCCACTTCAGGACCAACTCGGTACTGAGAGGAAAGACAAACAATACGCACTGTTAACCCACTCCAAAGTTTAAATGAAAGTTTCTACAAACTCTATAAAAAGTTAGAAAACCCAGTAACGGCTGTGATTAAACATTCTCCCTAAAACAGCCTGACAAAAGCCGCTCGGCTGGGTGCCAGAGTGGCAGCCTGCGTGCTCAGTGCTCAGGGTGACTGTGGGGCTACTCCTGGGAAAACCACACTGAAACACAATGGCTCAGGGGCACGGGCCAAGCTGTCACCACTCCCGCTGTCGCCGTGAAAAGCACAATCGGGAAGGAACGCGGGACACTGGAATTGCTGGGCACCTACAGAAGGCTCAGTACCCGAAAAGAATTGATATTAGCCAGGGAATGGGATAAATCTCTCACTGGTGACGCCACAGGCTAAAGATATCCCACAGAGAGGACAAGAACTTTAAAAGTTAGATTTAATCCTTTATTTCACCATTCTTCAGGAATGACAAAAATAATAAAGGACAATGGAAGGTTAAAAAATATTTCCAAACTTTGAAAGAGGGAAAATCATATTGTACTTAGAGTTCTAAGCAGGAGGACAGCCATGTCACAAAGCCAACTAACCAAGGAACCAATCAAATGGGAAAAGGGTTAAGAGCACAGATATGGACATTAAGCCACACAGAAGTCAAACAAAGACACTCCACTAAGTCCGGAAAAAGAGCTTTAGTGTCCAGTTGCATCAGTTTATCATGTGACTTTCGTGGAGGACCACAGAAAATCCCGAAGGATTAATTCTAGTTATTCCCAAAGTACTAGAAATTCATTTGAAAGAAAAAAAGTGAGACAATAGCAATTCTAAAAACCGAGCAATTAGATGAAAGGGGGTAGATTTTTCTTGCTTATATTAAAACATTTGAAAAGTACAGAAATGCCCCAAAACTGACTAGATAGAAGAAAAGAAGTCATTCTGCTCCTCTTTCACCCCAACTCACGGCCCCCTGACCCCCAATGTCGTTGTGGTTTCCTGGTTTCTGCAGTAATTCCATGCCGTATACTTACATCTGAAGAAATCCAGCGGGGATGCCTCTGAACCACAACAAACAACAATGGCAAAATATCCCTAAGGGTAACAGTGACATTCATATCTTGGCAGTAACCAACTGCTATCTAACTGGAGTTAAGGCCTGATGAACAGGAAGGGAACCAGGCCTGGTACCAGAAACCTAGATAACTACCATCCAGAACTCATGGGATCATGAGCAAGCGTCTTCTGTCAGTCACGTCTCTCTAATTGCTTGGTCCTGTATGTGCTTTGTAACCATACTGGTCCAATCACAGCACCGCTATCCAGTAAAGGCACCCTCTTCCCTCTTTACATTGAGGGACACAGATGGGCCCTATGTTTGGCCTGCACAGTGATGCTCTGGGCCCCGCAGAAGGCTCTCTGGACTTGGACGGCATTCGCCTCTTAAGCTCTCTGCACCTAAGCAGCTCCTCTCCTAGCATTAAGTCCCTGGATCCTCGGCAGTGCCTCTCATCCCTCTTCACCTGGCTGTATTCCTCACTCACAAGTTCTCGCTTCTAAGCCTCAACTTCATGTGTCTGCCAGTAATGGATGAAATTTTTATCACTGTCCTTCAGTGGGATTTACTCCAAGGGACACAGGGCTTCACTCAGGAGATCAGCACCAAATGGTGCACTTCCATTTACTGTCTTATCCTAATCTAGGGGAATTCTGAGTAGGAACACATTTTCTAGCAGGAATGCCAAGCAAAGTTCTGCACTGATGATTTAGAGAAAGATAAACTACTTTTCTTACACACATTCCGCACTAATTTAAGTACCACAAAGCTATCTGCCCCTATTTCACTGACATTTAATAAAATCCATTTCTTTCTTCTAGTCGTAAAACTGCCTAGAGACCCACTGAGCATGAATGCTCTACAAAGCATTTTCGGGCTCAGTCATTGAGCGAACTGGCCTTAAAAGCAGCTGGTTAATTTATTTGGTTTGTCTTCCACATCCTGTATTATCGAATTGTCATTATCCCAATACTGAGAGCAATTTAAGCTCAATGGGAGCTAAGTACACAGAGAGGAAAAGCTGTTTCCAAGAGGTCTATATTTTTGTTGCTGTTGGAGAAAGTATTTTAGGGCTTTATTTCCCATAAATCCACATTCTGGCAGTCAGCACTCTCAGTACTTATATTTCAATAGGAGCCTTCACATACCAGCAATATACTTTATTCTTCTGTGTTTTGTGCTGATAGATGTATCTAACACTTTTCTACATTACAGAGTGGTGTAGCACGCACACCCCAGAATCTCCCACACCTGCGTCAGATCCCTAACAGGTTGCAATAAAGCCTCTGGTTCTGGTCCCAGTGCTATCATTACCAATCACCCACTCTCCCCTGACAGAGGGAGGTGTACGTTTCAACCGTGGTCAGCTGAGGATCTTCCAAGTTTGTGGACAGCATAACTTGTTAGTCTTCCTCAACACCTGCAGTGATGCTTGCTTTGATCCAGACCCAAAAAAAAAAAAAAAAAAGGAAAGTCTTGGGCAGTGAGGATCATGCCATGGGAAGCAGATATGGAAGACACCAGGTATGGTTCTATAGGAAGGACCAAGGGTTTCAAGAAAACAGATTCCATAAAATGTAACCTATACTAAGTCAGATGAGAAATTAGACAACCAAAGGTAATAACATGGTGGGAACAGCAGGGTGGTAATGGTATACACCTTTAACCTCCGCACTTGGGAGGCAGAAGCAGGTGAATCTCTGAGTTCGAGGCCAGCCTAATCTACAGAGAGTTTCAGGTTTGCCAGGGCTATTCAGAGAAACCCTGTCTTGAAAAAACAGTAAATCAAAATAATAATGTGGGAATCTTTTAAAAACATAAATCTCAGCAAACCAGAACCTAACAAGGCAATCTCAGTAAAACAAGACAAAGGTATAATGGTAGGAAGTCTTATTATGGGACTTAAAGACTTGAGAAAGATCAAGAATAAAGTTCTAAAAGCAGAAAACACAGGACTGGAGAGATGGCTCAGTGGCTAAGAGTGCTTGCTGCTTTCCCAGAGGATCAGAGCTTAATTCTCAGCATCTACATCAGGGCTAACTGGCCTCCATGGGCACCCACACATATAAGACACACACAGACCACACATACCCTCCCATAACTAAAACTGAAATGTCTTTCCAATGGAAAAGTCAACTGAAGGAAACATTAGCCACTGTGGAGAAGATGCTGGTTGTGTACAGCAGGGAGGAGCTTTAATTCTGACACAGCTATGAGTAGCCAAGTAGCCAGCAGTGTAAGTGGGAACCTTTATCTTGCTTCTTGCTTTGACTCAGGACCAAGGTTTAAAACATAGTTTTTTGTTTATTTGGTGTTTGGTTTGCTTTGTTTAATCTCCACCATGAAATATCATACAACATAGCAAGAAAATGGGACATTCTCAAGTATATTCTTGCTTTAAACTCTCTGTTCATTTCCGGATGTTATAATCAATCAGACTTCTTTTTCTAAAGGTGATTTCATGTGCTACAGAAAGCACCATGCATACAAGGAGCCCCACAGCCTGCTTGATCATCTATGTGCTTTATAGGAAGTATAAGAAACATGATGCTCAGCACCTGGAAGCTAGCTAATTTTGTGAAAACTGTATGGACATATTGATAGTTGAAAACAAAACAAAACTGAATCATTGTAAGGTAAAGTCCACTTAGCAATCAATAGCTTCAAAGTAGGAAATCAACATGAAAAGAAGATACTAAATACCAGGGGTCCGATGAGGAGCAGTTTCTTTTGTATTGTAAAACAGATAACAGATAAAAATCTGTGGATCAACTTGTAAGCTAAAATATCAACTTATCCATTCTGAAAGATAGACCATTTAACCCTGTCACTGTAATAATTATAGATGTAAGTTCATGACTATAAATGTCTGAGAAATGATTGAAACATTTATTAATAATAATAATTCTGCTACTATAAGAAAATCTTCCACACAGATCCACAACAACAGACTTAACAGATATGGGATCATATTTCAGATTGTGGCCACCTAAGGATGTATCTCGAGGCCTGGACTTGAGGTCAGACCTTCAGCAGCAAGGAAGAGAAAATCTCAAAGTTGCTCACATCTGAACTCATGTCCAGTGTCAAGAACAAAAATCTCTAATTTTATGTGCATAGTACCTCAACAGTAAATGGACCACTGGAGGGGAATGCTGGCAAGCAAGATATGAAAAAGAAATACAAAGTTAATAAATTTGCATAATATAAATTTATCTGAATTAATGGATTTGCATATTTGAATAAATCCTTCATAGTTCTATGTAAAACAAAGGTGAGGAAAACCTTAAGATCATGACTGCCATCTACAGAAGAAGCCAAGTTCAATGAGTTCAACTCAATTTGCTATCATCCATCACCTTCCCTATCATCTTTATGAAAGGCTGATACTAATGGGCACACAGTCAGTCATGGGTAGGTCTATAAAAGGGGCAGAACCGATGGGTTTTGAACAGACTCACATCTATAGGATGTGATATACACATGCAATCATTTGTATTGCAATCAACATATGAAACTACTTCTTATATACTTCAATTTCTACTTGTAAGTTTTATTTTTATTTGGACTTCTATACAGTATCTTCCTGGGAAGAGAAATAATTATTCTAGATCTAAACAATATTGGTAAAAAGGCTTAAGGCTACTCAGTAGGCAGCAATAATTTGTGTTCAAACTGACAACAAATATCAAGTGAACAGTCTTCAATGGCCTGGTTTCCATTATAATATTAAAAGCTGCCCAGAGCAAAGAATGTCACCAGACATATTACAAAGGTAGATATGGATGTGAATAATATGAATGTTCAAAATTTCTAATAGTTAAAAGACATTGCAGAATAACATTTGGCAGAGAACACAATGAAGTAAGCTAGTCACGCATAGCTGGTAAAAATGAGTATGCATTGTTTGACATGTACATTTATTTGGCAAGTGTTCAAATACATAAAAAGTAGTCATAATCATTGATTTAATAATTCTAATCAAAAGCAGGAAAATAGTTCAACCAACAGACAAAAGATCATGCCCAAAGATTCATAAATTCAGCAAACAAAGAGAATGGCCAAGTACAAAACTGGCATAGAGATAGGAAAATATGCTTGATGGCTAGTTATTATATCTAGAGTATTAATATCTAGAATATATAACAAATTAACAAAATTTAATCACCAAAAGAACAAGCTATTCAATAAATGGGTAACTGGTCTGAACAAATACTTCTTGAGAGAAGAACAAATGACCAATAAATATATGAAAAACATGATTTTTTTTGGCAGCAGGGAACTCAGATTTCATGTGCTTGAGATTCACCATAGTCAGATTGGCTTTTACAAGAAACACTGCAAACGCTGATGCGAATGTGGGAGAAGGGCCCTATCACCTGGTGTCGATGAGAATGGAAATCAGTCACTGTGGAAGTTGGTGGGGAAGCTCCTCAAAAACTAAAAGCAGAACTCTCTTATGATTCTGTTATGTCACTCCTAAATATATAATCCCAAGAACTCTAGTCATACCACAGAGATATTTGTCCATTCATGTTTTGCAATATTATTCTTAATAATTAAATCATGAAATAAACCTAGGTGCCCACCAGCAGAGGGAAGCATAAAGAAAATAAAGCATAGATGCATAATAGAATACAAGATAATCACAAAAAATGATCTGTCACTTGTAAGAAATGAATGAAAATGGAGATTATGTTGAGTGAGATAAGCCAGAAAGATTTTAAAGACAACCTATAAATAGAGGAGAAACCATTAGGGAAAGGAAACAAGGGAAGAGAGAGACAAACAATGACAAACAGGAAGAAAGAAAAGAGTGGGTTATCAAAAGGGTAGATAAAATCAAAACACACCATATGTATTATGGAAATAATAGTGAATAATAATAATAGTGACTAATAGTTTCACAGTGAAGCCTATTAACTTGTACAACTAATACACATTGGTGGGCTAGATCTGGAGCTCAGCTGCTAACAAGCATGAGGTCCTGGGCTCTAATCCTAACACAATATAAATCAGATGTGATTATGTACACTCCCGTATCCCTACCAATCAAGATATGGAGGGAGATGGATCAGAAGTTCATGGTTATCCTTAGCTACATTAGCAGTTTGAAGCCAGAACTCTGGGCTATGTAAAACCCTGTCTCAAAAATTCATTAATAATAATGATGATGAAAAGCATTTCTACCTTCATCACAAGTAGACTGCTGACAAAAACAGATACAAACTAAATGTTCAATAACAGAAAAATAGCTAAGAAAAAGAAACAGACCTGTAGAATGGACTAATCAGGCAACTATCAAACAATACTGAATAAACAACTTCAAGAATATAGGGAATTTCATATACTACAAATTTTTAAGTAAAAACAAGTCCTAAATTGAGATGACTTTATGCATTCTGTCACTATTTTATTATAAAATAAATGAATGCTTCCAACAAAAAGGATGAAATGAATGCCAATGTAGAAAAACAAGTATGTTCATAATCCTGTTCAGACACACCACAACCACTGATTTGGTGTATAGTCATTCCTGAATGTACCTATATACATAATTATATTTCAAAAACAATGCCATGAGACCCCTCCCCTAGAAAAGTATGCCAACAAAAACACTCTATCCGATGCGGGCACTTTGCTTATTCCCCCTGACAAAGAAAATGGTTGACATCTGGAAAGGGCCTGCTTTCTCACTCACAGGGAAGTCTTGGTCTTCTAACAAACAAGCAACTTCACAGAGCACCGGCAGTGTACAAGGCCACTCTGTGAGCATGAAGGATCTCGGTACAAACAAGATCACTTCATAACCATATCTCAATGAATGTGTTTCCCAAAAATAATCGCACAAAAATACACAGGATGAATCCTGTCTAAAGTGAGAGACTCTGAAGTTCTTTATGCTTCAGCCTTGACTTAGCCTCTGTCTTCCTAAATATGGCTTATTAAAATACTCAAGAAGACAATTACTCTGGCCTCTTTACAGCATCCATTCTAGAACAAACACTTGCCTTCTTAAGCCTCCTCCAAATCACATCCTGAAATTGCCTCCATCTTAAAAGATCATCCTTCTGCCATCCTCCTAACACGCCATGGCAGTTCTGATGATCTACGGCTGATACAGGGCACACAGCCCATCTAGGCTAGTTAGTGTGTTTCAATCTTCACTCTTAAAAATAACAAAGAGGAATATTGGTTGAAAGTTTAAAAATAAAGAAAATACCACTATGAGATTTCTCCACAGTAAAACTTACATTCTTAAACACATACATACAAAGAAAAGTGCCTGTTCACATTTCTTTCTCCAATGATTCACAACATTAACTTCTCACCACATCATCATTCCGATTAATGAATGATCTTACTAATGTCATTCCGCTACTACTTACCCACTCGCATTCTTTTGAAAACCACCACCCACTGTCACAATACAGTGTGCATACAGTAACACTATCTGGAACCCTCCACAAAGATGTGCTCAACAAGCAGATCAGAGCTCCTTGAAATGAGCACTTTAGGTTGTATGAGTGATACTAACAAGAGTTGCACCTGTAACCCCTTGTTTTACTCAGTCCTACATAGAAAGGAAGGGAGGGAGGGAGGGAGGGAGTATTAGTAACAGTGGATCTGTACTAAGCCCCGCAAGAAAAGATGATGAGCATCTTCCCACTAACTGACAAATCCAATACTCAAATATGCAATGAGAAATGCAGCAAATGAGAAGTGACAGTGGCTTGATGCTCCAGGAAGAGGAGTCAAGGAGGTGCTATGATCAATACACATAAGCCGTACACTGAGAGAGCTGGAGCACAGTCCGCAAAGTGCTTGCCTTGTAAGTACAAATGTATGAGTTCGATTCCCAGAACCCATGCAAAAGAAGACAACCCTATGCTTTTAATTCCAGTATTGGGGAATCAAAGGAAGGCAGACTGTTTGAGACTCAATGACTAGCCATCTTAGTCTACACAGTGAGGTTCAGATCAGTGAAAGACCCTCTTTTAAAAAAAAAAAAAGGAGAAGGAAAGAAAAATAATTAACGACAGCTGAGTTTGTTCACTGGTCTCCACTTGCATGGTCAGACACAATTACATCATATACACATACATGTAAACATTCACATATACACATGCATATACAGCAAAAAAGAACTATTATATATGGAAAATTTAGTTGAACTTGCAGAAAGATCTTAACAGACATTTGATAGCTTTGTGTCAAAGGGATTATGAAAGAAAATGAAGCTGGTATAGACTCTTTCCACATTCCACATCTACTATAGAGCCGAAGACTGGGAATTCTACACAGAGACACCAGGAAATCAACTGACATTTGGCATAGATGAAAAATAAAATGTAAATGTTGTGACTTAAATGACTGCTAGTTTAAGAAATGGATTTCTATACTTATCATTAACAAGTATAAAATATACAGAAAATTCTACCAACATAAATTGCCATACAGTTAATTTACAAATTGGTTTATATGACTGAGAAAAACAGTTTATGACAGTTACATTTGTGTGCTACTTCCTGCTAGTTGGTGTTTCTGCAGTGTTGATCTGCTGACATCATGAAATACTAGGAATAGAAATGCAACTTGAAACATAGCATGTAGAAGAAAAGGTGATTTTTTTAAAAGCAGATCAACATAAATCATTAGCTCATAAACTTGGTAATATCCTGTGGCTTAATACTAATTTGGCTAGGAAGTCTTCAAGCAAGTATTCTTAACTTCACAAATGCTCAGTGAAGAGTGTAATGAAGAGTTATGTGAGATGGTACAGGCTGCCTATGGCTATCCCATGACAATGTTCACAACTATCCTGGACAGCCACATCTTTGGACTGTGTATACACCATACAGAGCTAGTGTCTAAATCTTTGTAACCCTAAAAAAAAAAAAATCAGGTCCAATCTGACCAAAAGATAAGTAAGCACGTAAGGAAATACCTCTACATGCTGAGTTTAGCGATCACAGCAGGACAAAAAGGCTCCTTGGCAATCTAACTGCTAAAAACATTTATAGCTGGGATAGTTGAAATGGAGGTGTCGGGCATAGGGCAGAGATTTTCTGTCTCAAGCTGTGTAAGTTCTTAGGATTCAATGTACAAGACAGTGACTGTATTTAATAGAAGACTGAAATGTACTGAGAAACTAGATCTTAAGTCTTTTCATCACATATAAGAAAATATAACTACATGAGAGGACTAGGTATGTTTGAACGAATCCTCAGATTGTACTGTATGTGTTAAATACACCTCTATAAAACTAGAAAAATAATCTTGAAAATGTTATAACTATATTTTAAGAAAGCTATTTTATTGAATCATCCTTTAGAATATTCAAATGCAAATTTTTATTTGCAGATCATCACTGGAAGCCTACAAGCAAGATATAATGCAATCAAACCACCACCCCCAAACAAACAAACAAACAAACAAAAAAACATAGCACAAAGCCTCCAGCCCAGGACAGGGAAGCGACTGTTCTCATTTCATTCACAAAGGTCCTTCCCTGGTTTGCTGACTGACATCTTCCATCATATAAAGCAACCTGTGTCCACACCCAGGCTCCTTCACTTTATCCCACAGCAATGCCAAGCAGCTGACTGTCTCACTTCTACAGACGAACCCACTGCAAACAGTGGCACCATGAGCTAATAATTTGTCAAAGAAGTCGAATCAGTTATCACTGAAGTGTATTTCAGAGTTCAAAGGTAAAGGCTGTATAAAGCTGTTTGTCTTGCTGACAAGAGAAAGCCGCACAATTAAAAGGAAAAAGCCGCCAGACGGGATGCACCTGGCAGCTTTATGTCTAAAGCAGAAACTCGCTGGCTATGCTTATCTATTAGTCTTCCTACTTGTATAAAAATCCACTGGTTCCTTGCATTAGCACTCCCTGCCATGACACTTTTAAAAGAGACTTCTTTTTTTTCTTTCTTTTTTTCAAAAAGAAAATGAAACAGAATTTTGAATAAGCTTTTTATGCTCAAGTGTCAAACAGTGAGGTCTATAAATTCAACTACAGCATTCAACTTCTAAGAAGTTGAGAACTACCTTGAAAGCCTAAAAAAAGAGCATTAGTTGCTCTTCCAAAGGTCCTGAGTTCAATTCCCAGCACCCACAGGATGGCTCAAAACCATCTATAACTGTAGTCTCATGTGACCTGATGCTCTCTTCTGATGTGCAACAGAGCATCCGTATGTACATAAAATACACAAATACACAAATCAATCTTTTAAAAATATTGCAAAAACTAAAATATTAAACAAAATGTTTCATTATTCTTATGAATAGCTCACGTATCTTCATATCAGACCGTCACTTTCCTGCCTGCCTTCTCCATCTACACTCTTAGATTCCAAACTATTAATAAAAGCATCCTTTTAAAGCAATGTTTTAACATGGCAGCATATCATTAACTCTTTATCCTCGCTGAATTCTAACCAGTGCATGGATTGCAGTCAAAGTGAGGTGAATTTATGCAAAAAACTTCTCCTAACGAAAATCTGTTTAATAATGAAATAAGAGGGGTTTTAAAGTTATTCTTCCTCAAAGTTGTCACAAACAAGGAAGGTATTTAATTCTGCCTAAGGCAGGGAATGTCAGATTAAGCCTGTGATTCCCATGACTAATAGCACAAACATTTTGTGTGCTGTGAATGGGACTAGAACCAAACAACGAGAATGAGCTAGACGGTGGGAAAGGAAAGTCTAACTCCTAAGAAGAAATCAGAGCTGGTGTCTTCTTGATTGTCTGCCACAGAATGGGTCCCCATGTCTGCCACATAGCCTTGAGAATAAGAGGGAATGAGCAACATGTTTTCCTAGCACCTCACTCTATACAATAACACAGGGAGAAGAAAGTCATTCACATCGTGGAACATTCTAGATGCTTTGGAATGTGGGTCTCAAAGCCGCCCTGTACAGCTACATCACTACTGACATCATCCAGAACACCTGTTTTTTCAGGGGCTCTCTACAAAGTAATATGGTCACTTCTAGTATGTTTGTTATAAGAAAACTCGATTTTAAAAACGCTTTGCTAATAAATATAGAAAACAAATGACACACAGTCACCATGCTCTCTCATTTCAGGATTCAATATTTCTATAAACAGAAAGACCTTCAGGATGGTTTTGCTTCCTCGTTGCTCTGAGAAGCACTGAAACCACACAATGTGCCATCAACACACCAGTGGCAGTCACTCTCCTCACACCACCTCAGCCTACAGGAAGTGCGTCACAAACAGGAAGAACAATCCCTAACTCAATCGCTTTTTGTTACTTTTAAATGCTGCCTCTTTTTTTTTTTTTTTTGGTATGTGGAAGGGCCATTATTTTCACACTTCAGGAAGGCAGTGAGTTGACTGAGGCTGCACGTCTCTTGGAGACCGAAGTCTCACCGTCTCATTCCACCATCATTTGTCACAGGGCACACATCCTTCAGAGACACCCAGCATTACCTTCTTCCCTCCTGTCACAAACTGCTTACAACTGGATCTCACGAACTGTGGGTGCACAGCGATGATCTACAAAAGAAAAGGACCTGGCTTAAAAGTCGCAGGTGCGCTTGAGAAGCCTTCATTCACTAGAGCAGCGTGATCTAAAACCTGGACCTGGGCAGGGAGCAGGGCCTTCAGGAAAGCAACTTAGTCTTGCTCCTGTGTGATAAAACGTCTTCTCTGAAGCAAAATCAGTTACACAAGAATGAGGGGTTCTAGCTTCTGGCTGAGTGAGGCGCTCTGAGCACACTCATCTGCTAAAGGCTTGAAAGCAGATGGACCACAAAGCGGGATTTCTCAACCACTGGTAACAAAGTACACTGCCTAGAAGAACTCAGAGAACTGGGCCGCGTGGAGGACTCTCCTGAGGCAGCAAAGCAACAGTGAGCTTCCAGAGCATGGGTTAGGGCAGAGCTGCAGTGAGCACTGATCTTCCAAATAGCAATGTTCACAAGAATGAGAGGATGTATGCTAAACCCTGGCAATAACAGTGTAGAGAAATCCAGAAACCTGTCCCATTGGAGGAGGAAAATGTACTGGCTAATTATAGAAATGTAATATGTCTTCAACTGAAAGTTACTAAAGTTTCCGATTTCATGGGTAGTTGGGGATGAAAAGGTCAGAAGGGAAAAACTTACACTGAAAGAGATGGGTTCAAAGAGAGCCACATCCACACAGACACTGGTGTAGCAGGACGGACAGTGTCTCCATCACTTCAGTCATCCTCCTCTAGGGGAGAAAGCTCCTTCATGAGGAGAAACTTGTTAAATACTTACTTTAATGGGACAGTCGAAAGTCTCATGAAATTCTTCTCCAGAATATAGTCCAAATACTTGTACCTGAGAAGTGAACACATCACATCAGTTCAATATGACAGTAACAGAAAGAGCCAAGTCAGCAGAGGAAAAAACAAAGAAAAAACAGTAAGACTTGATTCAAGTGATTTAAGTCAAAATGACCGCCCTACAAAGTACCCAGTGTCAAGTATCCCACCAATGTTGAGCACTCTGTGGTGATGAAGCTTTAAAGACATCTTAAAAAGAGGCCAGAGGCCATGATTGGCATGTGTGGGGGGTACATGGAGGAGATAGAGCAAGGAAAAGGGAATAATGTAATTTTTTAATTTAAAAAATGAAAATAAAAAAGCCTTCACAAGTAACACATGCATAGAGTTCCCTTTACTCACTCAATTTAATAAACAGACACCAACTTTGAGAAATGAAATAGATATGGCAGGCTACTAACATATTTATGAACTTCCCATGGGCTAAAGAACTGTTTTCCTCTCATAAGGAGAAAGGCACTTCCTTTCTTGAGTCATACATATATACATGGTTCATAGACATACACATATGCACACAAATGCACAAACACGCATGATGTGGCAAGAGAATGAACTAAGTGAAACCAGGACAATCTTAGCTGAATCTCCTCCACGAGTAAAGGAAGGATTTACGTTGCCCCTCATCAGTGTTCACTTTCAAGCTGTCTTGAGTCACTTCATTCTAGTTCCCCAGTTTTTAAATTGATCACAGCAAAAACACAACAAAAACAAAATTAGATCTAATGTACATAAAAAAATAAAATCACAGATTTTAGCTTGACACAATTTGTGACATAAAGCTGACTCTTCAACCATTAGCCAGAGCAAGAAAGAGAACATAGGCCAGCTGTGAGTATAATCCTGATTCTCAGAGGCTGAGGCTGGAGGATCATGAGTCTGAGTCTAACCTCAGGAAAAACGAAGGAAGGAAGGAAGGAAGGAAGGAAGGAAGGAAGGAAGGAAGGAAGGAAGGAAGGAAGGAAGGAGAGAAAAGAAAGAAATGGAGGTTGGAGAGTGTACTGATATTTCATTTGTATTTTAATAAATAAAGTTTGCTTGAAGATCAGAACGCAAAACAGCCACACTAGTCAGCCATACAGGCCAGGCAGTGGTGGCACATAACTGTAATCCCAGCAGCCACTCTAGTGAGCCACAGAGGCCTGGTAGTAGTGCACACCTTTAATCCCAGCACTAGAGAGGAATGTAAAGTGGGATGAGACAGGAACTCGCTCTCTTTCAATTTGAATATTTCATAGAGGTAAGAGCTCTCTAGTGGCTTGGTTGCTTTTCTTTTCTTTTCTTCAGGTTGAACCCTAATACCTGTCTCTGGGTTTTTATTATTCATGTTAAATTTGGCACCCAGCATTTGGAGTAAAAACCCCTGAAAAAGCCACAGGAAAAGGCCAGTGCTGCATGTGGGGCTAGAGCCCCATCTGGCTAGGCTTTTTCTTTTTTCCTCAAGTCTCTGAGCAAATTTGGAATTTTCCCGTTGTAGCCTCTCTGAAACAGTCTTCAGCTGCCACCCAAACTCCAAAAGCACCTAGCTCCAAACACAAGACTCAACTAACCTAACCTGGCTGGTTCTGACTTCCCCCACCACACTTGCTTTTCCGAACAATTTCCATGCATTTTTCAGACAGCTGACAGCTGGTTCGTTCTCTTTCTTTCTCTCTCTTTCTCTTTCCCCACTAAGCATTGTGAGCACTCCCTGAACCCCTTTCTCAGGCTGCTGCCTAACTAAGTAGCTGTCTTGAAATCCAGAAAGGATTTTACTGTTCTACACAGCATCAATCAGCCTCACATCTTCATTAACGTCATCGGTAGATTTGGTAAGACA
Organism: Alexandromys fortis; assembly: GCF_014885135.2. Taxonomy (NCBI): domain Eukaryota; kingdom Metazoa; phylum Chordata; class Mammalia; order Rodentia; family Cricetidae; genus Alexandromys; species Alexandromys fortis. The sequence goes on from NW_026067924.1 coordinate 19,318,648, forward strand.
ACTGGGAACTCTTAAAGGGAGGAATCAGTTAAAAGAGAGAGCTTTTTCCACATTAAAATAAATGGGAAACACCATTGCATTGGAGGTATTTGTGTTTCTGTAGGATAATACTCTGGACAGTTTGAAAATGGAAGGATTAAATGAGAGAATAACTAACTTAGGTAGAATTTATGTAATGTCAATTGTAAACATTACCAGCATTATCATTTTTGTTGTATCACTAAAAAAGTTAATCTGTGTGCTAAGATACAGACCTTAGAAAAATTTAATAAAACAGGTCACAGAAATATTCAAATCCAGACAGAGAAATTTAATGAAGAACCAATTACAGCATTGCATATATAAGAACAGATAGAATAGCCAAAGGTTTTCAAACAACCAACCTTAATACATCCAGTAACCATATGGAAATTTCCAAATGATAGCGTAATCACTGAATGGACTCCTGTGCCAGTATTAGATTTAAGGAGATTCAAGGAAGCAATAGTCTCATATGGCATGCATTCATCTTTTGTGGAGCAAATGTTAAATTCGTGGTCAGTTTGTGATAGAATTATCCTTAATGTCTGGATAGAATTGGTTAAAGCTGTTTTAGAGCCTGGTCCACAATTATAATAGAGTGCCTGGTTCAGAGAAGAGGCTAAGATTATTGAACAACAGAGTAAAGCAAGAGGTAGGGAAATCTCCCAAAATCAAATTCTTGGAGAAGGAGATTATGCTACTAAGGAAAGGCAAACTGTATATGGCGACCACACCCTAGATTTATGCTACACAGCAGCTTTGAATACTTGGAACAAAATTGGAGAAGTAGGAAAGAAAATTGAGTCATTTACTAAAGTTATGCAGGGGCCAAAGAAAGCCTTTATGGATTTCTTACAAAAACTGACTTCAGCAGTAAATAGAATGATACCAAATTTAGAAGCTAAACAAATAAATCTCTGACGTTTTAAAAATGCCAAATCTCTATGCAAAAGGATAAGTAGGCCATTAAAGGCAAGGTCAGCACCTTTGAAGGAATGGATCCGAGATACAATTAATATTGAATCTCATGAACATGATGATGCATGGATAGGAGAGGTGATTTCCAGAGGTTTCAGAAAATATTGAAATGTCAAATGTTATAAATTGTGACAAACAAGGTCACCTTAAAAGAAATTGTAAAACAGGGCATTCCTAGAAACAATGTTTTTCCTAAAAATAATCCATTCAGAACATCCCTTCCTTCTGTATTATGCAAAAGGTGTGGTAAAGGTAGGCATTGGACTAATGAATGTAGGTCAACAAAGGATATTCAAGATAATCCTTTGCCATTAGGAAATTCCATGAGGATCCTCTTGAAGGCTCTTATGCCAAAATCTCCTGTCTCTGAAGTAGAATGGTGCTGCCAGGAGCAGACATATCTCATTCTCTAAATAAGTAAATAAATAGAAAGACAGACAGACAGATAGAGAACCTATGCTATTAAAACATCTTAATGCCATACTCTGTAGATCTCTGAAATGTTTGAAAATGGCCTATCTAAAATGTATCTTTGTTTGACCTTGAAAACAAACCTAATGTGACTACAAGTTCAATTATAATAGTTGATTAGCTTCTAACCTGTCATTCCTTATTATCCTAATAATAATTGGTAATAATAATTTTCAAGAACTAGAAGTTTACATTACCTTGATAAATGAGTTGAATAGGTACAATTCTTTGAGCAAGAGTAGAAATGTATGTACAGTTAATCTCAAATTTGTACCAATATACAAAATTTGTATATAATATACAAAAATCTAATCTAATGTAAAACATTTAAAACTAGTGCTTGCTTTTTAAAAGCAGACTCAATAATCTAACCTTTTATCTTATCAGGATGGGAGGGAAGGAGCAAAGGAGGAAAGAAGCGAAGAAACCAAAAGGAAAACAAAACAAAACAAAAACCAGAATCTCGAGGAGCTCCTATACCCTATGATACCATGAAACCCACCATGACCCTTGGACCTATCACTGTGCACACATTACTCCGCCATCTAAGTTTCATACATATAGAAGCATGCCACTCTACTGCTGCCCTCCCCAACACCACCTGTGTGAGCTTTATGCCCCCTGCAGCACACAGCAGTAACTGGTTCTCTGTTGATGCTGTGAAGCTGGCAAAGCGCCACTACGTCACAATTCATGGTCTCCTTCCACGGACAACCACTTGGTTTGGCAGTAGATCAGAGCTTTTATGAACAGTGTTTCTGCAGAACTCTTTCCACATCTCCTAGTTAACTCACACACGTGTACAACGTCCACAGAAGGAGAGGTGGGAATGTTAAACCACAGATTATGATTATGTTCATATTTAATGGACAAAAATATTTGACAGACTTGTTTTATTCATTAAAGGTTTATTGGATGTATATGAGTGCTCTGCCTGAGTGTGTGAGTGTACATCACATAAATGCCTGCTGCCTGAGGAAGTCAGAAAAGAAGGCATCAGACCCTCTGGAACTGGAGTTACAGACTGCTAGAAGCCACCATGTAGGTAGTGGTACTGGTGATGTGGGAGTGTCATATATCAATCTGTTGATTTCATTGGTTAAGTTATAATAAACCAGCTGCTTGGCCTCATGGCTTGGAACATAGATGGGAGGAGTAAACAGAATAGAATTCTGGGCGGAAGAGGAAGTGAGGTCAGACTCTGCTCTGCTCCTGGAGAGACCCGACAGCTCTGCTGGAGCAGAGACGCCATGCTCAGCTCTCCCGGGTAGACACGATAGCTCTGCTCTCTGAGGCACACGCGATGAAGATGGATGTAGGCTAGAATCTTCTCGGTAAGCGCATCTTGGGGTGCTTACACACATTATTAGAAATGGGCTAGTCCAGGTGCGAGAATTAGCCTGTAAGGGCTAGAGTTCATGGGCCAAGCAGTTCTTTAAATGAATACAGTTTGTGTGTTGTTATTTCGGGCGTGAGCTAGCCAAGCGGCTGGGGTGTTGGGGACGCAGCCCCGCCGCTTCATATTTCAACAGATGGCGCCCAGACGTGTGGACAACTGAATCCACAAAAAGCCTCTACAAGAACAAGCCTTAACCACTAAGCCATCTCTCCATGTCCAGCAGACTGGTTCTAGTTAGTTCATACTCTTACCAGAAGAGCATGAGAATTGGAGGAGTTTCCAGAGAGCTAACCTATAGTGTTAGGACCCCTACTTACTATCCCAGCACTTGTGATGGGTTTGCTCTTTCTCTGGTCTTTAGAAGAATTTCTTCTATACTTTTGTTGGAATTCACCATGAGACCATTTGCGTATTCCTTTGGTCTGGAAGTTTGTATCCCTATAATTTTCTGTTGAAATCCAATACCCAAAGTGATGGTCTCAGGAGGGAAAGTCTTTGGTAGGCTGTTCCCTCAGGAATGGGATACCAGTGCCATTATAAAGGGAATAGAAGGAGTAAATAGGCACTTTTGCTACCTGCTTTCTGCCACTAAGGAGAGAGATTCATCTCTCACACCAGGGGAGGACTGTAGAAGTATCCTCTAGGAAGGCATTCCTCTCCAGACACTGATCCCAGATCGTCAGATCCTCAGAGTTGTGAGAAATAACTTTCTGATGTTACAGACTGCCCATGCTAAGAGTATTCTGTTAAATCAACAGTCTAATGAGACTTCTTTATGTGATTTTAATAACAAATTCATTTTTTGTACTGATGAAGATTATTCAAATTCATTTTTTTTTCTTGCTTTAATGTTGGTAAGTTGTGAATGGATGATTAAGTTCCAAGCAGAGAATTCTCTGAAGAGACAAATTCACACATTACAAAAGTTAATAGTTGATCCAGGTGTGGTGGACATGCCTATGCCTGTAATCCAATAAGCAGGAAGATGAGATATGAGAACTGCTAATTTGAGGGCAGGATGGAGCTACATAAACAGATCTTGATTCAAACAAGCAAGTTAACCAAATGTTTGTTATTCCCCCCCCCCACGAATTTTATGAAAATTACTAGAGGCCAGCATCAGCAAGACACCATGGATCACATAGAACTCTCTCATTCAGAGCATGCCCATTCCAGGCATGGTATCCACATGCCATTGCCACCTCAGCTCTTACTGTTGGGAGGGTGCAAAACCATTGCTTTTCTATAAATTCCTGAAAATGACACCTCTGAAGCAGAACAGGGAAGCACTGTATTCAGCAAAGCAGTACACTTAGGCCTTTACTTCGCCATGGGGAAGCTTGATGGAGACCAGCAAGTTTTCACACAGTAAGGCAGGCCCTGTATCACTGAATTGTAATGGAGGAAATCAGCAAGCAGTGTCTCCATAGGGATGGACCTCAGTGTGAATGCCTGCTGAAATAGGGAGCCAGCTCCTAACTCAGTGTCTTTTCTTCTCAGCACAACATCTTGACAACACAGTCCTGGGTCACATATATCAACTCTTTTAACAGACCTTAACTCTAAACCTTTAACAGACCTTACCTCTGATTATAGGTAGTTAAATCCCTGAAGACTAATGGCAGGCTCATCCTAGAGAAACTAGATCTCTTTTCATGGGCTGAGGTGGTAATTTTAATGATTCACAACTGATAATGTTCAACCTGGGTTGAGGATCTTGCTCTAGACTGCTGCTAGGGATGCTATGGCCCACACCAATGTGCTTGTTAACGAGATGATTCTGCTGAAAAACTAGAGACTCACCTACTTCCATTAAAAACAAGAGCTGTGACCAGAATCCAAGTTTTCCAAAGCCCATTCTTCCCTAAGATAGCATCACATCAGACAACATACAATCTGCAATTAAGGAAAGTATGTTTTCTCATAAAGTATAAGAACAGAATAGAATAGCAACTTTGAATAGCTGTCAAACTACAAAGTAGCTGGAGTCTAGTCAGACCTAAAGGAACATGCACAGGAGGTAAACTAAAGGAACAGACTGTTCATTCAAATGGAAATATGCATGACATAGATGTGGGTGTGATGTAAACTGTCTGCTGAGGAAGACCAGCAATGTCAATGACAGCTCAGAGTTCTGACTTCTAGAAAGAACAAGGTTAAGATAGAGATTATAAAATTAAAGGCCACAACGGAAAGTATTCTTTTGAAAATGCTATTATCTAGACCAGGTCTAATAACCTGCTACAAAAACTTCTAGGAGAAGGGGAGAGTTGGGGGAGAGGGAGGGAGGCACAAAGAGAGGCTCTGACTGAGAATGAATGAATGAACAAGAATTCCTCACATGCATCTTAGTTCCTCAGGAGTTCTGATGAACAAACACCCAGAGAGCCACATGAGAATCACACAGATTGGAACATATACTTTGCCTACCCTTACAAATAAATAGGAAAGTGTGAGATTAACTTTAGCATGGAATTCTACTATTTGCAAACTGTAACACAAGGCAGCAGCCTGCTACATATACAGGAACTATGACTGGAATAGCAGTCTCTGAGCTTCCAAGTAACATTGGGTAAAGAGGCAGGACAGGACACTGTTGTAGCTAGCATTTTATCTTGGACAGTAAAAGGAGAGATTATTGTTGCCCATCCTATTCATTAATGCAGAACCCCTGAGATTAAAAGTTATCATTAAAGAAGCTTCCACTTCTCTCTGGCACAACCAGCTTCACCAAATTCCTCAAGTCAGAGGTCTAGTTCATCTGAGGGTCTTACTACTGGATATGAGAAAGTGACTTATAATACCTCCATACAGGTTAGTTTCTGTCAGCCTGACACATGCTAGAGTAACCTGGAAGGAGAAAGCCTCAAGAGAGGAACTACCGACATCAACTGGGCTGTGGGGGATTTCCATGGCTGACGACTGATGTGGGACCATTGAGCACACTGCAGACAGTGCTAGCTCTGGGCAGGTGCCTGGGTTATAGACAAAGCCAAGCTAGGAAAGCCACGAGGAGCAGTCTGGGAAGCAAACCAGTAAGCAGTGCTCTCCTGCAGTCTCTGCTTCAGTTCTTACTTCCAGGTTCCTGGCTGAGTTCCTGCTCAATAGTTCCCTCTATGATAGACGATGACACAGCCAAAGAAGCCCTTTCCTCTCCAAGTTAGTTTTGGTACTGTTTTTATCACAGCAACAGACAGTAACTAATATAACTTCAAAATATAAAGTCAGGTTTGTCGAGAGTCAGAAAGGCCCTAATCTACTTGTTAACATGGTTCTTGCTAAGACAGATTTTTAAAAAAAAAAGCAAACAGCAACATTCTTGATGTCCTAAAAAATGCAGAACACCATTCCAAAGTCTCAAAGGGAAAAAAAATACATTTAAACATGTCTTCACAATACTCAGACGTCAAAGGAAAACCCAAAGGCTATTGGGAAACCTCAGCAAGAGGACACACATCTCTGAAACTACAGCCGAGTGACGAAAGAGGATAGTGACTGGCATTAAAGAGGTTAACAGCTACCATAGGGGTCTCCTCTACCAGGTACAATCCCAAGTCACTAAAGGTAATTTTCATAGTAGGAGACAAACTGAGTCACAGAGAAAAACAGGCTTACTTAACAAACATAAAACACAGCAGTGTAATTCAAATTTGAATCCCAAGACCACACTGCCTGATACCTAAAGAAAAAGTAAAACTGCAAAATGGCATACAAATCTACACCCAAAGTGGGGGAGGGGAACGTTTGAGGGGAAACCAACAGGCAAAGCAATTAGACAAGCAAAGAAGTTGCCCACCTCCGAGAAATGGAAGGACAAGACCAACATAAGAGCAAAACAAGTATGCGGGTGACTCAATCAATACATCTGATTTCTCTTACAAGCTATGCATTTTTATGATAGTGTGTGTCCATTCATCCTGCTACATGCAAAATTTTAAGTAGAAAAATGGAATTAGGGAAGAGTCCACACTGCAATGACCTAGTATTGAAAGCCTTGAAATTCACAGTTACTATCCATCAGAGTTGGGATTTTCGAGTTTCTTGTGTGGGCTTCCCTTTTGCACATAATCTGTCTGGGGCAAGGAAGATACCTGGGAAAGCAGGCGGTGCACCACCTTAAGACAGCAGAGTGAGGTCCAGACCAGGCAGCTGAAACACAGCTGCACTCTGCCTCTAAGCAATACTGCCTCCAGCTCCATATTATTGAATTTCTTTGAAGAAATGAAAACAAATAGAACTAAAGTAATAATCAAAATTATAACTGAAGCAAACGTATAAACTTTCCTGAAATGAAAGCAACTTTAATAACTCAAAAGAGTTACTGTGTTGAGATGAAATTAATGACAACAGATAAGAATGATATGTAGGATAGCAACTGGATTACAAAGGCCATGTTTATTATTTTTGTTTTTGTTATTACTATTATTATTAGCCAAGCTATGGAGGACAAAAGTTGTTTTTAAAGATTTCTTAAAGAGCAAAAGCAGGCTGACCAACAGGGATGCTGCAAGTGTCAGAACAAGCAGGCATTCTCTCTAAAATCTGGAAGAAAATCTTTCAACCTAGAATTTGTTTTGTTAAATCAGTATACTCTATATGAAGTCATCTTTCACAGGTGAGAAAATAAACCCTATCCTGAAAGTTGTGTATGAATCCATGCCACCAAAATGAACCTACAGACACAAACGCTTTATATAGCTGTGAATCTCAAAAGCAGAGCTCAAACACAGAGAAGCCATGAGAAAGAACTGAGCACAGACTAAATATAAGTAAACTTCAACCAACTATTAGAATGACGATTTTAAAAACCAATGCAAATATCAAAGATAAGCAGTGAGATAAATACAACTATTAAATATGAGTCCTAATAAACCAATGAAAACAAAAGCCGTGAACAGTCACTGAAAGACACATTTGACCTCAGGAAAGTCCTTCTGTTCTTATGGCAGCTAACCACTTCATACGTCATTTTATACAGCCTCCCAATTTTCACAACACTGACTACTGGGCAGGGTTGACTTACATAAAAATATGTACTGGGAGATTTCTTTATGGTTCTATTCATGCTTTAAAAAAAAAGATAAGTGGGGGGAAAACACTTCAAAATACATCATGAAACTACACAAAAACAAGACAGATATACATTTTTTCTAAACCAGGAAAGATACTGTTAAAGGATGCAATGGGAACTCTCAGGCCATCACATTACAGAGCAGAGGAGTAACTGAAAGATTCCACTATAACACATTACTAATAATTCAACAGTGAATGTGCTGGAATCCCCAATGAATGTCTCTAATTGGAAAACTGAACACTCTTACTTGCCCAGCTAGTTTAAAAGAAACTGCTACCTGCTAATAAATTCAGAAATAATTAGTCATTTAAGTAAAGAAAATTAAAATGAAACTTTCTTTCCAAATATATGCACAAAAATGTTTCAACTGTGTAGATAATTCTTTTCCATTTCCACCCAAACCAACACTTCCGTTAACTCTTTCTTGGAAATGTGTTCATCTCAGAATTTCACAAAGGACTATAAACTTGGACAGTACTTTCTGAAAAGTGATAGTATTCTGTGTTTCAAAAGGCTTCAGGGCAAGAAGAAGCTGAGATAAATAAAATGCATCTGTGTATGTCGAGAGGATTTGTGTTGCTCTTGTGAAAAGATCGATGGGGGTAACACTGTTGATAGAGATGGGGTAGCACTATTGATAGAGATGGGGTAGCACTGTTGATAGAGATGGGGTAGCAGTGTTGATAGGTAGAGATGGGTAGCAGTGTTGATAGGTAGAGATGGGTAGCAGTGTTGATAGGTAGAGATGGGTAGCAGTGTTGATAGAGATGGGTAGCAGTGTTGATAGGTAGAGATGGGGTAGCAGTGTTGATAGAGATGGGGTAGCAGTGTTGATAGGTAGAGATGGGGTAGCAGTGTTGATAGAGATGGGGTAGCAGTGTTGATAGGTAGAGATGGGTAGCAGTGTTGATAGGTAGAGACGGGGTAGCAGTGTTGATAGGCAGAGATGGGGTAACAGTGTTGATAGGTAGAGATGGGGTAACACTGTTGATAGAGGTGGGGTAGCAGTGTTGGTAGGTAGAGATGGGTAGCAGTGTTGATAGGTAGAGACGGGGTAGCAGTGTTGATAGAGATGGGGTAGCAGTGTTGATAGGCAGAGATGGGGGCAGCACTGTTAATAGAGATGAGTATATCCTCTTTTGTGCTGAGTATATTGTTTTTAATTTACTCATCTTAATGGCCCATTGAATTCAGAGCACTAAAAATATATAAAATTAGATTAGGAAATCTCTATTCACTAAGGAATACATAAACTTACATAATGATTTTTAATGCAATCTCTTCTTAAACTGATATTTTAAAGAAGTGGCTTAAATATTCTGCATTAGGATTTTATCACTGCAAGTGAACATTAGAAAAGACTTCCATCGACTTAAAAACAAAGAAGATATTCTTGCAAGTGGAAAATCAATCATCACAACCACTAAATGTCACAGCATACCATCAGCAAGAAGCACTGATAGTTGTTAGCTCTATGCTGCACCAATGATGTATGTCCTTGGTCCAGGAAGTAGGTGCCAGGTTTTTAGAAAACTGTACATATATTGATTTTACATTTATTTAATGTGGCCATTGTAAGACACTTTATTCTTCTGATAAACTATGATTGCTTATCAAAAGATTCTATAATTCAAGAGTAACATTCATAACTTGTGTTTTAAAATGAAAACCACCAGCCCACAGAAATCATGCCCACAAAATCCAATTTTGAGGATTTATGGCAGAAAAGCATTAAACTACTGTCTTGCAGGAACTGCAGACTAGTCACTGGAGTCAGAGTGGCACAGCAGTGATGATTAAAGGGGCGCGTCACCCTGCCACAGCTGTTAATCAGCTTAATACTAGTTAGGTTATTGACATTCTTGTAATTACTTTTCCTAAGGCACATTTGGGCAAAATATATTTTATTTTAATTATGAGCAATCAAAAGCAAGACCAATACTGAAAAAGAATAATCAAGGCTCTCTGCACACAGATGTAAAGAAGGCAGAGAGCGTCCAATCACTTGCATGGGTAAAACCCAGCAGTCACTGCCCAACCAACTGTGCCCATGAGCACTGTGCACTTACCTTGCCGTCCTCTGAACACACTCCCATGTGCTCTCCACTTTCATCCAAGCTAATCTGGTTTATCTTCACAGGACTCTATCAAAGACAAACAAAAAAATGGAATGGAAAACATTTCAACAATCAGATACCTTTAGTCTTTGTAAAGCTGGCATAACATGAATTGTTTATCAGCTTCATGAATTAAGGTGTACTTTGTTCCGAGATGAACATATTACCATCTAAAATACATAAAACAAACAGCTTTGTTCCTACACTCAGTGGGAACCCAGAAACTCATAAGCACCACAACTTTTCTTTCATATACCTGGAGTATAGTGTACCCTTAAATTTATCTTTCACAACCAAAATCTATTAAAAGAACAAGACAAACAAAAAAATTAAGAATGTCTGTCAGCACATAAAATCATTTTTTGCTTGTTTTAGTTGGCTTTATCAATCTGTTTCTTCCCTAATGAATAACCAGATTAACATTTCATTTTTACTCTATTCAGGAAAACCATAGCCTACATCACATTGATTAATTTTGCATCCCTTCTCCTTTTACATAATTTCAAATTTAGTTTATTTTCCAAAGATTAGATTACAATTGCATTTTAAATCTCTATATAGCTAATTGTTTACTTACTAAAATATTTACACAGAGGTTTTTCTAATAAAGTCAAAATCAGTGACCACTGGCAGCATCACACAATAGCTTTTCCTTTCATTCCTAAATAATGACAAGTTCCAAGTACCTTCCACAAAGCTCATTGCAGCAAACCAGGAAATAGAGTGAGTCCATAGCAGTTAACAACAAAAGAACACATGTGGAGTTTAAAATTACCCCATTTGCCTTGTTGATGAGATAAAGGGAAATGCACAAAACGAGTGCTGACTCTTCAACAGGGAAGTATCTCGTCGTCATTAAGGAAAGGTCAGGGCACAACAAGACCCCCACACTCTACAAAGGCTACATACTGACTGGTGGCTGAGACAAGTTCCCAAGCAGTCTGGCTACAGAATCCTTTCACATCTGGACCCCTAAATCACCAGGCAACACTCTGAAATGCAGTCCAAGAAAACTCAGCTAGCTCTAAAAGTTTCCAGTATGTTAGCCAAGGAAAAGGTCACTGAAGACAGGTGGTCCACTGTAGAGGAGAACGAACTGACACCCATGCTAAAGACCCACAGCAGAAATAAGAGGAGGCTCAGAGTGCACAACTGTGAGAAAGGGCTGACGAGAAGAACTGCACAGTCAGTAAGGAAAATGCTAAGACAAAGAAAGGCTGTCCTGGGAAAGCACTGAGCAGAGCATGGCTACTGGGCTGAGCACCAGCCAGAATGTCAGGCCCATAGCATTTTGGGGATAAGCAATTCCTCAAGTTGCTCATCTTCCATTCAGATCTTTCATTAAACATTTTTATATCCATTTTATACTTGGCAAGTATAAGCTATATTATACTTTAACTTTAGGCATCTGTTATGACAGCCAACCATGGGTGGGTGTAGTCTACTTTTTCTTCCTCTTATGAATAGAGCACTGTCCACAAGTGACCAAAGAAATAATATTTGGGGCCAGCGAGATGGCTCAGCCATTAAAAAGGCAAGGGTTATAATAAAAACATCAAGATTATATTACTGAAAAATAAATAAAATTAAAAGTTCGGTTCCTAAATCATAGTAATGCATATCAAAGGTTTGAAAACCATACATGACTTACCGAAATGCAGTCACCATATCTTCCTATTATGGAAAATTCCAGGGGACAGTGTATCTGACACCTCCAAAACTAAATCTAAGTGCTGAACATAACCAATGCCAAGACTCTATTATAAGACCTTTACTGCAAGTTATAAATCAGAACTAGATCTTCATTGCATATAGTGCCAAGTTTGGTACACTCTACTCCCAGATTTTTGTTAGTCCCTGAATCACACTTACCAATCCCCAAAATGGGGTCTATGCTTTATTAGATATCCAATTTTTTTTAAGGAGGCTGAAGAAATGGCTCAGTAGTTAAGAGCACTCACTACTCTTCTGAAGGTCCTGAGTTCAATTCCCAGCACCCACATGGCAGCTCACAACTGTCTTATGCCCTCTTCTGGTATGCAGATGTACGTGCAGACAAAGTATCCATATACATAGATATCCAATTTTTGAAGAAAGTGGTGAGCTAAGGAGAAGTGTCTCCATTTCACATAAGGAAAAATGAAGCTTCAGTTTTTCTGTGTGATCCAAGGCCTACTACCTAGCTAAAGAATCCAATGGTATCTCAAGAGCAGATCAACCAAATTTACCATGACACACCTAACAGAAACTGTACCATATTACAAGGAAAAAAATAACACCTACAAGGCAACCGACAGCCTATTAGCAACAAATACCTTAAAACTTTCCAATACTCATTGATTCAATCCCCTGACTACAAATAAACTTAAGTCTTTCCCTTTAGTCTACTGGGCAATTTAGCTGATCTCTATAAAGTACTTATTTAAACCCTTTTCACATTTTTCTCTATTAAGATATTTCTTGGAGCTTGAGTGATAATGGCTTGGGGATTAAGAGGTCATGATGCTTACAGAGCACTCAGGTTTGCTTCCAAGCACCCACATGTGATTTTTTTTTCTCTTCAAAATGGTTACTGCTTTATTCATTGTATCATTACCTTGTGTCATCTCAGAAATCATTTTATTTTCCTGCAAGAAAGGTACCAGTTGAGCTAGACCCAGGTATGAAATAATTTGTCCTTCTATTCCCAAAGAAAAACGTGCTTACCATACTGTGTAACATGAGGGCCTGCTCATTGGAGTTTATGTCCTGTCCAGTTCCCCACAGCTGGCAAGCCCCAAAGAAAATCACAGAGATCTCCATAAGTTATAAAACTGATTGGTCCCATTAGCTCAGGCTACTTATTAGCTCTTGTAGCTTATATTAATCCATTATTCTTATCTATGTTAGCCACATGGCTCGGTACCTTTCTCAGTGGGGCAGCTCACATCTTGCTTCTCTGGTGGTCTGGGCAGAACTGTGGAGGGAGCTTCCTGCTTCCCAGAATACTCCTGTTCTCATCGCCCCACCTCTACTTCCTGTATGGTTGACCCACCTATACTTCCTGCCTGGCCAATCAGCATTTATTTAAAACATGATTGGCAGAATACAGACAATTCTCCCACACCAATACTGTAGCTATTTCTCTTTTTTTTTTTAGATTTATTTATTTATTATGTATACAATATTCTGCCTCGATGTGTGCCCGCACGCCAGAGCAGGGCACCAGATCTCAGTACAGATGGTTGTGAGCCACCATGTGGTTGCTGGGAATCGAACCCAGGACCTCTGGAAGAGCAGCCAGTGCTCCCAACCTCTGAGCCATCTCTCCAGCCCCTACTGTAACTATTTCTATACAGAGACAACTTTCTGAGATTTTAAGTGAGTTCTCTCCAGCCATGTTCCTATCAGTTCCACATTGATTTCATTAGTAAATCTGCATATAGCATGTCCTGGCATCTTGGTAAGACAGGCCAGTCAGAACTTGCCATATTGCCCTTGGCTTTTCTCAAGCACTTGTCCTGCCATTTCTGCAGCTTCTCTTCTCCTTGGCACTTGACACTTCTCGTTTACCGCGTCATCTGCTGCATGTTCGCTAAATTACATATTAATTTCATGATTCTTTGAAGAATGAAAAACTATAATTGTATAAATACCTTCAAAGATCAGAATAAGAAAATGCTTCTCAACTTACTTTACTTGGCCTGTACAAACCCACAGTAACAAAATTAGTAAGTACATCATGGGGAAAGTACAATCATGGATCTAAATGGAAAACCCTGAAGAAACTATAGCAAAGCCAGCATATACATTAAAGACAAGTGTATTCAAAAAAAAATGCAACTCTACACAATTTTATATATTAGTAAAAAAAAACAATTACAGAACCATTTCAACAGATGTAGAAATTGTCTAACAAAACTCAACATCCATTCATGAAAAAAAAAAGCTTTAGTGGAGAAGAAACCTCCTCAGCCTCATAAAGAATATTACATACGACTAGCAGGTATATCCTACCATGATCAGAGGCTTTCTGTTATCTTTATGGTGCTGATTCTCCTAATCCAAGAACATGATACATTTTTCTATATGAGGAGTCTATGTCTCCACATGAAGCATGTCACAGTATGAGACATTGCCCCATATGAAATCTCTTCACATGAAGCATGCCCCCTTATGAGACGCCATCTCTCCATGAGAAGTGTGTCTCCACATGATACATGTCTCCATATGGAACATGTCTCCAGGAGAAGCCTTCCTCCACTTAAGTGTACATAAATATCTCTGAAAAAGCTTTATTTTTTCCTCTTAGAGTGCTGTTATATTCTAGAACAAGCCTTGATAGTAAGCATCTCTTCTTTACTCCTAACAAGCACAATCCAACCTCATTTATAAAATATATAACAGAAAAAAATTGTATTAAGAGGATAATGAAAGAAAGCATAGAGCGAAACCTTCACTACTATAAAGGGCAGAGCAGTGAAAAGAAAGTTTTGAGGAAGTGTCACATAATCCATTCCCATGGACTGGAAGCTATGCTTACTCTGTGACTATTTCATTACATAATTCCCATACTTTTCCTTTTATTGCTGATTTTTAGGTTGGAATAAAAGTAACGGCGTCATCATGCCATCTCCATACACATCTACCACACATTATTCTCCAAACCTTAAAAGATAAGCACTCAATTTTTCTAGTTAAGTTTTAAAAGGTGTTTAAAAATGTCTGGGATCATCATATTTGGTGGGTTACTTCAAGGTTTGTCTTTCCTTTTCCTTTTGTGTTTATTTTTGCCATTTTCCTTTGGTTATCCACAGCAGTTTATCAGTTGTACTGACAGTTCCAGAGCAGCAATACTGGAGATGCGCTGCCTTTCCCTCTGAACTGCAACACTTCTCCCAGGGAAGGCCCATAACATGAAGGTGCCAAGGAAAATTGCAAGGGTCGGAAAGCTCAAGGTGTCACCAGATTTCCAAGATCCACTTTCATGGGCCAAGCTGCCTGTCAGCTGGACAAGGGACTTCAGGGATGCAGCATCTGTGCATCCTCACCAGGAAGAGGTGATCTTCTCCGTGAGGAGGCCACCTTTGAGTAACCTATGACCCTGTTGTAGCCACATCAATTCACTGGCCACCAGCCTGGACCGCACTGGAATGGCACCTTTGCTGTTGATGCCCCAGGAAAAGTCACAATGCTCCCTGCAATTTGATGTGGATTTTAAATGTTTTCTATTTTACTAATTTCTCACTACTTTTCATTTTATGCCTAAGAAGAAGATTGTTTACTTTAATTTCCCAACATATTACTGAATTGCTCAATAATTATAATTATTCATCCATTAATTACACAATGAAGCATTTTCCTTATTGGCATTTTCTACAAACCAAAACCAAGTAAATATGTAATTATAATGATTATTCCTCTCTCTCTTTTTTAATAAACTCACATTTCATTCTGTTTTAAATCTAAGGATGGCAAGGATGTCACAGAGGTCCCCTCATCCATACAGAATGTTTTCCAAATGCCCAAAGGATGCCTGAATGTACTAATAGTACTGAACCCTATATACAAACAAGGGGGAGATGGTTCATCTGACAGCCGAAATGACTACTAAGAAGCTAACAGGTAGGTCATGAAATACGTGATATGGTAAGGGCTGGCTAATGCTCCAGGTAGACAGCAAGGCGTCATCATGCTCAAACAGTGCACAATTTACATTTTGTGACTTGCTTCCGCAATTCCCAATCTAACGTTTAGACCAGTGCTTTTCAACCTGTGGGTCACAGATCATTGCTGGGTGTGGGGAGGGTCAGGGTCACCTAAGAGCACCGGGAAATACAGATATTTATAATTCATAAGAGTGGTAAAAATTACAGTTATGAAGTAGCAGTGAAAATAACGGTCTTATGGTTGGGGTCACCACAACATGAGGAACTGTATTAAACTGTCACAGCAGTAGGATGGCTGAGAACTACTGGTTCAGACAGTTGGCCATGGGCAATTCATAGAGAGCAAAGAATAACAGAGGACTCACCTAATAATAAGCCCTGGTGTGACGACACTTTGTTTACACAATGTACTTTATATATTTACACAATTTCTTTTTGTAATCTATGATACCATAGTTTTAAATATTTCATACTCTCTATGTTAGGCTTCTAGTTTGAGTATGAAATGTCCCCCACAGGCTCATGTGTTTAAACATTGATACCCAGATGGTGGCACTGTTTGGGGGAGGCTGTGGAACCTTTTGGACATGAGACCTACAGATACAGTGCCTTGGAGATTGACTTGAGGTTTACAGACCATAATCTGCTTCCTGCTTGAGCTTTGTCTGCTTCCTGATTGGCTCCATATAACAAGCAGCTGCCTCGACAGCTCCTTTTCCCATGCTTCCCTGCATGAAGGACTGCATGTACTCTCTGCATTGTGAGCCCAATACAGTCCTCCAGTAAGCTGTCTGACAGGTGTTCGCAGCAGCTATGAGGGAAGGAGCTAAAGAAAGGCTCAGAGCATATTGTTTTAATAATGACATTTATATTATTTAACTACTATCCATAAATATTTATTTATCAAGCCATTAGCAATATAAAATGCTTTCAAAATTTCACAATACAAGCATAGCTTTTGTCTATTTCTCCTTTAAGTTAAAATAAATTTATACTTATTTTAAATTCCCTATAATTCAGTGTTTCAAGGGTTTAAGAGTTAACTTTTAAATGCAACCGAAAGGCTACGCTTCTTAGGTCTGCTCCTCTACCTTCAGCCGTAGGTGTGCTTCTGCTGTCACCATCCTGGGTTTGACCCCGATTTTAAGGTCTATTTCTGTCCACATCATCTTGATGCAAGGTTCTTAATGCTGAGACTTTCTTGCCCTTTGTGGGGAAGGATGCTGGCACTGAACACAGGCCCTTGCATACACCAGGCAAGAACTGCATCTCTACCCCTTGTTTCTTCAAGACAAGGTCTTGGTCTGTAGCAGACTCTGACCTTAAACTTATAATCTTCCTGCCTCACCCTCCCAAGTTAAAAACTATTTCACTTCTCCCTATGCTAAAAAAATGAGGTTTTGCCACTTTATTTTTATCTTTTATTATATTACTCATAGTCCTTACTCTTTTATTTCCAGAGTTAGGTGCTGTCTACTTTTAACTAAAGATGGATTTTTCCTTGGGCCAACAGCTCACAAAACAAAACAAAAAAAATGTAGACTTATTAATTATGAAAGCTCGGCCTATAGCTTAGACTTGTCCCATTAGCTCTTACAACTTAAACTAACCCATTTATATTAATCTATGCTTTGCCACGTGACTTTTTACCTTTCTTCCATCTTGCACCTGTTTCCTGTCTGTGTCCTCTGGCATCCCTTGCACCTAGATTCACCACCCCTTCCTCTCTTCTCTATCTGTCGGGAAGTACCACCTAACCTCTTCCTGCCTAGCTACTGGTCATTCAGCTCTTTATTAAACCAATCAGAAGGCACCTTGGCAAAGACACACCTTTACAGTGTACAAAAAAATTATTCCACAACACTTAATTTCTTAGTGAATGCCTTTAAACGATACTTGAACTATGCTTCTATGAAAAAACAACTGGAAAAGTACCGGCTTGTTTGATAGTTCTTGGGTAACTTAAAATGAAACTGGGAGAGAAAAGCTAGGAAATCTACCAAGGAAAACTACAATCTTAAACTCTACAAGCAAGAACCTAGAACTGTTTTCTTACTATGAGATCAAAACTTTCAAAATAATTTAAAAGACTTTATTGCAGGTTAGGGATGTTTATTATCAGACACACTGAAAGAGGTTTGTAGCTTATTGCATCTGAAGTTTTCTTTAGAATGTTCTTTGAAAAAATGTGAAATTTTGATTCACCGAAATCAAAAGCAAACAGTCAACTCACAAAAGAAATACTACGAATGAAAGGTTAAGGACTATTAACCTTCCTCATGACAAATGTACACCCGAGAGCTCAAGCAGTGGTGTTTACATAGGTAAGCAGCACTCAATTTTTAAGTATCTAGTTGGTCAAAGACACTTACAAAAATCACAATCCAAATTTGATTCTCAAAAGGTATTTGAGAATATGTATTGGAATTATTTAAAATATATATTTTTACTTGAACCAAGAAAAGGTTTTTTTTATGGCAGTTATCTCGTGCATAAGACCGAGAAATGGAAACTATTTAAATTTCTAGAAGTTTGGTGATTTCATGTTTGTACAAATAAAGCTTGCCTAAAGATCAGAGGGCGGAGCTACCCACTAGCAAACTATAGAGGTCTGAAGGTCTGTAGAGAAGGATAGGAAATGATATGGCTGGGCAGAAAGAAGAAGTGATAAGGCAGGAGGAAACAGGAACTCGGTCTCTTTTCGGCTGGGAATTTTGCGAGGTAAGGTGTGGCTGTGGCTTGCTCCTTGCCTCTCTGATCTCTCAGCATTTTCCCCAATATCTGACTCGGGCTCTTATTATTAAGACCCATTCGAACTTGTGCTATAAGAAGCAAGTAGTCTAAGAAATGATAAACGCTAAAATAAATATTTTTAAGTATCACGCAGAAAGCATTTGGCTTCATTCAAGAGCTGGCTTCTGGGAGGCTGTGAGCATCGCAGCTGATAAGGACTAATAGAGCAGGGGAACGGCCTCCCTTGCCGCTGGGGATGCTGCCACGTCCAACAAGTAGATACAGTGACCTTTCTTGGTCAGCTGACACCTGTGGCAGGAGGGTGTCACGTACAATCTTAAGACAAGGGAAGTTCCACATCTGCAGCTGTCCCAGGCTGTAGCTTTTGACCTTTACTTAATTTTTGACATGGATCCCTTCTGTTTGTCTTAGGGATTTTTATTTTTTTAATATTTCCCCCATTGCTAGGATAAAACACACTGACAAAAGCAACTTAAGGAAT
The DNA here is from genome assembly GCF_014885135.2 of Alexandromys fortis. Taxonomy (NCBI): domain Eukaryota; kingdom Metazoa; phylum Chordata; class Mammalia; order Rodentia; family Cricetidae; genus Alexandromys; species Alexandromys fortis. The sequence continues at coordinate 19,337,591 of NW_026067924.1, forward strand.
AAAGGGCTTGTTTTAGCTTATAGCTCCAGGTACAGTTCCTCATGGTGGGGAAGTCAAAACAACAGACTCAAGTAGCTGGTCACATTATGTTCACAGAAGCAGAGAACAAAAATGAGTTCTGCTGCTCTGCAACTTTTATTGTCCAAGATTCCTGCTGGGGAATGGTACCACCCATGGAGCGAAGGCCTACTCACTTTAATTAACACAACCAACATAATGTCCCACAGACATGTCCAGAAGCCATCTCCTAGGTGGGTCTCAATTTTGTCAAGTTGGCAATTAATACTAACCATTGTACCCTTAATAAATGATCACACTTGGTATGCCCTTATCTACTCACCAAAGAAGCGATGAGCAGACATGGTAGCCTGGAAAATGTACTCTTAAATCTCAATGTCTGGTTACCATTTTCATTTGTTTATTATTTATATAATCAGAGGCAGAAATTCCCAAAGAGTAGGACTGGATATATTTGTTTTTTTTTTTAACGATATCATTAAATGTAAAAACCTGAAAAGATGGATAAAAAAGGCTGATAGCCGAAGTTTAGATCCCTAGAGCCTATATAAATTTCAGCAGCCCACCTGAAATTCCCAGTGCTTAGGAAAGCAGAGACATGACTCGAGCAGGCTGACTAGCCAAACTAAGATTATCAGTGAGCAATAGGTTCAACTGAGAGACTCCTCCTGAATAAATAAGGTGGAGAGAAATCAAAGAGGACTTAGGACGTCATCCTGAGGCCTCGAGTGTTTGTGCACACACATGCATGTGCAGCAGGGACACACATGCACCCTTACACATGCAAACACACACATCCATTTACACCACACATACATACACAAGAGATATTACTAAGTCTCACCTTTCTATACTTTGCAAATTTTCTAAAAGTAGTTAGTATGTTCATAAGCAGAGATAACTATCTTTAAAACCTGGCTAGCTAGGAAACTGATTAATTTAAAACAACGGAAACCAAGCATCATTAGCTTTCACCAGTATCACACAGGAAGGAACTACCACACATGGTTTATGTTGGTGATCACTAGTACCATTAGCATTTGCACAACAATCCTGTAGCATTCTGGAAACAACAAACAAGTGAGCTACAAATGTCTGTAAACGGCCTGTACCTGGCATGCCATCCATCATCACTCCTCTCACACAGGACAAAGGTCAGGCATTCTTGTGCCAGCTCCACACACTGCAAACAGCAAAACAAGAAGGCCGCCAATGCCCACGCTCTCAGGCCAAGACCCGCAGGCACAAGACCCTGTGTTTATCCAGAATGGGGGAATTTTTTTCCCTTTTATTTAAGAGCTGAGGAAAGGAAGCGTCATATCTAAAAACATACCTGGGGACATGTTTACAAAGGTGGGATGCTGGAATAATCACAGAAAAAGAAGAGGGAGCAAAGGAAAACAGTCTGGAGAGAAATGGACTCAGCTGCGCTCTCCATTAACTACGACCTTATTCCTAATGGAGACACGTTTGGAATTCTGGACAATATGAGTGAGTTTGTTCAAAAATCAATAAAGTCAAGCTGACACTATAGAACATACAAAAATGTTTCCTTAATGGAATGGAAAAAAAAAAGAAGAAGTTCAAGTAGACAGGAGGGGGCAAGGACCAGCACACACCTTCTAAATCTAAGTTCACTACATGTGGTGCCAAGTTCTTAAAGAAAAGGCAAAATTACTAACAAGTACACCTCATGGGACAATCAATTACCTAACGTAAAATACTTGAAATGAATACACTTAGTATGGATTATGCCAGTTCTTCAATTAGGAATAAATCCGTGGTCATTTTAAAAAGCTGCTTTTAATGGTGTTCTTAGTGGCAACCGATTCCCTAGACGCTCCTCATCACCCCACCTTACGCTACCCGTCCCCCAACAGTGAGCTTAAGAAATCAATCTGCTAATGTATAATTTGTAAGGCTCCTCTGACTAACAGATGGATAATTGATCCCTTTACAAATGCTGCATCCCCACAGTCACTGAGTGGAATGAATAGGAAAAGAAGGCAGGCCCTTCTCCTGCTCTCAGAGATGCACTGGCTAGAGCCCAACACCAGCATGGTTTCCAGGGCAGTTTACTGCCCCTTAGTCACATCTACTGAGAAGGTCGCACTAGCATTTCACGTGAGAAAAGCAAATGCCCCTACTTCCATGCGACGCACCACGCCCATCTGCGCTCTATAAGCTACCATACAGTTCGTGAACCGGGCAAGGGGCTGGAGACTGAAACACACAAAGACACACAGACAGAGACACAGGTCATCCTTGAAACAGGAATGCTCCAAGAATGCCCCCTTTATTGTGTCCAGTGGCAGCTTATATAGGGATACCCACACCCCAGCCAAACCCACCAGAAATCACTCCCCTGCCATCAGGAACTCCTGTGAGTCTCCTGCTCAGAGCAGCTGCAAGCTGTCTCAGAGCAGAGGAAAACAAGTTGTTTACAAGAAATTCAGGATCTGGGGAGTTCACAGCTCCCAACACTTCCATAGTTGGGAAAAGCTGGTCTCACTGTGTGTTTTACTGGTGGTAAGTCCCGGGGGAAGAGAAGGCATTTATCTGGACTTCAGGAGCCAAGGAAAGCAGACCTGGCCATAAGTCTACAAATCACAGAACAAAAACTGCATTTATTTTCTCACTGACTTACTTAAAGCCAGAAGGACACAACCTTTAATGATAAAACTGCAAATCCAGGTGCCACCAGACTGCATCTGAAGCAGTAAAGCCTTCTTTGTTCCAAGGTGGGGAATACATTTAACCGCAAACAATCTTGAAGTGAGGTATTTTGTGAACATCTCCAGAAAAGCTCCAAAGAAATACAGGATCAGTAAAGGCCAAAGAGAAGATGTAAAGGATCCAGCTGGCACTTGAGGAAAGAAAGCCACACATTCACTGTTCAAACTCTTGTCCCTGAAATCACTCCTGGGTACCTGGGCAACTGGCAGCCATGCCTGCTTCTAATGCCAGGTGCTCTCCCCAAGAAGCACAGAGGATGAAACAGTCAGAAACTACAGCAGGCTGACTGCTTTGTAACACATAACCTTGCCCACCACTATAGTAGGCGGACTGCTTTGTGCATCCTTGCTAAGCACTGCTTCCCTTCCGTCAGTAATAACAACCACACTCTATACTTGGAACTTACAACAATAAGCAATATCAACAGTGCTGAATGGGAGAAGAAACAACAGCACAGCCTCTGGCTAGTTATGGTCCTACTGACAAACATGTTTACCAGGACACTATGAAATCATGAACTCACTAAATTCTGTTCAGGAAAAATTACTTAATGACATTTTCATTATGAAAAAATGGAAAAGGGGCAAAGATTCCAATTAGCATGTATAACAAATATTAGAAGTTGAAAATATCCTGTTCCTACTCTGCTTTAGTAATATTATATGATACAGATAGATGTGTAGGCTTTTGTGTAAGGCACACAGTCCTTTGGGGGTTTGCCCAGTAGTGGTAGAGCTAGACCACTTAGGAAAAAAAGTCTAAAGAAGAGAGGGAAAGAATGAATTTTGTTGTGATGTTGTTTTCCTAATTTAAAAAAAAAAAGTTTTAGAGACTGGTAAAACTTGAAAATAACTTTAAGAGAAAGAGCTAGCCTTGTGGCCCTTCCAGAACCAAGTGTCAAAGTTTCAAATTGGGTGTGACTAGTTGACAAAGCTGACAGTCACTGTGGCCATCATATCCCATAATACTCACTAAACTTCTCAGTTAAATGGATATATATGCAAGAAATGCGTTTCTGAGGTCCACCTCTCTAATAACACTGATGGGCAGCTGAGGACAATCGGGCTGGAAGAGAAGCTGCTATTCTGCAGAGGGAAGAGATGCTTATCAGTAAGAATTCCTTCCAAACTGAGAGCAAATTAGAAAGTAGCAAAACCATCCCAATGGCCTTAAAAAAAACAAATAAAAGAAAAAACCCACTTTATTAGAACTTTTTTTCATTTTGAACAAAAGAGATAAGTGATAAAATGTGATATGGTTCACTGTATATTACATTTTAAATTTTCATATAATACCTAAAATATTCCTTTTACTTCACAACCAAGTAAGTATTCATTCCCTGCTATCAATGTATACTTTCAAGAGTGTGCCCTTACTTATTTAAAGCAAAGCTAATCTGAAGTGGAAACTCTACAGCAGTGACAAGCCAAGAACACAAATACCTCCTCCCTAACAGTATGAATGACAGCACGCCTCTCCTCTCACTGGAGGTTACACCAGCTGTGCTCCAGCTGTGCTCCAGCTGTGCTCCTCCTAGAGCTCCCAGGCGGCACAACCCACTGACCTGTAAGCAATCTTTCCCCCAGTGGCTCCTGGGTTTTATAGCTCATCATAACCAACCTCAACACTACACAATTAATGCAAATAATAAAGAAGAGATAAAATGCAGAGTTCACTGTTCACATACATGTCTCCAGGCAACCCTAAATATTTTCTCCTTTCCTTGGTAAAAATGCTGTCTAATAAGGACGACATCTGATGTGGTTTTATTTCTTCTTTACATGCTTCTGTGTGTGACATGTGCATGTGTGCAGATGCAGGGGTGCCCTTGTTCTTGCATGTGAAGGGCAGACATTAGCATTGGGTGTCTGCCTCTATCACTTCCCACCTTAGGTTTTGAGATAGGGTCTCACTGCACCTGACCAACAACCAGAAAGGATCCACCTGCTCCTGTTCTTGCCAGAGCAGAGGTTATCGGCACACATGGCTACACCCAGCTATTCCATAGGTGCTGGGACCAAACTCCGGTCCTCATGCTTGTGCAGCACCTTCTATGGAATACTCCTTTACACTGTGTGAGAATATGGCACTGTGATTGGTTTACGAAAGAAGCTGACTGGCCAGTCGCTGAACAGGATAAGGTTAGGCAGGAGAGCCAAACTGAGAATGCTGGAAGGGCAGAGTCTGGAGTTGCCAGCAGATGCAGAGAGAAGCAAGATGGGAACGCCATAGAGTGAAACGGTACCAAGTCATGTGGCAAAGCATAGATAAGAAATATAGGTTAATTTAAAATTTAAGAATTAACTAGTAACAAGCCTGAGCTATTGACCGAGCACTTATAATTAATATTTAGCCTCTGTGTTGGTTATTTGGGAATTGGCGGGTGGGGGGAAAAGCCCATGTACACCTTCGGTGGCATCTTTGAGTGATTTGTATATTAATTTTAATTAGCCACTTGAATATGACAAGCCTGTCCTAATGTCTTAAAAATCAAATCACCTTTTTTTAAAAAAAGTGTCCATGACTTGAACTAATATCCTACATATACATGAACAACAAAATCCATGTGGCAATCAGATGAATGGAAAAAGGCTTTAAGAAGAAGTTGTTTTGTCTGAAAAATAAAGAATGTGACTCTACCCTCTCATGTCACTATATCATTGCTTTTTTTCTTCTTTCTAGTACTGAGATCAAAACTAGGACTCTACCACTGAACACATTACCAGCCCTCATTGCTGTCTTAAGCTGTTACTGACCTTGAATTGTTATCATATATGAGAATGCTTAAAAACTTTTTAGTGGGCAGTAAAATAGCTTTAAGTACTGCTCTTCTTAGCTTTAAGAATGTCTTCTCCTCAAGAGCTTTAATCACACCCCTATAAGAACACAGGACTAGATGTGGGTGCTGGAAACTTGGAAGGTCACAGGCTACCACCTTTAATAGCTTCCCTGGCCCCTAATGCCTTGGGTTGCTGCCTCTACCCAATGTTCAAGACAAAGAGCCTTGTGAGCATGTCTGACTGGGAAAAGGCTCAGACCTTACTGCTCTGCACTGCCAGGACACTGCAGCCTCTGCAGAGCTGGGGCGCAGAGCAGCTTTTCACCTGCAGAAAGACTTATTAGATGGATGCTCCTTGTCTAAATCCTGACAACCTTTAAAAGAACAGTGGGGATTTGGAAGGGATTGCCCTCTAAGAAAGTCGTGTACTGCTGATTCCTAGACCTTTTTGTGTGAAGTTTCACCTTCTGCTTATGTCTGCTGCATCCAGGAACGGCAGTAGAAGGCTGCCTTTCACACAACACCAGACAGTAAGTAACCTTACACCCACAGCCTCTGAACACTTCCCATCTGGGCTATGACACCACTTTTTTGTTGTTGTTGTTGTTGTTGTTTTGGGTTTTTTTTTTTTTTCGAGACAGGGTTTCTCTGTGGCTTTGGAGCCTGTCCTGGCACTAGCTCTGTAGACCAGGCTGGTCTCGAACTCACAGAGATCCGCCTGCCTCTGCTTGTGCTGGGATTAAAGGCGTGTGCCACCATCGCCCGGCTTATGACACCACTTTTTTAGGGAAGTCTTTGGTTCTTTCCAATCCAATCTGGGTTTTCTAGCTATACGTTCATACAGAACTGCATTCTTTTCCTTCTTTTAACCACAAGCTAGACAGACATTCACCATCTGGATACAGACTGCTTCAAGAAAGAACAGAAAAGTCCACAGTAACGAACAAAGCAAAGGGCCTTGCCCTTATTAAACTATGAAGCTTGGCAGGCCGTTCAGCTTGAGACCTACCCTGCAGTCGCCTCTGCCACAGACAGATGAACAGCAAGTCCAAACCTGAAGCCTATCTTCCCAGAGTCTACATGGTCCACATCTTCACCATACTGCTCTGAGACAATATTAAATTTCCTAACGACTCAGATGAACATCTTGGATAAGCTGATTCTAGTTTCACCATGGTACCTCAAATGGTTGTCAGCAACAGTACATCTGAGATAAGAAAGAGATCAAAAGGCCCTGCTATAGAAGGCAAGTGAGTCAGGCAGCTGTGTAAGAAACAAATAAAAGCTTTTCTTCCTGGCAGTCACTCAGCCAATAAAGAATTGCTGAGAACACGCCAAATATGCATTGGTCCTAAGGTCATTATGAAGTGATCCTTATTACTAGAAAGCCACTGTGTTAAAAGGATAAACAGTTAAGCATTTATTCCAAACACAGATAAATTAAAATGAAATACTACTCAGTTTTTAATGCCAACATATAATATGTAAAGTATAATGAAAAATTTTAATTGAGCAAATACTTTCCTTGTTCATACACAAAGCCACCAAAAACATGTAAGAATAGCAGAAAAGGGAAGGCTGTAACCACACTGTTATAAACAAGTTGTAAGAAAACCAAATTGTTAGCCGGGCGGTGGTGGCGCACGCCTTTAATCCCAGCACTTGGGAGGTAGAGGCAGGCGGATCTCTGTGAGTTCGAGACCAGCCTGGTCTACAGAGCTAGTTCCAGGACAGGCTCCAAAGCCACAGAGAAACCCTGTCTCGAAAAACCAAAAAAAAAAAAAAAAAGAAAACCAAATTGTTAATGGCTTGATTTAATAAAACATGCTTAACTATTACTAAACTTCCTATAAGACACAAGCAGAATTTAAAAGGAACGGTGGGGGGAGGAGGGTGGACAAACCAGGTCTGCTCCTGAGGAGGCTGTAATCCCAGCCTCTCTGCAATAATCTAACGCATTACTTTCCAGATCCTCATAACTTCAGACCTGTTGCGGGAGGTCCTTCCGCCCCTCCAACCAATAGCTGCTGTGATACCAGCCCATTGGGGCGTGGTCTCTCTCCCTTTAAAAAAGCGGCTATTTCCTCTGCTCGCTCTCTTCACTTCCTGCTCCGCCGGAGACTAGACTCCCTTCCTGGTTATGCAGATGGCTGTTGTCTGAGACGGTGATCTGTAAATTATCCCCTTTAAATAAATAACACCCTATTAATCATAACTCCAAACTGGTGTGGCCTTGTTTGTGACTTACGCCTTCACAGACCAGCTGGTCCAGAGTGGGGACTGCACTATGAATACCTGTCATTACTTCGCTGGCAAATTTTGAGAATGTTTGCACAAGGAACAAGAAGTAATTATTAAATGAATATCAAATACATATTCTTCTGCCTGTAAACATTAAAGGCAATGTCACAGAGATGATGGGTCACCATTTCCATGAACAACAACAGGCAAGTACATTCTACCTAGCGCTAGCTATAGTATGGACTACAATTCAGGAGAACACTGTGAAGGCCAACCGCAAGTCCTGCATGCTATCCAGAAGGGCAGCTGGATTCCACTGAATCTGGGAGCCACTTGCTTGCTGTAATGAAAGTCCAGCATCACTCTGGGAAGATTACTCGGGCAGCTGTGTGAAGGACGGATTTGCAGAGACATGAGACAGGGAGATCAGTTGGGCTTTACTGCAATAACCATGTGAGATTCAATAAAGGTCTGAACAAGGCTGGTGGCAATCTGAAGAACTAGTGAAGGGGAGAACAAGATAGAGGACGCCTCAGAGAATGGACAGAGAACAATGGGGCAAATGACAGGGATAAATGTCAGAGACAGAAGTAAACACTAAGGCGTAGAAAAGAGTGGAGTCTTCTGATGATGCTAACCAGCAGCAGAAAAAAGAATACTCTTTGCAGTTAGGCAAAAGGAGATTTTTTTTCTTCTTCTTCTTCTTCAGCAATTATATAAAAATAGAGAAAGAGAAGCTTTACCTTATAGGCCCACTAGATCCCAGGGGAAAAGAACATTTGCTGCCTTATTAAAAGGCCTTTAGCAGGCCCTTTATTGACAACAGTGCTGTTGGCCTGTGGCACCAGAATTCAGTGCAGAAAGCATGGTGCCATTCCTTCAACTCCAACAGGAACCTGCAGTGGTAACATCTGCATACACCACACAATATTGTTACTTTAAACAATAAGTTTGCATAGATATAAACAGAAATTGGCTGGGGGGTGGTGGTGCACGCCTTTAATCCCAACACTTGGGAGGCAGAAGCAGGCGGATTTCTATGAGTTCAAAGCCAGCCTGGTCTATAGGGCAGGTTCCAGGACAGTCAGGGCTAACAAAGAGAAATTCTGTCTCAAAAAACCAAAAAGAAAAAAGAAAAGAAACAGAAGTTAGTTTTAATGTCCAGATGCGTATGGAGAGAGGTGGACACAGTGTTGTGGAGCTGACCATGTTCCCTTGACAGCTAATCTATACGATGGGTAACACTGTCTATACAGCCCACCCTTCTGTTCTCACGATGCCAAAGGATAGATAAATGCTTATGTGAACACCTTCTGATAACCAGTCCTTAGCCTGGTGATTCCCTGTTTCGAAGAAGAATCTATCACCCTGTCTAGCTCAACTGTGACAACCCGAAACCCAGACACCCAAAGCTCAAATCTCCCCATTCCAGCTTCCATGGGTTCTCAGTCTCTCTCTTGCAAATGTGATTGCTGCTCCTGAGTCTCACCTTGCTCATAATCTCTCTTTCATTGAAATAAATGACTGAGCCCCAAAGAAAGAACCAGGCTGACAGTGCTCTGTCTGCAGAAGTAAATAATCCCTGGGTTTCAGGCAGCTAAGCTCCAGGCCACTACCCATCTCACAGCACCGTCATGTTTTGGAAAGTTAAAATTACTTCAACCTCAACTTAGAAACAGGCAAAGTTCCAGCATATTTCCTTCTGTGAAGAACTATTAAAATCTAGCTGCTGAAGTGATATCTACCCAAACACACTGATCACAAAAGGGTCAGATATTCCAGCATCCCTCGCTCTACACTTGACTCTAAATTAGACAAGCAGCCTGGATACCAAATGAATTTTCTTACTCACTTAGATGCATGGACACCACAAAGTTATCAAGGTACCCACACCTAATCCACAAACTTAAGATTATATTTAATGCAGAAAATTGGAAATGTGAGTTTCCTCAGCATCATTTATCAAAAGTTCGAATGTTTTCCATTTAAGTAAATCGCAACATTTGACACATCTCTTATCACTGAAAACACTGTGCTCAAATATAGAAAACAGGTTCTCTAAGCGCATGAGAGTCTGAGAGCTGTCAATCAGTCTTACATAAGAATTATAGGTGCTGGCACATTTGGGCCAACAATGCATCGTTCTGATCACATCAACAGATACAAGCCCTGCTTCCTAATTAATGATGCCACAGCAAAAATAGCAAACTACAGTCAACATCTGCTCTAGGACAGGGAGCAGCCACAAGTGGTCCGACAGTGTAAAGCATGGTTTCTTTGACTGAGGAGAGCTAGCTGAAGTTCTCAGACCTGACCCCCAGGATTCTTCCAATAATAACCACCCCTGATATCACACGTGTCACATGACAAGTAAGCAAAAACACAGGTAGAGAATCACAAATGTAAGCATGCATAGTTATTCCAATGTGAGAAGAAAGCTGTAAAACCCTAATTATCTGGAAAACTGTCTGATACATGGAATTTTTCAAATTTGAACTAAAGTATTATGAAACATTATGAGAAGTGCTGCCAGGCAAGGTCACGATTGTACCACTTTTAGAGTGTGTTTTATGAAGTTAGCACTGTTATGAAAACTATATGCTAAGCTCTTCAAAGGATACAAAAACAATTTGTGTAAAAAAGTAAATGTATGTACCAAGCAGTGTCCTAGAATAGGTCACAACAAGCGCTGAATGCTTTGTTATTGGTATTTAAAATCTGTCATGCCTCCCCTACCCCACTAGAGACAGATGGTGTAGCAGTTAAGAGCACTTGGAGCTTTAACAGAGCACCTGGGTTCAGTTCTGAGCATGCACATGGTGGCTCACAATATTCTATTACTCTAGTTCCAGAGATCCAAGTCCCGCTTCTGACTTCCTCACGTAACAGGGACACAGATGATAGACATAAATGCATGCAAACAAAATACTCATACACAAAAATAAATCTTAAAAAAAAAAAACTTAACATCTGCCCCCAGCAAAACATTCATCTTTTCATTCCACATTTATATAGTCACACAAAAAAAAAAAAACAGAAGTTACGAATACCTTTAAGGTGGGCATTAAACAGAAAAATCAAACTTCAAATATAACATATACTTCATCCTGAACACCAAAGTCGCAATCAAGTAAGCCTAAAAGCATTCACATAAAATATCTGAACTGTATACACTAAAAGAGATAAACTAATACACCAACAGTCAGTCAAGCTTCAATCACATTGGGCAACTCAATGAGAGGGCAAGACAATTCAGACATCAAAGAGAGATTCACACACAAAATTCTCACAAACTCCCAGGCATGTACGTTAGCATTATTCACTAATAAAAGCAGGATCTTTGGTTTTAATGACAGTTTAGCTAAACCAGTAGTTCTCAACCTGTGGGTCGCAACCCTTTTGGGAGTCTAATATAAGATATACTGAATAACAGATATTTATATTATGATTCATAATGGCAGCAAAATTACAGTTATGAAGTAGCAACAAAATAATGTTATGGTTGGGGATCACCACAACATGAGGTACTATATTAAAAGGTCATAGCATTTGAAGCACTAAGCTAGACATTCCACACTGCCAATTAAATATATGCGCAGATACGTACTATCTTAATGCTCCATTCAAAGTCAAGTGAATGTCTATAATAATAAATTTATACAAAGAGTATGTAAGTATAAACACATCCGTCAAACTAATATATA